>NC_141687.1:1599461027-1600061027 GCF_964263255.1 Lissotriton vulgaris | reverse complement strand
CTGGGCATTAAGCTTGCTTAATCTCCACAACGGCCCCCCGCGGCGGGATGCCTGGATTTCACCTTGGGGATACCCTGTAGGGGCTATCTCACAGGGAAAAACGAGGACGGGTTCCCAAGGCAAGCGCGGAGATACCCCTTCGGTGGTCGATTCTGGCGCTATATAAGAAATATAATAATAATAATAATGGCTCTGGAGCCTGCTGCTTGATGGGGTTGGAAGATATTTCTTGTCCTGATAGTCACCGCAGCGGTCACCTTTACCTGTTTTTTTGTGCATCAATTGCCTCTCAGCCTGCTGTACGTATTGTGTGAGTAAACTCACCCCAGCATTACGCTGACCAAATGGGATAATAAGTACTCCCCCATGATGATGCAAGAAATTCAGTCAATTATGTTGATAGATGAGGGAATGATCTAGTAATGAATGACGTTTCTTTCATGATTCCATTTGCTTTGAATCCATTGTGCAATATGAATGATTATGTAATTTTCTTCTTCCCACTTAGAATTGTAAAGACCCTGCCGGATAGCAATAAAGCTTTCAACCACATATGCTAAAAGGAGGGTTTGTTAGGATTGAAACTCCCCTTCCAATTGTGCACTTACACAGGCTATATTAGGTTAGCATTATGTGGCTAAATACACGCTATTTGTATTCACATTATGCAACCCACTGAGTTATCCTTGCACCATGTAAGCTTAGTTAGCTTGTGTGACCCCTAATTTGTATTTCGCAATCAGTAGAAGACTGCTTGGGCTGTGCTCATACTAGGGATTATTTCTCTTCTCGCTTGCCTTAGCAAAACACTTTACTTCGTTATTGTTTTATCCCCTGTTCAAGGCTGTAACCCGATTTGCTAATGAACCGATATTCTTTCTCTGCATTCCAATCTTGAGGAGTAGTTCTACTCCCACGTTAGGAGACGCTGGGACTCCGCACAGTGGCCTTCGAGTACTGATAGTGCACCCATCTGGCAGGTGTTAGCTCATCTCTCTGTACCTCCTCTGTTCATGCCCGGCTCAAGCCGGTAATTTTCCATTAGAGGCGTGGCCGTAGTCTCCAGAATGGTTTATTATGTATTAGTGTACCCTAGGACCTCAGTCCCCCTCGGCAGACATCTTAGGATCTTAGGGTGAAGGCCTGACTGGGCTCCTCTGCAGAGTATATACCGAATAAAGTAAGTTTGTATTCTCTACTGTCTGACCAACTCTTCATTCTTGGGAAGGCATAGCAGGTGGTTATAAGTAACCCGCTTGGCATTAGAGGGGCCCGTCCTTCACACCCCAGATAAAGTGAGTCTTTGTGTTTCGGAGGAAAGCATATGTTTCTCCTTGGTTCATTTTTTAGGTGACTAACAAAAGGGTAGGACAATCATTTATTTTTAAATTAGATTAAACGTCAGATAAAACCCCAGAACAGGTAACTCTTGGCCACAGACAATATTTTGCTAAATTTTAGACTGTTACGTTAAATTGGAAGTTAAACCTGAATACTGGTATATTTGATTTATAATAATTAGTAAGTAAATGTCACAGCTACTAAAGCGACGATTAAAAGTTTCCCATTAATTCCACTTGTGTACCGCTTTTGGCCGCCATAAGTGTGGCAGGGTATGCTCAGACGTGAGTCCCTTGCTCACTTTGCCACTGGATTCAAGCAAGCCGGGCTGAAGACAGCTGGAATGCCAGAAACAGGTCCTCTGAAGCTTGTTTCCAGTCCAGGGAAGACGTGGCTTGGCAGTTCGGGCTGGACTGTTCCCATGAGGCACAGGGTCAGACTGATTTGCATATAGCCATGTCTGAACTGGGGTGGCAGAGTGGGCTACAGAACGGTGATGGATTAAACTCAGATTTTTTGACTGGGTGTGAGTGTTTGATTGATTCAGATGCTCCGTCCATCACCACCCCCTTTTGTACTGCTTTTGGCCGCCATAAGTGTGGCAGGGTATACTCAGACGTGAGTCCCTTGCTCACTTTGCCACTGGATTCAAGCAAGCCGGGCTGAAGACAGCTGGAATGCCAGAAACCAGTCCTCGGAAGCTTGTTTCCGGTCCAGGGAAGACATGGCTTGGCAGTTCGGGCTGGACTGTTCCCATGAGGCACAGGGTCAGACTGATTTGCATACGGCCATGTCTGAACTGGGGTGGCAGAGTGGGCTGAAGAACGGCGATGGATTAAAACCAGATCTTTTGACTGGGTTTGAGTGTTTGATTGAATCAGATGCTCCGTCCATCACCACCCCCTTTTGTAACAAAAGGGTAGGACAAGTATTTATTTTTAAATTAGATTAAACGTGAGATGAAACCCCAGAACAGGTAACTCTTGGCAACAGATAATATTTTGCTAAATTTTAGACTGTTAAGTTAAATTGGAAGTTAAACCTGAATACTGGTATATTTGCTTTATAATAATTAGTAAGTAAATGTCACAGCTACTAAAGTGACGAATACAAGTTGCCCATTAATTCCACTGGGCCCTGTAGATGGATTTACTGGAACCAGCCGAATTACCAGTTGTGGTGTTTCAAACGCAGATGGTGGCTGTGGGAACTGTTCAAATCTCCAGATGAATCACCAGGAGAAAGCATCGGGGAGGTAGAGTTTCCACGCTGATTCTCACTCGTTCCCCAAAAACTTGTAATCTCCATTATTTCCCCTGGCCTCAGATTTTCAGGGACCCTAGTAATTGTAACTTCAATGTATACCCATAGAACTTTGAACATATCTATCTGTGCCCAAATGAAAACCAAAACTTTAAACCATCATGACAATTTCATATATTATATAGAGTCACACCTTTACGGGATGACTGCACATAATTTTTCATGATTCCTTATTAAGTTGAAAAATATTTTTGAGACTAAGTGCATAATTTAGAGCCCGGCAAACAGGTTACTCCTCACATACATGAGGTAGATCCCATCTGCCCTATTACAGGTGCATAATATCCAATACAACTTGTAATAGTGGACAGGATACCCGTCAGGTTTGTGACGGATTAATGAATACTCAGAACTTTAAATCAGGCCCTATGTGCCAATTATTAATGGGTATTACCTTAACAGAAGGCAGAGATGGGCTGAGGGATTCAAATGATATAAACCGCGAAATGCTTGACATTCTTTCTACAGGTGAATATTTTTTCATGTCTTTGTTTTGTGTAGTGCTGGTTTATAATTATAATCAGAAGCCATTACACACCCTATAGTGCTAATCAAACTGCAGGCCGTACAGCAGATCCCTTCTCTTCGTATTCTTACAATGGAAGACCTGGAAAAAAGATGGCTGGCCCGCCTCACACACAAGGGCTTCGGCGAAGGTTTAACTGCGTTCGCAGGGCTCAATAACCGGAGAGCGGTGGTCTAGTGAATAAGAAATGGAGGAACACACTTCTATAAGATGGCCTTGTGGCATCGTGGTTCTGTGTCCATCTGTGCTTCATGACGTAGCTGCGCTGATGTCATGAAGCACTGGAATCTCCTGCACATCTCTTAGAATGTAAACTTATTTATCCTTCAACTCGTGGATTCATATTTTAAAGGCCTCTTTACAGGTTTCTTTTGAAGAGTACCAAGTTGGTTAGTTTTTCACTTCCGCATTCATAGTCTGAATGTCTCTCCTGTGAAAAACGGAAGATTTGCGGCTGTTGAATACTTTTTTAATTTGATAAAAGCATCATTTTGTTTTTTCTTACAAAAAGCTTTTCTTGCATAAAACTGGCTTGTTCGTATGTAAGCGGCATCTTAAGGGAAAACGCCATCTTTGACAGGAAAAAAGCACACCCGGGTGTCCACATCAACGCACTTAGGGGCAGATTTATGTCGGACTTGCGCCACGTTTACGGCGCCGTTGCGTGATGCAACAGCGCGGAAACGTGGCGCATCCCTGCGACCTATTTACAATGTGAGGCATCTAGGCAGATGCGTCACGTTGTAAAGCCCTGCGCCACATGGAACCTGCGTCAGGTTTCATGTGGGCGTTCTGTCGGAGGGTGGGCGTTCCCTCGTAGGAATGCCCCGTAAAACCGACGCAGTGAAATCTACAAGATTTCACGGAGTCAGTTTTACGACGCTGCTGCGTCAAATCCTTACGCCTGCTTGAAGCAGGCGTAAGGAGTGACGCACCACATTATGTATGGGTGGCCTCTGTACACTTGCGACGCTACTCCAGCAATTCGCCGCCCGTACACCACAAGATGCGTCACGCATCTTCCCTTCCTTGCACCATGGTGCGCCGCATTGTAATTGCGGCGCATCTGTGGTGCCACAAGGAGGGAATTGCGTGACGCATCAGTTCTGACGCATCCCTGCTGATTTGCAGAGATGCGCCAGAACTCATAAATCTGCCCCAGTGTGAATACTGATCATTTTGTTTATGGTAGCATCATCCTCCAAATAAAACACGCAGACGGAGACATATGCTTCACTTCCCTTACGTGTCTGCATCTGCAAACCGTGAATGTGCAATTCGAGTTTCATGACGGAAACTTTTCGACGTATGTGTTTGGCTTTTTAATGAATAACCGCGAATTTAAAATTAGAGTAGAAAAGGACAGCTTCCGTTCAGCTGGGGATCCCCAAGTGACTCAGTGACGTGAGTAGGCGTGGGTTGTTCAGATGGACGCTCTCCGTTTCTATATTCTCTGTCAGTGTTTCGGACGAGTTCTCTTAGCAGCTGGGAAACCCCATTCCGATTGCTTGGTTTCGAAATGTTTAACTTTTGAACACAACGATGGTTGCAAACACATGGCGACTCGGAGAAAACAGACCGCATCTGGGCAAATGAATTGTGCGTGAAGATGATGATGCAAGCCGGCTTTTGCGCCTTTATTTGTTTTCGCTGGGTTGCAGAGTGCTGTCATATGAGTGGGAGCACAAAAGTTAAAAGAAACATTTCCAAGGGCGTGTATTTTATTTCCTATACCTAGCGGCGGGGCCATGGAATAAGTTGCGGTTTGTTGGAGGGAGTGTCGGGCTTTGAAACTCTAGAACTGCCTTCTTTAGTTTAAACAGGATGTAAACGAAATTATAAGGGCAAAAATGGACCATTTACGTTCTGAGGAATCCTTGACACCACAGGCCTTGAGGTAGAGGCCATGGATAAAACTGACAAAGCTAATGTGGCACTACACATTCAATTTTTGTGCTTCCATGCTTCCTTTTTATTAATAAAAATATCCCTTGTTTTTGTATCTTCCCCACTAAAAGGAGATCACTGAGTTGACCTTGTTACACGTTATTAAATGCTTCCTTCTATAGTAGACATGCAGTGCACCATTTTTCTACAGCTCCTCCCCACGAATTATAGTAACAGAAGAATTCTGAATTAGAGGGTTTATGATCTTGGGAAAGAGAGATGCAAACGAGCTGCCTTTTAATAGCAGACGAAGATTGGCAACTCCCTACTCCCAGCTCTCTCGCCTAAAGAAGAGGGGCATATTACCAAGCAATAGCGATAATTATCGCTATCGCTTGGTTAGCGTGAAAAAATTATCGCTGAGCTGCGGCGATTTTTATCGCAGATAAACCTTGGTATTACCAAGGTTTGTCGCAAATGCGATAAAAATCGGCCGCAATGCATGAATATCGCTGAAAAGTCCGCGATATTCATGCATTAGCGAGCTAATGCTCTTAGCCATGTTATCCACCTCTCATTGGATAACATGGCTAAGAACTGCTCAGGACAGCTGTTAGCTTTTGGAGATATTCGCGCTTAGTGCGAATATCTCCAAAAGTTGGTAATAGGAGATAGCGATGTTAGCGACTGTTTCCAGTCGCTAACATCTTGGCGCGCCCACTTTGCATGTCATTAGTGATAAATTTCACTGAAATGCAAAGTGGGGCCCGAGGTGGTCGCTATCTCCTACTAGCTGTCGCTAACTGGTGTTAGCGACAGCTAGGTAATAGGGAGATAATTTTATCTCCGCTTTCTTGGCTATTAAAGCCAAAAAAGCGGAGATAAACCCCCTTGATAATATGCCCCAAAGTTCTCTACGCCCGTGATGAGCAGACAGCAGTGGATAGGACTCCTTTAAAAGGTTTTGTTTACACACCTTTGTCCCAATGATGGACTTTCTTTGCGTTACAGATGTTCAACTCTTTGCATTGTCTGACGAATGTGGCGCCCTCGAATACTTCTTTAAATTGTTGACATGCATCAAGTCAGAGCTGTTTCTGCTCAAAAATGAGCATCAGCCAAGGTAACTAAAACAAAAGCCATGAAGATTATAAACTTGTGAATGTTAATTTACCTGCTAAAAAAGTTTATAGGACACAAACTAATTGCAAAAGTGTACCAGAACTATTAAAAAACAAAAAAGACCACATTTGTGGAAAAGTATTATTTTTGACCTCTCTCTTGCCGGGGAACCAAAGTGAAACATTTGCAAAACGTGCATGTATTAGGCACTTCAGACGATGGTGAAGTTTAATTTCACAGCTTTCAGATTTTAAGAAAACATTCACTGGCAGAGCAACCAATATAACTCTATTCACATTGATTGACTATATAGCTGTGGCAGGCATCACCTAAGCAGGCACTTTTACCTTTAGTTCATTGTAGGAGGTGTAGTGCATGAAAGTGACTTACGTTGTAGTGTAGTTTGTACTGTATATTTTTCCCCTAAAATGTTGAGAGTCTGTTATTCTGGGAACAAAAAAAGGAAGAATTCTAAAGAGAATTCCATGTCAATATGTAAAGTGGAGACTCAGAGCTATCAAAGCTTAGTGCTATTTATCCAGGCACCTAATACATCTTCAACCACTCCAAATCCATCAGCGACCATTCCAAAACCATGAGCACTACACTACTGTACCACTTTCTGGCACAGACAAAAGGGCTGTGAGAAGCCACTATGTCAAACTGAAGACCTTCTATCCTTCTGACCTCCAGTGGTGACAGTACCAATTTCACCTTCTTCAATTACCTTGATGGAGAACATTATCGAAGCCATACAGAAGGTCTCTGGATTTCTGCAGACACCCTCTGGAACATACTTCCACTTATGAAAGAGATAGTTGCACTAAGCCAATATGAAATGAATGAACAGAGAGAGAACAATGTAACAAACTGGGGCCCTCACATTCAGCTTTGGCCTCTACTGCTTCCTGAAGCCTTCTGATCACTTGAGAATGCCTTTAGTGGAGGTAACTGCAAATGACTTGATGAAGGGATGACATCTCCGACACTGTCTGCCACGCATTATGAGTAAACAGATTCCTATAAAAAATATACGTTTGCAGATCCCTTTTTTAAATTTATCAAACCACATCTAAGTTCTCATAAGGCCACCTGTTAGTATGGCTTGGCATTCTTATTTTGGCCCACTTGAAAGATTCAATTTACATCTAGTAATTTTTCCTCAATATTTGTCTCAACATTCTATTTGATAGATCTTTGGAGTACATGTATTTGATAGGTTAAGTACTTTTTATCTGATTGGCAGTGTTTATATTTGTTAATGCTCTTCAATTGTACTACCATATACTCCTAACATTGAAAAATGACCATTGTTGAGATTTTTTTTTCTTGTGTTCTACAAAATTCAACATTTCTTCCAGGGTTAATCTTTGACATCGGCCAAACAGTCAAAGAAGAGTTTAATGGAACCCTTCGAAGTGTTTGGCTCAATTCTGGCAATATTTAGGCTTTCAAATTGAAGCTCAAGTTTATTCAATAGAAGGTTTTACGGTTGTAGCCCATTAAAATATGTACTTCTACTTACTGGTCTCTAACTTTTTCACAATCCCCTTCCTATCAAAGAACAATATAACAACCACAATGTTTGCTTACCTCGGTTGCTTGTCACATTCAGTTAATGTTTTTCTCTTAGTTCAACTTGATTAGCGCACATTCCACAGAGTTTCACACAAGCCTAGTTTTGATTTCACCTCATATCTCTTTCTTTCACCAACCTACTTTCTAGTCTCTTATCTGTCAAAAGTTCATTTCCATCTATGATTTCATCCTTTGTCACTATTTTCTTGTCTTTCTCTTCATTCTTTTTTGACATTTTCGATCCCTTTATCTTTTGCTCTTTGTCAGTCTGATTATTTTAAATAAATACTAATCCCACAAAAATACTGCAGGAGCCAAACAACTGCACAAATTATTAATCCTGCTTTGCAGCTTCATGTCGCTTGTACATTTTATGTGTCAGTCAAACGATCTAGGACACATTATTTCTATCTCCATGGCCTTAATCCAGCTCATGTAATCAAATGCTTCACTCCAAACAAAAGCTACAAGATGAACTGAATTATTTCTTGAATTTAGTTATAAAACTTAAACCCTGAGCACATACACATGAGTGTCCAAATCAAATAAGGTCTTCACTTGTTCCTTGTTTCAGCCAGACTTCGTTTATTCTGGTAATCAAAACAGCCTCACACCAGCCAACACGTGTTTTGTCTTCGGGTTATATTCACCCTATGGCTTCTTCGGGGCTGCTTCAAGCTTGCAGGCCACTACGGATAACGAGTACGATGGAGGACCTCACTTCCTGCACTCGGTAAGTATCACTATTAGACACATGAGCATCTACCTTATCCGGATTGAGAGTTGAATAAGATGTAGCAGTTATGACCGCAACATACACGAGCTTACCGGATTATTGAAGCCCTGAAAAAATCGTAGGGTGAATGTAACCCGAAGACGAAACACGTATTGGCTGCTGTAAGGCTGTTTTGATTACCAGAATAAACAAAGTCTTGCTAAAACAAACAAGAAGTGAAGACCTTATTTGATTTGAACACCTGTGTATGTGCTCAGGGTTTAGTCTTTTGTTCAAGAGAATTTAGGGTGCTGGGCTAACACCCTTTCAGTTTGAGCACTACTTACACTTGGAGCAAAGTATTGGGGAAAACACTGACTGAGCGCCGGGTTGCCCCATTCACCCTCCCCCCCTTTTAGTTACTTGATTTTAGTTATGACTTGATTTATATTTCTGAAAAAAAAAGAATGCTGTCAAAAGTGTTAAAAGGTGTCCATGTTCACCAATATTGACTTACTTCCCTACTCATAAAAGTCCACTTTTAAGGTACTATTAAGAGTATAGAAGACATGTTTATTTTAACTTGATTAGGACATTTAAAAGACAATTGAGCTGCCCAATATTATGAGCATACCTAGAAAATATACATGTGCCACAATCAGGTGAATTTCATGTTCTTGCTCTGTACACCTATTTATTATATGATTTGTCATATGATTTCTATAGCACCACACATGTTGCTTGCTGCCACTTAACAGACTCCCCAGGATATTGCGGCATAGATTTGCAAATATAGCGGCAAAAAAAATTGAAATTAAGCGGCACAAAAGTGGAAATTTAGTGGCATTATTGCGGCTCCTTATTTTATTCTTAATCATTCCTTTTCAGCCTTAAATCAATATAAACTGAATTAGCAGGTTATTCCACTGTGAAACCGGCATGTTTAAAGTGTCTGCGGCTCTACGGAAGCACAGCTCCAATCTTCACCTCGTGTGGGGGCCCTATTTCTCCCTGGGGTGTTCTAGCACCCATGTATGCACCCCTGCTGAGGCACCTTTGCCTCCTGGACCGTCAGCCAATTTCGTGATTTTTTCGTAAATCGCAAAATTCTGGAGGGTCTGTTTAATGTTGTACTTAAGGTGCAGGGCATGTACGTTTTACCACAAGGGCCACATTGTGGTGCTTTCAAGTTAGGGGTCCAGAGGGGTAGCTTGCTTTACCCTTTAACTTCTCCACTCAAAACCAGCCCGCCATGCCAGAGGAGGTCACGCAGACGGGAGATGAAAATTGGAAGCTTAACGTAAAATGTGTCCCGGCTCACTCAACCACTCATCTTCATGAGTACTTGTTGGTACTAATGGCAAGTGCTGTGTGGCATTTTCGTGGTAGATGTAAATAATTGTGAGTTTCAAAATGACTCTGTGTTTTGGGGGTGACAGTGCTTCGATGTTTTTGAATGGGTATTTGTGCCTCCGCCCTTCTCTGTACTAGTGTTGCTTCTGTTCCCAAAAATGAAAATATACCTACATAGATAAGTCGCCCTCATGCGTGTAAAGTTTCTTGGATGTATACATGTTGTCGTGCTGCGTGGAGAGTTAAAATGACTGTGTGTGGGGGGGGGGCTCTTGCCTCACTCCTCCAATTTACTATTGCCATGACAACGGACCTCTGAAGGGAGCAGGTGACCTGCGTCTGGAGGAGATGCAGGTGCTCCGCTGGCATTTCATTATTTTGTGTGGAAGCCACTTCCCTGCTGGCTCTCCTCAGCCCTGGCACTGCTGCCCTTCCTGTCACCAGGCTCTGGCCCTCCCTAGCACCGCTCGTTTGTTTCCATAACCGGGTCACTTGCCCATGCAGTCTGACTGCGAATGGAGCCCCGGCTGCCTTTACTGGTTCTTGCTTACTTGTAGTTTCTTGGTTGTGCCTCTTAGATGGGTCAGGCAGTGAGGAGAGTCATCTCAGTTCTTCGGAGGAGTATGCCAAAGTCTACAGCAGTGTTTGCCTTTTTTACACAATGTGATCTGTGTGAAAAACCTACAAATCAGCCAAAACTACAGTAATGTACGTTGGTAAATGCCCATGAAACGCTACAAGACAAAAGTGGACTTCTTTTCAGCTTTGCTGACAGTGTAGAAAGAGAACAAGTACATGTAATAGGCTCTGTTTGCGTGTTTTGGACTCTCCGCACTGACACACATTCGCCCACTTTCAGTTACGTGTTGGTGGACCCTGAAGAAAGACAACGCTGGGTAACGTGAGTGATTCCCCTGCACTGAGACTGCACCCCTTCCTAACCCAGTCTTCAGCTCAGTGAGTGGTGCTTCAGTCACTGCAGGCCGCCATGGTAGGTACCATCAGTGTCCCGCCTTCCTCAGGTCATTCCTCCTCATTTCATGTTCTTTAGCAAACCTCAACAAGCTGGAGAAATTGGCCCGGAGGAAACTGGTATTGGACGGCTGGGCGGCGGCACGTAGTGAAGTGCGCGCGCACAGCCAATTAATGAGCATTGTTTGTTTTGCAGACACTTTTTGACAAATATCTCGGCGATAATTGTAAATATCGCGGCCATCCACCGATTTCGCAATTTTTTCGTGAATCGCGAAATTGCGAATTTCTGGAGGGTCTGAATTATGGTCACTTATTTTGCAGGCAGTGCTGCATACATTTATGGCAAAATACACTGATATACTGCTGTGAAATAGGCACAGTTAGAGGAAATGTTTTTAAAACATTGGATTTACTTTAGAGATATTTGTAGAAGTACATATTTTTTCTGTAACTATTATAAACAATGGAGGTGTGGTATAGTAACATGCTAATTCTCCTAACTTTTCTGGCATCCACATTGCACAAAGGCACTGGTAACAATTACATTTTACCCATCACTAGTGCAGATCTGTGAATTTTATTCATAGCACATGAAATGTGTATGCTACAAACCCATCCTGCGATGGAGGGAGAAAGGGAAGAATACTACTTCGTGCCACACCCTATATAATACAATGTGCTGGATTATCTGTCTTTCTAACGTCAACAAAAGTAAATATGTACATTTTAGAAAAAAATGTTCAGTGAAAAGAGCAAATTTCATGCATTGAAAGTGTTAACAACCATTTGAGTATTTTTAGGGCAGGCACTCTTGCAGGAATACATCATATGTTTGATTAGATGATTTGGATTTCTCATCCAACTTTCAAAGCTGAAAGTGCCATTGCTTTTTCCATTAATGGGAGTACTCCGAAAATCCCCAACTTGAAGTAAATTTCTGCGAATATCTTTCTGATGCTTTCTTGAGTCAACTGTTCTTGCGGATCTGCTTTGCACACATATAATTTTAATAGTTATCTAAGACCTCTAGCCTCACTAGCATTATAAGTTATCCACAACTGGATGTTTTCCCAGTAGCTGAAAAATAACCCTGACGAGACTGAAGTCCTGAAATCCTGGGAAAACCAGATCTTTTGGTTCATGTCCCTCTACTGTCTCCAGTGTGAAGAGGTTGGGAATTAATGTATATGTTTTTCCCCAGATGGACTGTCAGGTCTCTGTATTGGTACCATCCTGTAAATTTCATTTACGCCGTCTTCGATTACTGCTTCATCTGTACCCTCATGACTGCAAGTGTCTTTGCATTTCAGCTATCAGTGGGGCATGATTGGGCTATCATAATAGTCTCTATCTGGATATTAAGAATCTTCTTCTTAAAAGACTTCAGGCAAAAAATAATCACACAGCAAGGAGGGTGACTGTTGCTGCTCATCACTGCCATGCTAAATCTACTTTACATGAATTATTTTGGCTACCCGTGTGAAACAGGGTGATTCAAAAAACTCTTTGCATAATCACCACTCTCCTTATGGATAGTCTCATCAACAACTTTGAAAAGGCTCACTAGACGTATCTCATTTATGTATCTATGTTCTGTGTTTTCCGTTTTTCTGACCCCCTCGCGTTTGTAGGAGGTGACTCAGTGGCAGGGGGTTTTGTGTTTAAGCTCCCTGCATTTGGAACCAACCTTTCTGTAAAATTCAAACTATAATTTCTTTTCACAATATATACATACTTTTAGAACCTGGTATTCCATTAATTCTTTGTGTTATTTATTTTACTGTCAGTCAGTCTAGCACCAAAATTACCCTGACAAAAGTACACTCTACAAATTTAATTTCAACAATCAATTTCAATTAATCTAAATTCTTCTTGGTGAAAATCATTCTAGATTTATGTTCATACATTGATCAAGTTGGGCACTGTTGTTTGTTTATTTTTCTTAAGTTTGTCAATCTCTATTTAAGTTTTAAGGGGCAGATTTATGAAGGGCTTGCGCCACGTTTACGCCGCCGTTGCGTGACGCAACGGCACGGAAACGTGGCGCATCCCTGCGCCCTATTTACAACGTGACGCATCTAGGAGATGCGTCACGTTGTACAGCACTGCGCCATGAGGAGGCGTTCCTGCGCAAGGGGGGCGTTCCTGCGCAGGAACGCCTCCTGAAAGTGGCTGAGTGAAATCTATGAGATTTCACTCAGTCACTTTCAGGGCAATGCTGCGTCAAAACCCTGCGCCTGCTTGAAGCAGGCGTAAGGCTTGAGGCAGCATTGAAAGAATAGGCCCCCCCAGAGCATTGCTGGAGCTGCGTCGCGCTTGCGACGCAACTCCAGCAATGCGCCACATTTCCGGCACAGATGCGTCACGCATCTGTGCCGTTTTTGCCCCATGGTGCGCCGCATCATAAATGCGGCGCACCATGGATGGCGTAGCTGTGGCGCACTGTGGCGCATGTTAACTGGCGCATCCCTCGGGATGCGCCAGTTAACATAAATCTGCCCCGAAGTACATAGAGTGAAAGTAACAGCATTCAGTAAATAATAACCAGAGGAAATACAATACAAAAAAGTCTTTATTGATAGAAAGCATTAACAATAAAGAAAGAAAGACTATAAAATGTTGGCGGAAGAAAATAAATGAGGAGTTCAAGGAGAGTTAATAACTTCTTCCTTTCAAATAGTAGAATGGTTATGAATGTGTCTAGGTGACAGACAGTTTGGTAATGCCAAAAATATGTCTTGAGAATGGAGGATATATGCTCGATCAGTTCTATGATTTGCAAAAATACCTTTCACTAAGATAAAAAGACTAGCTTAGAGAAAACTTTCCAGAATGAGGTTATTTGCTAAGTAGCAATAGAAATATAAAGAGCAACTAAATTATTAGCATGTTCGACTGTTGAGACTGAAATTGACAAAATTGCCTTCTTTCAGGCTGTCATACATACCCTTAGAATTTTTATTCCAGTACTACTCCCAAATTGTTTTCCAAGAGCAAATGCCTCCAGATGAGGACTTTTACTAGAAAGCAAAAAACAATTGACAATATAAGGAATGCATAGTTCACGTTCTGCTTCACTAATATCTCGATTTAGCTGCATGCTCTCTTCTCATTGTACCAAAATTGGTTTATATAGGTTTTATAATGCTGCTTTTACAATCTGCATTTCTAAGAATTTTTTTTATCTACTCTTTGCCCCTCTCACAGTTTCTAGTGCATATTCTGATGGTGTGTAAATGAAGTTTTTAGAGGATGAGAGGGTGAAAACATCACCAATATAAGAGGCAGGTAGCTTCCATTTCTTGGAGAGCCAACTGTGATTATATCCAGAGGACTGATAGAATGAACGTTTTTAGTAATTTTCCTGATTCTCTGATGTCGACTCTTCTGTCTAGATATTACGATTTTGTATGTGAAGGAATTCATAATTGCTAGGGATAGTTAACTACTTTTTCTGTTTGTAGCACTTTATTAACATAAGCTAGTTTGTGAATATCCCATTTGATCAAAATACCATCAATGTCTTATATTTTCTCTGGCCTTACACCATTTTATTTATTCAGCGCGTACAAAATGATCTAAGGACAGGTCAGTTGGCTATATTGGCTGAGAAAGAGGAGAAGGGTGTGGTCAAAGGTCACACCCTCTACGGAAAACATGGTGGTTTTATGAAGACTATGTCCAGTGGGTTCTGGGTTTTATGAACATGTCTGGCCCATTGCAAGAAGCCATTCTTTGCAGCCAGACTTGCCTCAGTGTTGCTCAATGTCTGGAAGACCTGAGCATCAGGTTCAGCTGACAAACGTACCTCAACTGAGGTCCTGTGTGACAAACCTAGATGCATCAGCATATTCAGTTTGTCTATGTATCTAGACACCCAGCCTACACACCACCTAGACACAACTTTGATGTGATCTTTTCTCCACCTGGACTCATCATAGTAAAAGGAAACATAGTCATCATTTGGCGCCTCAGTGCACTTGACTCATCTCCCCATCGTCTCACCACCCAACCAAATAACAGTACAAGAGCAGCTTTACACATTAATTTCCAAAGGCTTTGACAGACAGACTCCTGCCAAGTCGTTCTCCACTCCTAGCTATTGACCGGAGATCCCAGCAAGGAGTTAAAGCAGCTGGAGAGACCAAACATTCTACTGCAATGCCTAAGGAGGAAGTTTAACATATCAACACTGCCTCCAAATCCTCAATAGGATCTACAAATCTTTGATCAAGTTGTCAAAGAGGTTCCGCTATCTCCAATGGGTTTCTAGTGCCAAAAGCTCTACCGAGTAGGATCTACCTAGAATTCCACAACCTATAGTGCACCACTAGAAATATTCCTCCCTCCACATCTTTCTGTGATACCATTGCAGACATTACATTTCAAAAGCCTTGACTGCATCAAGTCCTTCCAGCTCACCCTCTACAATTAGGCTAATAACACATTGATTGTTTTGAAGCTGGAAAACACCTCCAAACTTGACTCCTGATCCACGGACGAATCGATCTTGAGGCACCACTTGCTATTGAACTCATGAAAACTGAGATCATAACGTGGACAATGTAGTGGTCATGGACTCCAGCCTATCACTCATCCCCAAAGTTAACTTAATCAAAGAAGTGCTTTCTCAAACCTTTCAGTTCATTCTTTGATTCAGTCTTCCACATATTGTTCCTATTCTTCTAAACTGGGCAAACATGTATGTAGATGTTGTGCTCTTCCTATTCCGAATATTCAAATAATCTAGATTTGCTTTTGTTTTTCGTAATAGTGTCTGTGGTTTACCATGATGTATTTTCTTATCACTAGTTTTTTTAGAATGTTGGCATGTACATTCAATTGTCACTGGCTTCAATTTATTTCTGTTTAGTTTATAACGTAGCTTCTTTATGCTTCGTATACAATCCCTCAATTGTTCACACATTCCTTGTTCTCTGGGCGAAGCATTGTTTTGCAGTTTTTCATACATGTACTTCAATACGTTTTCTCTTTTGAGATTGTTGCTACTTGTCAATTTCCATATTTGTTGCTGCTTTTTCCTAAACATTTTTCAAATGTGTCATATTTTGATTTGTTTTCTAAGCTTCTATTGTTGTTCGAATTCAGCATATATCCTGCTGCATATGTGTTGTCTTTTCTTGATTTTGTCTGACCCACTATTTTCCTGATTGTAATGCTCTTTCATTTGTCTCTGCTCTTTACTGTGAATAAGCTACAAGTAGTGAAGAAACTGCCCTTCATATCAGTCCCTCAAATTTCTTGCTGATCACACACAACATTTATATTCAAAGCAAAACTATTTCTCTGGCTATTGTCTTGCTGTGTTTGTATCAAAGTCAAATTGTGGGCAAAGTTGTGTGCACAGTAGCATTCCACCATGGCTGTCTCTATGGTTTAAGTAACTCAAACCAAAATCTCACCATTCTACAGCACAGCAGAATGTCAAAAACGTAATCTAAAAATACTTATCATCCTTTTTGTGCCGACTGCGAGGGCTTAAGATTCTTGTGTCATGCTGCACTGCATTTTGTTGTGATAAGAAGGGACAGATTGTCTGTAGGCAGTCCATGTCTTGATGGAAAGTGTAACTGTTTGTCATAGGAAACAGCTTGTGGCCCTAAACCCAAGGGCTAATGCTGAATGGTGCTACTAGACCTGCTTCTTTAAGTTTAGCATCCCTTATATGCTAGGATGAATTAGTACAATATTCTACATTGAGGAAACACATAATTTGTCAGTTAGTGACTGCCAGGCATATCTACTCTGCTCATCAACCTACTTAGAATTGATACCACTGTAGCAACTTGTTTTCAAGCTTCAACTCTAATTCTCTGCTGTTATTTGCTGACGTTTATCTATCCTAGGACTTTTTAGTGCATATGCTCTCTTTGTCCTCTACCAGGCACCAGAAACTCATTCACTCAAAAACTGATGAATAATTGCATATAAACAATTCCAAACTCTTTATCATTTATGCAAAAATAGCAGTATATATTATGGCAATTAAACTAAAATAATCATGCTCAAGTATGACACATGCCAGACATCAGCAGTACAACATTAGTGGATTTAGCAGGACAATACATAGATGCAGTGCTGGTTGTTAAACTTTGAAAGTGGTCAGGCGTTACACAACCCTTGCCCAAATCTGAAGTGGGAACAAACAAGTTCAAAACTGCTAGGAAGATTTACAGGGGTTTCTACCTAGAAGATTGTGACAAATGGGATTGAATAGTACCTTTTAAAGTACATTTCACACATACATTTTGAAAAAAATAAAGGCACTGAAAGGGCACTAATGACATATTTTAATACACCCCCCTAAGCATGATCTTTACCAAAAGTGTTGCAGGTCTTCCTGCCGGACATAATTTTCAGAAATAATGCCAAATTAGTGCTTTTTGCGGGCAGAAAGTCCTAAAAAATGTCTGGAAAGCTTTGTGTGGAATGGGTAGATAAGGACATTAACTCATTAGTTGTCCAAGCACACGCACACACCTTCACATAAAAAGATACGTTTCTCAGTTGAATCACCTGTTCACATTGATCAACTTATTGCTGTGAACAAATATTGGCGAGCATGCAATTAAATGAGCTAACCGACCAAATTATAAAGGAAGAAGTTTATTTTTCATAGCCATCGCTCTGAATTCTGAGTTTTTCAGCTAACACCACACCCCCACAATATTTCCCTGGTAAAATGTAGGTAGGTCTAACCTGCCAACATTTAGTGAGGGATGAAATCAAGAAAAATAATGGGCATCCATATGTTGGTGGTGCAAGCACCAGAATCTGCATCCTATGCCAAACTGAACTCTGACTAGTCAGTAATTATTGAACTATTACATTTTGTCCCTAGAGAGCTGCATTTTAGCAGGTGCAACAGTTTGCGCACCTAGGCCTGGGCCCCTAACAATACGGGCCATCCTATTCGCATCAATGAGATCATGGACACTAATCAAGTGTTAGGGCCTGATTCATAAACTGTACATTGTATTATGTTTTGTGGTAACACAGTCGTATGGCAAAACTCACCACAAGGTGTTATTCACAAACTGCCCTTTTGTAGTAACTTACACCTTTGAGTAAGATTGCTCCTCTTCAGTATCCGCAAACATCACTTTTGTAGTAAGCCCCTACCTTTATTATTTTCTATGGGAGGGTGGTGAAATACGAGAGATTGGCCATAGTGATGCAACACACTTCTATAGAAAATAAGGGAGCAAACAAATATCTGCAGAAATATATTGCAAACATTCGGAACTATCTTTTGGATTCATAAAGATCATAATAAGTGCAACTTTTTATGAAATCCTGTGTAATCGTAGGGGCTGCTTCCCTGATGTTTACGCTGCCTTTCCTGCCAGCACAAACAAACACACAACAGCTACATCTTTCAACTGTCACCTCTTACATGTCACTGGTTGCTGGGGATTTATATGACATGTCGCTCATCAGTAAATAACAGCACACATCTGGGAATGCCGTCTCTAACATACTGAAAAGTCACTATAACAGAATACACACATATTATCCTCCTATCCACTGCATGTTGCAGCCATGAAGTGTTAAAAGTTAAATAGGGGCCACTGTTTGAAAAAGTCACAACTTTGTTGCAGGTATTGCCAAGTATGGTCTTTCTCCCCATCTCCCCACACTCAACAACCAAAAGATGTACAATATGGCACACATTGCTGACATTTTTTGGGGGATTCTAAATTTGCAGTTCAGGTATCTTGACTATACAGGTGGGGTGCTGATGTACTCTGCAGAAGCTGTGTGCATGACTGGTGTAGTCTGCGAATGTTGCACAGCATCACGTGGCTACAGGGTTACATTATTACAAGTCTCAACACTGATCTGTGTCCGTATCAAGGTTCCAGGTGTGAGGTACAGGTCTTCAGGTGTGGGATTGGTTAGTTAACACATTTATTCTCTTGGACTGCTAGTTTGTTTGTTGCATTTCTGTGGTTGAACAGTCTCTTCTCAATGATGAATAGTGAATCTCAGTGTCCATAAATACCATCACGCCTCAACTCGTTATCTTCACATAATGTAATCAACTTACAATCTTTGCTCTTGTGAAAAATAATTTGGCTCTTAAATTTCTATAAACTGTAAACACATCATTAAGAAAACTTCATTACAAAAACTCACAGTCATGTTGTATGTAAAAAATACTGAAAACCTTAATACTTAATTGCTTAATACTCATGCATTAGGTACCCAAATATTCTCTGTTAATGGTTTTCTGATCTTATCAATTGTTTTAGATTTTTGCTAGATGCAAGGGTCTCCTGAGGTTGAAGTATCTCCTGTGTGTACAAAGGGTCTTTTTCTGCATGTGAAAGATTCCCTTGAGCACACTAAGGGCCCTATTAGGATGGCAGTCGGAAAACCACCCAACCGCCATGGTAGTGGAAATCAACCTTCCGCCAGTCCCGCGGCAAAACCGGCGGTCCCATTTGGATCAACCGCCCCATAAATCTGACCTCGGTGGAACGAGGCCACGAAGAACCACCCTTAGTGGGCGGAGCGTGTGAAAATCCATCCGCGGCGGTCGGATTTGCGGCAGAAACACACTAAACTGCCTCCAGGCCAGCGAAGAGACCGCACAGAAAATTAACATTCCCCCTAAGTGACAGCGTTCCGCTGTTTCCGACTGCCGCGGTCTTCAACAGTGATGAATGGGAGAGCCGGCAGAATGGCTGAAGCACAGCCATCACTGTGGACCCTCCGTGACAAATATGGCGGTCGACATAAAAACTTTACAACAAGGCCACCAAGTGCACACAGCAAACTAGCCCTGCCCCCAAAACCACCTAACACACCCCAATGACACACCCCCATGGCAACTTCAAAAATACAAATCGCAGGACAATCCACACAACACACCTGACAGCAATACTTCAATATGACACACCCACATAGCTGAGTATAAAACCAGCCCCTTCCTTGACCAGAATCCTTTTGCACCACTCCAGCCCTGAAGGAACTACACCCTGAGGCACATTGGAGAGGCAAAACACCACACATATCACCAGCCCTCCAACACACACACAGGCACACGCATACACGTGTTACCATCCTTGTGGGGACTATGTGTGAATACCAGCCTTGTGGGGACTAACCTTTCCCAATGTTTTTAAAACACACAACTAACAGAAAAATGTTAAGAAAAAATTCATGATACAGGATCCTGCTTCAAATGTGCAAATATGTTGTTATTTAATCGTGCGCACAGCACCATCCTTGTGGGGACTTGAACACGTGCTACCATCCTTGTGGGGACCTAGTCCGTAACACTATTTGTGATTGAATACAGTCGAAGGCACATGGCTAAATGTTTATTTTAGCAACAATATACACAAAAAACATTAATATATATTCATTTTATGAATTGTTGCATATATAATAGGGGTATTCATTAAAGGCAGATTATGTTAATGTGCCAGAAAATATCATATCATGCTTAATTAAAGACACTTAAAGCTGCATTTAACCTATTTATAAGTGCTTAATATCTTAGGAGATAAGGGACCTAACACATAAAGATATTAACATATGGAACAAAGGAAAATGGTCAAGTGGAATCCATAGCTTGAGTAGCTGCTTACATTTTTATCAAAATTGAGGTCCCCACAGAGATACTGAAATAGTGAAATAGTGTGTACATTTAACGCTTGGAACCCATTATAAAGGGTGTCAAGCTAATGATGTTCAAGTCCACACAGAGGTTGTGTGTAATTATAGAAATGATCCAGTCCCCACAGAGATAGTGTGTTATCATAGAGATGTTCAAGTCCCCACATAGATAGTGTTTTATTACAGTGTTATCCAAGTCCCCACAAAGATAGTGTGTTATTATAGCGATGTTTAAGTCCCCACAGAGATAGTGCATGAAGGTAATTGTGTTTAAGTCCTCATTAAAATAGGACCCGATTCACAAAGGTAAACATAGACAAAAAGTCTAACTGTACTACTTTTCAGTATTCACAAAGGTAAATTTTGACCAAAAGTCTAACTGTACTACTTTTCAAAATTCACAAAACCCCATAAAGAGAATGTGAAGCTGATGATGTTCAAGTCGAAGCAAACAAAAGGAGATGATGGACGGAGTGGTGAAACCTTTCAGTCACTCAGCCCCAGGTACAAATCTGGGTTGAATCCATCATCGTTCTTTAGCTAACTTCGCCACCCCAGATCAGCCCCAGTTATATGCAAATCAGTCTTGGCCCTATGCCTCATGGGAACAGTCCAGCCCGAACTGCCAAGCCAGGTCTTCCCTGGACCGAAAACATGCATCCTGGGACCGGTTCTGGGATAACACTCCCTCATCAGCCAAGCTCGCTTGAATCCAGTGGCAAAATGAGCAAGGGACCCATGTCTAGGTCCCAATGTAGGGGGAACAAAACAAACAAAGAGATGAAGGACTGAGTGCTGAAACTTTTCAGTCACTCCCCCCCAGTCACAGATCTGGGTTGAATCCATCATCGTCTTTAGCTCACTTTTCAACGCCAGTTGAGACCCTGCTATATGCAAATCAGTCTTGACCCTGTGCCTCATGCCCCCCTGGTGCTTTAAGTTGAAACAGAGCTTGTGTTTAGTTACTTGAATGCTCAAGTCCCCACAGAGATAGTATGTTTTTATAGTGATGTTCAAGTCTCCACAAAGACAGTATTTTATTATAGTTTTTTTAAGCCCATACAAATACAGAGTGTTATTATAGTGATGTTTAAGTCCCCACAGATATAGTGCACAAAGATGATTGTGTTTAAGTCCTCATTAAAATTGGGCCCGATTCACAATGATAAACTTAAACAATTTAACTTTTGTACTTTTCAGTTTCAACAATGTAAACTTAGACCAAAAGTCTAACTTTACTACTTTTCAGTATTCACAAAGCCCCAGACAGAGAATGCAAAGCTGGTGATGCTCAAGCCAAAACAGAGCCTGTGTGTAATTAAATGAATGTTCAAGTCCCCACAGAGATGGTGTGTGACTATAGTATTACCACGGTCACCAAATAGAATGTGTGTGATTATAAACATACACACACACACACACACACACACACACCACCTACATGACCTGCACCTCCCCCAACACCCTCACAACAGAACATCAAACCATTTGCCTATCACACACCATGGCACAAAATAAAATGCCCAAATTCACTGACAATGAGTTGTCTGTCATAGCATATGAGATAATCAAAGTAGAACCACAATTGTTTGATCATCTGGTCAGACACACCATTAGACACAAGAGCACAAATGTGGGGAAGGATAGTCGACAAGGTCAAAGCAGTAGGGTCCACCCCACGCACCAAGAAGGAAATAATGAAGCAGTGGCACGACCTGAAGAGGGTTGTCAAAGAGAAGAGAAACAAGAACCATCAGCTGGCTCAGATGACTAGTGGTGGCCCTCCCATTCCACAAAGAACATTCACTGCATCTGAGGAGAAGGTGCTTGCCATACTCCATCCAGACAGTCTCACAGGAATAGCTGGGGGAGTGGAGGCTGGTAAGTACAAACAAATGTCGACAATTACACTGCAATGCACTGTCTTGCAAAACTACAAAGCGAAACCTGCTAGGCCCAATACCATTCATGTGCAACACACACTACCCAACACATGTCTCACATAACACACATTCATACACTCACATTCACCCAAAGGTAGCTAGCAACATTCCCAGGGTTGCATGTGTTCAGGCAGACAGCACTACGGCTCCCACCAGGCCCCCTTGTCCCACAGCTGAGCAGGATGGACGACTGCCCCCACCCAGAAGCATGTGGCAGCCATTGCATAGCTCACCCCCACTTGACAGGTAGGTAGCCATCTTCCCAGGGAGGTGTGTTTGGGAGGGGAGGCCTGCACTACAACTCCCACCATGCCTCACTGTTCCACTCCCGAGCAGGATGGAGCACTCTCCTCCACTCGAAGCATGTGGCCGCCATTTCATTGCACTCATCAAACTTACAGGTAAGTAGCCATCTTGATAGGGAAGGGTGTTTGTGTGTGGCAAGCCAGCACCACAACTCCCACCAGGCCCCCTTGTCCCACAGCTGAGCAAGATGGAGCACTCCCCCCACCCAGAAGCATGTGGCAGCCATTGCATTGTTCACCTTCATCCAACAGTTAGGTAGCCATCTTCCAAGGGAGGGCTGTCTGGGGGTGGGAGGTCTGCACTACTACCCCCACCATGCCCTCTTATCCCACATCCAAGCAAGATGGAGCACTC
Organism: Lissotriton vulgaris; assembly: GCF_964263255.1. Taxonomy (NCBI): domain Eukaryota; kingdom Metazoa; phylum Chordata; class Amphibia; order Caudata; family Salamandridae; genus Lissotriton; species Lissotriton vulgaris. The sequence goes on along the minus strand of NC_141687.1, from coordinate 1,600,037,956 downwards.
CATCACACCCAAAAGCATGTGTCAGCCATTACTTTGTTCACTTTCATTCAACAGGTAGGTAGCCATCTTCCCAGGGAGGGCGGTTTGGGGGGTGGGAGGCCTGCACTACTACTACCACCATGCCCCCTTGTCACATCTCTGAGCAGGATGGAGCACTCCCCCCACCCAGAAGCATGTGCCAGCCATTGTAAACCCTCGAGGAGAGGAACCTCCTAGTATGCTTGGCAGGACCACGACGGTCCCACCAAGCATATTGCGGCCTCTGACCGCTGCTCCAACACCAGGAGACGGCAGTTCCCTAGAGGAGCCGGTGATACCAGGCCTGTCCGACCAACCAACTCCTAATGGAGCAGTTACACCGCCGGTGCTGCGGCGGATGGATCTGCAACCTCGATGCCACCACAAGTCTGGTGGTCTTTGGACTACCAGACTCATAATCAGGTCCTAAGAAGAGAGAGGTGTTTATTAACTCTATCCCATTAGGGAAGGGCTGGAGAGAAGCCATCTTGTGGGAGGCATGCTTTTCTGTCCAAACATTTCATTGAGGAACATTTTGACTAAGGGTAAGTGGGGTGGTACATGGCTCAGCCACAAATTAAGCTATAATGTTATGTTATAAACAAATAGTGAGTTTTAGACTAACTGGTTAAGGATATATGGTGAACAATGTTTCGGTTCTACATTCTATGCACTAGAATACATTTAATTATTATAATGACAGATGTTATTCAAATGATTTACGTGTGATTGGCAGATAATAAGTACTAGTTATTTTAAAATCATTGTGTTCGGTGTGAACTGGTACTGGGGCTTCAAGGCTAGATACCTTATCAGTGCCTGCAAGAATAAGAGATTCTCTGACAGGTCTATTAGAATATAGAAACCTCCTCATGCCTGTCAGTACAATTCAGAGAAGAAGAGGGGAAATAATTGTCCATTTTCCTTTTCCATAAAGTGGCAGAAGATAACTTTGAGAGCTGAGGAAATCTACCCTACCAGGTGTTATTATAAAATTAATGTTATTGAATTTTTCAAACAAGTATTAAACATCATACAACAAAAAGCATATTCATTCCACCATATGCAATGAAATACAGCAAGTGCAAACAATGCCCATAACTACTATCCAAAGTATGTCACCCCGCATCATCATTGTAAGTCATGCAATAGACCAGTAGAGCTCCAGTCATCCACCCGCCAGGGCCTATGCTATCCATGGTCCATCCAAGTCTCATCCCTCCAGTCCCATGTATTACACTATGACAAAGGAGGGTCTGGAACTTGCGTCAGCTGTTGAGTGTCATAGGTCACAAAAAGGGCCCACATTTATTTTGGTCCACTGTTCACTGGCATAAACTCCTAGAATCCCTCTAACCGATGTTGGCAAAAGCAGCATTCGCCAGCCAGTCTTTAAGTTTTGGGCAGCGACTTAGTGGCCCTCTTCCTTGCCAGCAGGAGCAGTATAGACGTGCTGACAAGGATATCTTTGACATAGCCAAGGAGGGCAACTAAGGGTGTCTTTTGGACCGAATGAACAACTATTTTGCTCAGACAACAGTAATCTAGAAGTTCACTACCCCAGGAAAGCTCCAGGCTAGATGCAAGAAGTCAGCAATCTCAGAGCCACAAAAGGATAAGAACTCACCACTTGCGTACAGGTTTCCCAATATATTCAGCCCTATCCATTTTAGCTGCCACTGTACTAACTTCTCTCTCGTGGAAGGGGGAGAGTGGGATTATGCATGAGGGACAAACCAGCAGAGTAGAGACAGGGTGACTGCACCTGGTGGCTCAACCAGCTTCACGCCTAGGTCTTGAATTTAACAGCGTCTATGTCAGTGGTGTGTTGCATCGGTGTGTTGCACAAAGCCATGGATGAGGGGCAGTGGCTGGCATTATCTGCCTCCACCACACAATGAGGAAGATACTGGGTAGGGTGGAGCAATTGTTGGCCATATTGGGCCTGTGTGCAATAATAGTATAATTCAAAATCGGGGACACACAGCCTGCCCTGCTCTGGGGGAGGGTAAGCACCACCCAGGAGAGTCTCAGTTGTCTACCAGCCTATGCCAATAGAATCATAATGGAGTAAAGGAGGGTGAAGGATGGTCCGGTGAGGGACATATGGATGTTAATAAATAGATATAGAAATTTAGGAAGGACGACAATTTTAACAAACACTAATCTTCCAGCCAAGGGCAAAGTTAAACCTCCATCACAGATACATGCTCCACCAACCATGTTGCAGCTCTCCCATAGTTTTCTGAACACAAGAGTGCCATATCTCTACTTATTTGGATGCCTAGTTAACGCACAGAAGTGCTCACCCACCCATTATAGATAGAAGTCTATTGGGATATGGAGCACTTCATCAGTCAGAGGAAATATGATTGTGACTAGTTTTTTTGAATAACTAATTTTATTTGAAGTTTTATGGCAAAGACATATGTGTTATCACATTGTTAGAAATGGGGTAGCGTGGTGCAGAGCGGGCGGACCAAACTCCAGAGGACAGGTGTTAAGCATCCACGCAGTAGACACAGGCGACACACAAGGCACACCACCCAATGTAGGGGGAACAAAACAAACAAAGAGATGAAGGGCTGAGTGCTGAAACTTTTCAGTCACTCCCCCCCAGTCACAGATCTGGGTTGAATCCATCTTCGTCTTTAGCTCACTTTTCAACGCCAGTTGAGACCCTGCTATATGCAAATCAGTCTTGACCCTGTGCCTCATGCCCCCCTGGTGCTTTAAGTTGAAACAGAGCTTGTGTTTAGTTACTTGAATGCTCAAGTCCCCACAGAGATAGTATGTTTTTATAGTGATGTTCAAGTCTCCACAAAGACAGTATTTTATTATAGTTTTTTTAAGCCCATACAAATACAGAGTGTTATTATAGTGATGTTTAAGTCCCCACAGATATAGTGCACAAAGATGATTGTGTTTAAGTCCTCATTAAAATTGGGCCCGATTCACAATGATAAACTTAAACAATTTAACTTTTGTACTTTTCAGTTTCAACAATGTAAACTTAGACCAAAAGTCTAACTTTACTACTTTTCAGTATTCACAAAGCCCCAGACAGAGAATGCAAAGCTGGTGATGCTCAAGCCAAAACAGAGCCTGTGTGTAATTAAATGAATGTTCAAGTCCCCACAGAGATGGTGTGTGACTATAGTATTACCACGGTCACCAAATAGAATGTGTGTGATTATAAACATACACACACACACACACACACACACCACCTACATGACCTGCACCTCCCCCAACACCCTCACAACAGAACATCAAACCATTTGCCTATCACACACCATGGCACAAAATAAAATGCCCAAATTCACTGACAATGAGTTGTCTGTCATAGCATATGAGATAATCAAAGTAGAACCACAATTGTTTGATCATCTGGTCAGACACACCATTAGACACAAGAGCACAAATGTGGGGAAGGATAGTCGACAAGGTCAAAGCAGTAGGGTCCACCCCACGCACCAAGAAGGAAATAATGAAGCAGTGGCACGACCTGAAGAGGGTTGTCAAAGAGAAGAGAAACAAGAACCATCAGCTGGCTCAGATGACTAGTGGTGGCCCTCCCATTCCACAAAGAACATTCACTGCATCTGAGGAGAAGGTGCTTGCCATACTCCATCCAGACAGTCTCACAGGAATAGCTGGGGGAGTGGAGGCTGGTAAGTACAAACAAATGTCGACAATTACACTGCAATGCACTGTCTTGCAAAACTACAAAGCGAAACCTGCTAGGCCCAATACCATTCATGTGCAACACACACTACCCAACACATGTCTCACATAACACACATTCATACACTCACATTCACCCAAAGGTAGCTAGCAACATTCCCAGGGTTGCATGTGTTCAGGCAGACAGCACTACGGCTCCCACCAGGCCCCCTTGTCCCACAGCTGAGCAGGATGGACGACTGCCCCCACCCAGAAGCATGTGGCAGCCATTGCATAGCTCACCCCCACTTGACAGGTAGGTAGCCATCTTCCCAGGGAGGTGTGTTTGGGAGGGGAGGCCTGCACTACAACTCCCACCATGCCTCACTGTTCCACTCCCGAGCAGGATGGAGCACTCTCCTCCACTCGAAGCATGTGGCCGCCATTTCATTGCACTCATCAAACTTACAGGTAAGTAGCCATCTTGATAGGGAAGAGTGTTTGTGTGTGGCAAGCCAGCACCACAACTCCCACCAGGCCCCCTTGTCCCACAGCTGAGCAAGATGGAGCACTCCCCCCACCCAGAAGCATGTGGCAGCCATTGCATTGTTCACCATCATCCAACAGTTAGGTAGCCATCTTCCAAGGGAGGGCTGTCTGGGGGTGGGAGGTCTGCACTACTACCCCCACCATGCCCCCTTATCCCACATCCAAGCAAGATGGAGCACTCCATCACACCCAAAAGCATGTGTCAGCCATTACTTTGTTCACTTTCATTCAACAGGTAGGTAGCCATCTTCCCAGGGAGGGCGGTTTGGGGGGTGGGAGGCCTGCACTACTACTACCACCATGCCCCCTTGTCACATCTCTGAGCAGGATGGAGCACTCCCCCCACCCAGAAGCATGTGCCAGCCATTGTAAACCCTCGAGGAGAGGAACCTCCTAGTATGCTTGGCAGGACCACGACGGTCCCACCAAGCATATTGCGGCCTCTGACCGCTGCTCCAACACCAGGAGACGGCAGTTCCCTAGAGGAGCCGGTGATACCAGGCCTGTCCGACCAACCAACTCCTAATGGAGCAGTTACACCGCCGGTGCTGCGGCGGATGGATCTGCAACCTCGATGCCACCACAAGTCTGGTGGTCTTTGGACTACCAGACTCATAATCAGGTCCTAAGAAGAGAGAGGTGTTTATTAACTCTATCCCATTAGGGAAGGGCTGGAGAGAAGCCATCTTGTGGGAGGCATGCTTTTCTGTCCAAACATTTCATTGAGGACCATTTTGACTAAGGGTAAGTGGGGTGGTACATGGCTCAGCCACAAATTAAGCTATAATGTTATGTTATAAACAAATAGTGAGTTTTAGACTAACTGGTTAAGGATATATGGTGAACAATGTTTCGGTTCTACATTCTATGCACTAGAATACATTTAATTATTATAATGACAGATGTTATTCAAATGATTTACGTGTGATTGGCAGATAATAAGTACTAGTTATTTTAAAATCATTGTGTTCGGTGTGAACTGGTACTGGGGCTTCAAGGCTAGATACCTTATCAGTGCCTGCAAGAATAAGAGATTCTCTGACAGGTCTATTAGAATATAGAAACCTCCTCATGCCTGTCAGTACAATTCAGAGAAGAAGAGGGGAAATAATTGTCCATTTTCCTTTTCCATAAAGTGGCAGAAGATAACTTTGAGAGCTGAGGAAATCTACCCTACCAGGTGTTATTATAAAATTAATGTTATTGAATTTTTCAAACAAGTATTAAACATCATACAACAAAAAGCATATTCATTCCACCATATGCAATGAAATACAGCAAGTGCAAACAATGCCCATAACTACTATCCAAAGTATGTCACCCCGCATCATCATTGTAAGTCATGCAATAGACCAGTAGAGCTCCAGTCATCCACCCGCCAGGGCCTATGCTATCCATGGTCCATCCAAGTCTCATCCCTCCAGTCCCATGTATTACACTATGACAAAGGAGGGTCTGGAACTTGCGTCAGCTGTTGAGTGTCATAGGTCACAAAAAGGGCCCACATTTATTTTGGTCCACTGTTCACTGGCATAAACTCCTAGAATCCCTCTAACCGATGTTGGCAAAAGCAGCATTCGCCAGCCAGTCTTTAAGTTTTGGGCAGCGACTTAGTGGCCCTCTTCCTTGCCAGCAGGAGCAGTATAGACGTGCTGACAAGGATATCTTTGACATAGCCAAGGAGGGCAACTAAGGGTGTCTTTTGGACCGAATGAACAACTATTTTGCTCAGACAACAGTAATCTAGAAGTTCACTACCCCAGGAAAGCTCCAGGCTAGATGCAAGAAGTCAGCAATCTCAGAGCCACAAAAGGATAAGAACTCACCACTTGCGTACAGGTTTCCCAATATATTCAGCCCTATCCATTTTAGCTGCCACTGTACTAACTTCTCTCTCGTGGAAGGGGGAGAGTGGGATTATGCATGAGGGACAAACCAGCAGAGTAGAGACAGGGTGACTGCACCTGGTGGCTCAACCAGCTTCACGCCTAGGTCTTGAATTTAACAGCGTCTATGTCAGTGGTGTGTTGCATCGGTGTGTTGCACAAAGCCATGGATGAGGGGCAGTGGCTGGCATTATCTGCCTCCACCACACAATGAGGAAGATACTGGGTAGGGTGGAGCAATTGTTGGCCATATTGGGCCTGTGTGCAATAATAGTATAATTCAAAATCGGGGACACACAGCCTGCCCTGCTCTGGGGGAGGGTAAGCACCACCCAGGAGAGTCTCAGTTGTCTACCAGCCTATGCCAATAGAATCATAATGGAGCAAAGGAGGGTGAAGGATGGTCCGGTGAAGGACATATGGATGTTAATAAATAGATATAGAAATTTAGGAAGGACGACAATTTTAACAAACACTAATCTTCCAGCCAAGGGCAAAGTTAAACCTCCATCACAGATACATGCTCCACCAACCATGTTGCAGCTCTCCCATAGTTTTCTGAACACAAGAGTGCCATATCTCTACTTATTTGGATGCCTAGTTAACGCACAGAAGTGCTCACCCACCCATTATAGATAGAAGTCTATTGGGATATGGAGCACTTCATCAGTCAGAGGAAATATGATTGTGACTAGTTTTTTTGAATAACTAATTTTATTTGAAGTTTTATGGCAAAGACATATGTGTTATCACATTGTTAGAAATGGGGTAGCGTGGTGCAGAGCGGGCGGACCAAACTCCAGAGGACAGGTGTTAAGCATCCACGCAGTAGACACAGGCGACACACAAGGCACACCACCCAATGTAGGGGGAACAAAACAAACAAAGAGATGAAGGACTGAGTGCTGAAACTTTTCAGTCACTCCCCCCCAGTCACAGATCTGGGTTGAATCCATCATCGTCTTTAGCTCACTTTTCAACGCCAGTTGAGACCCTGCTATATGCAAATCAGTCTTGACCCTGTGCCTCATGCCCCCCTGGTGCTTTAAGTTGAAACAGAGCTTGTGTTTAGTTACTTGAATGCTCAAGTCCCCACAGAGATAGTATGTTTTTATAGTGATGTTCAAGTCTCCACAAAGACAGTATTTTATTATAGTTTTTTTAAGCCCATACAAATACAGAGTGTTATTATAGTGATGTTTAAGTCCCCACAGATATAGTGCACAAAGATGATTGTGTTTAAGTCCTCATTAAAATTGGGCCCGATTCACAATGATAAACTTAAACAATTTAACTTTTGTACTTTTCAGTTTCAACAATGTAAACTTAGACCAAAAGTCTAACTTTACTACTTTTCAGTATTCACAAAGCCCCAGACAGAGAATGCAAAGCTGGTGATGCTCAAGCCAAAACAGAGCCTGTGTGTAATTAAATGAATGTTCAAGTCCCCACAGAGATGGTGTGTGACTATAGTATTACCACGGTCACCAAATAGAATGTGTGTGATTATAAACATACACACACACACACACACACACCACCTACATGACCTGCACCTCCCCCAACACCCTCACAACAGAACATCAAACCATTTGCCTATCACACACCATGGCACAAAATAAAATGCCCAAATTCACTGACAATGAGTTGTCTGTCATAGCATATGAGATAATCAAAGTAGAACCACAATTGTTTGATCATCTGGTCAGACACACCATTAGACACAAGAGCACAAATGTGGGGAAGGATAGTCGACAAGGTCAAAGCAGTAGGGTCCACCCCACGCACCAAGAAGGAAATAATGAAGCAGTGGCACGACCTGAAGAGGGTTGTCAAAGAGAAGAGAAACAAGAACCATCAGCTGGCTCAGATGACTAGTGGTGGCCCTCCCATTCCACAAAGAACATTCACTGCATCTGAGGAGAAGGTGCTTGCCATACTCCATCCAGACAGTCTCACAGGAATAGCTGGGGGAGTGGAGGCTGGTAAGTACAAACAAATGTCGACAATTACACTGCAATGTCTTGCAAAACTACAAAGCGAAACCTGCTAGGCCCAATACCATTCATGTGCAACACACACTACCCAACACATGTCTCACATAACACACATTCATACACTCACATTCACCCAAAGGTAGCTAGCAACATTCCCAGGGTTGCATGTGTTCAGGCAGACAGCACTACGGCTCCCACCAGGCCCCCTTGTCCCACAGCTGAGCAGGATGGACGACTGCCCCCACCCAGAAGCATGTGGCAGCCATTGCATAGCTCACCCCACTTGACAGGTAGGTAGCCATCTTCCCAGGGAGGTGTGTTTGGGAGGGGAGGCCTGCACTACAACTCCCACCATGCCTCACTGTTCCACTCCCGAGCAGGATGGAGCACTCTCCTCCACTCGAAGCATGTGGCCGCCATTTCATTGCACTCATCAAACTTACAGGTAAGTAGCCATCTTGATAGGGAAGGGTGTTTGTGTGTGGCAAGCCAGCACCACAACTCCCACCAGGCCCCCTTGTCCCACAGCTGAGCAAGATGGAGCACTCCCCCCACCCAGAAGCATGTGGCAGCCATTGCATTGTTCACCTTCATCCAACAGTTAGGTAGCCATCTTCCAAGGGAGGGCTGTCTGGGGGTGGGAGGTCTGCACTACTACCCCCACCATGCCCCCTTATCCCACATCCAAGCAAGATGGAGCACTCCATCACACCCAAAAGCATGTGTCAGCCATTACTTTGTTCACTTTCATTCAACAGGTAGGTAGCCATCTTCCCAGGGAGGGCGGTTTGGGGGGTGGGAGGCCTGCACTACTACTACCACCATGCCCCCTTGTCACATCTCTGAGCAGGATGGAGCACTCCCCCCACCCAGAAGCATGTGCCAGCCATTGTAAACCCTCGAGGAGAGGAACCTCCTAGTATGCTTGGCAGGACCACGACGGTCCCACCAAGCATATTGCGGCCTCTGACCGCTGCTCCAACACCAGGAGACGGCAGTTCCCTAGAGGAGCCGGTGATACCAGGCCTGTCCGACCAACCAACTCCTAATGGAGCAGTTACACCGCCGGTGCTGCGGCGGATGGATCTGCAACCTCGATGCCACCACAAGTCTGGTGGTCTTTGGACTACCAGACTCATAATCAGGTCCTAAGAAGAGAGAGGTGTTTATTAACTCTATCCCATTAGGGAAGGGCTGGAGAGAAGCCATCTTGTGGGAGGCATGCTTTTCTGTCCAAACATTTCATTGAGGACCATTTTGACTAAGGGTAAGTGGGGTGGTACATGGCTCAGCCACAAATTAAGCTATAATGTTATGTTATAAACAAATAGTGAGTTTTAGACTAACTGGTTAAGGATATATGGTGAACAATGTTTCGGTTCTACATTCTATGCACTAGAATACATTTAATTATTATAATGACAGATGTTATTCAAATGATTTACGTGTGATTGGCAGATAATAAGTACTAGTTATTTTAAAATCATTGTGTTCGGTGTGAACTGGTACTGGGGCTTCAAGGCTAGATACCTTATCAGTGCCTGCAAGAATAAGAGATTCTCTGACAGGTCTATTAGAATATAGAAACCTCCTCATGCCTGTCAGTACAATTCAGAGAAGAAGAGGGGAAATAATTGTCCATTTTCCTTTTCCATAAAGTGGCAGAAGATAACTTTGAGAGCTGAGGAAATCTACCCTACCAGGTGTTATTATAAAATTAATGTTATTGAATTTTTCAAACAAGTATTAAACATCATACAACAAAAAGCATATTCATTCCACCATATGCAATGAAATACAGCAAGTGCAAACAATGCCCATAACTACTATCCAAAGTATGTCACCCCGCATCATCATTGTAAGTCATGCAATAGACCAGTAGAGCTCCAGTCATCCACCCGCCAGGGCCTATGCTATCCATGGTCCATCCAAGTCTCATCCCTCCAGTCCCATGTATTACACTATGACAAAGGAGGGTCTGGAACTTGCGTCAGCTGTTGAGTGTCATAGGTCACAAAAAGGGCCCACATTTATTTTGGTCCACTGTTCACAGGCATAAACTCCTAGAATCCCTCTAACCGATGTTGGCAAAAGCAGCATTCGCCAGCCAGTCTTTAAGTTTTGGGCAGCGACTTAGTGGCCCTCTTCCTTGCCAGCAGGAGCAGTATAGACGTGCTGACAAGGATATCTTTGACATAGCCAAGGAGGGCAACTAAGGGTGTCTTTTGGACCGAATGAACAACTATTTTGCTCAGACAACAGTAATCTAGAAGTTCACTACCCCAGGAAAGCTCCAGGCTAGATGCAAGAAGTCAGCAATCTCAGAGCCACAAAAGGATAAGAACTCACCACTTGCGTACAGGTTTCCCAATATATTCAGCCCTATCCATTTTAGCTGCCACTGTACTAACTTCTCTCTCGTGGAAGGGGGAGAGTGGGATTATGCATGAGGGACAAACCAGCAGAGTAGAGACAGGGTGACTGCACCTGGTGGCTCAACCAGCTTCACGCCTAGGTCTTGAATTTAACAGCGTCTATGTCAGTGGTGTGTTGCATCGGTGTGTTGCACAAAGCCATGGATGAGGGGCAGTGGCTGGCATTATCTGCCTCCACCACACAATGAGGAAGATACTGGGTAGGGTGGAGCAATTGTTGGCCATATTGGGCCTGTGTGCAATAATAGTATAATTCAAAATCGGGGACACACAGCCTGCCCTGCTCTGGGGGAGGGTAAGCACCACCCAGGAGAGTCTCAGTTGTCTACCAGCCTATGCCAATAGAATCATAATGGAGCAAAGGAGGGTGAAGGATGGTCCGGTGAGGGACATATGGATGTTAATAAATAGATATAGAAATTTAGGAAGGACGACAATTTTAACAAACACTAATCTTCCAGCCAAGGGCAAAGTTAAACCTCCATCACAGATACATGCTCCACCAACCATGTTGCAGCTCTCCCATAGTTTTCTGAACACAAGAGTGCCATATCTCTACTTATTTGGATGCCTAGTTAACGCACAGAAGTGCTCACCCACCCATTATAGATAGAAGTCTATTGGGATATGGAGCACTTCATCAGTCAGAGGAAATATGATTGTGACTAGTTTTTTTGAATAACTAATTTTATTTGAAGTTTTATGGCAAAGACATATGTGTTATCACATTGTTAGAAATGGGGTAGCGTGGTGCAGAGCGGGCGGACCAAACTCCAGAGGACAGGTGTTAAGCATCCACGCAGTAGACAGAGGCGACACACAAGGCACACCACAAAAAGAGACCACACCAGGTTAGGTAAGAATAACGTTTGTATTGTCAAAAGTATGATAGTAATCATGGTAGTCTCTATACTGCGCCAACTAGAGCCAAGGCAATATTTACAAGGGTATTATGTACATGGCAGGGCCAAGCTGGCCGCAGCCAGAACCATTGCGAAGGACCAAGGGAAAAAAGGCAAGTCCATCAGTCACCATCCTGCAGTAAAAACATCATGGTATCACAGTATACAGGTGTACAGGGGAATAAAGGTTTTGTCCCAGTAGCGTTAGGAGACATCAGCATCAGACCTGAAAGGAAGGAAAACTGGTTTGCTGGTCCCTAGGCATAAAAGTGTAAGCATGAGGTATAAACATCACTCAACCCTGTAGGCGAAAGGAAAGAACCCTTATCATGAGGCAGGAAACAGAGTAGGCATGAGCAGGCGAGCATTGGACATCTGCACACTGCAAAAGGCATAAAAGCGTTCTCATCATACATGGACCTGTGGGCATAAACATTAGCATAAACACAGTTAACATGGGGCATTAGACATCTGCGCATGAAGTGTCAACCAAATTCATGTGGGGCACTAACCCCGAATCTAAATCACCATGGGCCTACACACATTAGCCTGGGCAACCTTAACAGTGGGCATCACCCTAAAACATCCTGGGGATACCAGTGGGCAACAGCACATTTGGCATCATTAGGGGCATCAGGCATTATCATGCATAAGCGGGAAAACTTTATGCGTAACATCAGCAACCTCTGCAGCCAGCAAACACTAGGCTTAAAACCTTCATTAGCATGAACACATTTAACATGGGGACATACTTCGTCAGCCTAAATCACATTGGTAGGGGGGCATGAACCAGTAGCATAAACATCATCGCAGTCAGCTTGCCTCAACCCCTACAGTCCTTGCCCTCTACACTGCAGATGAGGTTCTGGCACACTGGCAGTCACAAAGGGGCCTCAAAACTCACGAAGGCCCAAAGACGGTGCAGCTGCCACTGTCAGACGGGGCCAGCTGTGCACTCAGCACTGAGGGGGCACCACTAATGTGCCCCGACTCACCCTCAGCCACCATGCCACTTCCAGGGGCCTCGCTCTGGGCCTCCTTACTCAAAAGGCACCCCCACTACTAGTGCAGCCCGCCTTCCCCCCTGGGGTTCTAATCGGGTGAGTTTAACACTGATTGGAGCCCCCTCTCCTCCCTCGGGGACTCAAAGGGAATGTACTGGGGCCCTCGCAGCAGCGATGAGGGCAGACTCAGGGGTGACCCTCCCTGAGCCTTGGGGGTCTTGGGCACTGGCAATGTGCCCCGGCCAGCCTCCTAACTGTCTCCAATCCCAGCCCCCAATCACCAGGCTCTTCTCAGGGTCTCCGCTCCTTGGGCCGCAGTCAGGTCCTTCTGCTGCAGCTCCTGCCGACTCCCGCTACACCCGGTGCTCTCCACACGGGGCGGGGTAGGCTCCCGCCTCCTCCCGGACTCCTCACTCCACCTGGGCCCTTCTGCACAGAGCGGAGTCTCCGGCCGGGCCGCAGCGTCAACTTGCGGGGCACTGACCTGTGGGGTGGGCTCCCGCTCCTGTCTTCTTCCTCAAATGGGGCTCCCTCGTCACCACGGGAGCCCCGCCTCCCTCCGGCTTCTTCCTGCTTCCTCTCGGGGGAAGCTCCTGCGGGCACGGCAACCAATCCAGTCGCGCCTTCCTGGGGGCACGGCCGATGACGCGGCCGGCGCCTGGGTTGCTCAGCAATGCTCCCCTTCACGTCTCCTGGGCAGCGGTGCTGATCAGGGGACTCTTCCATGCGGCGCCTGATGCCAGGGACAATAAGGGGTAGGCTTCTGTTTACTTTGGCAAGGAACCCATGGGGTGGGCACCCTCTGGGTTTCAAATTAGGCCGGAATGCGGGGTAGGCACCTGCTGAGCTCTGTAAGCACCGCGTTGTGGGGTGGGCACCCACGCGGCAACATTTTCATAAAGCTGGGTAGGCACCCGCTATAATCACCAGACAGCAGAGCGTCCTCACGCCGGGTAGGCACCCGCTTTCATTTAAATCAGCACCAGGGCGCGAACACGCTGGGTAGGCACCGTCTATTCTCCTGAACACGGGGGGTTCCGCATGCTGGGATTCCTTCCCAGCACTGCACACACCAGCTCCTCTCTTTCCCTGGCAGTACCCGCAAAGAGATTTCCTGGTGCAAGGGGCAGGCAGGGGGTACAGGTACTGCAGCTAGGGTAATATAGCACTTCTCTTCCCCTGGCACTCCCGAGGTAGCGCTCATGAGGCGCAAGGTCCCACCAGCAGTCTCAGGGACCAAAGGTAGCGCTCCTCACCTCCTGGGAGTACAGTCCAGGGCAATTTAGCACTCTTCTTCTTCGGGGGCCAGGTAGCAGAGCAGCAGGCACTAATGGGCAAGGTCAGCAGTCAGTGGGCAATCATCAGGACAGGGCGGTAGGTCCTAGAAACCATCCTCCTCTGTAACATGGCACTCCTCCTGTTACAGCAGCCTTGACTCCGCCAGTGGGGCTCTCACTAGCCATGTGGACAGCATAGGGGTTAAAGTTGAGCAAAGGGTCCAGCACACAGGCCCATGTGGCGGTACCCCCTGACAGCAGGTCCCCTCACATTCAAGTCCACGCTCTGACTGAGCACATGGTGGCACAGCCCCCCTACTAATACGCCCCTCACCCGGTCCTGCCAGACAGTGCCAGAAGCTTCTAGAAACGTCTGGGGAAACTGGTTCTAACTAGTCTAGGGGGAGAAGTAGAGCACCCTGAGTGGCAGGTTTCCCTCCAAAAGCTGGGATGGCTGGGAACTGAACAACTAGACTGCTAACCCACCACAGTCAGGTGGCACCACACACAGCCATGGCATCCATTTTAAAAGCAACATTTCACCAGGGTGAATTCTTATGATGGGAGAATTATAGGTGCGTACACCATTGCATCACATTTAACATGGCATCTCACACCATACATGGCCTATACATTTCTCTACCATGGGGGAGACATCCTCAAATAGAGGGGTCGAAAAGCAAAAGATTTTGGGAAAAAGGGCCAAGTCCAACACACATACAGATGGAACTGGGCATAGAATGATATATCAAGACATGGCACCATCACGGCGGAGAAAAGCAACTGCATTACATCGACAGTTCATACAAAGAGCACCATTTCTCCCACACCTGTTTATGCTTATGGGGACACCCATGTGCAATGTAGGTAGGTTTTTTCTGTTGCGGACAGCAGTCCACCCTTCGCGCCAACACAGGATTGAAGGGGGTGTCTGTTGCCTCCATGTGCGAGCCACATCTGTCTTGGCCACCAAACATGCTACTCCAAGGAAGGTTTGTTCAGCCGGTGTGCCCCCTAGTTCTTACACCAGCTCCAGAAGCACATTTCGTGGGGCCAAGTCCAGAGGGCGTCCAAGAACTGCTGAGAGATCCTGGCCCACCCCGTCCCAAAATGTGCACAACACCGGCAGTCCCGCGCTACATGAAATAAATCACCTCCGTAAGTACAAAGCGCATCAAGAAACCTGGGCATTAGGTGACATTTGGTGCAAGCAGCATTGGGAGAGATAAGTCATGTGGAGGTCATTTATTTGAATCATATGCATGTGGGAGGAGATCACCAGCTGTCGAAGTGCCTTGCAGGCTTCCCTCCATTCTTCTTCATCAAAGTTACCCACCCACAATATCCATTTCTGTCTAAGCTGCTCTAGTCCATCAGGGGCGAGGATGACCAGTGAGACGTAGATTATAGAAAGGGCTCCCTTCCCCAGGTGTCCCAAATATCTTGGCTTCAAGCAGTCTACATGCAGGAAGCAGGGTTTGTGGGAGAATATGTGATCATAGGGGGGGCCACAGCTGAGGGAAACGAAGGTACTGCGAACTGGCCAGTGCATATTAGTCTTTCAGTTACTGAAAGGACATTTGGTTTTCCCCTTTATATACATCCCCTAAATAAGAAATGCCAATTCGGTCCCATAGAGTAAAGCTCTCCATAAGAGAAAGGTGATGGAGCCATGTACCCCACCACTGAGGAGTCATCCCGACTGCGGTCCCAATGGATATGACGTAAGGCTGCCCTCCAGCAGCTAAGAGATGCTCTTGTGCAGTAAGGTAACATCAGAGGTAAACGAGCTCCATAGAGGAGGTCAACAAGATTATCATGCTCCACTAAATGTCCAGGTGGTAGGCGGGATCATCCAGACCCCCAGTGAACCAATCATTAATTGGAACCAGGTGTTCTTCCAGGTGATAAAGAAACATGTCAGACAGTGCTCAATTTGTAAAAAAATAAAATAAGTGCCAGGGTTCTTGTCAAGGGGGTCACTGCAGTTTGCCCTAAACATTGCCTCTGCCATGCTGCCAATGATAGTAACCATCACACTCCTAAAAACTGTGACAATTCCGACTATTCCAACCCTCCAAAAAATTGCTTGGGAGGCAGGTAATAGTAATTTTTAATATATATTGAATTCATAATTGACTGTTGTTGCTTTCATCTCTAAATTACCCATTCAGCGCCACCTTATGGCAGACTGCCATAAGCACTGGTGTTGACAGTTAAGAAACCACCTGCTCAAATTAAGCATTGATGTCAGACATTCCTAGGCCACCATCAAAGAGGGATCTGTGCATTGATTGCAAAGCCATTCTATGTCTCTCACCTGCCCACAAAAAGTTTGTAAAATTAGAAATCAGAGAGTGAAACCATTTGCAGGGAATGGAATAGGGAAAGTTTCCCAAGACATGTAGATAATGGGGGAGACATACCATCTAAACAATGCAATGCCCCCCAGGGGATCAAGGGCGAAGGTGGCCCAGCATGATAAGTCCCAATCAAGAGCCCGAGCAAGCCCCCGAAAGTTAATAGCTCAACCAGGTCGGGGATGTTAGACAAGTGAAGCCTTAGGTAATTAAAAGAATTATGCAGGTGGGGATATTCAGAGTCACCCTCCCACATATCCCCTTACTTCCACCAGGCATGATTTGCCTACATTGATTTGAAGGCCCGACACATCACCATACAGATGGTGGATCTCCAGGCACTGGGGTTCAGCGGCCAGAGGGTTCCCAAGAAACAGGAGGATATCATCACTATGCAGTCCTCGAAGCCATCACCCCACTGCCATCCCCACACTTGGTCATCGCATCATATATGACGCACTAGCGGCTCTATCATCAGGGTGAACAATAGGGGAGAAAGCGGGCAGCATTGGTGCCTACCTCATCAGAAAGGAAAATGGGTGGCCAAAGCGCCATTCACCCTGACCTGGGCTGTCCAATTACAGTAAAGAAGAGAGACTGTTGGGTGGAATGCAACTCCCAAACCCACATTCACAAGGACTATATCCAAGAATTCCCAAGAGACAATGTCAAAGGCCTTAGAGAGCCACACCAGGCCCCAGTGCTCGGTCATATACCAATCCAGGTAACTCCACAAGGGTGGGGAGTGGCGGCAGGACATGTGGCCGGAGACAAAACGAGTAGGGGCGTGAGCAGATGTAGGAGTCAGTGGGGCTCAACAGATTCGGGTGTCACAGCTCGTCAACACATTTGATGGGCAGCCGGGCCCCCAAACAACATATGTGGCCCAAAAATTGTCAAAATCCAGAATTGGTAGCATCCACCACTTAGAGGGTATGCCCCACCTGTCCAATGGGCACCCCATGTCCCCAGCAATGTAAGTCCCAGCTGCGAACAGGGGGCCTCTGTGGGGATGCCGTGGACAGCAAACAATCCTGCCCAGGAGTGATCCATAAATGTGGCTACACGACAACAGGTCCGGCCTCCAGGCAATCAGGGATAGATCCAGCCACATGGCACACCGTTGCCACGTGTGCACTGCACCAGGCACACAACTGGCCCCAGTCCACTAGTCCAGGGCCCACTCTGTTTAGTGTCACCAGGAACCTGAGTGTTATCCCAAGGCAGCATGGCCAGCCAGGAAAGTTTCAGCAAGGCCCCAACCCAGGAATCAACAGAACTCACCAACAGGAGAGGAGGGGCAGGCTACATCCATCCATTATGGTGTGCTCCAGGCCCACGTCTTTCAGACTGCCCAGCGAAGCTAGAGAGCCGGACCTCCACAGCAGCTGCTACACCCACTGGCACAAGACAAGCAGCCATGCCTACAAGCAGTGGGCTTCTAAGTTACTCATCACAGGCCCTCAACTGGAGCACATCCGCTGCCTTGCAGCCGTAATTCCCAGTGCATCTCAGCACTTGTCTGCTGCAGCAACCACACACCCATCAAGGTCTCACGGGGGATGGCTGCGATCCCTGCCCCTCTCCACCACAAGACTGGGTCAGGCAGGTCAATATTCTCCCAGGCCCAGGGCAGCGAGCACAAAGGAGGTCCCAATGGACAAGGGACAGCAGGGAGGCCTTCTGTCGCGTGGCCGGCATCCCGCCAGCTGAGCGGGGCCCAGACAGGACAACTGGTACAGAAGCAGAGAATCTCCTGCTGCTGCAAATGAGCTTGAGAGGCAGCAGGTAGGCAATGTCACTCATCGCGAGTCCCCACATGTACGAGGAAGGTGCTGTTAGGAAGGATAGAGAAGGATCTGGTTCAGCAACAGGAGCTTCACGAAAGCTTAACTGCTAACTTGGCCTCCTGCCCATGCCCCATGATTTTGACTAGTTAACCGATATTCCAGAGTACAAACTAGTAAAGGGACCAAATACTAGTTCAGGTCCCTAATATAAACAGTGACATCGTCAGCGTACATAGACCCAGCCAGTCGCCTGGCTGGATAGTTAAGGTCGTGCTCAGCATTGTGCTGTCTCAACCACACCTCCAGGAGTTCCATAGCAATTGCATATAAAATAGCGGAGAGTGGCATCCCTGATTTTTCCCCCTCCTAGTCACCATGGGGTCTGAAATATGCCATTGACATGCAGCGGAGCCAAGGGTGGCCCACTCAAGAAATTGAGGGCTGAACCCTAAGCAGTGAAGCGGTGCAGGTAAAAAGGCCTATTCTAAAGAATCAAAAAGCCTTTCTGGTGTCCAGAAAGACCACCGCTGCCGAGAGCTGTAGATTTAAAGTGTGAAGCATGAAAAGTAGGAACATTGTATGAAGTAGAGAGCCCTGGAGCAAACCCAGACTGGTTGGGGCGTACTAAGGTGGGTAACAGTGGTAGCTGTTGTGCTGCCAGCATGCTCCCTAGAATTTCATTGTCTACTTTTATCATAAATAATGGATGATAAGAAACACATAGATCAGACAGTTTACCAGGCTTCAGTACAATGATGATTAAAGCCTCACAAACAGAGGGTAGAGTCTGCATAGAACCCTCAAACATCGCTAACAAAAGCGCAGTCAGAAGATCAGTGTATCCTTCATAAAGTTGGACAGTCAGGCCGTCCAGTCAAGGTGAACTATTGCAAGTCATGCCTCAGATAGATAGAAGAACTTCTTCTTCTGCAAATGGAACGTGAAAGTATTGCATATGCCCATTTTCCAGCAACAGCAATTCAATAGAATCCAAATAAGCATTGATTCTGTCAGTTGGAATATTATCAGTGAATTTGTAGAGAGCTGCATAATAACAGAACATTACCTTAGCAATGTCCATTGAGGCATGGCAAGGCTCCTTGCTTGGGTTTAGTAATTCAGTTATGTAGGGATTAGTCCTGTTTTTGGTCAATTTAGCCACTAAACTCTTTCATGCTCTATTGCCCTCGCCAAATAGGCATGCAATAGCATCCTTATGCAGGAGTCTTACCTCACTGTCTGCAGTGTCCTTAAAGTTGGACATCTTGTTTTGCATCTCTGCAAGGTGTTGGGTATCTGACCCCTCCAACAATCGAAGCTCCAGGGCGTGATCCTCACACTCTAGTGTCTTCAGCCAACTATGTAGGTCCCGGAGGACTCCAGAATGTTTTTGAGATACAGATACCACATATGTTGGTGCCTGAAGCCATTCTACAATTTTGTGTAATTCCCTGGTCTTGTATATGCACAAGACATAAGTGGAATTTGGGGTGAATTTCTAGGGTTTTTATCGTAAAGTAATATTTTGTTACCATGCGTAAAGCAACCAGCGCAGGCAGCCAACCGCATGCAGCACGCGGCAGGTGCAGCATGCAGTTGGCATAAGTGTCTGGCCTGCAGCCAGGCCTTATATCCAACCCCCCGCAGACAGCCAACCCCAAGCCACGAATGGCCTTCGGCTGGGGTCAGTGTGTTTTTGACTGTAGGGCCAGGGCCTGCATCCTACCTGTCTGAAGGCAGCCAACCCCATGCTGTGCATGTCCTTTGACCAAGCAGGGCCCAGGTGGGGAGCAAAAACATGTTTTCCTGCCCGCATCAATGCATCAATGAAACTACTGTGTCCCGAGGGTAGGCTCCTCGAGACAGTCTGTGAGCCGTCCCCGAGGGATGGGGTCCCCAGGTCTTAACAGGCTTGTGGAGGGTAGCTACCTGGTCCTCGTCCCTTTGAAGGATAGTTTGGCCCCAGGAGATGGGAGGCTTTTAAGGCTTTGGAGGGGGGCTCCATGGCCCCTCCCCTTTTTAAACATGATGGTCCTGGGAGATCCAGGGGGCCTTTTCATGCTTGGAGAGGGGCCCCTATTCCCTTCTTTAAAATAGGGGCTTTACAGACTTGGGGAGGAAGGCCACATGCCCCCTCCCCTTTTTAAACATGTTGGCTTCAGGGGTGCCACGGACCTTTTTTAGGCTCAGAGAGGTGGAGCTATATGGCCTCCCTCCTGCTCATTAAAATATTGACCCCAGGGGATGGGGTCCCCGGGTCCACTTAAAGGCTTGGGGACGAGGCCATGCATCTTTGTCCCCCAACATTATATTATGCACCAGGCCCTGGCCACCTGGGGGATATTTATTCATTGCACAGATCCTGTGCTTTGTTGTTAAATTTCCCACAGATCTGCAGATCCTTTGCAACTACCAGCAACATTTTTTAAAAATGTTTTTGGGCCCAGGAATGGTGTTTCTGGTACCCCATCACCAGACCTAAGGGGGTCAGGGTAACCCGACCCTGCCACTTATGTCATTTTTACATTTCTTTTCTAGAACTCACCACTGAGTCCAAAGGCCTGAGATGGTTGCTGCCAATTGCTGATGTGCTGGCAGCCAATTAGGTCACTCCAAGACAACTGTCTGGTCACTTGATCCTCCATGATGGAAGATATACAAAGGTTTGCATTCATTCCTAAAAAAAGTACCAAACAAATTTACATGAATTCACAAAAAGTACTCTTTCTTGACCACAATCTAGTTTTCTGACAAATTTAGTGTAAATCAGTTCAGCAGTTTGGGCTGTAGTTATGTCTAAGTTTCCTATGGTAAAATGAAGGGGGAAACCCCGCTGTGAACCCCCCCCCCTTTTACATGACCCCCACTTGATGGATCTGTCCCGAAACTTTCCATGCATAAACTAGTCAAAAAGTAGCTTTTTTGGACAGTGTATTAATGTATTCATTCATTCAATTTAAAGGGCATTTCTTATGGAAACACACTCCTAACTGTAACTTCAAAGTATATATGTATTACTGACTGCTTCCCTGCTCCCCATTGGTTCTACGCATTGTACCCATGACAACGGTATGAGCACAGGCAGGATTGCCCATACACATCATAACCCCTGTGTCTGTTTTGCGTTCTTTGGAAAGAGTCTAATGCACCTCGAGCTTTGTGAGAGATTTTCACACAAAGCGATATGGGTATCCCCTGGTCTGGCAGTTTGGGCTGGACTGTTTGTCATGGAGAGCAGTGCCAAGACTGATTTGCATATGGCTGTGTCCAAACTGGAATGAAGTGGTAAGCAATAAAAACGACGAGTTTAGGCTCAGATCTGTGTCTGGGCGTGAATATTTGACTATGTTCAGCATTCCGTCCATCATCTTTTTGCCCTAAGTGGGATGGGTATGCCCCAACGTGGGTCCCGTGCTCACTACACCATCCATTCATCATCTTTTTGTATTGCATCATTCACTGATTTACAGTAGGTGGTAGAGCTGGGAAAGGGCCGAAGCTGCTACTCCTCCTCAGTTGATGCAAAACGTGGAAAATTATCTTTGAATATCTTCCTCATTTTTTTCTCTTTCTAGGTGTGCTTAATTCTGCAGCACACACAGAAATATAAAAATGCCTCACAGGATTGTTTTGTGCTGGAAGGTTCCCATTCCTGCAGAAAAACAATCTTGATAACAATGCAGGAACCCTTGAACCATTGTGCAAGGGTGCCTGCATTGGCACTAGGCAGCACATTGTGTGCCAGCACTGAGAGAAGGCAGTGAATTGCCCACAAGAGCAGCATATTCCTGCCTTTTCCCTATCATGCAGTGCAGCCAGGTGACTTGCTGCGATGCGCTGTGTGATATAATGGTAAA
Organism: Lissotriton vulgaris; assembly: GCF_964263255.1. Classification (NCBI taxonomy): domain Eukaryota; kingdom Metazoa; phylum Chordata; class Amphibia; order Caudata; family Salamandridae; genus Lissotriton; species Lissotriton vulgaris. The sequence continues at coordinate 1,600,016,215 of NC_141687.1, read as the reverse complement.
TATGGCCTTTAATTTACAGGCCCTGGGAGCATGTAGTAGCACTTACTAGGGACTTTCAAGTAAATTAAATTTGTCAAATGGGTTTAAGGCAATTTTACCATGTTTAGAAGAGAAAGCACAAGCACGTTAGACTGGTTAGCAGTCGTTAAGTGCACAAAGTCCTAAAAGCTAACAAACATGGGTTCACAAAACAGGAGGCATAAAATAGTTTGTAGGTAAACCTGAAGAAAGGGCCAGGTCCAACAATATTCATGAAAAACAAATTTTAGCACCTAAAAGTCTGTCTTTAAATGGTGTATGTTGCCAGCCAGTGCAATCTAATGCTGGTCCCCAAACCCTCCGCCATATCTAAATACAAAACAAATCACTAGCAATAGATCAGTGCAGAAAAACACAGCATACCTACATTTAGGGGGACACAAACCTAAATATGCTGGATATAGAGATAAAACACAGTACAGGCTCTAATGTTGGTGCGAAATCTTTGATATTGCCTCCAAATGCTTTTTTTACCTTAGAAATATATACTCCTCCTTTCACTATTTCTTTCTATGATTCCAGTTTACTGTATCAAATTAAAGTGACTTAGGCGAGTTTTGTGAACATTTAATACATTAATTGGCAGCCACAGCATAGTTTCCCAGATCTCTGCTTCCAGGTAAAACTGGTATATTTTACAATCAACAGTATCTGTTTTGTAAAAATGTAAGAGTTTGATAACTTTTATTGAAAACGTGTAAATTCAATGAGTGAGAAATCAATGACTGCATATAAAATGTCACCTGTTGAATGAGCCTCTATAAAAATATGTACTGAATTCCAGAGGATTACAAAGGCTTATCTGGGATCACTGGGCAATAATGTAGAAAACAGATTGTACACGATTTGACACTTATTTGTCTTTTAAATATTTTGTGCAAGTAACAATCATTTTTTTAAAAAACATCTCACCCATCAATAATTAAAAAAGGAGAAAATCTGAATTTATTCTGCATTTGTTTTAGCTTATTTTTACATAAACGTTATTTATTTTTAATTTAATGTGTTGGATTTTATATATATCGCACATCTTAACCCAGACGAAGCATTCCAAGTTGCAATGGGTTGCTGGTTGTGATGAAGTGCATGCCTGAAGGGGGCTGCTGGTTACAGTTTTGACTTTTTGGGAGGTGTTGAGCGACATGCATGAGGATTGGGATTTGCTCTAGGCATATTTTTGTCATTTCATGCGGAGGATAAGCTTGAGGTGTTTCACAAAGTTTAAGGATAGTAGGAATCAAGTATGGTGGTACCTACCACCTTTTTTTGAGAGTGATGAGTATCATTACGTTTGGAAAACAGCATTCAGCAGCACACATAGAAAGAGTCATTTGCCTCTCAGTATTGTTTTTGTACAGAAAAGTGCCCCTTCCTGCACAAAAGCAATCCTGCATGCAATGCAGGCACCCTTGCTCCATGGTCCAAGGGTGCTAGGCTGCCAAAAGGGTGCCAGAGCAGAATAAAAGGCAAGAATGCACTATATTGCCATGAATATGGTGCCTTCCTGCCCTTTCCCTGTCACGCAGTGCAACGCAGTGAGCTGACACTGCGCTGCATGAGTTTTTCATAAATCTGCCCCATAGTATATAACTGAGAATATTTCAGATGACTGGTTAACCTTTGCTGTCAGCAATGTAATTAATATTCTAGCTTACAAGCTTAAGCCATACAGACACTCCTCTCAGTTTAATTGTAAACAATATATTGTAGATTCTCTAGCCTATAGGAACAACTAAGCCAGAACATGCAAATTGCACTGCTGCAGGAGAATGTTGCAGTGGCTCTGAGCAAGCCTGCACTGAGGCTAGAAAATGCAATTTCGAAGACAATTAGCGTGAAAAAGAGGTTTGCTCAACAAAAGGTACATTTTTTAGTTGAGTGGATTAAACACTGATTTCAGACTGTTACACACTTGTGTGTTACCTGGAAAAAAGTCCACAGCACCAAAGCAAAATTTTCTGGCACTTCTCGAAGTTAAGTGAACTGGCAATGACTGAATTCTTAATTAAATATCTTCACAAACGAAGGCCCTGTCTTACAAATAAGTAATAAGGATTACATAAAAGGATCATTTGAGGTATAAGTCCACAAACTCTGATCAATGTTCATATCATAATAAAAATCACAAGTATATCATAATAAAAACATTGTTATAGAAACAGGCTGGAACAAACCATCCTTTGAAAAAGGACCTATTTGTTTTCAATAAAAGAAACATAGCCAGGGGGAACGTTAACACGTGTGTTAGCATTTGAAGTATAAAAATAGACAGTCATGTAATCCTACCAAAAATACTTGCAAATTAAATGCACATTACTGCATACCCAAATTAAACACTTTTGTTGACAAGCCAGTAATTTCCTAACATGTTCCTTGTAATGTTTGTGGAAGATGTTTAAACAACACCACTTTGCTCTTGCAACAAACCAGAAACAAAAAAAACTGTTAGTGGTTGTGACATCATTAGGCCTCCAGAGTAATGCTTAATGTGTAGTCAAATAATTGAAGGGTCAAAAGTTATTTTTGGTCCAACATTGTCGAATGTCAGAGTTACCAAATAGCAAGGCTGCCAAGTTTTGATTCCAACTCTTGCCTCTATCTTCCACCACACTACACATCATATCTCGTTATTTCTCTCCCTCCGCCTGTGTCCTTATTTGTTGGCTGTCTCTTTCTTTCTTTAGGCCAAAGTTTGATGATGAAAAATAATTCCTGGTGCTAAAAAACGTTGTGCTGGTTCTCATCATCATCAACTACCAGCACAAATTAAGCACTAAAATATATTTTGCCATAATCGCTCAAAATATATTTTGAAGATGGAGGGTGAAACACTTCTATTCTAATCCATGCACCACCCATTCTATTCTCATAACTGCCCTGCTTTTATATTAGCACCCCCTTTCCGATGCTATTTTGCACATTTAGCTCCATCTTCCTGCACTCTTAAAATTAAATTAAATTTACTCCTTTACCTGAAAAAGAATTGCAAATCATCCAGTTGCAAATGTATTCCTAGTTCAGACTTAAGAAAGCCTGCAATGAAAGACATGTAAAGAAAATGTAGTAAGGAAGCATCAGTGCAATTTATTGAAGCAAAGTGGGCATTTTGAGTCCCTGGGAATCTGGGATCCAAACCTCCATTAACCTTAAAGATAACATAAAGCATTCATTTAGGTTCAACAAATGCATATCCCTGAGGAAACATGTAAGTGTCTACGCTAGGTTGCCTTGTCTGAACCAGAAGTTTTGTTAGGGGCTGGTGCAAAGGTCTGTCTGGTAACACTAGAAAATACTGAAATCCAGTGTATTCTCCAGCGCCAGGAAGCCTGCAAGGTATCAGTTGCGCTCTACAAATTCTCAAAATAAATAAATAAAAATAAGATACTGGTGATCGTCACATCAGTTTATTTTAGGGCTACGATCATTGAGACAACAGCCTCATTTACAAGATGCTATTAAATTTAAAAAAAAGAAAAGCTGTAATATTGAGACAGGTCTAAGACCTCATGCCTTCAAGCACCATGTTGACTCTAAATAGTGAAAATAATTATCATTGGAAACCAAGAGTCCTGGTCACAGACAGTGAAAGCACACAGACTAACAAGCAAGATGATACTAAGGAGCCCTTTGATGCAGCATAAAAGCAGATCATGTGGTACACCACACATAAACCAATTGTGACAACGAAAACACAAATGTGCACTTTGAACACGTCTAGAAAAACAACAGAGAAAACGTTGAACCTTAAAGTGTGCTTTACCGGGTAGAAACAGTAGGATTACTCAAATAATTTTGGAATTTAATGATCAAACTTAGTGCTTTATAATGAGTTTTGAGGTGTGGGAGTGGGGCGTCACGCCAACACCAAACTCCACAGCCAGCTAGATGCTGGATTACAAGATGTAATCTGGGCGAGTGATCCTATGGCAGTTGGCCCACAAGCACTTGCTCATGCGAGAGACTTAGAAAGGCAGCGCCATGGGACCACCCCAGCACATTCCAGCACAGCATGAACTGGAAAGTCCATGCCGTGCAGGAACTAGGGGTGCAGAATAAATAGGGTGACACAACATATGCCCCCCTGCATGCACCAATGTGCACCAAGGCACCAGGAATTTCCTCACCGCCACAATTTTCATGTCAGGCTCACCACGATGAAAAGGAGGGCAGTGAGGAAACTCATAATATGCTTGGCGGTGCAGAAGCTGCACCACCAGAATATTGTGGCATCAGACCGCTGCCAGACTGCCAGGGATCACAGATCCCTGGCGGTAGCAGTGGTCCTATGGTGGTCTAACCGCCAAAGTCATACTATGGTTGTTGGACCACCAGTGCAGCAGTTGCTGCATCAACACCATAAGGACCGCCAAACTCATAAACAGGCCCTTAGTATTGTTATTGACTTCATTGTAGAGCACCATTGCAAACTCAACAATGGTGCAATTAATGTATTCAATGTGCTATATGATTGAAGCTTTCAGTATAAGTGCATAACATTAAAAAAAATATTATAACCATGGAAACAATTTTATTTTAATGGTTTTTAGATATAGTTTGCATGTTGCTACTTTTTGAAATTTTGGTAGGATGCCACAATGAAAATTGAACACTTCTGTTTAACAATCACTGACAACCTTTACAAATTGCTCATATATGATATGTTTGATTCATATCATTATGCTTGAACTTACTTATGAGTTTATTTTACTACATAAGAAATGCTAACTTTAAAATTCATTTTAATTGTTTTTCTCCTAAGGAGGTATTATTTCATAGTCTTGTGCAATGGACTTTGATACATTTCCTAAAATGTTGGTTTATTTCTTCTTGTTCATGCAACCTTCTTTAAGTGACAAGAGACACTGTTACTGTATTTATTTGTGTATAACTGGTGGAAACCTGACCTTTGGACTATTTCCATAAAGAGCAACATAGTAAGTAAGCTCTTTGTCAGGATGAAATGGACAGTTGTTTCTCATGATGAGCATGGGAAAGTATGCTGGAGCATCATGTGTACCTGGGAAATCGAAGAATGGTCACATGATGATCAGACCATTGTACTTTGACTCGAGATCACAACAACAAATTTGAACTATAAAAAGTGACTTTCTTAGGGGAAGGGACTATCCCTTCACTTTCCTTGCCTCATGCATGGCTGCCAGACTTTCTACTTCATGCCCCTTGCCTTTTTGCCCTTATTGATGAACTTGCCTGTTGGACAATTTGGAGCAGTTTGGTGATAGACCAGACATAAACTTTCCTGTTTTATGTGCCATTCCCCTTGCCCATGCCCATGGATTTTTCCCTAGTGGACTATATCTTGATCCCATTGCTCATGCTAAGAGAACCCTCATAAACCATCCTTTGTTGGTGGTAGGAATATCAAACGATTGGAAACATCCTCTTATGGATGCCTGTATTTAGCAATCGATGTATTATTATTTGTATTATTTATTGTATTATTATTATTATTTGTAAGACGCAGCCGATCATCCCCAGGGGAACTCGGGGCACCTGAGTAGCAGTCACCTATGAAAAGATAGTTCTTAAAACATCCAGGTCTTCAGCAGTTTCTTGAACTTTAATAGATTAGAAGAAGCTCGGATCTCATCTGGTAGACTATACCAATGGACGGGGGCTAGATGAGAAAAAAGCCCGCCCATTTTGGCTTTCTTGATTCTCCACGTGCAGAGCAAATTACGGTTGCTTGATCTCAGGTGACGCACGGGCACGTACAGCTCAAGTTTCTGCTTGAGGTAGGCAGGGCCTGACACAGAACACAGGAGTTTGAAGACTGCTCTTTTCCTGACAAGAAGCCAGTACAATTGACATAACAGAGGTAGTGACAGGATGCATGCCGGTTTATTGAGGGCGAAACTGGTTGCTGTATTTTGCACTACCTGCAGTTTTGATAATAGATTTTCCCTGATTCCGACTAGTAGTGAGTTTCCATCATCTAGTCTGCTGACCAGCAGAAGCGACTGAATAAGAGTTTTCTTGCCATAAGAGGGATCTAAGGGAAGATCTTTCTCAGCATTCGCATTATTCAGAAGCAGGTGCCCGACATCATCTTCACATGTCCTTCATGGAAAGTTTATCGTCAATTATAATGCCCAAGTTCTTTGCCCACTTTTGGTGACGGGGCTTCCCCGAGTTCTAACGGCCACCATTCAGGGGTCCACAGTTCGTCGACTTTACCAAACAACAAGATCTCCGTTTTATTTGAATTGAGCTGGAGGAAGTTCTTACTCATCCAAGTGGCTACTTTGCTCTGGTCAAAGCAGGTTCGATTCTATGGGGAATATCACGTGAGTGTGGTCCACATACAAAAAGATCTCAAACCCGCATGATCTAATAATGGAGGCCAGCAGGGTCACATAGATGTTGAACAAGGTGGGACTTAAAATGGATCTCTGTGGGAAGCCCTTGAGGTTTGTGACACAAAAGAATCCAACCGGACACATGTGTTCTGTCGGTCAGAAAACTTTGCTGTCATTTTAAGGCCATACCTCTGACACCAATCTCTTGTAAATTATCTAGAAGGATTCGATGAGAGATGGTGTCAAAGGCTGCCAACAAATTTAGAAAAACTAGCAGAGAGGAAGTCTCCTTGTCCAAGGACATCCTTATCCTGTCAGTTATTTCCGTCAGTGCGTACTCAGTGCAATAACATGCACGGAATCCAGACTGGGAAGGATCAAGTAAATTATTTTGTTCTAAATAGCCGGAGAGTTGTCTATTAATTATTGTCTCCATGTTTTTTTAACAACATGGGAGGCGAGAGATCAGTCTGTAATTTTGTAGATCTGAGGGATCAGCTAGTGCCTTTTTCAGCAATGGCTTAATTTGCGCATTCTTCCACATTCAAGGGAACGTGGCTGTAGCTAAGAAAATATTACAGACTTTGGAGAGTGCATGGGACAGAACCGGGGCAAGTTCTGAAATGATTAAAGGGAGAGCCAGACCTAACGGAGAGCCAGATTTCGTGTAAGCTAATAAGGACACCACTTGCTCGGCGGTGATAGCAGAGAAGGATTCTAAACTAGGTGATAGGGGGGTCTTCCAGTGGGGAAACTCCTTCCTTGTCATCCTCTTCCAAACCAAAGAAGCTGTAGATTTTATCAGTCTTTTGTATGAAGTAACAGGCTAGGTCCTCACATAACCCTTGTGTAGGAGGGGGGAAGGGTTATTAGCTCTGGGGTTGGTAAACTCGTTCAGAATCTTAAAGAACTCTTTAGAGGAGCTCTTCGCTTCCATGTTTCGGGAACTTAGATGTACTCTTCTGGCTGTGTTGCAACTATTTAGATAGGCTCTATGTGTTATTCTATAGGCCAATTTATCTCTCTCTAGTTTTGTTGTCCTCCATTTTCTCTCCCTGATTCTACATGTGGCTTTCTCTTTTTTATGATTCTCTGAGTACCATGGGGCTGGGGCTGCCTTGTCCTGGATTTTAACTACCTTGATCGGTGCAATGGAATCTAAAGCTTTGATTACCAAAACCTCCAATTTTTCCAAGGCTATATCCCTGTCTTCGCAGTTCATAAATGAAGGGGAAGTGTACGCCAAACTGAATACAGTAGATGTCACTTTTTTCCATGATCTAGAAAGGCCCCTGCAACTTTTGGTCTGGCTGCCAGGCTTTGTCAACTCCATAGGGAATCTTAATTTCAGATGGTCGCTCCACCCTAGTGTCAAGGGGTGTTCTACTGTCATATCAGGTATGTTTGTAAAAATAGTGTACAGCATATGCCCGGCAATGGATAGGACTGAATACTCTAGAGGCGAGACCTAGAGACTCCATAGCCGCAACTAAACCAGCGGACCCTACGTTGGAAAGGGTATCCAAATGATGATTAAAATCCCCTGCAAGTAGGAACGTATCTGCTTGCAGTGTGTAAAGGGCCAGCCTTTTTAATAGCAACATACAGAACTCTTTCTTGTTTTCTCCCGGGGGTGATAGACTAAGGCTCCCATCCACCCAATCACCTGAGCCCGCTCTAACCTGAAGACCATCAGCTCCATACTGGTGGTAGAAACCATGCCCAGGATCTTGATGTGATGAAGTGGATGCGTGGCTATAGCTAGACCCCCGCCCCACTTGCCTGGTCTAGTTAATCTTACTAGTGTATTCAGCAGGAAATGTGATTGCCAGCGCAGGCGTGACTTGATTATGCAGCCATGTCTTGGTGAAGAGACTAATATCTGGTTTCAGATCGCGATTTTATATTTCAGGCTGTAAGACTCATGACTGAGCTTCTTGAAATGTTACTCATATGCATTTCTTTGGGATCTTTAATACAATACCCATACCATCTAAGTTTGTCTTTTATTGTGTCTTAATGTTCTTTCTACAGAAACTGTGGCTACAATTATCTGATTTCTAAATGCATGATAGGGAAAGTCATAGATTATTTTCAGAACATCAGGTTCTTTTGTGGGTGGGTCTTCCATTTGCAATACTCTATTTCTCTAGCATAGTTCTGAGAGTAATATATATTTGAGCCTGATCACCATTTCGTGAGTTGGCTACCAATTATTGGTCGTCATTGGATAGCTGACAGAGGGACACCCTGATTTCTCACCCCTCACTATGGTAAAGAAAGGACCATCTGAGGACCATAGCCTCTGAGTTGAAGGACAGAATCTGAGTAAAAAAGCCTCCTTGTATGAGCCCAGTACTATAAACCCCAGGAAATAAGCTTCCACTGCAACACATTCATAAGATCACAAGGATCACTTTAGTAGGATTACTATTGAATAGGGAATCCATGAAATATAAGAAGGAATTGGTATACTACTGGTAGACAAAGACTGGAAGCAACAAACTTGCCAAATACATAAAATGTCAGAGTGAAGTAGCTTTATACACCCAGGCAACTGCGATTAATAAGTACAGTGGAATGTCATAGAACAGCCACAACATGAAGGACTTACCAAATGCTCATTGTGAAAGTTGAACTGTACATCAGATTTGCTACTTTGAAAGTAAAAAGTTGGGTTTATATATATAAAATATATATATATATATATATATATATATATATATATATATATATATATATATATATATATATATATATATATATATATATATATATATATATATATATATATATATATGATTTATGTGTTTTGGTTTTGCGGATAGACTTTCCTCCTTTTTTCTTATTCTTATGCAGGTATGCCACCAAAGGGTTTCAAAACTGACAATTTGATCAAATGAGGCATTTGCAAATTTTTGGGTGGTGAACTATTACTGCTAACCTCTAAATGAAACGCTAAAGACTGTTATCCTTCTAGTACTACTGAGTTGTATGTTAGTGTCTCATTTCATTAAATTAAAATATTGATATGAATACTGGTAGAGCAAATGAGCCATAGAATGGGGCTAACATTCTCTATCTGAAAATGTGAATTAGGCTCCATCTCTAAGCCTAGTTCTAAGGTTTTAAGTAACCAATTACTTAAAAAAGAAAATTGTTGTGGCACCACTCTTTTCAGTTTCCACAATAAATTCATGTAATAAAGATGCATTGAAAATGAATGACCATGTGAAACCCCTACAGGTCATATCTGTAGGTGCAGATTGATGGCACAGCAGGTGAAGAAAAACATCTTCAAAACGTTTTTCACACATGCAAGTCATAAACCATCAGGCTCATGCTATGGAACAGGCGATGGCCCTGATCACACATTAGAAAATCATTAATGGAAAGTAAACTATCATTAGTCAGTGGGAAAACCAGCTGATGTAGCATAACGTTTATTTTCTTCATACCTAAACTACAGTCCTTCCCATAGGTTTATGCATCTTCAAATAATGCTCTCCCACTTTCACCACTGGCATTGTGATCCTCTGTGTTACTGCAATGCTAGCACAAAACATTAAACCACTGCCCAGACTAGCCTTCTGTTTGTGGGTGGGGTTCAGTTCCCAAGAAGTCACTCCCCCCCTTTTTTTCCACTGGAACAGCAAGAGAAAGTAAACTGCAGAGCATTTGAATGGCCCAACTAAGGCTCTTATTTATGAGGGCTTGTGTCAGCATTTTTTATATTTTTGAAGCTGCGACGGTAAAACAATGCATAAACAATGCACCACACTGCGCCCTACTTACAAAGTGAGGCATCTAGGCAGATGCGCCACTTTGTACAGCGCTGCGCTTCATTATACCTGTATATATTGTATTTAACAGGGACCCCCTGAATGAAGTCAGATTCCTGGATCAGGGCAATACAAACGTTTAGAAAGTAACAGTATCCAGGCAATAATAATCAAAATAACTGGCAAAAACGAAACTTTAGTGCAATAATATATAAACACATGTAAAAGAGGAATAAAATAAAATAGACATTAATTATAATCACATATAAAATTTAATTTCAATGATACAAATTGATAAAAATATCTAATCATAAACATCAGATAAAAATTGCATAAAAGAGGGAAAATCTACAGAATTCGAGTATTAGATTGTGGTGATTCCCACTGCTGATAGTTTGAGTTGGTGTCCGTCTGTCAACGCGTTTCGACACAAAGTGTCTTCATCAGGACCTTATCAGCATATTTCTTTATTTCTAAATATATTCAAGCCCTGCAAGTCTGTCAGGTGTCTTCGTTATTCAGAACTCGTCCTGCCTCTCACCGTAGACTCTTAAATAATTAATACTGGTGCGCGAATAGTGACATCCAGGGTTCAGGACCATAGATCATAGAATGCGCATTGTGTTGATATATGCTCGTAATGTTAATGATCAGGGAAGTTTGCTAGGAACTTCCCTGCCGCCATTGACCACGTTGGATTACAAGTATAGAGCAGAGAACGCGTTTCTGAAACCTACAATGCTACATTCGGTCTCACGCTTACGGACATAAAATATAAAAGACGTTCGAAAATCTGCAACATTGTGACACTACGGGAGACGGCTCATTAACATTACGAGCATATATCAACACAATGCGCGTTCTATGATCTATGGTCCTGAACCCTGGATGTCACTATTCGCGCACCAGTATTAATTATTTAAGAGTCTACGGTGAGAGGCAGGACGAGTTCTGAATAACGAAGACACCTCACAGACTTGCAGGACTTGAATATATTTAGAAATAAAGAAATATGCTGATAAGGTCCTGATGAAGACACTTTGTGTCGAAACGCGTTGACAGACGGACACCAACTCAAACTATCAGCAGTGGGAATCACCACAATCTAATACTCGAATTCTGTAGTTTTTCCCTCTTTTATGCAATTTTTATCTGATGTTTATGATTAGATATTTTTATCAATTTGTATCATTGAAATTAAATTTTATATGTGATTATAATTAATGTCTATTTTATTTTATTCCTCTTTTACATGTGTTTATATATTATTGCACTAAAGTTTCGTTTTTGCCAGTTATTTTGATTATTATTGCCTGGATACTGTTACTTTCTAAACTTCATTATACCTGTGACAGGTATAATGTATGCAGGGTAGGCGTTCCCACGTAAAAAGGCCTCTTAGAAGAGGCGCAGTGAAATCTCTGAGATTTCACTGCACCACTCCTACGACTTGACTGATTCACAATACTTACGGAGATGCAGGGCCTTTTACATGGGACTCGCCCATGTATAATGACACATCGCTGGAGTTGCTTCCGTTTACCGACACACTCAAGCAACGCGTCATTACTGCGCCATCAGATACGTATGGATTTCTGACGTATCTGTGCCTTCCTTGTGACATGGAGTGCGGTAGTGTAAATACGGCGCATTCATGGTGTCGCAAGGATGGCGCAATGAAAAGTGTTGCATCGCTGTTTTTCCCCAGCAATGCAACAGTTTTCCTAACTAAGGCCCTAAATGTTTTACCACTTACTTGGAGGAAGATCGAAATGCCACCTGGGTATTTCTATTTTGTAAAACCTGCCTGCCCAGGATTAACCTCCACCCTACCCCGACATTGGTAAGTAATATTCTTTTTGTAATAAGGGTACTAAACTGATTTTTCCACTTAGAGGTGATGAACTGATTTGATGAATCTATGCCTGGTTGTTTAGACACAGAAGCTTTAGCTGCCTGCCATGCCTTGTGCAGCTGTACACGTGGGGAGCAAAAGTCAGGTGCCTACTACGTTGTAATTGCTGAAATTACAGTCGAAAACAGTCAAGCGTAGGAATTTAGATGGCAGCATATGCAATCACTTAACCAGGAATCCTCCAGATCACGCTCATAATGACACTTGAAATGCATCTACTTATTCCATCGAGTGTTTGCTTTTGCCTTTGTTTTGATTTGTTTATAATTAACAAATTAAAACAGTCTCACTACTACAGACAGTATATGGATAAAATGCAGACTTTCATTTAATGAGCATAATTTATGCAAATATTCTAAACCGTTCATCATTATTTTTATTTACTTGCCCATGTATAAACAAGTGGAGGGAGAGCAAAGCATTTGGAAGTCGACTGTGTTTACTTGAGCAGTTATTAAACACTGACAATTGCATGCTGCACATTATTCACATCATTCACATTAACATGACTGTTCTGGGGAAAAGCAGACAAAAAAAGGTTCCTTTTACAAAACAGATTGTAGTTATTAAAACAGAGCAGCCTATCCCGGTTACAGAAACAGTCATACCCTAATTAGCCAGCGTAATGATTTAATGTCTCACATATATGTAAGACTTATTAAACACAATTGCAGTAATATTTAGATAGAACATTTTATAGATGCTTAGAGCAGTGAATATTCACGATACCCGTGTTATGTTCTATTGTATTGTCTCAGAAATCCTTCCCCACTTAAAGTTTAATAAGCATTCACTTTGTCTTTTCCAATATATTTTACCAACTTTAAGAGGTAAATATGGTTTAGCATTTACCCTCGAGGTCGTTAAAATCCAAAGTATGTTAAAATAATGTCTTTTATTCATATGAACAGTTACCTAAGGGGCAGTATACAATGTTACACACAATTTCTATTTCTAGGAGAGAAGCTACTGGAGCAATTAAAAACATAAACCTGAAGCAGCATTGCTCTCTACCCCCGGGCGCCCGGCATCTGACGCTCCAGTCTCGGCTCCGGCGCACGATGCGTCGTCGTGTTCGCGTTCAGCACAGTAAAGTCCTGACTTCCACAGCCGGGAAAGGTTTCACCTATCGCCGAGGCCGGGAATCGAGCGTTTTTGGATTATTGTTACCAATATATGCATTTGTAAGGAAGATATTGGAAACATCTTCATTTTCTAGACGACGAACTCGGTTTTAACCCAAATACCTTGAAATACTGGTATTAGTCTAGCATTTCTCTTTTCTACATCTCTTCTGTAAAAGTCTTTGACCTGTAAGAAAATAGAGTCCTTGGTTTAGCTTTCATATCCAGTAGGTCTGCACATGTTTATTAGTGTATTTATCCAGATCCAGGCGGGAAGGTTCCATGCCAGATTTTCAGAATATCCACATACAATACATTTCCATGTAGTGATTCTGTATGGAACACATTTAGATAGAGTATTACTTGTGATCTTGTGGTGTGCTAAGAAGTTTCATTCAGACTCCACAACTACCTCGTGGCACCATCATAGCACGACTGAACTAGAGTCCTGCAAAGGAGCAGTTGAAAGTCATAGCAAGTTAATGGTGGGCAAGGTCTTCCAAGAGCATCAGGGGCCGTATTACGCAAAGGTGCATTTTCATTAGGACCCCCTTTGCCTCCTGCAGAGGGCTGCCATCGGGGGGCGCACTGACAGAGCACCTCCTTTTAGATGGTGCACTGTCAGTGCGCCTCCTGAGAGCTTCTTTGCCTCTGCTCCCGCATCTGTAATATGGCGCGGGCAGAGAGGCAAAGGGATTCCCTCATTTGCATGGGGCATTCCGACATGCAAATCAAGGAATGCCCTCTGAAGACAGCACTGGCACTTTATGTGTGCCAGTGCTATCAGTATTACAGAAGGGGCGGCACAAGCGTCTGCAGCTTCTTCTGTAATACAATGTGCCCGGGGCGTTCAAAGCAGGCGCAAAAGCCCATTGCACCCACAGGGAACTAGTACAATATGGCCCCAAGAGTTTTGAAAGACTGCAGTCCTTTTCTTTTGAATGAATGGCCCATTCCACCAGACCATTCTGTGCACAGGGGTGTGCATGAGATCCTTTTGCATGACTTCTCTGTGATCATTTCTGAGTTTCACCCACCTATCTTGGGAGCACTCGTAAATACTGTGCATTTTACTGATGACTTTATCACCTGGTCTCTATTATGTTGGAAGTTACGCATACCACTAACTCATTTTAGTTTGACTTTCATGGATACAGGACAGTATTAGGCTATTTGCAATACAATGAAAGCATCAATAGTGTGATAATGTGGACACATTTTTAGGTGAGGTTGTGGAAACAGAAAAGGGAGCTGATGGTGATGCTGTGCCCAGTTTTGTTCCAGTACTGTGAAGCAGAGAAAGACTCTGGGCCTCATTTGCAAGTTTTTGACGCAGGACAGCACAGCAAGTCACTTTGCTGTGGTACCCTACATTAAAAGAAAAGGGCAGGAATGCACAGTATCTATGAGATGTGGCACATTCCCATACTCTTCCACAGCACTGGCGCCCAATTGGCTGCCTTGCGCCAACGCAGGCACCCTTGCACCTCGGTGCAAGGGTGTCTGCTTTGTAGGAATTATTGTTTTTGTGAAGGAACGGATACCTTCCTGCACAAAAACAACAGCATGCAGCACATAGAGAAAGAGGAAAAAAGAGGAGAAATAAAGATATTTCTCCTCATTATGTCTTCTCAGGAGGTTCTTACGTCTCCCCAGGGGTCCTTGTAATTCTGGGAATTTATCTAAATCCATTAGTGTTGCTGTCATCACCACAGGTCACTATGCCCATCCCTGTATCATCTGTGCAGCAGCTCCTTGGGTTGCTTTATAAAGTGTGTTCCCTACCCATATGGCTAACATTTCCCTATGCCTTGGTTGTCCCCTATACTTGGTTTTAGAAAACACACTATGTACTGTTCTATGTCATTGGGCATACATCTTGTGTGTAACATATGCTTTATCATGTGTACTTTGAGTTTAACATGTGCTTAACCATGTGCACTTCCACTAATTAGCCGAGTGGCAGAGATTTCCACTAATTATCCTTGTGCGCAGAGACCGTTATGCAAATGTGAGACTGGTACAAAAATCACTAATTTTCCTTGTGTGCAGAGACTGTTATGCTGTGGCATCTTCCTCCTATTAGCGCACCATGTAGCCCCAACACATGGAACTCACATGGAACTACAACTATAAATACTGCTGTCACACTCTGAACAGCGCTTAACTTTCCTCCGCTCTCGTAGGAGTTTGGTTCATTGCAGTAGCGGTTAGTGGTGGGAGTAGCTGCCGGGCGGTGACATGGGGATGGGGAGGGGCAGGGTGGGGGGTAGTAATCTATGGATTACGGAGGATTACAGGTAAGTAAACATATAAACAAATAAAATGAATTTAGTTGCGTGCATTGCATCCCCAAATACTTACTTGTAATCCTCCATTATCCATAGATTACTACCCTCCACCCTGCCCCTCCCACCCCCACGTCACCGCCCGGCAGCTACTCCCGCCACCGACCGCTACTTGTTAATTTCCTCCTCCCCTGAAGGCGCCCTCGCTCAAGCCTCGCTGCAATCAGCCCCAGTTTTCGCCTCTCTTTTATCAGGCTCTCGCGGCTGCAGGCTCCCCACAGTGGTAGCATTCTTCTCTCGACTCACTGCGTTACATTCTGTTCCTGGAAGTAAAGGAAGGACAGCA
This sequence comes from Lissotriton vulgaris, assembly GCF_964263255.1. NCBI lineage: Eukaryota > Metazoa > Chordata > Amphibia > Caudata > Salamandridae > Lissotriton > Lissotriton vulgaris. Next base: position 1,600,000,401 of record NC_141687.1, on the reverse strand, counting down.
TTACAATAATTCTTCAGATCCTAGCAGGACATCCTACAATGTTAAAGGTTAGTGCACTATCTGATTAGCATTTAGAAGGCTCTTGTGATTGGAACACGTACATTGAACTTATAATTTAGGACATGTGTTGTTCAGTTGTCTGGTCTGATATCCTGGATGCGAAGAGACTCCATGATTCCTCTGACCCCTCTGGTTCTTATGATTACATTAGGCGGGAGCTGAAGACAAAATCGTGGTTGAATGCCTTGTGAACATAGAGTTGTGACACCATTTGGCAGTGGCACCAATGACTCTGTTTAAATTTAATCCTCCGGATCACTATGGTCCACAACCCACATCAAGGGGAAGCAATCATAAACATGTTGAGTCTCTGGGCATTTCAATGGTAGACTGACTGAAGGAGGTGCCTACAACTGTCAGCAATAGTAGCTGGGTTTACTGCTGTGACCCAGACTCATTGGGTTAGATAGGGATGCCTCATCCCTGGATACTTTCTCCTGTCTGGCTAATATTCCCCCAAATCATATCCCTGTGCATTCCACCTGTACAGCGACTATTCCCCCAAATCCCACCCCTTGCTGTACTCATACTATTTTTCATATGCTTTCGTGGCATATTGTTGGAATTAGGGGCAAGTGCAGAGGATCCGTCTTGGGGGACTTTTATTGACCAATTTGATCTCTGCCTTTTTGAAGAAACTTGGGCAATTGAACCCCTGTATAGATCAGGATACACAACCTACTATTTAGTTGCTCATAGTATTGGAAAGGGTTGACCATCAGGTGGGCTTCTTATTTGGGCCAAAACAAATATTAATGCCAAAGTACGTACCCTCCTGCGATTTTCACATGATATCATGGGAATATCTATCACTGGTATTGACTCCTGTACTTACTAGGATGACTAGGAGTGGGGGGAACTGAGATGGTTCAGTACCTTGCTCAACATAGGGCCTCTTCTGATTGCCATGATACTGTGATTTTTGTTGGCGACTTCAATGCCAATTATGAACCTTGCGATATGGGTGGTCAATTTCCCATAAGTGAAGAGGATTTTGAATGAGGGATTCCCGCTCTCAACGTCCCCCCAGTAAAGTGCTTGACTGGAGCTGCATACCAGCTCCTGTCCTTTACTCTGACATGTGGCTTGAGGGCATGTAATGGCTGCTCGCCTTTGGACCCTAATGCCACGCACATATTTAATCGTCCAAGATGCTCAAGCAGAATTGACTATATACTAATTCCCGTCCAGCTTTGGCAACATGTGGCTGATTTCGGGATGATAGTGATCATAATGCCCTTCATTGCATTCTGTATGACATTTTTCATCACCTGATTAATGTTCCCAAATCACTTGCCCCAAATCTACTGCCATGTAATGATAGGTGCAGGATTAAATGGGGTCAAGTAGCTTATGACCTGAGCATCAAAGATTGTAGGAATAGGGCCCTTATGGAAGCAATGCTAAAGTTAGACAAGCTAAGCCTCCTCTGCCCTAGAGACCATTCTTCGTACACAAGCGTAACTATGATAAATGAGGGCTTATTTAAAACCCTAGGCAACTGCTTCACACATGCTTATAAATCAACATGGGCCCATGCCAAATCCAAAAGCTCCTGGTATAATAATCTGTATAATAATAAAAAGAATGAACTTCGTTTGGCACTAACGCTGGGTGATACATCCTTAATCAGACTTAAAAGGAAAGAGTATAAAGCCACTCAAGCTATGGCACTCAGGGATTGGGGAGCAACGTTATGGAAAAATATATAAGAGGCAGCTGTATCAAAAGACCCTAAATCCTTCAGAAAGTTGGTTGCAAATGGTAAGGAGAGCCCATCGAGGCTTTTGCCAGATAAATATCACCTGCGGTCTGGCTTTCCCATTTTACAGACCTGTACTGGTTGCACCAAGACCATTTGGCTGATGACAATATGCAGCCATGTTACACAATTTACTCCCTGACAGGCTCTTTAGTGGTGGAGATGGGGGACTTATTGGAGGCAATTAAGGTAATTGCCCCAGGTAAAGCAGCTGGCCCTGATGGGATGCCAGGTGACCTCTTTATGGCAGATATTAAGACATGGGCCCTTTATTTTAACAAACTGTCAAATTAAATTTTGGAAGGGACAAGTGTCCCTGCTAGCTGGAAGGTTGGTCTATAAAAAGTACCTGCATGATTCTCCATTAAACGACAGGCCCACCAGCCTTAAAGATTTAGCCCAAAAGGTTTTTGCTAGACAGTTATGGAGGAAATTGGACTTTTGGATCGGGAGCACCAGGCCCTTTCTCCATTGCAGGTAGGATATAGAAGAGGGATTAGCACGATTGACCAGATTTTTAGATTTTATTAATGTATTGGAAAATTGTTGTCATGCAAAAGGCTCATCTTTATCTGGTCTTTGTCTACCTAAAATCGGCGTTCAATTTAGCCCCTAGAGCAAACCTGTGGGCTGTCTTGAGGAATAGTGGGTTTCCAACTGACATCTTGAATTTATTGGTTCGTCTTCACCAGGATACTTATACCCAAGAGAGATGGGGCGGGGAGGGGAGTTGAGTGAATGGATTGACATCAGGAATGAAGATTGACAAGGCTGTGTACTTGCCCCAACTCTGTTTTCCTTGTATCCTAATGATGAGATATAATATGTGACTTAAATGATACCCTTTGTCTGGATTGGTGAACAAAAACCTCTTCTGCTATTTGCAGATGACATCCTCTTGATATCTAAGACCCCTAGTGGTCTTCAGCATTTGGTGAGCAAATTTGAAGATTTTTGCACAGAGCGAGGGCTCACTACCAACCACTCCAAAACCAAGTTTATGACCCTTAGTCCCCATAAAACATTATGGGGCTAGTTAATGCTGGGGGAAGGCGTTTAGACAGAGTTAGCACATGTTATTATCTAGTGGTTAGGATAACTAGATCTATGTCATGGGTACCACAGGTGGAAAAGAGTAGTTTAAATTTAACACACCATTCTGCTGTAATACTGAGGCATTCTAGAATGGCCCGGACTAGATCTGTTTATCCTGCACTCAAGGTTTATAATGCCAAAGCAGAGGGTGTGCCCTCTATGGGGCCGAGGTATGGGGCACCACAAATCTGACGAGACTTGGAGTAGCACAGTATACATTTCTGAGAGCACTGACTAACCTCCCTAATAATACTCTGCTAATACCACTAAGACAGGATATAGCTTTTATTTCAATAATACATAATGCCCAACTAAGGCTGCTACTCTACTGGAGAAGGCTGAGGTAATCTGGAGATCTGGAAGACTATTGTGAAGCCTTGGAGGAGGTAGAATCATTGGATGGATGTGCCAAAATCAAGTGGCTATCCTCCGTTCATTCATCTTTGGCTCAAATTTGTCTAGGGGAGTACCGGTACTCCTCGGTTATCATGACTAATTAGCCTAGGCCCGCACTTATGGATGTATACTGGGCCCATATCTACTACAGTGAATTTCAGAATGTAACTGAGGGGTCACTTACTTCTCTCATTTTAGATTTTAGACCTACTTTCCAATAGGAGCCCGTTTTAGATTTTCTTAATCCTTTATCTGCAAAGACATTCTTCCTTAAATGTTGCTATGGTACTTCATCATTAAGGCCTCTATTGGAAAAATGAAGCCATTTGAATATAACAAGTACATTATGCCCAAAATGCCAACAGGCTGAGGAATCACTAGTGCACTTTATCTTTTTCTGCCCGGGCTATATTTGCCCTACAAAAACCTGGATCATTTCTCTGTGCACGCAGCTTGGCTGCCGAAAACTTGAGGTTGCCACATAGTTCCTCCATACATAATTATCACTGACAGTTGTTTGTGCGGTTTAAAATTATTTATACTGGAGTTGGTCTATTAAAATCAAGGCGATTGAGTGACTAACAAGGCTGGTCTACTTATCTGTCTATATTTTAGGCTTTATAGAGTCTGGAAACATGGGGGCATATTACCAAGGCTGACGATATATGAATATCGCCGATTTAGCGGCCGTTTTCGGTCGCTAAGCGACGATAATTTTATCGCCCTATTAGCAAGCTGTTGCTAACAGCCGTTAGCGACAGCTTTTAGGTGATAGCGAGCAGTTTGGGGCCTGCTTTGCATGGCAGCGATATTTATCGCTAATGACATGCAAAGTGGGCATACCCAACCTGTTAGCGACTGAAAGCAGTCGCTAACGTCGCTATCGTCTATTAGCAAGGTAGGCGTAGCGATGAAAATATTTGCGCTAAGCGCGAATATTTTCAAAAACGAACGCCTGCTCAGACCAGTTCTTAGCTATTATATCCAATGGGAGGCGAATATAATGGCTAAGACCCTGTTAGCGATAATGAGTGAATATCGCTGTATTCTTAGCGATATTCATGGATTTCGCCGCTGTCTCACGGTATTTTTTATATTTTGTCCCATACCCCTTTCTCTCTGGATGCAAGGTATCATCCTTGTTCAGACACTGCATCAGGAGTGTGTGGGGGTCCAGCATCACATGTGCGGACAAGTGCCCCAGGTGAGTGGTCCTACAGTTGTGTGGGAGCACCCACAGCAATGCCCCAGGAACACCCCTTTGATACAGAGTAAGGCAAAGCAGTGACATGTGCTGCTTTGTCGTACCCCATATCTACAAGGCCATGAAAAGCAAAGCAGAGTGGCTTTGCGTGGCCTGCTGGATATGGGTCTGCACTCTGCTCCACCGATGCTTCAAAAAAAGTTACGCGCCAGCGGTGTAATAGGCTTGTAAATGAGCCCCTCTGTCTTTCTCGGGTTCATCAGTACTTTACTTGGTATTCGATAGTGAAAAAAATAAACGGAAAAGAAATGTTAGTAGTCTGCCTGTTGTGTTCTTATTGGGATTGTAATTTCTACAGCAATGGCAATGCATCTCCGTTTTCACAGTGGGAACAGATATTTCAAGATTGGTGAACTCAGTTTATGCTACCCCTTCAAGGGGTGCAGCCCATTTGATCACTGGAAGACTTACATTCATCACTTGTAGCATAACAGTTGATGTGAAGGTTGATCTGGAGTAGACCATGTTCAATGCAAGCCCCAATGCATTTAGGACCAAAGGTTATTCATCAGGAGAGTTTCAACATCGTAAGGAATCTGAAAAGCTCAAATTAAGCCACTTAATTATTCTGTTCAGAGATCCAAAAAAGGAAGCAAAAGATAAAGTTCTCACATCCACACCCGTGATGTAAGGGGTAAAGCTAGGGGCTCATGGGAGCATCTCCACTAGGAAATCGAAAATGGTTCTTACAGCACATGTGCTATTAGAGTTTGAATAATGACTGCAGGATAATTTGCCAGGAGCGTGCTCAAGACAAGTTTCTATCATAGGGATGATCATAACCGGGATCAGCCAGCCCATATGTGTACCATGCATTAGTGCTCATAACATATAGAATCTGGTTGTCACATCTAGCAATGAAATAATTCAGTGTCTGGGGTTAAATAGCTAGCGTGAATGGCATGCATCAACAGTTGGTAAGTATGTGTGTTACTGATTGGTGATGTGACGTAGGGTGAGATTCTGTGTGAAGTAATGATTGTAGGCATCATGACCATTTCACATTTGTAAACATAGTACTGCATACATGTGGCTGGGTTTGATGGTTTAAGCATGTAGTCACATTTTGGTGAGCAAAATGACACCAACATTAATTTAACCCAATCAGTAGAACCAGAGTTATGACTTTTTAAAGTTTTTAGTGAAACATAGCACCTAACAGTGCAAAACCAGGAGTACCCGGTCGCACAAGATTGGGTTGAATTTAAAAATTAAGGCCAACCACGATGGAGCACAGGTCTGATACAAGGGGTTGATTGGGCCGGGTCTCAATTTACCTTCAAACTTAGAAATATCTAGAGGATTTTCCTGAAGAAAATAGATTCTTCTGCAGGGCAAGGCAGCAGGCTTTGTCCAGGGAGCAAGTTTCATTGTTGGGGAGTCACTAGGCAAGGTTGCAGTGAAGATTTCTATCTTTGAAATTAGTCTTTTTTGGAAGTCAAAATACTCTAGCGGCAGGAGGCCTCAGGTGTAGCTGAAGAGAGCTCCACGAGGGCTGATACTTTTGTTGAGAGGTTCCACTGTAAGGAATTTGCTGCTGCGGAGAAGAGCGTAGCAGGAGCTGTGGGGAAGTCAATCCCACTAGCAATGCATCTTCCTCGGATCAGCTTGCAGGTAGGTCCCAGTCTCCTTTTAGGTTTCAGAGCATTTTTTTTGTAAACAAATTCCCAATTTTTGGCAGAATTACCACCAACACCACTACACAGGTTCAGGACCGAGGAGGGGGGGGGGGGGGATGGCTGCAGAACATGCTACATTTTCAGAATTGTGACTTTAAATCATACTTTACTAAAGAGTGGTTTAAAGTACAATTCATTTGAGCCCAAACAGCATATCTCCACCTGCTCCCAATACAAAGTTAGCACTTATTAAATGTAATAAAGTAACCCAGTGTTAGTCTATAGGAGCAATAGGCTTTACAAGAGTGATTAAAAGATAGGAGGTTTTCACTACCAGGATATGTAAAACGTAAACCTACATTTCCAAATGTTTTATTACAATACACCTCCCTATGAGCTTTTAGGGTCTACCTTAAGGGTGACCTGGAGATAATAAAAAGGAAGGTTTGGCTCTAGCAAAGGTTTATTTTGCCAGATCTGCTCTACAGGGTGCAGTGTCAGGCCTGAGACATGTTTTAAAGTGCTACTTTAGTGGGTGGCACAATGAGTGCTGCAGGCCCATTAGTAGCATTTAATTTACAGGCACTGGGTACATGTAGTACATGTGGTACCATATCCTAGGGACTTACAGGTGAACTAAGTGTGCCAAATAAGGTGAAGGACACTTTTGCCATGTTTGAGACAGAGAGCTCAAACACTTTTGCACTGATTCGCATACTAATGTGCACAGAGTCCTAAAGCCAGCAAAAAAACGAATTTAGCAGAGCAGGAAGGGTGGAGGTGATAGATTTGAGAGTGCCCTGCAGAGAGGGCCAGGTCCAACACTAGGCAACAAAGTTTTACCAAAACTGTTTGTGTGATTCTGTTCATACCACCCTCTTCTGTTCGGAGCGGGGGCAACAATGTATACCTAACATTGGCAGTCCATGAGAATAAATTAATTTTGCAAAGAAGCCCCTTCATTTCAAGGAGTGTTCCTTGTAACGGGGAAGGCCTAGCTCTTTTTTCGGAACATAACCTGGGCCTTTGGTGGCACAGTGTGCTGCAGGATATTGCTGTTAAGCCCCGCAAGACAGCTGCAAAAGACTGAAGCAATGAAACAATTAAAAAGAAAGTAAGCAAGTAAAATAAACCAGTAAAAGAGCAAAAGAAGTAAAATAATCCACTTCTTCTCAAATGTACCATTGAATTTAGCCAACAACAACATCTTACATTTATATGCAGAAGCACGGCGAAACAATTCTTAAATTAATGTATTCCTTTCTCGAAAATACCACAGATACATCTCTGGGTTATGTTTTAAAACACTCACTCTCACTGAGCCAGGCATGCAGAGGTAGCCATACTATATTTCATCTATGAAGTCCTTCCATTGAACTATTCTATTTGAGAGGCAATTTGAGGAATTGCAATTAGTTTAGACTAGGTCAATGCAATTTCAGGTTAAACTAATGGGGTGCATGTCTATGAGTGATGTCTGATTAGGTTAATAGAGTCAGAGCAGAATGTCTTAAGATGCTGACCTTCAAAAAGCGTGCACAACACTGCAGTATATTGGAAAATATGACTGAAATGCAAAAGGCACTTCAGCACTGGTGTTCTGCAGACACCTGATGTTATCGTTGGACCCCAGAAAGTAATGTTATTTATTTTGGGCCATTTGGCACGGCTAAAAGCGTTCATGCAGCATCACAAGACAGCAAACATCAAACTGAGGTTAATGAGTGAATCACACTAGGGAAGACTGTCTCTACCTGTAATTATCATTAGCTGGAATGATTTGCATGAAGTGCACTGTGGCAGTGCGTGCGCTCCACTGCCATTTCCTTGCAGGGAGAATGCAAATAACACAGCTTCGGTCCCTTCATGGAGACAATCCATCAGCCGCTTGTAAGGACCCCCCATACAATCTTCAATGATGAGAACACTCATTGGGATGTCTGTCTGGAAAATATTGTCCACGGTTGAAAGTGAAACAATCAACGTTAGCATTTCGCAATGTCATTAGTGATTTGTGTTGTTGTGACGGAAAACATGTGTTGTATAGTTAGATGCATGAGTTCTAAGCATGAGAAATATTCAAGTTTGTGGGTGAATTTCAATTAAATGTGCAGAACTTAAAGTATACAGTAAATGTTGACATGCGGGACGCCTAATAAAAGGAAGAATAGCAAACAGGGATTTTCAATTGCCACATTTCGTTTTGAGAGAATGGGTAAAAATAAAAAGGTGAGAACATTCGGAGAAGGCCAAGTAACAAGAGGTAATGAGTGCAAAGGAGAGATAGAAAAGAATTAAGAGATGGAATTAGGGAAAGAGACAGAGACAGAGAAAGGGAGATCAAAAGAAAGTGAGAAAGTGGATTAGGGGAGAACAAACACAGAAAGAAAAAAAGAAAGACAGCAAAAAGACAGAAAGAAAGCAACAAAAAAACGAAAGAAAAAAGAGAAAGCAGTGTATTTCTGAGACGTTAGTGGTGACATTAATCAACAAATAAATAACTTTTTGAACTATTTTACACATGCTAAAGAGTTTGAAACTACACCGAAATTCAACGAGGAGGATCTTCATAAACCTGGATCCTGTAGTGGAAAGCATGCCTTCCAACCCACCCATAAACCAAAAGTCTAATCTCTTGAATATCAGAATGTAATACACTAAGGACAGCAGGAAGTTAAATTCCACCACTTCTATTAATATTCTGAGTTATGTCATAATGATCACAGTTTTGTACTGATTGGTTTTGGCAGGTCAACCCTATCACAGTTTTTCAGGGACAAAATGAGCAAAAAGTGAAAACATGCGGAATTTGGTTTTGTAACCTCTTCCAGTCCGACGTCACGGTGAGCGTGTGCGAAGGACTGCCAGGGGCCATCCATTTAGTGCACATGTGGAATTCGCCTGCACCGTGGGGGAATTCCAGCCGCGTCGAAGCGGTTAAATGTTTGTTCTGCATGTTTTACCTCATTTCCAAGTTGAACAGCCATACGGGCTGAGGGGCCATGCCCCCCATGGTTCATCCGACAAGAAGAGTCTGTCCAGCTGAAAAAAGGTCAGCCTGACAGACACTCTTTTTCTTCAGGTCAGGCAGCCAGAAGCAAAACATGATCTAAATGCGCAAGCGCCTGACTGCCGGAGCGAGGCTGAGAGTTTGACTACCCTGTGGGTGTGACCTCCTCAGCCTGGCGAAAGTGCCTTGAGGCCCTTCCCCTCAGGACAAGGGGGAGCATCACTGACAGCCTCAGACCTGGGTGCTTCAATTTTAAGCCCTGAAGTGCCCATGGCCAAGTGTCAATTAGTGACACCTCATCCCAGAGTGGGATGGGGTCAGCAGTCTTACTGGCCCCCTCCCACTTTGCGACGAGTGAGGGACTAATGCCTTCCCTCATTGTTTGACCTATGGTCAGCGAATGAGGGAAGGCAGCAGTCCCAGCTCTACTTGGACCTCCAAGGCTTTCCTCCTGAAGAGCTGCACTGAAGGTAAGTTTTTTGATTTTGGGTGTTTGGTGCATGTACACATGTGTGTAAGTATGTGTATTTGTGAGTGTTGTGAATGGGTGTGTGTGTGTACGCATGTGTGAATGCATGGGTATGAGAGAGTGTGTACGTGTGCATGTGTGTGGGCCTCCAATTCCTTCCCTCCTAAAATTACCAGCTGCCACTGAAGTTGAACCCTCAAAATAACAGGTATATACAACATCCAGTAAATAACTCACCCTAGGATAATGATACTTAATACATCTGATATATATCTCACTCCATTATGTTCAACATAGTCTCATGACCTAAGACTGTAGCAGCCTATTTTCCAAAATAAGCATAACCTCTTGCAAAAATGAAGAGCCTGTATGTGAGATAACTCTTTGTCCTAATTCTGGGTGTAAAGATGGTTCTGGCAATATAGTGGTGGGAGAATAATGACAGAATTAAAGTCCTTTTAAAATCATGCTACAATACCCTTGGTAGATGTTCACAGAGACAGACCAAAAGGCTGTTGTTTAGGACACTATTTCTCTACTATTTTGTGAAAATGTATCATTGAAAAAAGTGAAGGGGGGCAGAAAACAACAAGCACAATTCAGTACAGTTACAAGATAAACCAAGTATGGTCCAGTAAAAAGTAGATATAAAAATCACAGAACCGTGTTAATAAGACATTACAGAAGGCTGATGGTTAAAATAGGAGCAATTAGAATGAAAATAGATTTATGAAGCATTTCTTAAGCACCACCATTAAAGTCTATGGAAAATGACAAACGAGGAGGCCTTCTCTTAAGCATCTATAAGCATCTTTTAGCTGTACTAGTAACAAGAAGCTGGTGATGTGCAAGAGGTCATTGTCTAGCATGCTGCTCGAAGTGAAGAAAAGCACCCAAAGAGTGAGATGTTGTTAGATGCGGGACCAGGATAATCAGCATCTGTGTGATCCATGACTCATTAGGATATTGACACTGTGGTTCCTTGGTGTGTGTAGGTTTAATTGACGAATGAAAAAAGTGGCATCAGTGATGACAATGATGGATGATTTTTTGTGTAAGAATGCATTTAGAATGAGAACATCATCAAACAACACTTTACTTTAGGGATTGTAGGGAAAGGATTTCTACACAGTGAAATTAACTTTGAATGTGACGTTCAAAAGTAAAAAGAACATTGTGAACATACACATTTACCCTCATCCTAAAGCTGTGGAATAATTTGTTTTGCATAATCCGGTGTAGTATGATTACTGTAAGTAGAAGTATGTCTTGGAGATCTATAATTTTAAATTTTTTTCTAGGTGTACTCCTGGGGACTTTAGTGAATTCCAAAAGTGGGTAAATCTAAAAAAAATGTTATCCCCAACCTACAACTCATAGATTACAAATTATTGACTTGAGGCTTATTTCCACCCATTTTGAATTGACACCCAACTTCTCAATGCTGCTCTAATTCAAAGTGGCATCAAAGTGTTCCCTAATGTTCTTTGTCCTTATTGATTGCACATTTTTAAAATACCTTTAAAATCAATTCATCCACCTCTCCATTCCTTTTGGCCTTTAGGCTCAGTTGCTTTACATTGCACATTTAGGGCCAGATGTAGGTAAAAGCAGTTTAGCGAGTCCTTTATAGCGATTTTTAGGAATCACTATTAAGGACTCGCAAAATGCTATGTAGGTAGGAATCGCAATAATTTGTGCGATTCCTATGCAAATTGCGAGCCGCAAATAAGGAATGGCTCCCCATTCATTCCTATGGCCCTCTTGGCCCATAGGAATGAATGGGAATTGTGCACGCAATTTGCGAGTACCCTGTAGGTACTAGCAAATTGCGCATGCAATTTCAAGGGTGCAAGAGTTCCAAAAGTACACCCTGTTGCACGCCTGAATTATGCATGTGTGCACATGTGGCGCACAGACATGCCTTAAGGGCATGTATGTGTGCCACATGGCACTTTGAAAAAGCCAAAAAGGGATTTTTCAAAGGAAATCGCAACTTACCACCAACTTGAAGTTGGTGGTAATTAGCGATTCCTTAAGGCATTCCCGCAATTTGCAATGACCACTAGCATAGCATTGAGGGAATCGCAAATTGCAACTCTCTAAATGCTTGCACAAAATAAGGTATCACGATTTTTGCGATTCCTCATTTTCCAAGTAGGTATTTGCCTACCTACATAGCACACAGCTAAATTGCGATCGCAAACGCTGATATTCTGGCCCTTAGTGACATTACCATGCAAGGCAAGCTGCTAATTACTAAATACAAAAATGTAGCTCTAGCTTTGCAGCCACAGGTCAGGCCAGAAAAGTGAGCGCCAGTTCTGCCCCAGAGGTCTGAAAGACTGACAATGGATGAGTAGGTTGCATCTTAATGCCAGGAATATGTACCACACACCCTGGGCTGAATAATATCTCAGGGTGATGAGGCGAGGTGCAGTCCAATGCCATGAAGGGCCAGAGCCACAAACCCATTAATGACAAAAACTGCTCCCTGGCATCAAGTTGGATTTCGTTCTCCCTGGGAAGGTCTGTTTGGAGGTAAACACCCCACCTCTGGGGAACCGCAGACATGGAGGCCGCGCTGAGCCGTCACATCAGGAAGGGATCAGCAGCACTGGTTGCTGTTGCCCCATAAGAACAACGGCAGCAATTGGCTTCTGGAGAAAGCGTCCATTTGTTTCGCGAAGCCCAGCCCATGAAAAATGGGAAGTGAGGTGGCAATCGCGTCTTTTGTGCCTCATCATCAACCACACAAGATGCTGATCTCTCCTGCTCCTGCTGCAGTACGGCCAGCGGTGCCCCTTTACCAGGTGTCCTATTGACGGAAGCTAAATGACAACATTATTGGGGTAGTTGGGGGCAGTCTGCGGGTGCTTGGGGGAGGTCAGTCTGTTCAAAGCCGCATTTACCCTTGCCTTTTATTGTGCTTTCGGGGTGGGTGACCTGGTGGCCAGGAACAAGAAGGACTTTGGTGGGGGCTTCAGCTTGCCGATATTCGTTAATTGGATGTGTATGGGTCCCTGGTGATTAATATTTCAGGTCCTGGACTCACCAAGCTGGGAGGGGCGACCTCTTTTTGCTAAAAAGAGCCCCGGGTAATGCATGCTGCTCAGTGGGGAATCTGAAGGTGTATTTATCAGGCCACAGTTAGGGAGTCGGTGGCCCTTACTAGTCCATGCTGATGGGACCCCCCTGACCAGGTACACATTTTTTAGCATCCTTAATAGGGCATTGCGGGTGGAGGGCTATGATCCCTCAGAATTTGGGTCTCACTGCTTTAGTATTGGGACTGTAACAGTGGCGGCAGCGATGGGGCTCCCTGGTGCAGTAGTGCAGAGGATTGCTAGATGGTCTTCAGATTGCTACAAGCGATATGTGAGGCTACATATGTAATAACAGTGGTGCAGGATTCCTGATCCTTCTTCTGTTCCACGTGTTCAGGTGATACGTGTGGCAAGTCAAGCAAGCGGCTAGAAGTCTCGGTGGCCCCTGTCCACGTGGAGGTGACCGGGATCACAGAGGTTTGGGTCTTTTGCCATTCCTATGTCCGGCGTGCTAAGGTGAGTTATCTTGCAGGTGACTTTGCAAACAGAGCGCGGCAAGTAGGTTACCACCTGCAATTTCATGGGGATTGCAGCTGCCCAGCTGAGAACTGCTTTGGACTTGATGATACCTAAAGGGGGTCACGCCCCACAGGGTCATCATACTGCATTTGGGCAGCAACAACTTGGTGGATGTGGGTCATCAGCAGCTGTTGGATATGTTGATAATTAAACTGGGTTGACTGGATCTAAAGTTCCCACTGACATCCTGACATGTTCACATATTATCCCAAGGATGGAGTGGAGGGTTGGTAACTTGATCCATGCCCTGAACCATTCAGTTAAGCTAGCAAACTATTTAAACCATTCGGTTAAGTTAGCAAACTATTTAAATCACCTAGGTTGGGGGTTTTCTATCATTGACCTTTTAAAGTTGAGTTTTATGTCTTGCAGGATGGTGTGCATCTTTCTAAGATTGAAATGATATGAGAATATATTGGCATGGCTCGTGCATTGCCCTTGGCAGGGGAGTGGTTCACTGTGAGGGGGATGCCAGTTAGTAGGTGGCCTGTGGGGGTGAGATCATGACTGGGGGGGTCAATTAGGCAATACCTTTCCTTACATTTGCACAATACCAGGGTCAGGGGCCCACTCAAGGGCTGCTGGCAGGAGCCAGTTGAAAGGATCCCTGGCGTGGAGGTTGCGAGCGACCACTGGCATCTGGCCCTAATGGCCAACCACCTGCGGATACACAATGGGCATGCCTAGCATGGTCCCTTGGGTGGGGGGAGAATTGACGGGTGTATGAGGTGAACAAAGTAGGTATCCTAGTGGGCAGACGGACTCCTTGCACAGGGCACACCCCAAAGGGAGATGCAGCAGGGGGCCCCACAACAGGTCATTGGGTGGAGAGGCTGGGTGTAGACCTCAGAGGTATCACAGGGGCCAATCATGATCTCACTTGAGGCATAAGTTGGGATACGCAGGAACATGTCTAGATAGTGGTAGGAAGATGAAGATCAGTAGCGGTCGGCAGTAGGTGTTTCTATAGGGCGGTGACGTGGGCAGGAGGAGGGGCAGGGTGGGGGGAAATAATGTATGGATTACAGAGTTTTACAGGTAAGTAAACATTTAAATACATAAAACGAATTTCGTTGCGCGCACTGCATCACATTTGGTGATGCAGTGTGCGCAACGAAATTCGTTTTATGTATTTAAATGTTTACTTACCTGTAAAACTCCGTAATCCATACATTATTTCCCCCCACCCTGCCCCTCCTCCTGCCCACGTCACCGCCCTATAGAAACACCTACTGCCGACCGCTACTGATGAAGATTAGTGGGTAATGTAAATATGAATGGTTACTGCATATGCAAACGAGAAGATGAACAGTTATTTTGTTTTCAATTATGTTTGTAATAAAATATGACTGGGGTTCACAGCCTCTAATCCAAGGAGGTTGTGGAGTGAGATATATGGGGCTGGGGAGTGGGAGACAAGCGGACGGAACTGCTCATGGCTGGGACGCCTGAGGGCAGCTGTGATGCCAGGCCATGTGCCCCCGGCCAGCTAGGGTGATTTGGATCATTGCTGGGAAGGGCCGCCCCTCTCCACCCCAAACACTTGAGTGTTGAAAAAAGTTTTTTTCTGGTGTCCTACTGGGCTTTCTATCCTCGTGGGTGGGTCTTGGGATAAACACTGCCACTTTGCCCACAGTGGCCAAAGAGAATTAAAAGACTGAATTAGCACCTTTCACGGTTAGAGGATGCAGCCCAATACCATCATGGGCGGCCCTCCATCACATTGCTCACATTGATTAAAAAACAAATATTTCCTGGCATCTCATGGTCTTTCTCTTCCTCTCCAAGGAGAACAAATTTGGTACAAATCCCCAAATCTTCCAACAAAGAGGTGCAGAAAGATGGAGTTAATCCTGTAGCGGCAAGACAATCAGACCTCACTTTCAGACCTCTCTTTCAGGTTCCCTGTTGATTCTGTGGTATGGATCCCTGCCCAGAAAACCCTCGACTGTGGCAATCCCCCAATAGACATCCATTTGGAATCAATACCAATGGAAGGACTCATCCTTTGCAACGGAACCTCTCTCTTTGAGATTGCTGTTCGAGGGTCTGAGATGTGCCCTGATCCCCGATCAATCAGAGCCTTTAGGGTGCAGATGCTTTCAGTTTCATATACCGTGATATCAGCTGGTAAAGTGGTCTGTACATTGAAGAAATGAAAAAATATCCCAGGCTGCAAGAAAAATGCTCTTCCCTTGCGCCTGAGGTGGGGGTCAGAAAATGAGCATCTGAAAGATTCCCACCCATAAGCGCAATAATGTAACCTCCACGTCCTCTGAGCTATGGAAGTAATGTGGAGGAACCGAAGGCCATATCCCATACATCTAAGCAGTTAGAAACAACATACATACCACCAGCTGTGGTACGACTTCCACCTGGAAATCTATAAATCCAACTTCAAGCAACGTTTTGATCTTCGGGTAACATTTACACTGCCCTAGGTAATAACGTGGATATTACAGAGTACACACTACAAGAGTTTCTTTGTGCTGGCTTGACATCAAATCTGTCTGTAAGACCTAAGACCATTTTTTTAAATATACAGAGAGAGTGCGTCGGCTCTGGCCAGGAAAGTATTTTTATTCTCAACTCATGGCTTTTTGGTGTATCATCCCACCTCCTCTGGAATGCTTGAATGACTATTTAGTTTATTCCTCAAGGGAAGAGTAACTAAGCACACACTACATTATTTATCTTATGGATGCATTGCATACAGAATGCAATCGTTTCTTTTATTTTTATTTCCTGCAGCAGGCTTTTCATAGATATTTTAACCAGGGCTCAAAATGCCAGATATATTGCCTTTGCCATACATATCGGATTTCAACAGGGCATTGGTAATCGGGGTGGAGACTGATGCAAATTATCTTTCCGTCCGCGAGGCCTGATCCCTGCTACAGAACCAAAATGATTGTTTAACAAAGGGACCTAATTGATGGAACTGATACTGGCTCTGTTTCTTTAAAACAGTAGAGGTTCAAATAACCAGAGTCAGTAATCCTTAAGCTTGTCATTGCAGTGCAGGTGGAAATACTCATGGAAACAAGAAGGCAACAGCCTGAAAAAGATTGTCTCTTTTACCATGAAAGGTTTTGGCAATGCAAATGAGCAAAGTACATAGACTAACCATGGCTTTGGTAATACTACTTTATTAATTTCTGCTGTTAAAGAACTGAGCATTATAATAATATATATCATAATGATATAATGGGGGAATATAAAAATGTAATACGTGAAATGCAAAAATAAAGGGTTGCCAATAATATATGTATATTTTTTTTCTTTGCAAAGCCCTACATTGTTTACACTACTGCGGTTTTAAATAAGAGATATTGCTATTGGGGTGAGCGGTAAACTCTGCTCAGTGGTAGAGTTTGCAGAGTTTTGCCTACTGCGCCTGGAACACCGAGTTCTGGAAAAACTCTGCCAACTGCCGCGTGGCAATCATTTTCTTGCGTACGGCTCACCAACGTTAAGTTGGCAAGCGCGAGAAGGAAAATCGAGGCCTTAGGACGAACCCTGGCACTATTACTCAACGCAGGTGGTCACAGCAGGTTGTTACTGCTTGCGTTGAGAAGGCTGCCTCTCGTGTTGAGAAAGTTGCCACTCGAGTAGAAAATGTACTTGAGCGGCAGGAAGCAGCTGCGCCCTGTGGTGCACCGCGTGGTGCTGTTCATACTCTGTACTGCAGATACCCTTTGTGAGCCCGGGACACTAGTGTGGGCTCCCCCACCATGACTGCAGGGTTTGCCACGAATGCAGAGGTCCCTTTGTGAATCGGCTCCAGAGTATTTGTCATTGGGAATTATTTAGCCCACTGAGTCATCCTCACAGTTATGCACAATATAGAGATTAGCAGACTGAAGCAGACAAGGAAGTGTACAAATATTCAAGATTGTAAAAGATAAAACAAGAGAACTGTGTACAAGATCAAAACAAATTGATGCTGGATGTCTAACTCCAGATATCACTTTGGAATTTGAAATTGTAATATTTTATTTTACTTCATAGCTCTTGCATTTAACTTAGAGAGCAGTAGTCTAGCGTGGGAGGAGGGCACTTTTGATGAGACATGGAAATAAAGGGCACTGTGCAGTTTAAGTTCCCTTTTTCATTTGAAATACGAATTTGAAGATAGCATGAGCCTTTGTGCCAAGCCTCTCTCCTTCACTCTCTTGTGATTGGTCCCAGCCATTTAATGCCTCAAAACTTTATATAATATAGATTTGTGAGTAAAACAGAAGGGTTTCTTGTATTTCAACTTACAGAGAAGGGAGGTAAAGGGACAAGGAGGGGAGATGAAGGCGAGGGATGTAACCAGAGAATGGCTAAAAACGAATGCACCTGTTTTACATTAAAACGTTACAAGAGAATGGCCTTGCTGATTAGTTAATACAGCGACTGAAAGATACTGCAAAGCCAGAGATGAAAGATAAAGTAGGAGAGAATGGCCTGGGCGATATAATTGGCGTGGAAAAATGATGTTTGTTGCGCTACCTCACTGAGGCACAGAATTCAGTCATCGAGGGCCTTCACAAAAGGCAGAGGGCGATTGTGGAGTGAATCTTCAAAGGAAGAGCTGAGCTGCTTGAGGGGGGAACAATGAAACGGACCAGGTAGTGTTCATTCCTGCATTGAAACAGCATGGGAAAAAGGGGGCAAAGATTCAATTAAGGGGCAGAATGCCTTGTTTTAGGGACTAAGCTAGTTGGTGGGTCTTCATTTGTAAAAAGACAGTTATTTGAAAACCCTGTATAAGAGGATACTTTCAGAAGAAATATTTGGGAAAGACCCTTAAATTCATTAAGAATATTAGAAAAGAGAATTAATAATCTTACAGGAAAAAATGCCCTGCAATAAAAATAATTATAATATGGGCTAGCTCTGTGTAAGGTTATCGGGGGCAAGTTACTGGACGAGCACAGTACTGGTGGACACAAAGGTCCGGCTGTAATTATTAGGAAGGCCTTATTAATGACTGATTTTATGCCTCTAGCCTGTCTGTATTGCAGTGTATTTAAATTGTATTTATATAGCGATTACTATCCCTGACGAGGCATCAAAGTGTTTTTTTGGCGAGTAGCGCTTTACTCCGGAACCAAAAAAGGAGTACTGGTAAATTTGTATAGTGCGATAGGAAATTAATTTGAGGGATGGACATGTGAGTTTGTTATTTGGCTTGAAAACGGATGGCGGAGGGATAGAAGAGGGAAGGGTCTGCATGTATATAGTACTTGCTATCCCAGATGAGTTGTTGAAGCTCTTTCGGCGGGTAGGGCGCTTCTCCAGGACCCAAAACCAGATTAGCAGAGAATTAGATTAGAGAAATATGAAATTAATTTGAGCAGTGTGCAGATATACCCTCTTGATACAAGCCACCCTTAAAATGGTTGTTCTACACAACAAACACTACAGATACATTATGAACACTAGGTCCCACATTTGGAGGAGTAGATGCTGCTCAGAACATCTGATAAATAACGGTATAATGTGGTGTGCTATTTAGTGGGTCTGTGTGTGTGTGTAGGCATTTATATAGCGCACTGCTACGCGTAGGCGTCCTGGTGCTTGGACCGCTGCGAAACCCTTCCTGGCTTCCCTGAGAGATGGTCCCTTACTGGGTATCTCCAGGGTGAGACCAGGCATCCCCGGCGGTCTGGTGGGGCCGTTAGTGAAGATGAGGCAAGCTAATGCCCAGAGTTGCCGAGTGTGATCGCTGATCAGAGTGGGCACCGAGGCGAGAGAATTATCGAGTCCGCTGACCCTGGTCCAGAAACCTGCCGCGCCGGGAATCGAACCCTGGTCCCGGGCCGTCCTCTGCTCTCGGGTCTGCCGCCTCTAACCAGTGAACCACACTACTTCACTTCTGATAAAGAGCATATATTCCAAGTCTTTGAGAAGTAACGTGGATTTCTGTGCTGATTTTTACCAAAATCCACATAGTGTGATAAATATCGTATACTTTTCCCATGTTCAATTCTGACAGGGTTGACCTGCCTAAATGTAATGAAGAGTGAGGTATTTACCTCACCCGGTAATTACTGGGTGTAGCAGATACCAATCAACTCAGCATTTCTGACCGAGAGGCAGCAAGCAGCCTATACTGCACGGAAATAAACACTTATGCTGATCGTGAACTCAAGTTATATCATCATCCAAATATAAGATGTATGTCAAGTGAATCAAAGTATCAGACAGAAATTGCAACAAATGCATCTCAGACATTTTCTAGCTGCCCCAAAAAATCTGGTCCTCACGGAACTCTCTAGCCTACCCAAGTCAAAAACTTTATTCCAATCGCTACCAAGTCACACCCAAAATTCAATTTTTGTGCTTTTAATAATAAGAAGTTCTATTGAGGCATGCATGCCTAGTGTAAGAGAGCCCGTTGACTTCAAGCTTCAGATGGAAAGGGCACTAAACACAGTTAGTGGAGTAAGCTTGTATTTCAATATTCCAGCTCAACGTGACAAGTGGGGTTGAACAGCAGATTATCAGCTCTGTGTGGCACCCAATGGTGTAATTTATGTTTAAGGTGGACTGGGTACCTGATCCTAGAATATGCCATCAGGCTTTTCTGGTTCTGTTAGCTCACATGGTTCTGGGGACACCCATTTGCAAAGGATGTCTACCCAGGGAATGCAGCTAACTCTAGTTTAGAGTCAGAGTTAAAAATGACTGAAGTGGTTCCTGGTTTATCTTGACAAGCACTATGAGGAGACTGCAACATGGCTTGTTTGAGCAGAAAGTGAAACATCCAGTTTGGATGAGGATTCACTAAATACTAACAGGACTGATAGATTTGAACACAAGTGATCAGAGACCCACACCCTCAACTTAGGTTGGTGCGCTAAGGATCTATCTTATACAAAGTAAGGTAAGCCTTCAACTTGCAAATAAAAGTAACTTCTCAAGTTATCCTTGTCCTTAGTCTTCAGCTGGACCTTAACACAGTTTATGGCCAGACCTAGCGACAGAGACTCCAGCTCCTCATCTTCTTGTGAGCCCCAGTAGTTTCAGTCTGTCCCTTGGGTGCTGGTGGCTTAGTTACCGAGAACTAGCCTGAAACATTTGGAAACCCAGTGTTCAAGTAAGGCTTCAGCTTTGCTTAGATTTATCGTAGTCAATCCACTGGAATACTAGGTATTTGCTAGTTTCTTTTGGAACTTTCCTAATTAGACAGTAGGGCAGGAACACCGCCGAACAATAGATTTTTAATAGGATACTTACTAGCCACCCCAAACCACACATTTTCAAAAAGTAATCTTCTTGGTCAATCTATGTGAGGGATTTTCTGGGCATAGGCGATGGCATGTTGAAGATGCCAGCCCTAAATTTTGCTAGATGGACCGGACAACAGGGTCTCTGAGAGGCAGTTCATCGGGGAAGCTACTTGAAAAGAGTCATGTGGACAGGTATTGATTATTTCTGTTTGGAGCCACTATTTGAGTTGCAGTCACTGTGTCGTTCAACAAAGAAGACCAGTTTTACAGCCCACACCAGACTCAGGCCCAGATTTACAAAGTCCTTGTGTTGCCCTTGCCTTATGCAAGGCAGCTCAAGGCAACACATGGGCTACAGTGAGTTTTACTTAGCCAAGCGTAGCTCTGAGGGACATGGTAAATGTGGATACTGCAAGGCAGCACAAGTTGCAGCCTTGTGCTACTCAGCTCCGGGATGGCATTCCATGTGTAGAGCATGGGTGTTCCCACACATCCACCCAATGATTTTGTCACATTACCAGATTTGCTAAGACTACTAATCCTGGGAATGCCTCAAAATGCTTTGTCTTCCCATGTGAGGCGTAACAAGGATTTTTATTTCTTCATGCAGTGCACATAGAAAGAGGAAAAGGCCTCAGAGGATTGTTTTTGTGCAGGAAGGATTTCATTTCTGCACGAAAATAATCTTTGCTCTTCCGGAAACAGCCCTTACTCTATGGCACAAAGTTGCCTGCATTGGCGCTGTGATGCATTCAGTGCACCAGCCCATGCAGAGGGTAGAGTCAGGCCATATTTTAGTAATTGTGGCACATTCTAGCCCTCTCCCGGTCAGGCAACGCAACTAAGTAAGTTGTCTTGCTGCGTTGTATTGAGTGACTTATTAGTAAAACAGCCTCTCACTGTTGGACTGAATGGATTTAACCAGAGCTGCCTGGTTAGCCATTCTCTATTTAAAATGGACTATGCTTGTCATTGGTGAATAAAGTAACACCAGTTATCACACTCATATCCCTGTGCTGGTAGGGTACCCTCCTAGACAAAGGTTGGTGTTTTGCATGGATATCAGACTCAGGAAGCACAGGGCTATCACAGTAGAAGGGAGTTTTTTCAAATTATAATCATACTGGAGACAGCCACATTTAAAACTGCATTCCACAGTCAGGTCTCCTAGGACAAAGTTAGGACTCTGGCGGCCTACCTCCCTTCTAGTATCTTCTTCTGTAATTCTTCCTACTCCCTCAGAATTTCAGTGAAGGTAATTGAAGTTAACCTTTGCATTAATGTGCAGGTAGAGGAGAAGATGGTAGTCAGTATATATTCATGCTGCAAAAACATGGAACAGACTCATTTGTAATCAATCAATCAGGATTTATAAAGTGCGGCTAATCACCCAATGGGGTATCCAGACTGTTGCAGGTCCTGGGGGCTTATTTTAAACGGCCAGGTTTTGAGGACCATTCGGATTTCTGGAAGTGAGGTGATGATCCGGAGGTGTGTGGGGAGGCTGTTCCAGGTCTTTGCTGCAATGTGGGAGAAGGAGCGTCCTCAACTTCTGCTTCGGAAGATGCTGGGAGTATGGGCATGTGAAGGGGAGGCAGAGAGTAGTCTACTCAATGGTTGGTGAAAGCTCAGGCGGTGGTTAATATAGGCGGGTCTTTGGTTGTGTAAAGCCTTGTGTGCATGAGTCAGCAGCTTGAATTGGAATCTCTTCTGTACAGGGAGCCTGTGGAGTTTCCTGAGGTGGGGTGTGATGTGGGTTCATCGGGGAAGACCGAGGATGAGTCTGGCTGTGGCGTTCTGCATGATCTGAAGTCTCTGTAGGCAGTTTGCAGTGATTCCTACATAGAGGGCATTGCCATGGTCCAGTCAGCTGATGATAAGGGCTTGTGTCATGGTGCTTCTCTTGTGTAGAGGGAGCCACTTGAAGATCTTACGTAGCATGCACAGTGAGGAAGCAGGTGGAGGAGACAGCGTTGAGCTGTGATTTCATGGTGAGCTTGTCTGTGTTCAGCTGGAGGCAGTTGTTCTACATCCAGTTGGTGATGTTTGTCATGCATTTGAGAAGCTGTTTCTGGTGGTGATCGGGTAAGTGACAGGATGAGTTGGGTGTCATATGCGCAGAAAATTATGTTCTGACAGTGAGATCTGATAATTTTGGCCAGTGGGGTCATATATGCATTGACGAGCCTAAGGCTAACGGATGAGCCCTGGGGAACACCTTAGGTGATCTCTTTGAGTTCAGAGGTGAAAGGTGGGTGGGTTCTTCCAGTGAGGAAGGAGGTGATATGGGGGTTTCTTTTGTTCAGTGTGTGGTGTGATACGGTATCAAAGGCTGCTGAGAGGTTTAGGAGTATCAAAGCTGCAGTTTCTCCTTGGTCGAGGAGGGTTTATATCTCATCGGAGGCTGCAATCAGGGCAGTTTTGGTGCTTTGATTGCTGCAGAACCCAGATTGGGAGGCGTTGTGTAGAAGGTTTTGCTTCGGGTGTGTCATGAGTTGATTGCTGATGATCTTTTTCCGTACCTTCACTGGGAATGGGGGCAGGGATATTGGCCAGTATTTTTTGAGTTCACATCAGTCAACAGAGGGTTTTTTGAGTAGTAGTCTGACTTTGGTGTGTTTCAGAAAATGTTGCTGTGGTGATAGAAGTGTTGAGTAGGCTGGTGGGTTTCAGGCTGATCGTTTCTTTTCCAAGGTTGAGGTGCTGGCATAGTTCTATGGTAGCTTCAGAGTGGGTGGACTTCATGGTGGGGGTGGAGAGGCTCTGTTTCTGGTGGTGATTAGGTAAGTGACAGAATTAGTTGGTTGTCGTCTGCTTAGGAATGAGCCTTGGGGGTCTCCTTGGGCTCAGAGGTGAAAGATGGGTTGTGGATGCCCTGGGTTCTTCCAGTGAGGAAGGAGTAGACACTGAATTGGATGATTAAGTGATTGATACATGTGAGTTCTGTGACATGGTTGTATTTGACACAGTTGCTGGAGGTGAAGATTGGGTATAGTGTGTGTCCCCCAGTGTGTGTAGGGTCATGGACAGTCTGAGTCAATCTGCGGCTGCTCATAATGTCAAGGATGTGTGCAGTGTTTTTATTGTTGGGGTCATAGATGTGGAAACTTAGGTTGCTGTGGAAGATCTAGTCCTTGGAATCTAAGGCTAGAGGCACAATTAGGTCTGCAGTGGTGTTGCAGAAGCAGGTGCGCATAGTATGCAAGGGTACATCTGATGGTTGACTGTCATCCGTGTGGAGCTTACAGTTGAGATTTTCCATGAGGCTAGTGGTGGTGTTTAGCCATGGCCCATGCAGGTAAGAGTGGTGGGCGGTGGGGTCGGATGGGGTGGGGGATTTTCGACAGATGATGAGGAAACATTAATTATTTATTTAATTTTCCTTCATGGTCGTCTTGCGAATCCCCCAACCCGGCCCCACCATTCTTACCTGCACGGGCAGCGGCTTGATGTTGTCGATGCTGGTGGTACACTGTATGGTCTCTTTGTGGATGATGGCTGTTCTTCCTCCCGGCTTGTTGGTGCAGTCCTGGTAAGTGATTATACATCCATCAGGTATCGCTGTGGCAATGTCTGGGGTGGATGTGGGGTTAAGCCAGGTCTCAGTGAGGAATACAATGTCAGGTACGAGGGTGGTGATGAGGTCCCATAATCCAGTGGAATGCTTGCATTGTGAGCCTGTGCTGAGAAGGGCGTGTTTGTGGTGTGTTCAGGGTGGGGTGGACGGTTGGCTGGTGTGTGTGCAGTGGCAGATGAAGCGGCAATAGGTGCAAGTTAAAGGTCCTAGCATAGAACGTGCATCGGTGCAGTGGCAGTGTGTGTTGCAGTGTCTCGTATTGAGGGTGTAGTGCTCTGCGATCGTCTATCTTCGGGAGGGCCTGGGGTCGTGGCACTGGGTGTGGTCCAGGTGCTGACAGGCTGCCTGAAGCGTGTCTTTGGTGCACCAGTGGCGCGGTTGCTCTGCGGCCTACCTTAAGTTGGTCCTTGTGTGGGAAGTGCGTCTGTTGGCGGGAAGAACAATGAGTGGGAAAACCCAGTCAGAAGAACACCAGTGGGAAAACCCAGGCAGCTTTGGTGTCACTGGATGCGTCTGGAACAAGCAGGAACTCGAGGCCACAGTCAAGTGGCAAGCTTGGTGTTCAGGTGCCTACTGACAGGCCTTTAGCAAGCAGCCCTCCTTTTGAGGAAAACTGTCTACTTTTAAAGATAACACATATCTAGAACTACAATGGGAAGTCACTCATGTGCATAGTATGTGCTGTCAAAATAGTCAGTAAGTCAGTTCTCAGCATTTCATGTCATCTGTCCTTTCTAACAGACCCCTCAAAATCGCTCTAGGTGCTGAGTGTCCAAAGCAATGAACCTGAAGAGACCTCCATAAGTTTACGAACCAAGCTGAAGAAAAGCTCTGCCAGACTACCAGACTACCTGGCCTTCCATGACCCTATTGTTAAAATATGCCATGTACAACCCAATTTTTCTCAAGGTTTATGTGCAAAAAGCCAACTTTGTGCTCTGGTGCCACACAGAAGTTCATTGTTCACATTTATTCTCAAACTCCAGATCCATGACTATTTCTACCAATGCTGGATAGGTGATATCCGCATCAGCTTCACAATTGAACGTGAGCTGGGTGGAAAACTGCTTCCAAATCTAGGATGAGTGTAGTCCCTCTGAAGAAGGAACCAGATGTCATTGCATATTGTCTTCTTCATGTACTTTATATGCTGTTTGTCAACTCAGCACTAGATACCCTAATAGGCAACCTAAACTAACTTGAAAGTTAATACACACCTGTCATTGACCAGCGGGCACCCTCAAAAAATAAAAACCTATAAAAAACACACAAAGGAAGACGGTTGTTCAGTGACTAATTAAGCATGAAGAAATGCCGGCCCCAGATTTTTTAAACAATCACACAACTCAGCACAGCCAGTAAAGTTGCTGTGAACAGGAGAGAGCAGAACAGCGACCTATCTACTAAGATATGGTTCTGTTCTTCTCTCTCCCTGTGCTGGCACACTTTTGGCTGACATGTTCCAACGTAATCAATCTTACGCCATCGTGAAAGTACATCTAGATGTGCTAAGCATAGTTTTTTTAGAGGAAGAGTCTCCCCGCCGACAAAAACTATGCTTTATGGTATTTCCCATTTGTTTTGTTTGCTGTAGAATGAAGCACACACACTGAGAGTGAAAACGAGAAGAAATGAAACCATTTCACATTGTTAAGCCTACCTTAAGGAGGTTCATGATTCTGTCATAAAGCCATGTCTGCAACTGGTTATATATAGGGACTGGTGGTTGCATGGAAATTCCCATGCACCACTGACTGACCGTCCCCTTGATGCAAAGTAATGCCATACAGTGCTTTTCACAGCTTTGCATTATTTTTGGTTACAATCCAATGCAAATCCTGATTTACGATGGATTGAAAATACCACTACTACTCTTTGGGTCTAATTTCAATGTTGGTCTGTTGGTGTTCAACACTTCATACAATAAGACAGTAAAAACACCACAAAAGGACTCTGCACCAGGTTATAGAAATAGATTGTGATTTTATAATTGAAACAAGACCAAAAAGGACAAACATTTATCAAGTAGAAGTCGAGATATACATTTTTAAAGAATCAATGTTAAATCAGCGATTAGACGCAATAAGCGCTCAAGTGGGTTATCTGGTCGCGCTGGACCAGGGCAAAGTAAAAAGTACAGGCCAAATGCCCTGGAGCATAGGCTAGATACAGGGACCCACTAGGGCCTGCTGAACCAAAGTAACATGATCTGGGATGTGTTGTCCTCAACAAGGATGTGTAGTGCAGCCGAGGTGATGTGTCAGTGTCGATCCACACAATGGACGAGATGGGTTGTTTTTCTTTATGCAACTGCGGTGATGTGTTGGTTCCGAGTGAGAGGTGCCAGGTCGGAATGTAATGCACAGTTGCTGCTCCCGTAGTAGGCAATGCATCGATTCTGAAGGCAATGCGCTAGTTCGGACGTGATGCACAGAGTCCGCTCCACGCAACGTTTAGAATGCTTTGGTTCCAACCCAAGCAAAGGTGTAAATGCTCTGGTTCTAATTGGGATGCATGGGTTCTGGAAGTAAAGCACCGTAGCCCATACGTCCAAAGGTCAAGGACAGGGGTGGCACCACTTGGCAGGGGAGACACAAGGATTGCAGAGTCCAGGTGAAGATGCAGGTGGATCAAGCCTTTGATATCCCTGAGACCTGGGAACAAGAGGCAAGCCAGTAAGCCCTTGGAGTCACTCTGGGCGCAAGTGATGTAGGTCCAGTCCATCTCCCCAGTCATGATAACAGCAGGCAGCAAGGCAACTCAGCCAGGCGAGAGCTCAGCAAGGCAGAGTTCAGCAAGTACCCAGTCCAGCAGAGTAGCAGACTTTTCACCAGCACAGCAGCTCTTCTTCCTGACAGAGTAGTCACAGGTCCAGAAGTGTTAAGATTTGGTATTGTCAGAGATCCAGTACTTATCCACAATGGACCCTTTGAAGTAGGGATACTTCAAAGAAAGCTTTGAAGTGCACAGAGGTTTTCGCTCCCTGCCCTGGCTGTAGACACACTACATGAGGGACAATCAATCCTTTGTGTTGGGCCAGAACACAGCCCTTTCAGGTGTAAGTGTGAGCTCCTCCCTTCCATCCTGCTCAGGATGGCCCATCTGCATGCAGATGACCACTCAAGCACATCTACCCTTCCCTTCGAAGTGACTGTCTAGAGGGAATGCAGGAAGCTAGCTGTCACCCAGCCTAGAAGTGTATTCCAGAGTGAGGCAGAATGCATCAAATGGTGAAAGTAAGTAAATATCATATTTCTAAAAGTGGCATTTGCTTAACTGGATTTTCAAAATCCATCTTCACGTAAATTGTGATTTTAAATTGTGAGTTCAGTCGCACCAAACTTGAAACATATATCCCTTCACAATTGGGAATTACACTTAAAGGTTGAAATAAGGTAATCCCAATGCTATGCTATGCTATGGGAGAGAAATGCCTGGCAGAAGTGAGAAACAAAATTGGGAGTTTTTCAATACCAGAACATGTAAAACATAAAAGAACATGTCCTGCCTTTTAAATACACGGTACCCTGCCCTGTGGGTAGACAGGGCCTATTTTAAGGTTGGCTTATATGTATGAAAAGGGACCTTGTCAGGTCGAGGTGGCAGTTTAAAACTGCACATACAGCCTCTGCAATGGCAGGCCTGAGCCATGGTTAGAGGGTTGCCTAAGTGAGTGACACGAAGAGTGCTTTAGGCCCACTAGTAACATTTAATTTACAGGACCTGAGCACATGTGATGCACTTTTTAGGGACTTACGGGTAAATTAAAAAAGCCAATTGGGAATAGGCCAATGTTAGCATGTTAAGGTGAGAGAGTACAAGCACGTTAGCACTGGTCAGCAGTGATAAAGTGTGCAGAGTCCTAAACCCATCAAAAATGAGTTCGAAAAAAATGAAGGGATGCAGGCAAAAAGTTATGGGAAGACCACCCTAAGGCTATCAGGTCTAACAGATGGGTACCTAATATTTTTAACCAGTAGTTTAACCTCTATATTAAGGGGCCCCAGTATAGGGGAGAGTTAGTGAAACATTGTGATCCGGAACCCATTACGTCCCAGTGTTTTACTAATGGCCATGACTTTTTAAAGTTTCTATGAGCTTCTCAAGAGAGATTTCCTTAGGAAACTAAAACCCTTCCTGCCCCCTGAGGACTTCAAATCGGTTGTGCAAGCATTAGTTATCTCCCGACTGGATTATGGCAGTGCAACTCTCTGTGGGCTACCAAGGTACAGGCTGGCCCCTCTCAGGGCCTCACTGAACGCTGCTGCAAGGATCATCACAGGCTCCAAGAAATCCAACCACATTTTCCTGATTTTTAATGCTCAAAATTGGATAACATTCGATGCAAGGATACAACTAAAACTGGCCTGTATGATCCACAAAGCACTTTATTTCAACACTCCTCTATACCCTGCAAATAAGTTAGTCCTTTCGGGAGGTATCTGCTCCTCTAAGAGTTCCAGTACCTTGCTGCTGAAACCTAACAAATTAAAAAAAATGAAAACCTACAATCGAGCCTTCTCAGGTGTCTCCCCGAGAATCTGGAACTCCCTACTTATGGGAATTAGACTGATTCCATCAACAGAAACCTACAAAAGGGAAGCGAAAGCACGATTCATGACTACCTCTCTGGGCTAAAGTTCAGTCTCTGCTGCCCTTTTTGGACCATTGCCTACCTATGGTATTTTGGGATGTCATGGCTCCGATATCCTTCATTATGTTGTCTTTATGTTCCTGGTACTATTGTTGTATATTACTGTTACTGTATATTACTATTGTTGTATATTACTGTTACTGTATATTACTCTTCTTTTGCCCCTATTGTCGCCCCGTTTGTCTGTCGACCTGCTTCTGTAAAGCGCTCTGATACCCACTTGGGTCTTGTTCACGCTATACAAAACTTTTTAAATAAAAAAACAGTCCTCTTCCAGGGGAGCCCTATATTCAGTACATAAACAGGTACATGTAATTCACCCAAGAATTGCACTACATCTTTCTTCCTTACTGTAGGTCTACCCGCATATAACGATTGATAGTTTTTCACAGACTGCTGCGTTATGTCACAGTCTATATGCAGCACAGTCCCATCTCACAATTGGAGTTCCTCCACCCACTTAGAGTCTTCCTCTCTCTTCCCTAACCACACCAACAACCATCCTGATGTGTCTTCTATCTTATTAAATCTCCTTTGCTGTGTCAGGTAGTGTGTTTTGCTGCATTATTTGTGGTATTCCTGTATTCTTCCTTCATTGCCTCTACATCATGTAGTATCTCTCAGGACAAATGAAGTGCCTTTCTTTCCTAGAGTTCTTCCTGTAGGGCTACCACTCTCTGTTGTCTGTGCCTCTTGCCCTGTGCAATGGGGTTTGAACCCTGTCTCTAATGACACTTTCATAAGTCTTGCACAGTCTCAAGTGTGAATCTACAGACCCTGTACACTTTGAAAAGAACAACCTGGAGTTACCATACAACCCTCTAACTAATTCTCTGTGTTTCAACTTGCAGATGTGTCTAATTTCCACGTGAGATTCCTTTAACTCTTTTTTCTCTCTCCTTGTACAATTTTGAGTGGTGAGTGATCTCGGATACCCCTAGTTAGGTACTCTGCTTCCTGTATAACAATTGCTTTCTCAGTAGGAAAAACACATAGTCCAGATGCAAGAACATTCTAGGAGACCCAGCAAAAATGAGTACTGTTTTTCAGAGAGATGTTTTACTCTGCAGATGTCCATCAGACCGATTACATTAACAAACTGTGCTAAACTAGTATTCATGAGGGCTGAATCAATGCTGGGTGTACTCCTTTCTAGGTCTCTATCTAGTACATCATGGAAATCTTTCCCTACAATATGTGTTGATCTATCCACCTCCAATGGAATGGGGGCTACACTGTCCAGAATTCTCCGTTGGAGTTTAGGTGGGGCATATACATTGAGGATCAGGAACAAACTCTTTCCCAATTTGCCATGAACTCCATCATAGCAACAAAGCTGGATCAGCCCATTGTCTAGTTATTTAGTTTGGTGGAGTTTTCCTAAATAGGATTGCTACTCCCCTGCAGCCACTTGTGTACCCATTGTAAGCTAGGGAAATGCACAGTCCTCTTTAGCAGCATTTACTGCGGGATCCTAGCAGGTGGGATTCTTGCATTAGCACCAAATCTAGTGTTTGTTTTTGGATATACTGTCACTGAACACTTAAAGGGGGGGACGGGGAGCGATTAAGGAAGGAGTAGATCCAATACCAATGCTCCCAAGGATGTATCTGTACTCACTGGTTGGTGACTTTTCCTGATAAGGAGGGCTGCAACCAATTTGGTTACAAGAAATATAAGTGGATAGTCTCTAGGTGTTTTTGCTGATCTGATGAAGGTGTGGAATTTCTCCTTTAGAAGGTAGTGCCCTCACACACTCTTGCGAGAGTCATGCTTCATCATCGGGCGTTGCTCCTCGTGGGAGTGGTACTGCAGTCCTCCATGGGCCCGCGAGAGGGCTCTTTGTCAGGGATCTTTTAGGAGATGCTGCAGTTGTGCATGTGGGTGTGTGGGCCTAAAAAAGGTGTAGTGATGGTGTCTTAAAAATACCTCACTGGTACCTTAAAATTAATTTTATTTGTAGGTCCATGGGGTATCTTTAAAAAGCAAGTATATGGGGGACCAGGGCACCTCTTGTTAACATAAGGTTAATCATAATAAGGGAGTAGTCTAGATGTTACTCTGCTGCTCTCAGTCCTGTGCGTGTTAGTGAAAGTAAAGCCTGGTCGACAGGTTTTGTGCTAAAGAAGGGGTCCCTAGTGGATCCCAGTGCACTTCGTCAGGATCGTGTGTTGTGATAAGGTGCAAAGAAAAGCATTAAAAATAGTGGCATGGAACTAAACCCCTATAATCCTATAGTACCTCTATGAAGGTTCTGTTTGACACATGCAGTGGCGTGTAATGTGCTCGAAAGAATGGTATGGTAGCCTTTGTGCTACAAGGTATGACTCTTACACCTGTAATGTGCTTGACTTACACACATCATGAGTATAGTGTAGCCGATAAGGAAATCCAGTGTGGGTATGGACACTCAATAGCACCACTAGTAACGTCGCTATATATTGCCCCTGCGTATTAGTCGGAGTGCCTCTACGGCGAGTCCCAGCAGTTCTAAGGAGGGGCCTCTACGGGTTGAAAAAAAACTGTCATTATCACGGCGTGCGTCAACATACCTGGTTATAGTTGAGTAGCAGCAGAGCAATACTTACAGATGCTCTCCTTTGGAATGGCTATTTCAACTACCCTACCGCTTTAAAAATGCTGTAGAAGAGGTAGCGTACTCGCTGTCAATTTGAACTTCTGCAACAGCGGGAAAGATGGAGCTCCGTATGGGTACGTAGTGACATACACGCGAGCCAGCGTGGTCGGGAAGACTAGAACGTCATGGGTTGAATAATGGGACGGCCATCTTGGGATAGTTAAGTGGCTGTTTCTGGACGTTACCTACGTGAACTCGCCTGCACTGTGGTTTTACCTATGCTATGCATGCGTGATGGGCCCCTGGGATTGTATTAATGCTACATAAATAATAACCAGTGTGGATTGACGAACAACATAAAAAAAACGTCGTATTTAACACAGGCAGTTTCTTCACAAGTATGTTGAGTGTGAGTTACATGACTAAAAAGCATCATTTGTTCAAGCACTGGTAATTTTCGGAGGTATGCTTCTCTTCAGTGATGGTTTGCCACCCTAAATGTATGGATGATGGTAGATGTTAGGGGACTATCCCTATATTGAGGTCACTTACAAAAGTAGCTGGCTCTGTGTGTTGCACTTCCTAGTAAGTTCGGCCCAAGGTATGTCATCATTCAGCCCCCTAGTGTTGCACTGAAGTCTAAAGACCCATCTTTTCTATTGTCTGAATAGCTAATTTTAGGTCCAGTTGGGGTTGGATTCAATGACAGTCCACATCAGTCTAGTCGGTGCATGTTTCTTCTCCAGGAAGTGGCCCAGTAAGTTAGTGTTTGTATTTTTACATCGTATCATACTTTTGTGTTCTCCTATTCGGATTTTCACTGGTCTGTTTATCATCCATACATATAGCTTGTTACACGGGCATGTAATCAAATATACACAATTTCTTGTGGTACAGTTATTGTGTCATTTTTTTAATCCATGGTCTGGCCAGACCAAGGTCAATTTGTTTGCTTGCCCCTGTAAGAGAACACACGGAACAGACCAACAAGGGTAATGGCCCTCTACTGGTGGTAATGTCCAGAGGGTCTGTTGTAAGGGAGCAGTTGTCTTGGGGCGTGTATGCTATTGAGTGTCCATACCACACTGGCTTTCCTTGTCACGCTACACTATACTCATGATGTATGTAAGTCGAGCACATTACGGCTGTAAGAGTCATAACTTTCAGCACAAGGGCTACCATACCATTCTCTCGAGCGCATCACTCACCACCGCATTTGTGAGAGTCTGTGTATGGAATTTAAGTTATCAGTACTAATACGACCCAGTATGGTTCATGGCTCCTGGCATATGCTTATTCTATGCAGATAACGAGAGGCCTACGCATTAGATCTCCACTGACCCACCAATAAAGACATAATGTATTGTTGCCCCACATGCTCTGGTGGCTGTATAAGAAGTTTAAACATAGACATGTGCAGATCACAAGGGATTGCATGGTGCGCCTCAGAGGCAGTTGCCTCAATGAAGTTGAATGTGGATAAAAGCTGGTTCACTCAGCTTCTTTTTATGTCTCTCATATCTGTGTGTTTACTAAGCATGGGCGAATTTTGCGAATCTGGCGTTCGTGAATTTGCGTATTTGCGAATTCGCAATCCGCAAAATCAGCGAACTCTCGCGAATTTGGGGATTTTTTTTGTGTTCGCAAGGGTTTCTGCCAGTTCGCGAGGGTTTTGTACCAGTTCGCAATTGCGAACTTACTTGCCGGCTCGCAACGGTCGCGACTTTGTTGTTTCTACGTCTGGTTCATCATCACAGGTTCACAGCACCCTCTGTTTCACCACTGCCACCCTCTGGTTCACCCATGCCACCCTCTGGTACATCACTGCCACCCTCTGATTCGTCACTGTAGATTATGGGGGGGGAAAGCAAGCACACCTGCCCTGCTTCAACTGACATGAATTAATTTCTGGTTCATCACTGTAGATTATGGGGGGGAAAAGCAAGCACACCTGCCCTGCTTCAACTGACATGAATTAATTTGGGGATGATTAATGTGTCACTGAATTTGAACTTCCTGTCTGGCACCTGCTTCCTTATCTGTAATTTGCTTTCTGTTGCAGTGCAATTTTTTTTCTCAGGACCTTTGTGGCCTACTTGTAGCTATTCTTTGAGCCTGCTGTGAGGGTCAGAGCAGGGTCATAGAATAGTTGCAAGTAGGCAACTGAACTCTGGAGGGGCCCCTCAGGAAGCGCTACAGGGAATGGTTACTAATGATGAGTTTGAACTTTTGCACCTGTTGAGTGCTTTCAGTTTTGCAAAACTTGTTTTTCTGTGGGGCACTTCCTTCCTTCCTCCCACCCCCCCCCCCCCAAAATGGACTCCTTGCAAAAAAAAGTGCAGGCAAATGTCAACCTGAGGAGTTATTCTGATAAAAATCATCATTTTCAGAAGGTTTATGCTGCTTGCTGGTGGATTTCTTGTGCAGAATTGCAAATTTTGTAATTTCGCGAGTGCGAGATTGTTGCTGCCAGCTGCATCTACATGTTCGCAATTGCGAACTCTCGCGATGCGTCGCCAAACTCCAGCGGGATCCCGCAGCAAGATCCAAAATGGAGCAGCTCTCGCAAAATATCGAGAAAAACAACTCGACAAACGCTGAATGACGGTAAGTGAACGCCGCATGCCGCAATATTGTATCACCAAGCAAAAAAATCCGCTGCGTGCAAATTTGCGGATTTTCGGTAAATTTGCGAGAGTTCGCGGATTGCGAATTTACCGAAAATCCGCAAAATCCACGAGCGGAATGGATTTTCCGCCCATGCTTAGTGTTTACAATGTCTGTTGTTGTTTGGTTTCTTTCCCTCTAGGTAATTAACAGGAACACCACAACTGAGTTATCCCCCTATAACTCAAACAGAACCTTCTTAGAGGTACTAGAGGATTATAGGCATTTACGGCCAGATTCATCAACGGAAAATCGGCTCGCAAAGGGCCAGATTCTGAGAATCTGGCCTTTTGCGAGCGCAATTTTTGCATTTGGGATTCATCATCCCAAATGCAAAAATCGCTATTATAGAATTCCCAAAATTGCGAGGAATTGCATTTAAGGAATCTCTATATGAGATTCCTTAAATGCAATTCATGAAACATTTAAAAATTGCGAATTTGCAATTTTGGGCCGCTATTTACCGCGAAGTCAAACCTCGTGGCAAATAGCGGAAACGTAGAAAATGCACTTAAGTGCATTTTTCTAAGTTGTATGTTACACACACACATGTCCTTGGGACATGTGTGTGCGTAACACCAGCATCCAATATCATTTCAGGGGTGCAACAGGGTGTCCTTTGGACACCCCTGCACCCATGAAATCGCAAACTCAAAATGCGAATCGCTAATAGCGATTCGCACATTAATATGTCTTCCCATTCATTCCTATGGGCATTTAGGCCCATGGGAATGAATGGGGAGTTATTCCTTATTTGCGATTAGCAATTAGCTAATCGCAAATAAGGAAGCTGTAGGAATCGCAATAAATATTGTGATTCCTACATGAATCCCGTTTTGCGAGTCTGTAATAGCGATTCCTTATTAATCGCTATTACAGACTCGCAAACCATGCCGATGATGAATCTAGGGGTTAGTTCCCTGCTTCTATTTTTAATCTTTTTCTTTGCACCTTATCACAACAAAAGGTCCTGATGAAGCACACTGGGATCCACTGCATGTGTCAAACAGAACCTTCATAGAGGTACTGTAGGATTATAGGGGTTTAGTTCCATGCCACTATTTTTAATCCTTTTCTTTGCACCTTATCACAACACACGATCCTGACGAAGTGCACTGGGATCCACTAGGGACCCCTTCTTTAGCACAAAACCTGTTGGCTTTACTTTCACTAACACGCACAGGACTGAGAGCAGCAGAGTAATATCTCAACCTCTACCTTATTTTGCTAACAAGAGGTGCTCTAGTCCCCCATATACTTGCTTTTTAACCATACCCCACGGACCTACAAATAAAATTCATTTTAAGGTACCGGTGAGGGATTTTTGAGACATCATCACTGCGCCTTTTTTAGGCCCACACACCCATATGCACAACTGCAGCGCCTCCTAAAAGATCTCCGTCAAAGAGCCCTCTTGCGGGACCCGTGGAGGACTGCAGTGCCACCCCACATGGAGCAACACCCGATGATGAAGCATGACACTCGCAAGAGTGTGCGAGGCACTGCCTTCTTAAGGAGAAATTCCCCACATTCATCAGATCAGCAAACACACCTAGAGACTATCCACTTATATTTCTTGTAACCAAATTGGTTGCAGCCCTCCTTATCAGGAACAGTCACCAACCAGTGAGTGTGCCATCACCCCCTTTTATCTTTATTTGCCAAACCATTCACATTCCAATAAAGGATGTCCAAGCTATCTAACTCTGGGATTTCACTCATCAAGGGAGGAGTTTTCAGGCTATATTGCTAGGGGAATTTCTTCTCACTGAACCTGCATGTGTATGACTAATTCCAGCATAAGGGAAAACTGTAGCACATAATAAGATTATGAAAATTCCTCCCCTCATCACATTTCATTCTTGTCGAATTTGAACTACCCGCTACCCCAACCACAGAAAGGTCTTTGCACTTGTTGTTCATCCCACCCCAATCCTGTTTCTGATAGTAATCCATCCAAATAATATCTGTTGCATTCCAATTGTCACCATATCCACACAGCCCTTGACCTGGCCCACTGGGCTGGGGTGTGTCCTTAAAATAATAATATGTCTTTCTCAGTTTTTCCTATACTCTTTCTATCAGCTGCGTGCCCAATTGCCATGTTTCTTCTCCTCTCCGTTCCTTTCTTAACCACTACCTAAGGGGAATTCGTGTTGTCAGCCAATCATTGTTTGTTTTCGCATGGATCGGCTTTTGGCTGACTGATTTCCACACATCTTCTGGCGAGTCAATTTTTTTCAAAATTGAAAATCACTTTCAAACTGTCCGGAAAGAGGAGCATTTACTGAATGTTAAATGCCCTCAGTTTCCTTTCAACGTCTTCAAGGAAAAGCTTTCTTTGTTTCACTGCTATTGTGTAATCTTGAAAATTTTTAATTTTCAAGCCCTCAAAAGCAACTTTCTTTTGTGCCCTTGCCCTTTTGAGGATGTCTTCCCTGTCTCTAAAATTGAGGAAATACACTATGGCCCGGGCCATGAGTCTTTGGGCCTGGGGCCCTCTGTGCCTTCTCAACCATGAAGTACATAGACAGGTTTCCTGCGGCATTAAGGTGCACATCCAGGGGCTTATTTACAAGCCTGTTGCGCTGCTGGTGCATCACCTTTTCCCATATTAACTGCCCCCCAGTCTTCTAAAAATCTTTCCGACTTTGCGCCCTTGGTCCCTTTAGGTAGACCAATAATGTGGAGATTGTTCCATTTAGAATGGTCCTCCTCAACTTTTACTCTGTCCTCCAAAAAACTAGTGACTGTTATAAGGTGCCCTTTGACATTGATCCCATACTGTCAGGTAGGGAGGTAATGCTTGTTTCTCACCTCTTACCCACCTTCGGCCTCCATGAAAGTTTCTTTCTCTCCAGCGAAGCCGAGGGGAAGCCATCCAACCGGTTCCCCATGAGCTAGACTTCCGCTGCCTGCCACAGTTATGCGTTATGCACCCACTCCAGGGCAAATCAACATCACCTCCTGGATACTCAAAGGGAGGGTCCATACTTTTACTTCGCTAACTCCACTGGCGAAGCTGAATTTATCACCCACCCTTGTACTGTGCAATTACTAGTTAAACCCCCTGAAATGGGGAATAACTGTTTTGAAACAGAATTACCATATAGCATTTCACACAATTTTCCTTTGCCCGAGGGGATGGCAGATGAGTGCATGGGGATTCTGTGTGGGGTACGGTGTAGGGAAGAGAGAGCAAAGGCAGGGGAGGCAACGGGAAGATTAGGTCTGGCGGGTGGGAGCATAGTAAAAAGTCTGTGTGGAGAGGTGAAATTGTGTCATGTTTCCACTCCCTGGAAAACGTACACAATTGTTCACTCTCAAACACCGTGAGAACTATGGAGCAAATATTCACCCACCAGTTTGCGTTTCAAAGCAGGTAGTCACCAAAAACATAAAATGGTGAGTGGCCACTGCTCTGAGTGCCGGTGCAGGCGCTGTCTAGAAGGAATGCACTTACTCATTGTGCAAGCACATGCACTGCAACCAGCACATTTTCACTATTTAAAGGTCGCCCAACCTAGGTACCTGAAAATACACGTTGATACCGCCTAAAGTATTTCATGGAGGTGTTTGTATTGCACAAATACAATTTTCTTTTCTATTATATTCTTTTCTTTTGTGTGACATAAAGTAATTATAGTAGATTTAAAACACTTTTTGACTGTATACATCCACATTGTTTCCTATTTCACCTACTACAAAATGTAAGGTACAACATCATACTAAAGAATATTTTTGCAATTTACAGGAAAATATCCCTAACAAATCAGCAAGTTTCACTATTCAATCTTTACTCTCTTTCCTGAACCATTTAACCTCTGTTCTTAAATATCACCCTATTTAAAAAAAAATGAAAAAGAAGAAATGGAAAAAGGCATTTTAGTAAGAAAGAGTTGCAGGAAATGGACAGATATCCGCTAGGCTGATTCATGCTTCTCCTGCTCCTTATTTAGCATCATGACACAGAGCCAGGAACTTATTCACCCCATTTTGGTTTCAATTTCCACAGGTGTGCCGCTTATGTTAAGCAAACTGAGATTGATTTCACGGGTGAGGCATACGGTGTTTCACACGTGTTTTAAAGATGCATTTTAAACTATTGCTTCCTACTGTACTAAGGGCCGTATGTATCAAGGTACCAATTAGCGATTCTGTAATAGCGATTTTTAAGGAATCGCTATTTCAGATTCGCTAATTGGTATGTATCAAGAAAATTGCAATTTTCTAGCGATTTCTTTATACTGCTAGATTGATCATTGTCCCGTTTTGCGAGTCCTTAATAGCGATTATTAAGGAATCGCTATTAAGGACTTGCAAAACGGGATTCATGTAGGAATCGCTAAATAAATTGCGATTCCTACACATTCCTTAATTACAAATTCGCAAATTGCGAATTCGCATTTAAGGAATACTTTCCCATTCATTTCTATGGGCCGGGAGGCCCATAGGAAGGAATGGGAATTTATTCTCAATTTGCGATTCGCAATTTGCGAATCGCAAATTGAGAATAATTTCAAGGGTGCAGGGGTGTCCAAAGGACACCCTGTTGCACCCCTGAAATAAGCATGGGTGCATATGTGGTGCACATACATGCCCTAAGGGCATGTATGTGCGTCACATGGCACTTTGAAAAATGCAAAAATGGGCATTTTTCAAGAAATTCGCAAATTACTACCAACTTGAAGTTGGTGGTAATTTGCGATTCCTTATTTTGCGCCGGATTTTCATTCATACATCCCATTTAGCAAATTCGCATCTGCAAAGGCCGAAATTCTGCGAATTTTGGCATTTGCGAATGCAAATTTGTATGATACATATGGCCCTAAGTCACTGGAAGAGTCAATCTAGTTTTGAAAGAAACGAATGCTTTAGTTGACAGTGTGCCCATCTAGTATTCTCCTTACAAAGCATCCCCCATCCCCTTACTGGCCCAACTTCTCCTTTTTTTTGCTTTTTGTTTTGTCCTGCGTGGGTGTCAGGTCTACAGAGCATTGCTTTTTTGTTTCCTTTTCCTAACATGCTCTGCTAATATGGTAGGCATAACAGAGCATATTTGACCAGTGGCATGCACAGTGCTTTGCATTGCCATCCGTGTGAGAAAGGCCAGTAGATGATTGTGTTCTCTCTATTATTCACACCATCTTCCTCAGTTGTTGATATACTGGGTGAAGGATGATAGAGTGGACTAAATGACAGTTGTCCAGTCACCCACTGTCATTAGGAGGCTTCCTGTATCCATAAAGCTCAAGAACCTCCTGATCACATAACGAGACCTGGAGCATTCTGGCTTCCAACTGACATTGCAGTGCTCAATTACAATGCACGGTGGGATATTGAATACTTAATTAAGGGCCAGAGTTGTTCATCAAGTGTGTCATGAAGTGTGTCCCACAGTGCATTGTGGCAGTGCCACATGCCTTCATTTTTTATTTTTTAAACATCTTTTTATTGAAAGTTTTCTCTTTTAATACAGGCGGCACAGTATTCAGTCGTTGTGCTTCATATCAATCACGTAACAACAATATTGAAAATATCAAACAACAATGCAGTTGTGAAGAAGACAAGATATGACATATTAATGTTTGCATTACAGTGACATCGTTGCCGGAACGTTGTTACGAGGACTTTGTTAGTGTTTCTCTTTATCTCTATATGTAATGTCAGTGCCAAGAGTCTGTTGACGATGAAATATGAAACATAAAAGAGCGGCCTCTGTAGCGTGTAGAAGTTACACAGTACTGTTGGTGTGGGGGAGTGTGAGGGTCAGTGCATTGCAAGAGTGGAGAGAGCGGTGATGGCAAAGTCTAGGGAGATGCTAGTGATGTGCGGGGGGGGGGGGCCACAATGGTCGCTTGTAATGTCTGGTTCGCCATGTTGGAATGGTGACGGTCCCTGCCATTCTGTCGAAGAGGGTAGGAGGGGGGTGGAGGGGCAGCATATTATGGTGGGACTGCATCAGTCAAGCTAGGGGGTTGTGAGGCTTGTTCCACAGCGTCTGGGTGTGTAAGCTTTTTGAGGAGTTCATCCCAGGCCTGCGCAATCAGATATTTGCGCAATCCTGCAGTTTCCTCCTTATGTAGCGTAGTGCTCTCAGCTTGTGCCCATATTGTGAAGGATTTCTCCCAGCTAGCCGGTTCTGGTGGGTCAGTGTGTTTTCGTTTTGTGATGAGGCGTTTTGCCGTTATCAACCCTAGGTCTTTGAATCTGGATGCTTCTCTATTCTTTTTTGTCTGTGAGTGCGGCCCCAGGATACAGGCTTCCCAGGTGAACGGTAAGGCTTACGTGGTGCAGCTTGTCAATGCGTCCACTACTGCATGCCAGTAGGATCGTAGTGAGGCACAAGACCACTACATGTGCAGCAGATCAGCGCCAATTAGTTGACACAGGGGGCAAGCAGAGGTGTCAAGGTGGAAATAGTCATTAATCTTATCAGGGGAGAGGTACACTTTATGTATTATGTATGTCTGAATGAGTTTGAATCTTGAGTTGCGTGGTATATAAGTGGATCCAGCTACAATTGTGGCCCACTCCTTGTCAGCCCATAAACGTCCTCTGTCTGCCGCCCACTTCTCGCAAAGTCTCGTCAGTAGCTTCAGCGTGTGTGTCAGGAGAGCTTCTGTCAGCCAGTGTACCACATGTGAGCCCTCCCCCATTACATGCAGGTATTGCACAAGTAAATGTGTTTGGGGCTCAGTTATGATATCTCCCCTGGCCGCCATAAGGGTGCGCACTATTGCCGCGTATAAGAGAAATTGGCCGGCAGGAATGTCATTTTCCATGGACAGAGTGTCAAATGTGAGAAGGGTGCCCTCCGCATGTAAATCACCCATCGTGTCCAGGCCTGCCTCATGCCACGCTTGTAATTCAGCGTCAGACACTTTCCCCTTGCCTTTGGGGGTTCCTAATAATGGTAACAGTGGAGCATAGGGAGGTGTATCGCAGGTTACATAGAGGCTTCTCTTGAAGCATTTATGAGCCAATAATCTGGGATGGACAGGGGAGACAATTTATTGGGTGAAAGTACTAATACAGCTGGGACTGTGGCCATGGCGGCGGCGCGGTCGAAGTGTCCGCTAACCAGTACCCGCTCATCCATTTTGACACCCATTGCAACTGGAAAGCCAGGTAATACAATTCCATGTTCGGGACTGTGAGGCCGCCGCTGCACATGGGCGCGTATAGTTTGCTTAGCGCTATTCGTGGCCTGCCTTTGTTCCAAATCAAATCTCAAAGGATGCCCTCCAGGCTCCAGAGAATCTTGACTGGCGCATATACTGGGAGGTTGGAGAAATAATATAACAGTCGCGGTAAAATGATCATTTTCGTCAAGGTGACATGGCCCATTACACTCAGTGGGAGTGTTTTCCAGAAGTGGACTTGCGCTCTGATTGCCACTATGGCCCGCACCAAATTGCCCTCCAATATATCTGTAGGGGATCTGTATATATATATATATATATATATATATATATATATATATATATATATATATATATACGCCTAAGTACCTGAACATGGATGGATACAAGCCAACAAGGCTCCATTAATAGTGATAGATGTAGCAGTCACCCCACTGACAAAAGAATACACTCTGGACTTCGACCAGTTTACTTTGGACCCTGACACTCGTTCAAATTGTCGGAAAATGTCCGCTATGACCCGTGGGATAGCCCGCAGGTCTCTGACATATAGTAATAGGTCATCCGCGTATAGAGAGTCCGTGTGTAGCCCGTCGCCTAGCGGTATACCGCAGTCACCGCCACTGGCTCTGAGTAATGCCGCCAGGGGTTCCATAGCTAGGGAGAAGAGTAGTGGGGACAACAGAGAACCTTGCCGTGTCCTTCGTCTGATTCTCAAGGCGTCAGAAATTAACTTCCCTGTCTTGACCCGTACCTTAGGACGTTGATAAAGGAGGCCAACCATCTGTATGTAATCATCCCCTAGATTGTATTTGCACAAGACCGCCGCAAAATAAGGCCATTCTAGGGAGTCAAAAGCTTTCTCCAAATCGAGAACTAGGCACCGTTTCATGGCCAGTCATGGGGGGCATACGTGTGCACAAGGAATACCCGTTGTATGTTGACGGAGGTGCTTCTGGTAGGTACAAATCCGTTCTGGTCAGTATGAATCAGCGTCTTTACCAATGGAGCTAAGCGTTTGGCCAGCGCATAAGCAAATATTTTGTAGTCTGTATTGAGGAGTGCTAGAGGGCGATAGGAGTCGAGGAGTTGAGGGTCTCGACCCGGCTTAAGTAAGGAGACAAGGGTCGCCTCATTTTGTGTAGTTGTAAGCGATGAATCTTTTATGGCAGCTGCGTACAGAGCCAGTAACTGTGGGAGTAAGATGCCTGCATATGCCTTATAAAATTCCGTGGGGAAGCCATCAGGGCCCGGTGATTTGCCATTGGATAGCGAAAAAATGCTGTTTCTTACTTCCTCCTGCAAGAGGGGAGCACTGACCTCCTCTTGTTGCTCGGGGGGGCGGGGCTGCAGTAGCTCGACTCCTGCCTGGACAGACTGAAGCTCAGCAGGTGTGGACTGTGCTTGGGACTGGTATAACTGAGCATAGTGAGAAGTGAACTTGCCATGAATGGCTGCCTCGGTGTACACCACAGTATCCTGCGGTGTATGCACGGATGTGATCGGCAAAGCCAGGAGATCCTGTCGGATCAGCCATGAGAGGAGCCTGCCTGCCTTGTCTCCCTAGGGGTGAGTTTTCGCAGAGTGTGCCGCATAGTTTAAACAGCGTAACGTGTCCAGAAGCTGGGAGTGTTCCTTACGCACTTTGGACAGGGTGTCCATAGCATCCATGGCCCCCTCCTGCTGAAGTGTAGCTAAGCATTGTTCTATTCTGAGCAAGTCCTTCTCCAGCTGCTTGCGCATACCCGCTTGTGTGTGTAGGCAGTGGCCACGTATCACCACCTTGAAAGCATCCCACTCTATTTGGGCGGTGGAGGCTGTACCAGCGTTGTCATCAAAACATTGATCAACTTTTGGTGGCTAAGGAGCCACGGAAGGGCGCATCTATTAAGACATCAGGCTGTAGCCGCCAAATTGGAATCGGGGGTCTGACGTTTTCCCACTGCAGGTCTAGAGTGTGGGCGATTATGGTCTGAGAGGGTTCGGCCCAAATAATTGACCAAGACTACTTAAGGCAACAAGGCAGCAGACGTCATAAATCGGTCAAGGCAAACATGCAGCCTGTGGTCGCCAGAGGACTAGGAGTATACTCTGTCAGTCGGGTGTAGGTGTCTCCATGCATCAATCAGGTTCCATTGCAACGCCCAGCCAGCTACTGCTCTCATGGTGTGAATTGTGTTCGTGCCTGGGAGAGGGGAGAACGACCTGTCCAGCCCTGCATCTAGTACACTATTGTAATCACCCCCCATCAGCATAGGAATATCATGCCAGGGCGCTAGGATTTGTGAGATATGATCAAAGAACGCCCCTTATTCTGTGTTAGGTGCATACAGCGAGGCAAGTTCTACAGACCTGCCGTCTAATGTGCTGT
Source organism: Lissotriton vulgaris (assembly GCF_964263255.1). Taxonomy (NCBI): domain Eukaryota; kingdom Metazoa; phylum Chordata; class Amphibia; order Caudata; family Salamandridae; genus Lissotriton; species Lissotriton vulgaris. Next base: position 1,599,956,885 of record NC_141687.1, on the reverse strand, counting down.
GCGCCACTACATATCTGCCTTCAGGATCTATTTTGACATCTGTGACTTTAAAAGGGACCCCGGTCTGACCCATATTAATACCCCTCATGCAAACGCTGAGTAGCCTGTGGCATACAGCTGTCCCCGCCAGCTGCGATTTAGGTGTGGAAGCTCAGTTTTGGACAAATGGGTTACTTGTAGCAGTGCTATCTGTATATGGTGTCGCTTGAGATTTGAGTATATTTGATAGCGTCGTGATGGAGTGTGTATGCCCCGCACATTCCATGTGCCTATTTTAACGGAGGCCATAGTGTGTGAATAATGTGAACAAAAAAAAGAGAGCACATAAACATATAGACTTCGCAAGCAATGAGTATGGCGCAGTATTGGCTCCCCTGACCCTAAGTGTTTGAAAATTAAGCTTCTACACATGTTAGATGGCGATGTAAACAGTTAAAAAAGAATAAGTAATTCCAAAAGGGAGAATTTGCAACAATCAATCGTCCAAACCTTGTACCAAGACAACATTCACACAATGACTAAGGGGGGGGTGTGTTATGCACTGCGTGATGAACAAAGGATATGCTGTGTGTTTGAATAGTTTTCGGGAGCTCCCCGGCTGCCAGCCAGTCGCAAAGGGGCAGTTGTCGCGTCGGGCGACATCTCAAGCCGGTGATCCATGCCGATTGAGGGATAACTTGTGTGTGTGCAGTTCAAGAAATGAGAGGAGCCCCAATGCCATCCGATGGCATGTGATGTCCGATGTGGCAAGGAGTACCTCTCGGCGTTCACTCAGTGCTTGGCTCCAGTCTGGTCCAGCCGACTGCGAGGTCTGAGAGTGCCTCCACTGTCTGCCAGCACGGTGGAGGTGGGAGGATGCACTGCATGACTGCTGTTGCGGACCAGCGGGCGCAGCCTCAGGATTTGTGGAGGCATAAGAGTCCATCCATTCTTCTGCTTGTTCTGGAGTTTGAAAGAAGTGAGTTTTTCCATTGGCAACTACATGGAGACGTGCTGAGAACAGGCGAGAGTACTGCAGATTGTGTTGTCTAAGGCGTTTTTTGACTGCAATGTAGGAGTACCTCTGTTTTTGGACCTGTTACGTGTAGTCTGGGAAGAACATTATTTTATGATTATCAGCCTAAATGTCTCATAGTTTCCTCGTTTCCAGCAATATGGCATCCCTGTAATTGAGGAGGCGGATCAAGAACGGTTGTGGGTTAGGGCCCGTTTGCAACGGTCTCACAGGCATCCTGTGCGCCCGTTCCACTACGAAATGAGATGAGAGAGTGCCTTCAGGTAGCAGAGAGTGGAGCCACGTCTCAGTATACACAGCCAAATCTTTCCCCTCCTGGCCCTCTGGCAGGCCCACCACACGCACATTGTTGCGTCTTGTCCATCCTTCGGCATCCTCAACCCTTGTATTTGCTGGTCTGCGGCTGCAACCTGTGGAGCGATGTCAGCAATGTCAGCTTTTGTGGTAGTGGTTCGGTCTACCAACTCGCGGTGATCTGCACGCAAATGTGTAAGGTCTATAGCCACCTTGTCAATTTAATTTTCTAGGGAAGTGCGCACTTGCTGCAGGGACACACCCAGCCTCTCGACTGCTGCCAAAACTGCGCCCAGCTTGCCAGAAGTGGAATCTGTGGTAGTTTGCGTCGCCATCTTGCTTGGGCAATGGCTAGGGCGTTCGACCTCGGACCAGGGATACTGGGTTCGAGTCTCAGTAACGACGCTGAACATCCTGTAATCCTGGGCAAATCACTTAATCCCCCCGTGCCTAACAAAAATGAATGTGTATCCTCATGTAACGTAACTGATGCTATGTAAAGCACTCTGATACCCGATTCGGTTGTGGGTCAAGTTCGCGCTACATAAAACTCTGCAAAACAAAAAAAAAGAGGTGAGGTTAGAGCACCTCCTGCACTCACCCTAGTGCGAGTGCCGTGTGACATGTGGCTGGGGCCTACTGGTTTGATCTGGTCAGGGCCTTGGAACGCCTGTTCATCACAGAAGAAGCAGCCACACCGGGTCGGCACAGCAGGGAGCACAAGCCAAAATGCAACACACCAGGAGATCCACGTTACAGGGTGGCAGGGCCGGTTGACAGCATCCATCAGAAGAGCGTGTAGTTAGGAGCTGAAGCGCAGCTCAGCATGATGCATTAGGGGGATATGTCCTTGCCGCTATGCTCAGTATCACAGAGGTGGAGGTCTTGCCCGCACTACGGTGCCAGGAGGAGTGTGACCCCTGCTTCAGCTATAGGGGTCAGGTCAGATGGCAGAGTTTCCGTGACAAGGCACCAACCGGTCATTCACAGAAGGGCACGGGTGCGTAGCGTTTGTTGCGCCACCTACCAGTGGCTCTCAGGCAGCAGATCCTCTCCATCACTCCTGGGCGCCCCCGCCGGTGGTACAGCAGTTGGTGAATACCAGAGCATGGCCGCAGTATAGCCCAGCCGCACAGCGGAGGAGAGCAGCGTAGGTGGGAGTGAAGCTGTGTGGCAACTGCGTATGGTGGGCGGGGCAGCAGAGGCACCACAGTATTACTCCAGCATGCAGGACCAGAAGAAGGCTATCGGCACCGCCCCACACTGACCACCAAAGCCACAGCACCCAGGATCAGACCGTCTGAGTTCGGTAGAGGTCAGGAAGGGTGACGGGGGAGCCATTCAGGGATGTCCAGGGTTACTGGGGCTCTTCGGGACTCACTGCCGGCACGTCCCTGGTCTATGCCCCCATTTTCACCAGGCCCCCAGCTCGCAGTGGGGCCAATCGAAGCCGCTATTGTCCATCCAGGGGCTGTTACCCAAGTCCGGGATTGCAGCAGGCCATCACAGGAAGTAGGATGTGGTTCACCAATTCAGCCCCCCTGGGTCGGGCATCAGTGTGCGGACGCCGATCCGCCATGCAAGCACACTGAGAGTCGATGTCAGGAGTCAAGGTACACCAATGATCCGGTCCGGCGGGGCAGATATCCAGGGCACGGCTCTCACTCCTCTGCGCAGCGTGGTCCAGAGTCTCGCTCCTGGCAGCACCGTGGAAGCAATTGCGCCACTCAGTGCGGCCTGGTGAGCAGAGTTTAGCCTCGGCCTGGCGTAGCCGGCGGCTCCGATGTGTTGGGAGTGCGCCCGGCTGCTCACAGGGCCCAGGGTCTGGGCGCGGCCAGCAATCCCCAATTTTCAGGGAAACTCGACTCAGGTCAGCATTGGGCAGATAAATGTGGCCCAAGATAGGGAGCTCCCGGCGGAGCTCTACCCGAGCACGTCTGCCACCTTTGCTGGCTTAGCCATGCCCTGTGCCACATGCCTTCATGCATATTTGATGATTAATGTGTGATGGGGAATGTACACATATATGAATCCTTACTCTTGACCTCACAGGATTTTGAAACAGGAGAATTATTGTCAAAGGGGTCACTTCCTCGTCCCCGGGCCCATGCCTGGGGATGTGGAATGTGAGAAAGTGGATTATTAGTTTAAGTGGATCGTAGTCCTCTTGGAATCACAAAGGCACTATTCCTGCCTAGGACTAATTAGGTCACAATAATTTAAACATGAGCAGAAGATTTGCTAGATGTAGCACAGAGCAGAGAGATTTAACTTAGGAGAAATGTGTATAACATTTGTCAGTACTAACTCTGAGAAAAGTAGAAAGCAAAACAGTAAATATCCCACTCCAATTTATAGAAATAGAGGAAAATGTAATAAGATGTACACACTGGGGGTATGATTTTGCAAAGGTTTAGATGTTTCTAGTACTAAAATCTGCAAAGCGCCAAACTTTGGCATCTGGCCTTGCTGGACCAGGTTAAAGTCTAAAGTTAAAACTGACTGATGGATCACAGGTCAGATGCAGGGCTTAGTGGAAAGTTTACCTTCTAAGTTACAAAACTTCATTAGCTGGATACTTTCAGCATTCTCTTCCACCTTTAGACTTGGAAAAACTTTCGTAAATCAAAGGGGCATATCATCAAGGGGGTTTATCTCCGCTTTTTTGGCTTTAAAAGCCAAGAAAGCGGAGATAAAATGATCTCCCTATTACCTAGCTGTCGCTAACACCAGTTAGCAACAGCTAGTAGGAGATAGCGACCATCTTGGGCCCCACCTTGCATGTCAGTGATATTTATCACTAATGACATGCAAAGTGAGCGTGCCAAGATGTTAGCGACTGGAAACAGTCGCTAACATCGCTATCTCCTATTACCAACTTTTGGAGATATTTGCGCTAAGCGCGAATATCTCCAAAAGCTAACACCTGCCCTGAGCAGTTCTTAGCCATGTTATCCAATGGGAGGTGGATAACATGGCTAAGAGCATTAGCTCGCTAATGCATGAATATCGCTGACTTTTCAGCGATATTCATGCATTGCGGCCGATTTTTATCGCATTTGAGATAAACCTTGGTGATACCAAGGTTTATCTGCGATAAAAATCGCCCAGGTCGGCGCTAAATTTTTGTCTCTAACCAAGCAATAGCGATAATTATCGCTATTGCTTTGTAATATGCCCCAAATTTCTTTCAGCGGGGCAAACCACAAAGTTGAATCTGACCGGCGATGTGAGATTGGGGACTGCGGTTTGGAAGTTTTCCAGTATTAGCCTCTATTTTTAGTTTTTGCAAAAATCGTTCGAAAATTTTCCAAATCCTAGCATTTTGTGTTAGGGAAGAAGAGTACACTCTGAAACTTAACCAAGGGCCCTAGGTCCTCAGAGGTCCGGACTCCTTCCAGGGCAAGCCACCAGCAGTGTTCTGGGTAAGTCCAATTGAAACTGGTCTGCTGGCTGGGCTCTTCAGGAAGGCGCGCTTCTTGCACCTTTCTGTGACCATGTAGCTTAATGGGAGAATAGCCAACTAGCCCTTGGAGTCCACTCTTCTATCCTGAGTACAAGTGGGAGCAGGTCCAGTCCTCAGGGTCTCTCTCCATAGTTTACAGTATGTGCAGTACTCTTTCATAAGTCAAAGATCAGCAGATTCTGTCATTTTTCTATGTTCCATAGTTCTACGAATGTTCTTAAAAGAGTATCCAAGTGGGCGGGAGAAACTTCCTATCCAATACATAAAAAAGTTCTCAGGGGTAAATCTATCCACTTTGACATAATTTCCTGGGGTGTTGGACCTCAATCAACAATCCCACAGTGCCCTGCTCTACCACACTCCAATATGCACAAATCTTTCTTGCTCTGGACAGAGCTCTGGACGCACCCCTGAGGTGTGACTAGAGAAATGTGGAACTCCCACAGAAAACCAGGACTGCAACCGATCCCCCCACCACCACTGTGAATGGTGCCACTCTGGATACTTGTCTAATGGCAGGGGCAGTCCTAGGTGTGTGTTACATATGCCTTTGTCAGGCAATTCCCTTCTTAAGCCTGTACGGTTGGTGGACACATCCCCCAGATCACCCCCTCAGGAGGAGGTCTCACCATCTCCCAGCCAAGGCTCATTTGTTCACTTTCCAGGGAGTCATTCACACCTCCGTAGAAGGCAGGCTTCCAGGTGACACTTGGGGTTTAACTTTGAAATGCTACTAGAGACTTTAGTCAGGAAAACACTGAATTTCTAAAAGTGGCATTTTCTAAATAGTAATTTAAAATCTGACCTGACTATCCAGGAAACACACCTGCTCCAACACGAAGTGAAGGAAATGTTAAGTAAAATCAGATGGGTAGACTGTTTTATTTGCACTAATCACAATGCAAATATTCGAGGTATATTAATTATCTTTAAAAAGCAAATAAAAGCCCAGATTCTTGCATATGAGGAGGATTTAAGTGGGAGATGGCTATACGCTAGAGTCAGTCTAGATAATAGCTTATACAATTTGGTTGATTATTACGGTCCCAATCAGGATGACCCCTCATTTCTGATCAAAATTCAGAACCAGCTATTATCAACACAAGGTCCGATAATTTGGATGGGAGATTTTAACTTGGTACTTAATCCAAAATTAGATAAATCCCCCAATTCAAGGGCATTAACCTTTAAAAAATCTAGGCAGGTATTGGGGGTTGTTATGTCGACACTCGGATTGGCGGATCCATGGAGGGAGAGAGCTGGTAGGGTACTTGGCGTATCATACCATAACCATAAATATAACCACAAATCAAAAATTGACTACGCCCTTTTTAGTTATTCATTAAGAGACCACCTAAAGGACTTAACGTACTTGCCCTTACACTTATCGGACCATTCCGCTATAATTTTTTGTTTGCAATCGGTCCAGCAACCCTCTCAGGCTTTGTGGTCATTTGACCGCACTATTCTCTTAGAGGCAGAGGAAACAGACCTCCTAATCCATGAAACAAAACTTTTCATGGACACAAATATTAATTCCACCCAGCTAAATATAGTATGGGAGGCCTACAAAGCTTATTTGAGAGGCTATATAACTAATAGGGCCTCTTATCGAGGGAAAATTTACAGAGCCAAGATCAATAATATCGAAAGGGACATTGCATTATTGGATCAACGTATTGGCTCTGGAACTGGGACCAATATGGAACAAGAACAGCGTAAAGAACTAAAAGAGAAGCTAGAAAATATTCTTCAGGAAAGGATCGCCCTAAAATGGGAAGTAAGTAAACTCTCCAATTTTGAATATGGTGAGTCCGCAGGTAAGCTCCTTGCCTGGAAAATTAAATCGGACCAGGCAAAAAAGCATATAAAATATATTCCGGTAGAGGGCGAGGCAATTGAAAGATCATCCGGTAAAGATATTGGGGAAGCATTTTTGGAGTTTTTCCAGAAAATATATAAGGAAGAAATATTGGAGGACCCCATCTCAAATCTTAGATGGTTGGAGAAGATTACTCTTCCCACTCTTAGCCCTGAGCAAAGAGATCGTCTTGATAGGCCTATTTCAGAGGAAGAAGTGAGGGAGAGTATCAAAAAGGTGAAGAAGGGCAAAGCAACTGGCCCGGATGGCCTTCCTGGCGAATTATTACGGGTCGTAGCCCCCGAAATAGTCTCGGTGCTGACAAGACTTTTTAATGACATCTTAATAAATGGTGTGGCCCCCCCCAAATCTTGGGGCGAGGCGATTATTGTCCTGATTCCGAAACCCGGGAAAGACCCAGCTAAATGCGGCTCATATAGGCCAATTTCACTTCTAAACAGTATTGGCAAACAGACTTGGACGTGAAGTTGGCTCGATTATACACTCTGATCAAAAGGGTTTTATAAAGGGTAGACAACTCTCAGACCTTACATACGATTTGATCGGGGCAGTGGATATTGCCTCTACTTTCTCCCTTCCTTTGGCCATTATGACCCTTGACGCTACCAAAGCGTTTGATCGAGTAAATTGGGCGTACTTAGCCGAAACCATGAAGAAATTCGCCTTTGGTCCAAACTTTCGAAGATCAATTGGACTCCTTTATCAAAACCCCAGTGCAAGCATCATGGTGAATGGTGTATGTACTCAGCCATTTTTGATCACTAGGGGGACAAGACAGGGGTGTCCCTTGTCTCCCTTACTATTTAATATATACATCGAGCCACTTGCACAATCTTTTAGGGATGACCCAAGAATTTCTCCATTTAAATTTGGTGGGTGGGAAAGGAAAGTCGGGCTATACGCCGATGACATTGTAATATACACCAGTGATCCAGCAAATGCTTTCCCCATAGTGGTCGATAAAGCTAAAGAATTTGGAGGTATTTCTGGCTATGATATTAACGCCGATAAGACCGAGTTGATGACATGGACTATTGCCAATCCGGGTGTGGGGATGACGCCCTCAATTCATTCAATACGTTATCTTGGAGTCAAAATTACACAAGATATTGATGCTTTAGTAAAAACTAACCTAGACCTGGTGGCCAAAGAGTGTAGGGCCCTTTTAAGATCCTGGGTAGGGCTTAGACTATCAATTTATGGGAGGGTCAACATCGTAAAGATGTCCATCCTTCCGAAATTGACCTTTATCTTCAACACAATTCCCATTGCATTTGACCCTAAACAACTTCTTAGGTGCCAACAAGAAATAAACTCTTTCATATGGGGATACAAAGCCACGAGGTTGGCTTGGAAAAAATTGAGGAGGAGGAGAGAAAAAGGTGGACTGGCCCTTCCAGATCTACAGTATTATTCCTGGGCGTTTCAGCTTTCCCATTCAAGAATGCTTTTGAAGTCACCAGACCTTACCTCAAATGGGAAGCTATTTAAAGCTATGTTGGTCAGGGCAAACCTTCCATTGGATAGGTTTCTTTTCAAGTTTGGAGAACAAAAGTTTTTCAAGAAAGTGAGGTTGAAGACTCTACTAACGCAATTGAAGACATGGGCACAAATTAAGCGTAAAGTGGGATTGGCGTATTATTCTATTCACGCACCAATTTGGGACTCTCCCGGGCTTCCACCATGCCTGCAGGACTCTTTGGCAACCCCCCTAAGAACAGCTGGGCTTTCTAGATGTATAACGCATCATGTCGCAAGGAGTTACAGATATGTCAGTATTTCTGACGTATCTGTAAGCGCAAAAGTGACGCATTGCTGGAGTGTGTCACAAAAGTGACGCAACTCCAGCAATGCGTCCTTTCACATGGGGCAAGCCCCATGTGAAAGGGCCTGCGTCAGTCTTACGCCTGCTGTGAGGCAGGCGCAAGATTTTGACGCAACATAGTCCTAAAGGTGACGCAGTGAAATCTCATAGATTTCACTGCGTCACTTCTACGACCCTTCCTTGCGACAATACGCCCCCCTTGCATACATTATACCTGGTGCAGGTATAATGTGGTGCAGGGGTTTACAAAGTGACGCATCTACCTAGATGCGTCACTTTGTAAATATGGCGCAACAAGGCGCATTTTTTACGCCACTGGTGCGTCTGAAAAAGAGACACACCGGCGGCGTAAAAGTGACGCACAGCCTCATAAATGAGGCCCCTGGACTTTTCTGCAATAAGCTAATTAATTCTCGGTACTGTTGTCATGTTTTGCTTCCTATTAACTAATTAGACTAACACACCTGAGAGCAGGTGTAAAAGTTCAGGACTGGAGTCAATGTCCGCATTGACTTGGAGAAAGGTGGTCACTGTAAACTAGATTAAATTCTGAAGTATTAAATGTTATACAGCAAATTTCAAAATTATAATGCGGCTGGAATTAAAACATAAACCCCTAAACAATCACCTAGAAATGAGTAAACCAATCCCAAGTCGCAATGTGAGGAGCACATTGATCACGGTTCCTCACCACCTGTGATGGATGCACCTCTTCCTAGAACCACCCTTGCTATGAGACTGCCTTCAGTATAGTCTTTGACAATTCATGACTAGCCTAGCAAATACTCTTTAAAATATTTGGGGCTGTGATTGCTGTACAGGAGAGCAACATCACAATCCCCATCCAGGCCGCTCTAAAGTAAATACCAAAAACAGTGCCTGATAATTTTGTAAACTCACAATATTTGTAGCACAGTCAGTCAGTAGCAGTTTAACCTATTATATTATTTTAGAGGGACTGGAATTCGTGACTTTCATGTTACAGATTTTGTCAAGGGCATAACACAGGCCCCTGCAACCCTGTGGTGCAGAGGAAGACCCAACCTTCAGGAAGCGAAGATTCATCCTAAAGCCTAGAAATAGCTGTGAGATGCTGAAACCCCATCATGGTGTGTTACCTCCCTTATATGTTCAGGAAGCTCTTAACCTACTTATAAGTTTTTTTAAGCCATTTCCAACAAATGCTGCACACTGATATATAGGCAGTAAGTATTTTGACTTAATTAACCCCTTGCATGCTGATGACGGCCCCCATCGGTCATGCACTACGGTGCTCATGTGCTGATGACGGCTGGGGGCCGTCATGAATCCGCCCACTCGCAATTTTGCCGCACAGGCGCAGAATCGCGGCAGCATGCAAGGGGTTAACCAAGTTGCCTGGGCATAGAATCTGTGTGACCTTAAACATTGTGGCCCAGATTTACAAATGGTTTGCATCCAGTGTGCGTTACTTTTCTACCACAAACCCAGTGCAAAGAGGCTCAAGGGTGACTCACTATCCAATGCAAATCGGGATTTGCATTAAATAGAAACCCAAAGTATTGCTAAGTTGTGCAATGATCTGCCTTGCGTTACTTTGCATCATAGGTGGTGCATGAGCGTTCCTAAGCAACCACCCATTGAGTTTGACCCAAATCCCTATTTACAAAGAGTTGTAGACAGGAATGTGTGCCAAAAACCTGTACCTTCTGCAGGCAGGAGAAATATTTTCGTGTCTCCTTGTTTTTCTCAGTTTGCATGTGTGCTACATTATAGAGCACACATACTAAGTGTGAAAAGAGTTAAAGCATAGGTTTTGTACTGGAAGGGGCCTCTACCAGGACAAAACCTATGCTTCAGACAACACTGACTCCCTTGCACTATGGTGCAAGGGCGCAAGGGTGTCTGCATTGGTGCAAAGTTGCCTAAACAGCTCCAGCGCAGGAAGAGAGCAGAACAATACCTCATTTTGGTGCTGTTCTGCTCTCTCACTTTCACGCAGCGCAGCTAAGCAACTTTACATGCTGTGCTGCATTGCATGACATTGCACGACATCCTACTCAATCTGGGCCTTATCTCTGCTGAGGAGTGCAAGTGTTTCTCAAAAAGGTTATGGTGCTAATACCATCCCATGAGAAGTTGAGCAGCACAGCCCTCCTGAAAAGTGCACACTCTGTCTCATTCTGAAAGTGGTAGCACTGTCCCACGCTTTCAAGGTGAGATGTTCTGTTGGTAAACATATCAACTGGTGAGCCAGTGATTTTCTTTCTGTCAATAACTTTGCCACTTAATCTTCCTATGATGCTGGACATAATACCTCACCAACCTTTCCCTCATTTAGCCAGGCACCATAAGAAAAAAAAACACTTTCACCAGAACCATTTCACACTCATGGCATGTTCATGACCACTGATCAGAAGAAAATGGGGCATATTACCAAGCAATAGCGATAATTATCGCTATTGCTTGGTTAGCGTGAAAAAATTATCGCCGAGCTGCGGCGATTTTTATCGCAGATAAACCTTGGTATTACCAAGGTTTATCGCAAATGCGATAAAAATCGTCCGCAATGCATGAATATCGCTGAAAAGTCAGCAATATTCATGCAATAGCGAGCTAATGCTCTTAGCCATGTTATCCACCTTCCATTGGATAACATGGCTAAGAACTGCTCAGGGCAGGTGTTAGCTTTTGGAGATATTCGCGCTTAGCGCGAATATCTCCAAAAGTTGGTAATAGGAGATAGCGATGTTAGCGACTGTTTCCAGTCGCTAACATCTTGGCACACCCACTTTGCATGTCATTAGTGATAAATATCACTGACATGCAAAGTGGGGCCCAAGATGGTCGCTATCTCCTACTAGCTGTCGCTAACTGGTGTTAGCGACAGCTAGGTGAGAGGGAGATAATTTTATCTCCGCTTTCTTGGCTTTTTAAGCCAAAAAAGCAGAGATAAACCCCCTTGATAATATGCCCCAATGTTCGTTATAATCTGTACTTAGCCTCTTTACAAACAGCACACTGATGCCCCGCAACTTTGATACTAAGTGCACCAACGTTCTTTACTAAACAAATGTGAAACGCATTGCTTGCTCTCAATTTTATTAGTCTCTACACAAGCATCATAACTGAAGGAAGCAGTCGTTCACGCTCAATATGTATAAAAAAATCCCACCTATTGGCTTGCCCGAAGTGTGTGCTTGAATGCACACCATGCTAGTGGGCACCAGTCTATGTTGTTTAAAACCTGTTTGGATCATGATAAAGTAGTCCAGATAAATATTTGTTCAAAACCCCAAATTCTGGGAAAACATAACACACCTTTAAAAGTAGTCTTGCCGCTATGCTGCCATTTGCAAAACTAATTTTGATTTTGCAAGAAATAATTTCCTTTGGGTATTGTTATCTGATTTTGATTTCCTTTTTTGTAGTAATCCTTTTGAACTCGACCAACGTTTGGGTCTAAGTTTCCTGTTGTTCTTTCACTTCCACCAGCTATTGTTTTTTTTTTAACCTGCACCACCTTACATTCTGTGACAAGGCCAAAGAACAGGAAGAGGGCGATTGTGTTTGTAAATTAATGAAAAACAAATCAAAGGATCACGCTATAAAGCACTTAGAATTTGAAATAGCTTTTTTCCATCACAAAGCATCAGTTGCAGAAGTAATCCCAGTGTTAGGGTAATTATGTAATCATTTCCTTCGTAAGTAGCAGAGGCCCTGGATATTTTCAGTAAAGTATCTCTAAGACTGCTGTAGGGCACAAGTGATGGACACTGATTAGCTGGTGGGTTATAATCAGCTGAGCTGGCATGAAGTACCATACTAAATAGCTAATGACTGGCATTGAATAGATAATACTCTTTAAAGTGTTTTGGGGAAAAAAGACATGGGAAAAGGTAATACAATTAAATTTCCTTCATGGTTTAAGCCTCATAAGTCATTGGAAACCATTCTGAATCATCTATATGACACAGATCATGTGTCAATATTTGTGAAAATTATATCTGGTGTACTTTAAGTTCTGCCATACAATTTTCTGTCATTCAGCGCTTTGTATGCAAAATAGTCGAAGCTTAAATAACTGATTAAAAAAAAAAGTTCAAAACTGTTTCTTGCATATGTGCCTTATGCATTTCTAATACGCAGTGTAGAAAATCGCATTATGCATGGTTTCACATTTGTTTTGATTTTCTGCTCATCAAAAACTATGGCTGTATGTTACATTCTCAGTACTCTCTGTATTAGACAGTGTGTGGCTTGTTGTGGTAGTGTCAGGGTTCATATGCAGCGCAAGCATAGAGAGTAAAACCTCCAACGTTGTTCAAAATAATCTGGTCGGCCCAATGGGTTATGATTTGAGACCCTATAGACAGAAATGTGGTCAATGATCATACGGAACAACACAGCCAATCACAAAAAACAGTATTATTGTGCCAAAACCCACTTGCAAAAAAATGTCACATGTCAGTTTTTTCTATGTTCCATCATGTATATGTGGCAGAAAAAAGTTCTGGAGACACTCACTTCTTTTCTAACATATCTCCTTTATACATTTCTTCGATTATTTATTAGAGGTTCTTGCTTTATATCACTAACAGTGTGACTGCCTCCTTAACATTCATGCCACCATCAATATGAGACAAGTTGTACCTCCCAAATCAAATTTAGACTACTTAATTATCGATGAGCAGTACATACCATGGTTAGCATTCATACCTATATCAGAAACATGCAATCCTAATGGTATGCCTATCAGAAAATGGTTTATCAATACTTTTCTCCAATGCTTCACAGACCAGCTAACTCAAGGCAACAACAGAACTGGATTTCACTGTGGAGTGGCAACCATCAATCTCCTCAGCCATCTCAATAATCGTATTGACTAAAAAACTGCCCTTTTTTCTCAACTTCGGCATATTTTCTATCAGTCAACATCATGCATTAGTTCTTATGCCGCACTATACGCACATGTAGCCAAAAACACTGTTAGCATGTAATCAGCTCTAGAGACATACATTTACTCACACAGATATTCCTTTCGCCCTCGTACTTGGACAGCTCACCATCTGTTTAAGGTCTCCAATCAAAGGCTTTATAACTGTGAGTAGTATCATGCTTCTTTGATAGTGTGCCCAACAATAAGTCTGCAGCTTTCACACTCTAATCTTTACTGTCATAACTTTTGATCATCTTAACTGTATCTCCTTAGGAGATTTATACAAGGCCCATTCCCAATGAACATGAACACAATTTCATATCCTACATCTGCAGGTTAAAAAATTATTCATCAGGTTTCAGTCTCAAATGCAAATCAATAAATACCAAACAAGAGACGGCATAAACATGCTGACAGTCAAACACTCAATAAAGAGCCTTTGTTCATCTATGACAAGATCATCTTCTTCGCTAAACAGTCATTCCAAAAGAATAAAAAGGTTAACTATCACAATGACAAGGTGAAAATCATAATCTCTACTTTGATCATATTTATTCAATAATAATTATACTCTGTTAGAAATGGGGGTCTCTAGTTGGCAGAGGTAAATACCGCTGTCCAAATAGGGATCCTTGCTTCTAGTCAGGGTAAGGGGGATACACACTTGAGATAACCCCTGCTTACCCCCGGGGTAGCTTGGTATGAGTAGACAGGCTTATCCCAAAGGCAATGTGAAAAGTATTTATACTCAAAACACACAGTAATACAGTAATAACACCACAACAGGACACCATACAAGTTTAGAAAAATAAAGTATCTTTATCTAAACTCAACAAGACCAAAACAACAAACAACCAACATACAGGTAATAACATATGACTTTAGAACAGTTATTGCAAAAATAAAGGTTGTAGGAAAAAAATGGATCACTGACATAATATCGACTACAAAAATATAGGCATTTAAAATATCGACTCCAAAATATTGAGTACAAAAATATCGAAGTCCTATCTACAAACAGGTAAGTACAAAAATATTGTTTAAAAATATGCACTTTATAAAAATATAAAATTTATTAAAATTAATGTAAAATTAAATAAATATTAAAAATAAATAACTAAAATATACTTAAAAATACTTAAATAACCTTAAAATTATTAAATAATTAATTTAAGTTATAAAAAAAATACAATTTAATTTGTTAAAACATATATCTATATTAACATATTATTATTAAAAAATATAAAATATTATTACCGTAGCATAGCAAGAGTGTTAAAATTACTTTTCCCACTCCAATGAGTGCAACAGTAGGGAAAGCGTTGGATAGCGTAGGGGTAAAAATTACTATTCCCACTCCAAAGAGTGCAACAGTAGGGAAAGCGTTGGATAGCGTAGGGGTAAAAATTACTATTCCCACTCCAGTGAGTGCAACATTAGGGAAAGCGTTGGATAGCGTAGGGGTAAACATTACTATTCCCACTCCAAAGAGTGCAACAGTAGGGAAAGCGTTGGATAGCGTAGGGGTAAAAATTACTTTTCCCACTCCAGTGAGCGCATCAGTAGGGAAAGCGTCAGATAGCGTGCGGGTCAAAATTACTATTCCCACTCCAGTGAGTGCAAGAGTAGGGAAAGCTTTGGATAGCGCAGGGGTAAAAATGACTAATCCCACTGCAGTGAGTGCATCAATAGGGAAAGCGCTGGATAGCGGGAGGGTCAAAATTACTATTCCCACTCCAGTGAGTGCAACAGTAGGGAAAGCGTTGGATAGCGTAGGGGGTAAAAATTACTATTCCCACTCCAGTGGGTGCAACCGTAGGGAAAGCATTGGATAGCGTAGTGGTAAAAATGACTATTCCCACTCCAGTGAATGCATCAGTAGGGAAAGCGTTGGATAGCGGGAGGGTCAAAATTACTATTCCCACTCCAGTGAGTGCAACAGTAGGGAAAGCGTTGGATAGCATAGGGGTAAAAATTACTATTCCCACTCCAGTGGGTGCAACCGTAGGGAAAGCATTGGATAGCGTAGTGGTAAAAATTACTATTCCCACTCCATTGAATGCATCAGTAGGGAAAGCGTTGGATAGCGGTGAAGGACTGGGTTCTGTAAGACCCAGCGGTGCCAGGGCACAACACCTGAAACCTTCGTGGGTAACCTGCTCCGGCGTACAAGTCACAGAGACACGGGACACTTCCTTCGGCGTCAACGATTCAAGGTTTATTTGCTGCAGGGAACACAGAGATCACGACAAGTACACAGCGTGCAACTTGGGGAGACTGCTTCAAATTGGTTCTGTAGATCGCTCCTTTTATACAGTTTTTACCCATAAGACAACATTGAACACAAAAGTTTACAACCCGGTTCCCACAATTATCCCCCAGAGGGGTCGCTTTGGTCACTTTGAAACACATGAGGTCCGAAACATAAGTGCGGAAACATTTGGCGATTCCCAACTGTAAAAAACCCATCTTCCCACCATTAGCAAATTCCAATCAGCAGTAAAACAGATCGAAATTGGAACAAGGACAGGTGTAGAGGAAGACGGAGACAGTGGAGAGATCGGAAAGGGTGTAAAAGGGGAGGTAACGGGAAACATGAGATGCAAGCATCAAAGGGACGTGCCTAATGAGATGCACGGCTGAGACAATAAGCCCGTGCGGCAGGATGAGCCTCAAGCGGCGTCATCTGCCTTACAGTAACATCCCCCTCGTCATAAAGACACTCACAAAGAACATGTGGCTTCCGCAAATATCTTGGGAGTCCCAGGGTCGCGAAGCGGACAACGTCCGTTCGCTGGCTACTTGAGGGCAAGAGACAAAATGGATGCTGTATCTAAGATGGAACCCGTGGGTACAGATGAAAAACCCACATAACAAACGAACGGTTTAAGTTAGCACAGCGAAACTGCGCACACTTACTAAACTCGTCATTTGCGGTTCATAGATACCAGACTCGACCATATTCGTGCGAGTCGAAAGCACCACTTACAATTGTCACGGAACCTCAGACGCTCCTTTTGCCCTCATGTAGGCAAGCACTAGTCGGAATCATATTCGATATTCATCAGACCATCGAGATGTTGCTGTAGCATAGCTCTGTCCAATCGAGTCCCCTTGGTAACAGATGGTTGTCTCATACACGTTGTAGCACAGAGGCCACATAAGGCAGGACCACACTGCACACAAAGGCAACACGTGAACAGGAACACTACCACAACCCCAATGATCATCAGAATTTTCCAACCCCAAGTCGACATCAGGCCCCAAAACCATCCTAGCAGCGTCCAATCCCCTACATCCACGTGTATGGATTCGGAGATCTTATGCAACCTCGAGATGGCTTGATAGACAGTTGGAGCATTATCTGGAATAAAAATGCAGCAGCTCGAATGGATCACCTTACATACCCCACCGCGATCTGCTAAGATGACATCTAAAACCATACGGTTTTGTAACGTCATAAGTCTCTCCGCCTGAAGTTCTGTGGTGATGTTACCAAGGGCACTGGCAGTAATATTAGCTGTCGATTCTACCACTCGAGTCAACTGTCTCAGGTTCCTACTGTTAACCATAGGTCCCCAAAACGGGAGGAAACCCTTGAAAAAGTCTCCTGCCTCTTGACCGGCAGTATCCTCTTCGCTAATTACGCCTCTCACAACTCTAGTCTTGTGATAATCGGCGTCTACAGTGAACGTCGGAGGCAACAGATTTGCAATGAAGCAGGAGCCCATGAAGTCAGCGGGCAACCATGCATATGCACGATCATAACAGATAAAGTATGTACCCTTGGCAGCCAGAAACACAGGGGACGAAAACATTGGCAGAATGTAATTTTCGGTGCAAGCACTTGCTCCAAGTCGGGCTTGCGATCTTCGACCACGACCCATAAGACAAAAATTACCAGTGTGGGGTACGACCCATATTGGAGGCGAGCTTTTAAGCTGCTTTTCGCTAGTGAACACACTATATTCACCTCTACTTAGGACTCTATAGGCTTGTACCTCTTCTTCGGGAATAAGCAAAGGATCATAGATATCGCTATCTAAATCCTCTATTGCTATTGACAAAGGTTTCTGATACGAGGTAGGCCCAGAGTAGGGAGAACGTGGTTCTCGAATGGGGTGGAAACCCAGTGCGCTTCGAAACATTGTTTGAAATGCTCGAGCTGACCCTTGGGAACTATACGGTAACACCAGATATGGAATTCCCTTATCCGTAGTATGTGGCATCAACCCACACACCCAACAATTAGTAGTGTTAACCACTAACTGATGCTGATGAAGGAGCTGAATAAAGGAATTGTTGCGAAATTCTACACGTCTAGCCTGCTCGTGTTCCGGTAACATGTGAAAGGAATGGGGAGAAACAGTAGAGGTAAAATTAGGGTAGGGAGTAGGAGTAGGTGTAGCAGGTAAGAAGTAAGACATCGTGTAATACACCCCACCCGCCAATAATGCAGAAGCAGTCAAAAACAATACAAACAGTTGCAATATGAAACATTTGGTACAACTGAATTGCTGCAGCTTGAATCTGTGCGCCTTAGCTCCCTCCAAATCATTCAGCTTCGAGAATGCCATTCCCTACGACCGTCCGCAACGTTTCTTGACGCACTTCGTTCTGTGTAGCAATAGTCAATCCCTAGGAGTTCCCAGGAACCGACGGCCTTTAACCTAGCGTCAAGACCTACTATCCAGAAGGAAGTACGCGCGCGGCCCTACGGCCTTCAATACACAATATGTATATACAAGCACAAAGTCTCTCGGCTGTGGAAGTAAAAAGATACAAGGAAGAAGCTCAATATATGTGTACAAAAATCAATTATAATAATACGAATGTTCAAAACTGATCACGGAAAACGGGGATAATGCAATCGTCAATTCAGCAAAGCAAAATATTTTATTTGTCCTTAGTGCGGGATCGCAAAGAATATCGGTGTTTCCCGGGACGTGTCTGCTCGTCGAACAAAGGATCCGTTGAAGAGACAGCGTCCTGCTGATCAGTCGATTGTTCTGGTCTTGAGTCTTTTGCTGACAATTGTTCAACAGTGTCTTTCTGCTGCGCTGAGGATTCTCCAACAAGCTGCGCGTCGCTGAAAGGTACAAACGCCGGCAATGTTTCTGTTTCTGTAGACGCAATGCCTCTCCTTACCCACGGGTCTGCCGGCAAAGGAATGGGGACTCGTTTAGTATGGGTGGCATGCACCCAATTTTTACGCCCCTCAAGACGAACGGCAGTCCTCGTGGCCAGGAGCACTTGGTAAGGTCCGGTGAACCTCGGGTCCAGATTATTCTTGCGTGAAAAGTTGCGTGTCACCACCCAGTCTCCAGGCTGGAGCTGGTGGCCTGGACCCTCCGTCTGCGTCGGCAATGCGTCGTAAACCTGTTGGTGAATTAACCTCAGTTTAGCAGTCAAGTCATGTAAATAGTCAATCAACATTGGATACTCAAGATCAGAAAACATTCCTGGCCTAGGAACCCCCCACACATTCGCAGGACGGCCGAACACTATTTCGTAGGGACTAAGCCCTACTCGGGAGTGTACAGTCGCCCTAGTTGACAGTAATGCTAAGGGCAAAGCGTCAGGCCACGAAAGACCAGTCGTAGCCTGAATCTTCGCTAGCTTTAGTTTAAGGGTGCCGTTGTACCCTTCAACCAATCCAGCTGACTGGGGATGATTGGCGCTGTGGAATTTTTGATTTATTCCAAGGCCCTTACACACACTCTTCATCACACTTCCAACAAACTCACTTCCGTTATCTGACCACACGACTCTAGGCATTCCATACCGAGGAAAATATTCCTTCAGTAAGATTTTCGCAGTAGACAAAGCAGTATTGTCTTTGAGAGGATAGGCCTCAATCCATCGGGAGAATGCACAAACCACAACTAAAACGTATTTCAGGTTATTGCATCGCTCCATATGGATGAAGTCCAATTGAATCACCTCAAAGGGATACGAAGGGGGAGCAAAACTGCCGGGAGGAGTTGGGGTTCCTTTGCCAGGATTATACATCATACACACCATACAATTCTTCACCAATCGTTCAGCACATTTCGTGATACCATCATTCTTCCATACGGGAGACAACAATTTACAAATGCCTTTCACGCTAATATGCGCTAACCCATGTGCCATTGTCACAACGGGCAGCACATACGCATCCGGCAACAACCATCTTTTCTGATCCGACAAATCAATCCAACAACCACTCGCATCCAACTTTCCCGTACTTTCTTTCCACTTCGCCTTTTCAGTCTCGGTGGCCTCATTCTGAATTTCTTTCACACTTTCGATGGTGTCTTCACACATACTCGATTCCGTAGGCCACCTAACCGAACTCGTCACATACATTCGAGTACTAAGGTTCCGGGCAGTCTCCTTAGCAATCTCATCTGCAAACGCGTTACCACGACCAACATCATCCGTCACCTTACGATGCGCACTGCATTTAACAATCGCAACTTGCGTAGGCAAAGTCAATGCATCCAAAAGATCATTCACAAGCTGGCCATGCTGTATCTTCGTACCGTGTGACGTCAAGAAACCTCTCTCTCGCCACAATCGTCCAAAACTATGCGCTACACCAAAAGCGTATTGGCTGTCGGTGTACACATTCACACGTTTACCTTTTGCTAACACACATGCTCTAGTAAGAGCAATCAGCTCCGCAGCTTGAGCAGAATTCTGATTCAATCTTGCAGTCTCAACAACAGTATTCAATGTTACAACTGCATAAGCAGTAGTCACATCACCATTCGACAACTTAAAACATGACCCATCCACATACAGAGTGCCATCCGGATCTTCCAATGGGGTGTTTTTAAGGTCCACTCGACCTTTTGTTTCCTCTTCAGTCCTCAAGTAGCAGTCATGTTCTGCTACTTCATCTGACTCTGCACTAATTGGTAACAAAGTTGCCGGATTTAAGACATTACAACGTTTTATCTGAATATGGCTTGCCAATAACGTCAACTCGTACCCAGACAACCTCGCACTCGTCAAGTGCTGAGTTTTCGTACGATTTAAAAGAGTATCGACTGCATGCGGAACCATCACCGTAAGCATATTATCCATGACCAATCCTGCTGATTGTCGGATGGAGACCGCAGCTGCCGCTGTTGCTCGTAAACAACTCGGCAATGCTCTAGCTACTGGGTCCAAGGTCGAGGAAAAATATGCACATGGACGCTGCTTACCACCAAAAGGTTGCGTTAAGACACTCAAAGCACAACCTTCCTTCTCGTGAACATATAGCGTAAACGGCTTGCTATAGTCAGGAGTACCTAACACAGGAGCCGAACACAATGAATCACGTAGTTCAGAAAAACTTTTCTGACATTCTTCCGTCCATGGTAAAGGAGTTGGAACATCCTTGCACGTAAGAGCCACCAATGGTTTCGCTAGCAATGAAAAATTAGGAATCCATTGCCTGCAGTATGACGTGATACCTAGAAAGGCACGTACATCTCTTTGGGTTGTTGGCACAGCCATTCGCGCAATCGCTGCAATTCTCTCTGGGGTCAACCTCCTTCCCTCCTTTGACAATAAGTGACCTAGATAGGTTACTTCTTGACAACAATATTGGAGTTTAGTAGGTGACACCTTGTGATTCAACTCACAGAGATGTTGCAACAACGACACTGTAGCAATTTTGCAAATGTCCTGAGTATCGGCAGCCACCAATAAGTCATCGACGTATTGGATCAAAGCCGCACCAACCGGCAACCGAAATGCATCCAGTTGACCCTTCAAGGCTTGACTGTAAATCGATGGACTTTCACAGTAGCCCTGAGGAGCGCGTTTAAACCGGAAGCTACGCCCACCGAGAGAGAAACCGAAAAGGTCCCTGCTCTCTTCGGCAATCGGGATGCTGAAAAACGCGTTTTTCAAATCAATCACCGAAAACCATGACGCAGTGGCTGGAATCAGAGTCAGTAGCGCCGTGATGTCAGGCACAACAGGGAATTGAGGAACCACAATTTTATTCACCTCCCGTAAATCGATAACAAAACGATAAACAGGCGGTTTTGTAGGATCCGTACGTTTAAGAATAGGCAGTACAGGGCTATTGCACACGTTTCCCCGAGTCTCTTCAATCACATCTTTCTCGATCAAATCATAAATGATCGCTAACAATGCACGTTCACCATCAAGAGAGATACGATATTGGGGAATACGTGGCAATCGCACATTAGATTTCAACTGAACAACATAAGGGGAGATATCAAGTAGGCCCACGTCATTTGGACCCGTCGCCCACAAAGACGCAGGAAGAGAACTCAATTCCGGTGAAAGCTTATCAAGAGACAAGTACATAGGAGAGACAACCCTCTCTCCTAACGTAAGCTTTACACCCGCAGGAGAGCAATACAAAGTTGCGTACAAACGTTTAAGCAAATCCAGGCCCAAGAGATTCTCGCCACAACCCGTGGTTAAAATCAACGGAGCTTCTAGCTCACGTGGCCCAATTTGAAGGGGCAAAGGGCGTGAAACTGGATTGCTAACGGGGGCGCCAGAGAATCCAACGGAAACATTTGTTAAGCCAGACAAAGGTGCGCCAGGGAGTTTCGAATGCATGATAGAACTTTTCGCTGCACCAGTGTCCAACAGAAAAGGCTCAACGACGCCCGATGTAGCAACTGCGACATAAGGCCCTCTCTGATCAACCGGAACTGATACCACTCCCTCTCCTCGCCTTTGGCTGTCCTAGTAATTACTGTCGTCAGTTCCCTGATCGACGTAATAATCGTCTACATTGTACTGCGCAGATCGTCCTTGCGATGATCCACGTTGATCAAAACAGTTATTAGAATTAGATGAGTTATCTGAGCCATCATTCTGAGCACCACGACCTCTACCACGTGACGCCTGTTGCGAACCACCACGACCTCCTTTAGACGAATTACCACTATTACGTTCGTTTAAAACAGGGCAGTTAAATTTAATGTGTCCCTCCTGTCTACAATAAGCACATTGATTGTACCCTAACGATGATCTTTGGGAGGAGGGATCATTACGCGGCTGTGACCGATTCGATTGCGACTGCGATCGATTTTGTTGTGAATTGTTCTGATTTGGCCGCGGAGGATACGCTTGTTGCAACAACACTTTAGTTTTCAGCTCTTTCGTCTTTTTGTCAGCACGGTCATTCTCTTCTTTCTCTCTATTTTCATAATATTGTGCCGTAGCCAATATCTGAGCTGAGGTAGAAACGGCCCATGCACTCTCCGAATTTCTCAATTTATTGCTCAAGTCGGGCAATAAATTTGAAACAAATTTATCCACAAACAACCTTTGTCCACCCTCAGTACCCATATCCTGACCACTATGGTCAATGAATGCTTCCTCAAACCTCGTAAAGAAGTCGGAAACACTCTCATCTTTCTTTTGCTTACAAGCTGACAATTTGTCCCAGTTTACCTTCATAGCTGGCATAAGAGTTTTCATTAATGTTATAATTCTTTGGGGAAGGGCAGTTATCAACTGATCGGGTTTGGCACCACCAACTTGTCCAGCATCTGCCGCTAAAATGGCAGCCCAATCACCACCTAATTCATTTGCGTGATCTTGCTGGCGAATCTTAGCCCATACCGGTTGCGGTACGACATTGCCAAACAACATATCGATATCGGATAGATTCATTACCGTAGCGTCTACAAGCTGCGATAATTCTTTGTAATACCCAGTAGGATTTTTGCGTGGATCAGGCAAAGATTGCTTCACCTGTAGCACTTCCGAACGTTTCCATGGGAGATGTATCCACACTTTCTGGAAATGCGCCACTACCGGAGGATTAGCATTAGCATCAGCTGGTATCCAAACCGGCGGAACTTCGCGCATAGGATATTGGCCAGACTCGTCTGGTTGGTGTTCAATATCCTCAACAAACAATGCATGAGGGATTGGAGCGGGACGAAAAGATAGTAACCGCTCGATAGCACGTCGGACATTGGTATCTACTATCAGTCCAGTCGCGAACTGAAGCCGAAGCTCAGACAGGGCGGTCAGCACCTCGTCAGGAGCATCAGCCGCTATCTGATCATGAAGGAACTTGCACATTTCATCAAACACGTATCTCTGGGTTGGTATGTTAAATTGACAAAACGTTTCGAGGACAACACGTGGTGGATTTCTCTGTGGATTTACCATCCAACCCATCGCCATATTATATAGCGCAACGCGTTCTCTATTTCCAGGAAGCTGACTTCGTCTCTGGGGACCATCGGAACCAGCGGACCCATGAACAGATCCGAGCGACTGAAAGAAGCTAGCCGCAAGAGGAGAATTGCGACTACGGGTAGAGGGAGAAGAATAAGACACAGGGCTAACAAGAGAAGGAGTAGAAACAGTAGCGACAGCAGGGGTTAACAAAACAGGAGCAGTAGCGGGAGCAGGAGTATGAGGAAGCGGAGGAGCAGTAGGAATAAAAACAGACAAAGGAGCAGGAACAGTCGGAAGAACGGGTGCAGGTTGAGGAACAGGTGGAGGAGGAATAGGTGGAAGAACAGGTACGGCAGGGACCACAGGAGCTGCGGTACCCTGTACGTACGGAGGTGGCGACTTCATAAGATAAGACATTAAAGGATCCTCAACTGCCTCTTCCTTCTTATCCGACTCCGTAGGCAAAGCAGGATAACATTTATCTATGGTCATACGCTGTAGTCTCTCAAACACTTCCTTATCCTTAACCTCCTTATCACGCTGGAATTGCTCAGCTTTCTTCACTATAGTAGCAACATTATCTCGCTGACTACGTTTATTTTGTCTGATCTCTTTCTGTCGGGCTTCTTTGCGCCACAACCGAAAGGCATCAAACATGGCCGGCCTTGATTTTCGTTCGAACAACTTCATTTCTAGATTATCTAAGATTGACGCCTCGAAGCTACCATGAGGTGGCCAACGAAGGTCGCCGTCCTTCTTTGTATATTTAATCCAATAATCGTTAAAGGTAATCGGGCCTAGCCCATGTTTGCTATATAGATCATAAGTAGGAGTTCCAACCGGAGGTATCGGACACGAGTCCTCCAGTCGGGAATCCGCACCACAAGGTCTGAAACAACTAAACAAAGTACTACGACCAGGCATCTTGCACACTAGCCGAGTTTCACAAACTTCAAGGGTTACGGGATTTACCAAGTCCCAGCAAAGAACAAAAACCCTCGGTCTTTGGCGGCTGCAGTCGTCAAACAACACAACAAAGTACGCTAGCAAAGTGTCACCGACAAAAACACTCACACAGCGTGTACAACAAAAACACTCGCTAAAGTGTCAACAACCAAGAGCTATGGGAGCGACCCACAAATACTTAACTCAAAAATCGATGGCGTCACCAGGAAGGCCCGTCAATCGTCTCGCTATACCAAGGTCTACGCCAGGCGCCAAAACAGGTCTACAGTCAGGGCAGCAGTCCGTCGCAGCCGTCCGGAGGCGGGAATCTTCGCGGGAAAAGTCTTCGGGCCACTTATTTCGACAACAGGATCGATGAAGCGGAGTGCACCTTCCCTCGGAGATTTCACACGAAGTTCCTCACGATCGTCGGGCTTGGACCGGTACCACTGATGCCGCCCCACGTTGGGCGCCAACTGAAGGACTGGGTTCTGTAAGACCCAGCGGTGCCAGGGCACAACACCTGAAACCTTCGTGGGTAACCTGCTCCGGCGTACAAGTCACAGAGACACGGGACACTTCCTTCGGCGTCAACGATTCAAGGTTTATTTGCTGCAGGGAACACAGAGATCACGACAAGTACACAGCGTGCAACTTGGGGAGACTGCTTCAAATTGGTTCTGTAGATCGCTCCTTTTATACAGTTTTTACCCATAAGACAACATTGAACACAAAAGTTTACAACCCGGTTCCCACAATTATCCCCCAGAGGGGTCGCTTTGGTCACTTTGAAACACATGAGGTCCGAAACATAAGTGCGGAAACATTTGGCGATTCCCAACTGTAAAAAACCCATCTTCCCACCATTAGCAAATTCCAATCAGCAGTAAAACAGATCGAAATTGGAACAAGGACAGGTGTAGAGGAAGACGGAGACAGTGGAGAGATCGGAAAGGGTGTAAAAGGGGAGGTAACGGGAAACACGAGATGCAAGCATCAAAGGGACGTGCCTAATGAGATGCACGGCTGAGACAATAAGCCCGTGCGGCAGGATGAGCCTCAAGCGGCGTCATCTGCCTTACAGTAACATCCCCCTCGTCATAAAGACACTCACAAAGAACATGTGGCTTCCGCAAATATCTTGGGAGTCCAAGGGTCGCGAAGCGGACAACGTCCGTTCGCTGGCTACTTGAGGGCAAGAGACAAAATGGATGCTGTATCTAAGATGGAACCCGTGGGTACAGATGAAAAACCCACATAACAAACGAACGGTTTAAGTTAGCACAGCGAAACTGCGCACACTTACTAAACTCGTCATTTGCGGTTCATAGATACCAGACTCGACCATATTCGTGCGAGTCGAAAGCACCACTTACAATTGTCACGGAACCTCAGAGGGAGGGTCAAAATTACTATTCCCACTCCAGTGAGTGCAACAGTAGGGAAAGCGTTGGATAGCGTAGGGGTAAAAATTACTATTCCCACTCCAGTGGGTGCAACAATAGGGAAAGCGTTGGATAGCAAAGGGGTAAAAACTTACTATTCCAACTCCAAAGAGTGCAACAGTAGGGAAAGCGTTGGATAGCGTAGGGGTAAAATTTACTTTTCCCACTCCAAAGAGTGCAACAGTAGGGAAAGCATTGGATAGCGTAGGGTTTAAAATTACTATTCCCACTCCAAAGTGTGCAACAGTAGGGAAAGCGTTGGATAGCGTAGGGGTAAAAATTACTATTCCCACTCCAGTGGGTGCAACAATAGGGAAAGCGTTGGATAGCGTAGGGGTAAAATGACTATTCCCACTCCAGTGAGTGCAACAGTAGGGAAAGCGTTGGATAGAGTAGAGGTAAAAATGATCATTCCCACTCCAGTGGGTGCAACAGTAGGGAAAGCGTTGGATAGCGTAGGGGTAAAAAATTACTATTCCCACTCCAGTGAGGGCAACAGTAGGGAAAGCGTTGTATAGCGTAGGGTTAAAAATTACTATTCCCACTGCAAAGAGTGCAACAATTTGGAAAGCGTTGGATAGCCTAGGCATTAAAATTACTATTCCCACTCCAAAGAGTGCAACAGTAGGGAAAGCGTTGGATAGCGTAGGGGTTAAAATTACTGTTCCCACTCCAAAGAGTGCAAACAGTAGAGAAAGCGTTGGATAGTGTAGGGGTAAAAATTACTATTCCCACTCCAGAGAGTGCAACAGTAGGGAAAGTAAATACTTCATATATTATTTTTAAAAAAATTAAATTAATATCTATAAAAAATCAATTAAAAGTAATTACCAATGTAATATAATATAATAATTAATCAATTAAAATTACAAATTAAATTTGATTATTACAATGTGTTACCTATTAATACAAATTAATTAAAAATTAACAATTAATTAATTAACAATTAAATATCAATTAACAATTAATTCAAATTAAATACAATTAAATAAATTGAATTATTTATTTAACTATAAATAAAAAACCCACAACCCACTACAGAAAATAAATTAGTAAAATTAACATAATTAGCATTTAATCAATTAAATAAAATTATTTGGCAATTAAAATGTAATTAATTACCCATAAAAAATTGATTAACAATTAATTCTAAATAAATACCAATAAATAATTTTACATATTTAATTAATTATAAATAAATTACTTCTCACCCAATTCCCCTATAAACCCACAACCCATTACAGAAAATGAATTAGTAAAATTAACATAATAAGCAATTAATCAGTTAATTAAAATTAATTGCCAATTAAAATTTAATTAATTACCAAATATTAATTAATTAAGAATTAATTAAAAATGAATACCAATAAATAATTTTACACATTGAATTATTTATAAATAAATTACTTCCCACCCAATTCCCCTATAAACCCACAACCCGCTACAAAAACATAAATGAGTAAAATTAACATAATTAGCGATTAATCAATTAAGTAAAATTAATTGTCATTTAAAATGTAATTAATTACCAAATATAAATGAATTAACAATTAATTAAAAAGGAATACCAATAAATAAATGTACATATTTAATTAATTATAATTAAATTACTTCCCACCCTATTCCCCTATAAAGCCAAAACCCGCTACAGAATTAAATTACGCAAAAATTAAAAAAAATTAATAAAATAAAATAAATTATAACATAAATACACACTTTTTACACATATAATAATATAAAAAACACTATAAAAAAATCGATATTATTAAAAATTCGATAATTTTAATACCTATATTATATACTTCGATATTTTAACTATCTATATTTTTAACATTCGATATTACATTACTTACCTCAAAAACAATATTTTTGATGTCTATATTTTGTCCATTCGATATTTTGTCCATTCTATATTTTAAACTCGATATTATGTTATTATATTATTATAACATAAATACACACTTTTTACACATATAATAACATAAAAAAAACTATAAAAAATTCGATATTATTACAAATTCGATAATTTTAATAACCTATATTATATACTTCGATATTTTAACTATCTATATTTTTAACATTCGATATTACATTACTTACCTCAAAAACGATAGTTTTGATGTCTATATTCTGTCCATTCGATATTTTGTCCATTCTATATTTTAAACTCCATATTATGTCCATTCAATATTTTTACTCGATATTTTGACTGTTTACCAAAAAAAATAGCTCCACCTGGGGCTATTATGATGTTGTGACAGCAGTCAATCCAAAGTACAGCGATGACCGCGAGGTGCACAGCGTCAGGCACAGAGTCACATGGACCACCAAATAAACAGTACCTTGGAACCGAAAACTTTGATGATGTGCAGCGTCGTGGAGGTGAGGCGTCATTGCCGAGGTTAAGGCCTGGCTCACTGGCTGCCACGGGGGATGCGAGGCGTCGTATCCACTTGCAGGCGCTGGCGATGATAGAGTCGGTACAAGTGCAGACGTCTCGAGATGCTGC
Organism: Lissotriton vulgaris; assembly: GCF_964263255.1. Lineage (NCBI taxonomy): Eukaryota > Metazoa > Chordata > Amphibia > Caudata > Salamandridae > Lissotriton > Lissotriton vulgaris. Next base: position 1,599,928,425 of record NC_141687.1, on the reverse strand, counting down.
TAACTACAGGCGTCGGCATTCATCAAATGGCGTCAGAGCTGCATCAGACAGGTTTTCTTAGGTTTCTTCCAGCTCCCAACAGCAGGAACAACCTCCAGAGGCCAAAAACTGGAATAGGCACATCCTGGCACCTCCTGGAAGGACAGAAGTCTCAGCAACAGTGTTCTGGGGAACTGGGGGTGAAGTCTTTGTGTCCCTGAGTCTTCAGAACAGGAGGTCAGCACACTCAGGGCCTTGGAGATTCATCTTCAAGAACGTTTACAGCAAAGTTGGGAGAGGAGTTGGCCTAACGACTAGGGCGGTCGACCTCAAACCTAGGAGCTGGGTTTGAGTCTCGGCAAATCACTAATTGCGGTCATCGTTGTGGAGCCATGCTACGTTCCACAATCTTAGCACGAGTCCTAGTCTGCTGTGTATGCCGTCCCTGCAACCCGGATGCCGCCAGGTTGCAGGGACGGCGTACACAGCAGACTAGGACTCGTGCTAAGATTGTGGAACGTAGCATGGCTCCACAACGATGACCGCAATTGGGGGAAACAGACACTACGAATTGAAGAATTAATGGGATCCTGCATCAATATTTATGAATGTTCTTATTAAGATTGGTTGGACAAGATTATATGAATTACATCCTAAAAAACTTGTAAATATATTTTGGAATTGAAAAGCCTTGAGAAAGCCCAAAGGGGCTGAAACGCGCGTCGGCTGTGGACCAGGCTGTGGACCATAAAGTGTGAAAAATAAAAGCTTGAATTCTCTACAGCATCTGGTGTTATGAAATTGACCGTTTGATCAAGAACATGGATTACTGATGAAACGCTTAATAAGCGAAGGGATCAAAGAGATTGTTTCGGAGGTGCACTGGTGTTTCTTTTCATATTGTAGGGACCTCCATTCCGAATGAACTTTGGGAAGGGGGTCGTGGTTTGATGCCCGAGGTGGATGTGCATCCAACACCAAGTAGCACTCCATATTGTTCAATGTGTACAGTGTGTTTTGTATTGATACATGACTATTGAGAACTAAGATTGATGTGCAAATCAAAATAGCAAATCCACCATTCTTTTTGTCCTTAACAGTATTTTACTAATACCCCATTTTGTCTTTGTTATCTTTGTGCAAGGGTCTATAAGCCCAGTCCAAACCAATTCGGTCCTCACTGGTACAGTATGACCACAGGCGGTGGAGATTGTGCAAGGGAGACAGGCCCTAATCAGGTGCCAGTTCCTCCCACTACTCTAAATGCAGCCAAGCCCCATTCGGCCCAACTCTGGGTCATCCAGGAAGGGCCATGCACACCTCAAACCCCCCCGCCCCCCCAATGGCTGTCTACAGTAAATGCACATCCCCCTCCCCTGTCACTCCAAAACCAGACAGTCAATCTACAAACAGGCAGAGGCACAGAGAATGGTTAAATAAAAAAATGCTTTCTAAAAGTGGCATTTCCAAACATATAATTTTAAAACCATCTTTACTAAAAGATGTGTTATTAAATTCTGAGTTCAGAGAGCCTTAACGTTATTTTTCTATCTTGTCCCAATGGGAATTTATACTTGTAAGATGTTACAAATTGTGTCTCTCATTCTATCCTAAGGGGCAGATAGCCTTTCAGTAGTGAAAAATGAAATTCAGTTTTTCATTATCAGGACATGTCACACACACCAGTACATGTCCTACCTTTCATATACACTGCACCCTCCCATGAGGGTACCTTGGGCCTACCTTGGAGGTGTCTTACATGTAAGAAAAGGGAAGGTTAGGACCTGTCAAGTACTTGCCAGGTTGACATGGCAGCTTAAAACTGCGCAGAAACACTGCAGTGGCCGGCCTGAGACACCTTTTCAGAGCTACTTCTGTGGGTGGCACAATCAGTCCTGCAGGCCCACTAGTAGCATTTGATTTACAAGCTCTGGCACACTCAGTGCACTTTGCTAGGGACTTACCAGTAAATCAAATATGCCAATCATGGATAACCAATCATAATCATAATTAACAATTAGAGCACTTGTAATTTGACACTGATCAGCAGTGGCAAAGTGCCTAAAGCATCTAAACCAGCAAAAACGAAACCCAGCACAGCATAAAAATACCAGAGGTAGAGGCAAAAAGTCTGGGAAACCACGCTAAAGATGTCTAGTTTAACACACTCCCATAAAACCCTCCCTACCCTGAAAAGTTATAGAATGGATCAATAAATTGTACTGGTAAAATAGCTCTCTCTTGGCCATACCTTTCAAGTAGCTCTCAAATGTAGGTTAGCATCTACAAAAAGCATTTGAAAACGAATCTTCTGATTAAAGCAAACAAGCCTCTTCAGTTGACTACTGGGTTCCTACCTCATAATCCAACAATGCATTCATAGTTTAGACCCTATTCTCGATAAAATCATTGATTCCCCCATCCTCTGATGAATCATAAAGCAGCACCAAAATATATTGTTTCACTAAAAGTTCTCACTTTGCTAAAACAATCAAGCAGCTGCTGCATCATTGCCAGTCTTTCTCTGACTTGCAAATGTATTGATCTTATGGTTTTCAAAGAATTGAATTAGAATTATTCTGTATATTAAAACTTTACTCTTGTTAATTCCCTGAATGGCTATATTTTTGGTTTTACATCATATATTCTTCAAATCATATATTCTTCAGGGGAAATGTTGCTGCTTTTACAACATCCTTTTTATGAAAAGTCAATTTGTATACATCCATTTTCAGCGAGATGTACCTGAAAAAAATTTGCAAATATTCTTTTTGGTGAAAAGCAAGTTTTTTTGATCCAAGTAGCAAATGTGCAGGATCTCCCAAGTTTTTGCCGACTTCTTTTACATTAAAAAAATACACTGCAAAAAAAAAGAAAAACTTGCAGGTGTTCATTTTTCTTTGTCCGGGAAAGCCACAGTTAGACATTCTTTGCCACACTTTTTTTTAAGTTTGAGTTTATTGAGGAAATAACAGATCAGAGGGGAACAGAAGAAGAAACAGGGAAATGGGTATGGCAATAATATACATCATAAATAGAGGGAACAAATGCAAATATGAAATATACATTGAAGAAATCGAAGCTACGTAAGTAAATTACATAAAGAGCAAATGTAGCAAGCATAATAAATGTACAACAGAGTAAAATAATTTAAAATAGCAAATACACATTAAAGGCAACGCTAAAAGATAAATATCGGAGAATAAAGGCACCGGGTAAATCAAGACGGTTTGCGTACTTCAATTGAATCAGGGTCTGGGGAGGTGAGTGAGGGAGCAGATAGAGTAAAATAGTTCACCAAAGGGAGTAAAGTAAATCTCGTTTGATTGCCAAGGATATGGGAGAAACATAATTGGTGTCCAAACGATGATGAAAACAGACTGCATTCCATCAAGAGCGGTAAGAAACATTGGCAGCTTGTTTCCAGTTAGAGGTTATAGTGTGAAAAGCAACAGCTAATAAGAGGTCAATGAGTAAATAGTGAGAACAAGATTGGGGAAGCTCAGGGGAAAGAGACCCTAGAAAAATGTGAGAAGGAGAGAAAAGAAGTTGAAAGTGAAAAATCTTTTGAAGTTGTGTCCAAACTGAATTCCAAAACTGGAGGACAGGAGGGCATTCAAACAACATGTGTTTTAAGTTTGCACATGGACAGGGACAAGACCAACAAGTAGGGGGGGTTGCAGGAGAAAATTTTGATAAAACATATGGGGTAAATAAAATTATGTTATAAACAAAATAAAGAGTTTGGGTGGTATGACCAGCTCTAGAGGCCTTATGAAGTTTAGCCCATAAATTATCCCAGAGAAGAGTCTACCATACTTGAGATAAATCGGATTCCCAGGCGAGTTCAATTTTAGATTTCGGTCTACCAGCAGTAAAACGAAAAGAGTTATAGAGGGAAGATGCAGAAGGGGAGGACTCCAATAAAGAGGAAGTGGGTCTAAGAATCGGGGAGACTTCGTTGGAAGGTGGGAGCGACTGAAGATAGAGTGTGAGAACAGGGCATAATGAATTATATTGCGAACGAGCGCTGGAAGGTAAAGAAAATTGAGATTGAAGATCTGGGAAAGAAAGAAGGTTGTCATTAGACAAAAGCTGGGGGATCCAGTTTAAACCACGAGAAGGCTAGGATTTCCAGTAAAAGGTACGATTCCGAATTTTAAGCTGTGTGTTGTACCGGATATGTTACTCTTGTGTCGAAAGACGAGAAGGATAAGATGAAGATAAGAAAGGAAAGAGGAGCTTATGAGAGTGAGAGATAATCGGATTATGAAAGCGAGTCAGACTGCACGTAGAGGCCAAAAGTTCGCGAAAATTGAACGGAGAGATGAAGGAAGATTCCATGGTCAGCAAGATGGGAGGATAGAAAGGAAGATCAGAAGATAGCCATCACGTCGATTGTTTCATAGAAAAGGCACGGTGGTAAGCTCTAAAATCCGGAAAGCGAACACCAGCTTGAGATTTATCTTTCCTTAAAGAGGCAAGTGCTATACGCGAACGTTTACCATTCCATAAAAATTTTAATAATAAAGAATCTATCCTTTTAAAATAAAAATCTAGAATTCGTATATGAATCATAGAGATAGTATGAAGAAGGATAGGAGAAAGCATCATCTTTATGGAACTGAGCGGCCCCACCAGGACAAAATGAGCGGGTGCCAGCGAGTGATGGACGCATCCAATTTCTTGGTAATATAGTCAAAGTTTATTTTAAGTGTGTCGGATAAGAGGGGAGCAAACCATACCCCCAAGTATTTAATTTTAGTAGGTAACCAAGAAAAACCGGATTGGTAGTAAAAGTGTTTTTGGCATAAAGGATTCAGAGGAAGGATTTCGCACTTGTCCGCATTAAGACGATAACCAGAAACCGCAGAAAAGGAGGAAACTTGCTGGAGAAAAACAGGGGGAGAAGAAAGGGGATCAGAGCAATAGAAGAGGATATCGTCAGCATACACTGAGAGCTTCACTTGACGAGAACCAAAGTGGAAACCAGAAATATTATTGTCTTGACAAATTTTAGTAAGAAAGGGCTCCAGAGCTAAAACGAACAGTAGAGGAGATAGCGGACAGCCTTGTTGAACACCTCTCTGGAGGGTAAAGTAATCGGAGGTCATGCCATTAGTAAAAATAGATGCTTGAGGGTTCGAATAAAGTAAAGAGATGATAGAAATGAATTTGGAGGGGAGACCAGCCCACAAAAGAGCCTGAAACATAAAATCCAAGTTAATACTATCAAATGCTTTCTCTGCATCAAGGGGAATGGCAGCAAGAGGGAGATCTAAAGAAGATACCTTACTAAGAATATTAAAGAAGACTCGAGAGTTGTCCGAAGAGAGACGGCCCTAGACAAAACCCGATTGCTCAGGGCCGATTAAGTCTGGTAATAGGGGGTCCGTCCATAAAGCTAAAATCTTGGCCAGTATTTTGTAGTCTATATTAACCAAAGAGATAGGGCGGTAATTCTTACAGAGAGAATGATCTTTATCATCCTTTGGTATTAAGCAAATTAGAGCCTGTTGGAAAGAGCCTCTTGACGAACCAGCATCCATAAATCAGTGAAACAAAAGTAAGAGTTTTGGCAAGAGTAGGGCGGCAAAATGACTATAAAATTCGATAGTTAATCCATCTGGACCTGGAGCCTTACCGCGTTGTAGTTTAGAGACAGCAAGTGTGATTTCAGAAAGGGATATGTCTAAATCTAAAGAGGTAAAATTTACATGGGACGAGGGAGGAGAAGTGTTGGACAGGCCACATGAAGGGCCGCTCCCCCTCTGCCCGACCAGGCCCGAGCCCGGTCCCTCAAGTGTCACACACCACCACTTCACGTTTTCCGTCCCCTCCGGGACCCTTGCCTCTGAACATATCGACCTCGTGGGCCCGATCCACCACTGGCCCGCGCGCCCGCCTGGGCTCCATTTTGGACACTCCGCCACGAGGCCGCGTGGCTCCCAATCAACCCCAACCCTGGGCTTGGCCAGGCCTCAGACATCCCGGCACCACCATCCACCCAGGAGGTGAGCGGACTACTTGGCAGGTCAATGGGAGAAAGAGGTGTCGATGGCTCTCCCCCGCCAGGTGCCGCTCGCCCACAACCTCCCCGGGCGCTGGCTCCACCCCCCTGCTGGGTGTCTGGACCCCTTCATCCCGGACCACCCCGACCTCCAAGTGCGAGGGTCCGGACATCAAAGGGCACCAGCCCTATAACTGGGGCAGCTCCAGAGCAGGAGGGCAGTTGTATCCTGGAGTCGAGAGACGCAGTGAAGAACTCATCCCTGACGGACTACTGGCGCTGCCGTAGCCCTGCCTTGAGAACCATCGTCCTGCCTGCTGGCGCTGCCGCAACCTTCGTAACCTTCATCGTCGTCGGGACCTGCTGGCGTGGCCGCGGACCGTTTGTAACCACCATCTTCATCGGGACCTGCTGGCTCCGCCGCGGACCGTCGCTTCCTTCATCCATCTCGGGACCTGCTGGCTCCGCTGCGGCCCGATCATCTAGAACGCCGAGCTCGAGGATTGAGAGCTATTTTCATCTATTGGTAATAAGACTGTCCCGCTACCCTTTTCCCAATCCAGAGACCAGACTCGAGGGGACCCCTGAGTCCAGACCTCCTTGTATCATCTTACCGTACCTAAAGAATTGCTGATAAAGTATCGTTGAACCTTATCCTGGTGTAGTGTCCGTCTGTGGGGGGGAAGTTACTTGCCTGTACGATCGCTGGAGACGGCTCTCCCCGGAGACCTCTCCCCTTATCCTCGGCCGACCCTCCCGGTCCGTCTAACATTGGTGGCCAGCGGCGCGATCCGAATCACCGCATAATCGTACAGAGAGTAGCTCACCCCACGACGAAATCACAATGACAACCAAAGAAAGCGGATCCACCGAGAAATTTCAGATGGAGAAACTGGACGAATACAGCCATCGTGAACTAAAACAATTCTGCATCGAACTAGGTATCGCTACCACCGGTCTAAGTACCAAAGACGATTTCAAGCATGCCCTAGAGTCCTGGGCAGAAACCGGGGCCGTTGGAACCACCGACCAAAACATCGCAGCAGTAGAAAAAAACACCACGGCCCCCGAGGAGCGAAGGACGGGTCTCTCGCAAGACGAGATCCAGGAACGAGAAAAAACACGACTACATGAACTTGAAATGATCCGGCTCAAAATGGAGGTTGAACTTAAATTGGCCGAACAAAAGATAAGCTTAGAGCACCTGCGTCTCCGAGAAGAAAGAGAGGAAAAACAGAGACAAAGGGAGCTCGAGGAAAAGAGGCTGGCGTATGAACACGAGTGCAAACTAGCTGAGATAGACTTACGCAAGCAGAACAAAGAATTAGGGGTGCCCGAGCGACCCCGCGACCCAGGGGCAACAGAGAAAAAGGTACACATCCCCAAGGATGTCGTTCGAGAATACTTCCGAGAGGACGACATCCAGCAATGGTTCAAGGCCTACGAAATCGCCATGACCGCCCACCGGATCGATCGAAGCGACTGGGGAGCCGGTCTATGGGGGAGATTCCTCAATGAGGGCCGCGATGCCCTGCTACAGCTCCCGGACCATCAGATGACCTCCTATGACCACATGAAAGCTGCCCTCCTCACCCGCTATGGGCTCACACCCGAAATGTACCGTCAGAGGTTCCAAGACTGCACCCGCATCCCGGGTACAACTTGGGTGGACTACGTGAACTATTTTAGCCGAGCCTTCGAGGGCTGGATCAAGGGAAGCAATGTCACAACTTACGAACAACTCTTCAATCTCATGGTGTGGGAGCACCTATCAAACAATTGCTTCATTGAGCTCCGGCAGCACCTCCTCGACAGCAAATTGACTGATCCACGGCAGCTCGCAGCCGAGGCTGACCGTTGGGAAATCACCAGAGTGGGCCGAAATGGATCCTATGAACAGAACCGGAACAACAACGGTCAGCACCGTCCCCGAGGAGGAGGAGGGGGCCAAGGGCGAGGAAGAGACAACGCTCCGGTCGCCCCCGCTACCAGCACCACCCCCCCGGCCAACCGGGGCAGCACCCCGGCGCGACCGGGATACAGAGCCAATGTCACGTGTCACCGATGCCAACGAGTCGGCCACTATGCAAACGACCCAAATTGCCCACAGTACCAGAGCCCAAGACCCCGCCAAGTGGCCGCTGCTGCCCTAGGGGAAGAACAGATCTCCGAGGAGCAGGAAGAATATGAACAAGAGCATCAAGAATGGGAGCCAGCCGCCATGACTTTAGCATGCTTAGGGGGGAAAGACATGGTCCCGCGGGTCCCCCTACCCGCTAACACCCGGAAGTACAGCCAATGGGTGAGCATCAATGGACGCCAGGCCGAAGCCCTCCGTGACACCGGGGCCAGTGTAACAGCCGTCCGCTGTCACCTGGTGACCCCAGAACAGTTCATACCAAACATTCTCTGCCCTGTCCGTTCAGCCGATAACTCGGAAAGTCTGTGTCGGATGGCCTGCGTCCCTTTCGAATGGGGAGGGGTCTCCGGCATGTTGAAAGTAACGGTCCGAGATGATGCTCCCGTAGACTGTCTCCTGGGTAACGACCTTGAAAGCTCCCCGTGGGCCGCCGTAGAGAGGAGAGAGCACCTGGGGATGCTGGGCATCCCGGACTGGGCGTGCGTCACCACCCGGTCCATGGCCGCCCGTGTCAATCCCCGACAAGAGGAACCCGAATGGCCGGCGCCTCCTCCCCCGGTCGCCCCAGTCGAAGACACCGACCGTGCCGTCCCCCCAGAACCAGCTCAACCTCCGGACCTCGCTGGCCTCGACCAGTGGCATCAAGAGGGGGGGCCCACCCAGGAACAGTTTCGCCAAGAGCAAAAGACCTGTCCCTCCCTCGAGGGACTCCGCCAACAAGCCCTCGCCCAGAACGCAGGGGATACCTCCGGAACACATTGGGTCTACTGGGACAATGATCTGCTATACAGTGAACAAAGGATCGCGGAGTTGGGGGCCAGCCGAGTGCTAGTGGTGCCCATCCGTTTTAGAGACTTCTTGCTAAACCTGGCCCACGATGTCCCCCTGGCTGGACACCTGGGTCAGGATAAAACCTACAGCCGCCTAGTAACCCACTTCTTCTGGCCCAAAATGAGGAATGATGTACTCCAGCATTGCCGATCTTGTCCCACGTGCCAAGCCAGTGGAAAGAGCGGCCGCAAACTAAAAGCCCCCCTGCAACCATTTCCCGTGGTCACCACCCCGTTCGAGAGGGTCGGGATAGACATTGTGGGGCCCCTGGACCCCCGTACAAAACAAGGACATCGGTTCATCCTAGTCCTGGTGGACCACGCCACCCGCTACCCCGAGGCTGTTCCCCTGCGAACTGTGACAGCCCCGGTGGTCGGCCGGGCCCTGATGGGGATCTTCTCCCGTGTGGGCTTCCCCCGAGAAGTCGTCAGCGACAAAGGCACGAACTTTATTTCCAAATATATGAAGTCCCTCTGGCAACAGTGTGGGGTCACCTACCGATTCACGACCCCCTATCACCCTCAAGGAAACGGACTCGTTGAGCGGTTCAACCGCACGCTCAAAGGGATGATTGGGGGGTTGGAAGAGCCCCTCCGTCGCCAGTGGGATGTGCTGCTACCGTGCCTCCTCTTCGCATATCGAGAGGTCCCCCAGAAGTCCCTCGGCTTCAGCCCGTTTGAATTATTGTATGGACACCCCGTACGGGGCCCGCTCAGTCTAGTCAAGGAAGGCTGGGAGATGCCCCCTCTAAAGAACCCTCCAGATGTCTTCAAATACCTCCTAACCCTCCGCAACCAGACCCGACGGTTCAGAGAGCTGGCTAAAGCAAACTTGGAGGCCAGTCAAGAGGACATGAAAAAATGGTATGACCAGAATGCCTCCTCCATCGAATTTGAACCTGGACAACAGGTATGGGTGATGTCCCCCACCGAACCCTGCGCCCTGCAAGACAAGTGGACTGGGCCCTTCAAAGTAGTCGAGCGCAAGGGTCCTGTCACCTATCTCATCGACATGGAATCTTCACGGAACCCCCTCCGAGTCCTCCACGCTAATAGACTGAAACCCCACTTTGTGCGTTCAGAACTCAGCCTCCTGATGGCCACAGACAATGGAGCCGAAGAAGACTCCGAACCCCTCCCTGACCTCCTACGGACTCGGGAGAAAGATGGCTCCGTGGATGGGGTCCGACTCTCGGAGGCCCTCACCCTAGAACAACGCCAAGAATGTCGAGACCTTCTGTTGCAGTTCGCCAGCCTGTTTTCCCTCACCCCAGGTGTCACCTCCTGGTGTGTGCACGACGTGGACACGGGGGACAGCCCCCCTATCCGCCACCGGGCCTACCGCGTACCAGATCGGGTACGGGCCTGCATCCAGGGAGAAGTAACCAAAATGCTCACGCTCGGGGTCATCGAGCCCTCAGACAGCCCCTGGGCCAGCCCAGTAGTACTGGTCCCCAAAGCAGCCACTCCCGGCACCACACCGGAACTTCGGTTCTGCGTTGACTACCGGGGCTTGAATGCGGTCACCAGAACGGACGCACATCCCATCCCCCGAGCAGACGAGCTAATTGACCGCTTGGGAGCTGCCCGCTACCTCAGTATTTTCGACCTGACGGCGGGCTACTGGCAGATCGGCCTCACGCCCCGGGCCCAAGAACGATCTGCATTTTCCACTCCTGATGGCCATTATCATTTCAAGGTCATGCCCTTCGGCATGAAGAATGCTCCAGCAACATTTCAGCGGCTCGTCAATCAGGTCTTGGCCGGGCTCGAAGGATTCAGCGCCGCCTACCTAGACGACATCGCTGTGTACAGCCACCATTGGTCCGAGCACCTCCACCACCTCCGCGCAGTGCTACAGGCCCTTCAGCGAGCTGGCCTCACGATCAAGACCAGCAAATGCCAAATTGGTCAGGGGTCCGTAACCTACCTCGGACACCAGGTGGGAAGCGGCCTGGTGGCCCCTCTGCAGCTCAAGATTGCCGCCATCCAGTCCTGGCAGCCCCCCATCACCCAGACCGAGGTACGCGCCTTTCTGGGACTCACGGGCTATTACAGACGGTTCGTGAAAGACTATGGTACCATAGTGGGGCCCCTCACAGAACTCACGTCCAAAAATCAACCCAAGAAGGTCAACTGGACCCCAGATTGTCAAACAGCCTTCGAACAACTGAAGGCCGCCATGTGCTCCGCCCCTGTGCTCCAGGCCCCCGACTACAGCCGGGAATTCGTCGTCCAGACGGATGCCTCCGACCACGGCATTGGGGCGGTCCTGTCTCAAGTGAACACCGAAGGCCTTGATCAGCCAGTGGCCTTCATCAGCAGGCGACTCCTACCTCGAGAACAACGCTGGAGCACCATCGAGAGGGAGGCCTTCGCCGTGGTATGGGCCCTCAAAAAACTCCGGCCCTACCTCTTTGGCACACACTTTCGGGTGCAGACAGACCATCGACCCCTGCAGTGGCTGATGCAGATGCGGGGGGAGAACCCAAAACTACTACGTTGGTCCATCTCCCTACAAGGGATGGACTTCACTGTTGAACACCGGCCTGGGCCAGATCACGCCAACGCGGATGGCCTGTCCCGCTTTTTCCGCCTCGACGAGGAGAGTCCCCAAGAGGATGGGTGACTCTCCCCGCCTTCAGCTGGGGGGGACGCATGTTGGACAGGCCACATGAAGGGCCGCTCCCCCTCTGCCCGACCAGGCCCGAGCCCGGTCCCTCAAGTGTCACACACCACCACTTCACGTTTTCCGTCCCCTCCGGGACCCTTGCCTCTGAACATATCGACCTCGTGGGCCCGATCCACCACTGGCCCGCGCGCCCGCCTGGGCGCCATTTTGGACACTCCGCCACGAGGCCGCGTGGCTCCCAATCAACCCCAACCCTGGGCTTGGCCAGGCCTCAGACATCCCGGCACCACCATCCACCCAGGAGGTGAGCGGACTACTTGGCAGGTCAATGGGAGAAAGAGGTGTCGATGGCTCTCCCCCGCCAGGTGCCGCTCGCCCACAACCTCCCCGGGCGCTGGCTCCACCCCCCTGCTGGGTGTCTGGACCCCTTCATCCCGGACCACCCCGACCTCCAAGTGCGAGGGTCCGGACATCAAAGGGCACCAGCCCTATAACTGGGGCAGCTCCAGAGCAGGAGGGCAGTTGTATCCTGGAGTCGAGAGACGCAGTGAAGAACTCATCCCTGACGGACTACTGGCGCTGCCGTAGCCCTGCCTTGAGAACCATCGTCCTGCCTGCTGGCGCTGCCGCAACCTTCGTAACCTTCATCGTCGTCGGGACCTGCTGGCGTGGCCGCGGACCGTTTGTAACCACCATCTTCATCGGGACCTGCTGGCTCCGCCGCGGACCGTCGCTTCCTTCATCCATCTCGGGACCTGCTGGCTCCGCCGCGGCCCGATCATCTAGAACGCCGAGCTCGAGGATTGAGAGCTATTTTCATCTATTGGTAATAAGACTGTCCCGCTACCCTTTTCCCAATCCAGAGACCAGACTCGAGGGGACCCCTGAGTCCAGACCTCCTTGTATCATCTTACCGTACCTAAAGAATTGCTGATAAAGTATCGTTGAACCTTATCCTGGTGTGGTGTCCGTCTGTGGGGGGGAAGTTACTTGCCTGTACGATCGCTGGAGACGGCTCTCCCCGGAGACCTCTCCCCTTATCCTCGGCCGACCCTCCCGGTCCGTCTAACAAGAAGGAAGAGAATGAAAATAAGCAAGAAGGTCGGTTGAAGTAGGGACAACTTCCAGGGTATAGAGAGTCTTGTAAAAGGAGACAAATTTGTTTAGAATATCCTTGTCCTTAAAGCGGGAATCCTCAGAGGAGGTCTTAATGGATTCAATTTTGGTACGTTCTTTCCTAATTTTCAAATAATTAGCAAGAAGTTTCCCCATTTTGTTTCTACCACCATAATATCGAGAGTTACATTTTCAGAGGAGGTTAGAGGCAGCATCTGTTGTGAATTTATTGAAAGAAATTTTAGCCTCAATGAGTTCTTTAAGGGAGGATTCCGAGTTGGAAGAATGATAAGCGAGTTCTAGACGTTTATTATCGGCAAGAATTTGAGCCGATTTGGCCTCTCTGAGTTTCTTACCTCATGCTACGAAATTCATGATAAAACCCCTGGAAGCTGTTTTGAAAGAATCCCAAACTATAACAAAAGGGGAGTCAGGAATTTGATTTAGTAGGAAAAATTCGGTAGCAAAAGTAGTGAATTCGGAACAGAAAACGGGGTCAAGAAGGAGAGCGTTATTGAATCTCCATTGACTAGGGTGAGGGAAAAATGGAAGGAGATCGATGTCAACCAGGACAGGGGCATGAATGGAAAATAAAATAGAGCCTATGTCAGAACGAGTGACATGTTGGGTCAGTGCTTTACTGAGGATAATGTGGTGAATGCGAGATTGGGAGTTGTGGGAAGGAGAGAAAAAACTATATTCTCTGAGAGAAGGATTACATAGTCTCCAGACGTCAACTAGAGCGTTATTTTGGATTGTTTTAGTAAATTGGGAATGCATTTTAGAGGGCAGAAACTTACCTTTTGAGTGACGGTCAAGGAAGGGGTCCATGATTTGATTGCAATCGCCTCCAAAAATAATATAATTATCAGGGAGGGAAGCTAGCTTAACAGAGAGAGTGGACCAGAAGGATTTATCAATGCCAGTGGGAGTGTATACATTAAAGAAAACAAGGGGGATATTATCTATAAGCGCATGAACAATAACCCAGCGACCATTAACATCACATTCATGAGAAAATGAAGAAACATTCAACTTTTTGTGAAACAGAATTACAACCCCATTTTTCTTTTCAATAGTGGGAGAGCAATAGACATGACCAACCCAACAACGTTTAAGTTTTAAAGCTTCTGCTTCCGAGAGATGAGCCTCTTAAAGGAGAGCGACACCAGAGTTAAGTCTGGTAAGATGTGATAACACCAATTGCCTCTTAATTGGATTATTTAATCCTTTGACATTCCAAGTTGTAACACGGAATGGAACAACAAGAAGGAATAAGTATCAACATCATGCTAACTAAATGCAAAGGAGAAAGGAAAAGAAGAAGCAATAAAAAAGAATGGAAAGAGAAAAGTAAAGAATCATAGAGAGAAAGGAAAGGAGGAAAAGGCAAGTGGGAGCGAGAAAAAAGGGAAAAAGAGATAGAGAACTTAAAGACAGTACATGTCCAAAACAGACAACTGAAAAACATTCTTACGGGTACAGTGTCGGAACGGGGGTGACGGCGCCAAAAAGACGACGACATCAACAGCAAGAGCGACAACCGAACCTCCACTGACAACATGGTGGGAAGGACAGTAGAAAGGACCCATGGAGAAAACATGAGGATAGGGTGACTGAGGAGGAATCTATGAAAAGGGGATATAAAGACACGATATGAAGTAAGCGACAACAATAGAACAATAAAGTGATACAAGAAATACACAGAGGATAATAAGAAAGGGTAAAACAACAATTAGAGCAAAGACAACAGTATTAAAACAGAATGCACAAGACTAGAAATATATCAGGCCCATTCATGTGACCTTGGAGGTGTCCATATTCTCTGTTCCATGGCGACGTAGAAATTCTTGTAGAACAGCGGGATCATCAAAAGTAGTAGTTTTTTCCTTGTAGGTGACCTTAAAAAGGCATGGATGTAGGAGACCATATCTAGCATTGAGAGCCCTCAATTGTGGACGCATGTCGAGAAACTTCTTTCGGCGGTCTGCAGTAACCTTAGCGACATCTTGTGACAGGTAAAGACGATGACCTTCCCAGATAATTTGTTTTTTTAATCTTGGCAGCTGAAAGAACTTGAAGGAGGTCCGTATACTGCAGAAAGAGCATGTTGATGCCACGAGGTATAGAGGAGATTCTGGGGTCCAACCTATGCGCTCTCTGTATTTTGATTGAAGCCAAGGCAGGCGCATCGAGGATTTTTGGAAGAAATGTCTGGAAGAAAGCAGTAGGGTTAGACCCCTCTGAGAGCTCAGGAAGTCCATAAAAGCGTAGGTTGTTTCTACGGTTCCTGTTTTTCAAATCCTTTGCCTGTCGTTTGAGTTGGAGAATTTCAGATTCTATAGAAGGGATCCGGGAACAGGAAGACTGAAGAGAATCCGTGGATTGTTCCAGAATTAGGACACGAGAATCCAAAGAAGACCATTTGTCCTGCGTAGCTTGTAGGGTTTTAGTTGTTGTTTCCATAAAAGGTTTAAGAGCTCGTAATTCTTGTAAGATAAGATCTATAGAAGAAAAAGAGGAGGCTTTGTCAGAAGAAGGAGGATCCTTCTTGAGACGCTTTATGGATGCGCTAGTAGTTAAAAATTTACTGCCATTATGAGCTTTAGGAATTGCACCCGGAGTAATCTCATGTTTAGAAATTACGCCTTCTTCTATATTCTGAGCAGGAGAGTCAGAGTCTGAACAAACAGGTTACTTGGCAGTTGAAGAAAGCTTCAGATTACGAACTTTCCCCATGTAGGGCCAATAGGGAAGTGAAATTAAGCTAAACACATATCTCCAAAGGTCATATGAGAGGGAAAAAAGAGTTAGTTCAATTGCACGAGATTGTAAACTCAAAGGAGTGAGGAAAAAGTGAAAACAGCGATAAGGCTCCTGAGCTGGACTAAAAAGTCAATTGATGAAGAGTAACAGGGCCGTAGGCAGATCAGAGCACAGACAAAATAACCATGAAGAAAATATTGGAGAAAGTGAAAATCATTATAGTGCTCAAACTGAGGAAGCAAGCACCACAGAAGGACAAAATGGCGGCCGAATTGTAAGAAAACACAGTTCCATCACTAAAAAGAAGAAGAGCACTATAAAGTGGAAAATATGGAGTGTAACTGGCTCATTTCATCTTGCAAGTAGAGATTAAGCTTGTCGGAAAGCCATATCCAAAGCTTAGTAGTGATGATAGGCAGGTAGTACTGTGCTGGCACTCAAAATGGTGGTCTAAAACTGAAAGGCCAGGGTACAGCCAGGAGAATACATCAAAGAGCCACAGTCAGTAGGAGTAATGGGCTCACCTCATATTCAGAAGTGTAAGGCAGCAAATTAATGATGTAGCGAAGAGCCAGGGCGCAGGAAAGAAGCAACAGCGTTTAAAAGCGCAATTCGCGTCCTCACAGAAAAAACTAAATGGCGGCCGGGACTCGAATACGCGAGTCGCGGTCGAAATAATGTCCAAAATGCTGCAGTGAGGGGTGTTTATGAGAGCGCTGGGCTCACCTCCTCTCCAGGACAGATTGGCAGTCTTTCCTCCACGAAAACTGCCCGATGGAGCAGCAAAAAACGGCACGTAGCGGAGGTCGGATCGGGAGCTCCGCCGCTTCGCCGCCATCTTGTACGGCGCCTTAGAAACGCCCCCTCTTTGCCACTCTTCATCTGTGCTAAAAACAACAATGCTGCTTATCTAAACAAATCAAGAGCTACATATATAAAACTGACCTTGTCTTGATTCTTCTAGGGTCTACATCCATATTTCTGAGAGGTGGTTTGGTTTACAGTATGCACTATTTAGATAGTAAAATTCACTCAATCACAAGAAAGGAAATAGCTGCAGTTCAATAAACTGAACTGGAAGTTGCAAATGAAAAAAACACAATAGTTGTTTTTATTTTTTAGATCCACGTGATATCTGTAGAACAGTGCATGTTTTGAAAGTAATCACAATTATGAATTTAAGAGCCTATTTACAAGGACCCTGTGCTACCAATGAGTCATATTTATTGACACATTGGCGGTGCAGTCAGTACTTCTCATTTACAAGGTGGCACATCTAGGCCGGAGCGTCACATTTTGGAGTCCTGTATCTAAATGTACCTGCTCCTGAAGTGGCTGCGATGTGTCAGTATTAAAATATAAACGTAAGCGTTCCATCATAATTTCCAGCATAAAACTGATGCATTGATATTTACGAATTTAGTGAAAAGTGATGCATCAGCAGGTAGTGTTGCACAGAAGTCCAAATGCATCATAATTCTTGCGCCTCTGTAACCCGGCATAGGTAATGACACATTGTCCTTGCCCTATCAAGAGAAGCCAGACAGAAAAGTGTGGCCACCACCCGCCTCCCCAACCACCCACCCCTCACCATCACAAAGGCAGTGAAGGAAACATAAACAAAGTTATTAGCAGGGGACTTCCCTCATTGATCTCAGGGAGACAAGTACTACCAGCTCAGGGCGGAGTCCATCGTCCAACTGCTGCACCAGATAGTACCAAGGCTCCAGCCACCAACCCCCAGGTCCACCAAAATCACTCTACAGGTCAAGCTTGTGGCTGTCCTCCATGTTAGTATTTGGGTCATTCCAGATTACAACAGCCAGAGTGACATGAATCTCCCAGCCATCTTTCTTGACTTTCCTACCCTCTGTCCTGAATGCTATAATCCACAGTCCCTCCTCTTCACCAACCCACAATAACGGCAGCTGGAGATCAAACAAGGCTTCTATGGCATCACCGGGTTCCCATATGTGCTGGGTGCCATGGACAGCATACATGTGCAACTAGTCCCCTTTGCAGCTACATCCCATCTCTACAGGAAACGGAAGCACATGTACTCACTAAATGTCCAGGTCATCGTGGACCATCAGTGCATGTTCACCAAAATGTTGGCCAAAAACCCTGGGAGTGTGTATGACGCATACATCTTCAGGCACTCCATCATCAAGAAGCGCTTCCGGAATGGGAGGCACGGCAATGGGCTACTAATTGTTAAGTACATCTGAATGCCGTCTAAATTATTGAAAGCATGTCAGACATTCATACCACCCAAACAGAAAAATATTTTGGGATCCATAAATGAACCTGTCATTCAGCGTCTAGCCATACTTTGGACTGAATGGACTTGGTGGCCGTGTGAGCAGGCTCGGCATACCGAAATGTGTTTCCTTCCTAGTATAGATGCTGCATACGTATTTTTGAGGTGGCATAGTTGAGTTATATCATTAATTATATTAAAACAAGTGAGTAAGTTACATATCTCCATCTGTTGCTTTGAGTGTGTAAGTCCATTTCCCATACCAATGAATTACTAGGGTTCACCCCTTTCCCTACATTTATCCTGATATGTGGCAACAGTCATCCCACATCATGGGTACCTGGGCACCCTCAGAGTACTGCTCATCGGAGACATGTGACATGGGGTGTCAGAGGAGCGCTACTATCATCAGCAGAAACCATTCGTGCTGCCTTAGATCAGGGAAAAATGGCTGTCCTGATCCTATTGGACCTCTCTGCGGCTTTCGACACGGTGTCACATGCTATCCTGTTACACCGCCTGACCAAAGCTGGCATAGCAGGAACCGTGTTCAAATGGCTCAAGAACTATCTGGAGCAGAGACGACAGGTTGTCATGCTAGGCAATTTCCGTTCTGAGGAGAAGCTCCCGACATCTGGGGTGCCGCAGGGCTCAAGCCTGAGCCCTACCCTTATTAACCTTTATATGGTACCCTTACTGGAACTTATCTCCACCTTTAACATCAGTACTATTGCCTACGCTGATGACACCCAACTCGTGTTGACCCTTGACAAAAATCAAACTGACGCTGAACAAACTCTGAAAGATTGCTTAACAGCAACCTTTGAGTGGATGACCCAAAATCATCTAAAATGTAACTCAGCCAAAACTGAGATTGTTCCTTTTGGCCTCAAAAACTGTTTCTCCCCAAAGGACTGGTGGCCGGAAATGGTGGAAGCCCCCCCCAAGACAACTAATTCTGTTCGAAACCTGGGCATTAAGTTCGACAATACCCTCTCTTTCAGTCTACAAGCCAAAGAAGTAGCTGGGACTTGTTTCAGAACCATCAAAAGCCTCAGGAAATTCTTTGATTTCCTTCCCCTAAGTGCTAGGCGGACAGTGGCTGTAGCGCTTATATCGTCCAGACTGGACTATTGCAACAGTCTGTATGCAGGGCTGAATAAATCGGCCCTGCACAGACTGCAAATGGTCCAGCACGCAGCAGCCAGGCTTGTACTGAAACTACCCAGAAGGTCCTCAGCATCGGCAGCATTAGATGCACTGCACTGGCTCCCGGTGCATAAACGCATCCTCTTTAAAGTACTCACCATCACCTACAGAGCCTACCACAACCAAGGCCCGCTGTACTTGAGGAAGTACTTTCAAGCATATCAGCCGAAACGAACCCTCAGGTCATCTACCACTAACCAACTTCAAATCCCCAGATTCAGGTTAACGACCAAAGGAGGAAAATCTCTTGCTGTCATCGGAGCAAAGGCCTGGAACAACCTCCCCTTGTCTCTACGCCATAACACAACAGAACTTAGTTTCAGGAAAAACCTAAAAACCTGGATCTACTCCCTCTCAGATTCAGACTATAATGCATTGGTATAATCATCACCCTGCACGCTCACTAAATCATCATTACCTCTCATCTCTATTAACCATCCTGGAATCGCAGCGCCAAGATACTCCTTGGAGTGGTAGTGCGCTATATAAGAACACAATCACAATCACAATCACAATCACAGGAGCAATTGGCAAAAGGCCATGGTGGTATACAGGATGTTGTCACAACATGCTTAAGAACATAGAATCGAAGGGATGAACATCAATCTGCCTTGCTGATACAAAATGCTAGTGTAGGCCTCCACATGACAATGTATGGGCAACTTTGTGTGGGAGGTCCACACAGGTTCTGATGATTCCTACCTCAGTGCAGACAGAAAAGGTATGAGTTGATGTGGCATAGTCCACACATGCCATTGTAGTTACATGCCTGACTCATGCCCTCATAGATCCAATATCCTATAATAGACACATGCTCCTTTGTAGTGTTTTGTGAGGAATACGACCAATGTGTTAAGTACCCCAGCCATGTATCACTGTGTTCTCAGCATACAGGCCTTTTCACAGTTCACCTACTGCTGTCATTACCCAAAGTGTATCGCCCAGGAATTTTCTCCATTGAAGTTTTTCAGGCTATTACCTGCAAGATACAGCACAATATTCTCATACATATGAGATCTAGAGCATGCATGCACACACTCATCACATGGATAAAGTATCTAGGTAACAATCTGTACTGAAATGTATGCTTGGATTTCATTAAGTGATCTATGCAAAAGGGTTCCAGGTATGTCCATGAGTCAATATTAGACAAGTGCCCAGCAAGTATGTTGATTTGGAGGTAGACAGACACACTCCGTTTCAACTGCCTAGGCACAGAATGCTTCAAGGCTGCAATGTGTGTGGCCTTGTGTATTTGCCATAACACTTAAGCATTACTGAGGCACAATATGTGTAATTGCACATTAGTCATTTCACATCTGTCATTGACCATATATTTTACCCTCTTGCATGCTGCATGACAATCCCCAGGAAGTGCCTTGATGGACCATGTGCTTCAATCCATATGTACATAACATCAGTGTACCAAATCAGTCTAAACAAATCTAAACAAATAAGGTTTTAGTGCTTAGATAGTTTGTGCATAGATGCATTTTATGTTTGTGCATTTAAAGGGGCGGGAGGTGATGTTTAACTTGTCTATTGTGTTATATATATGTAGATTGGTATAACTTAAGGTTAAAAAGGTTAGGTTAAGTTAGTTTTAAGTTAGGATTGTGTAGGAAATTCAGCACAGGTTATTTTAGGCATATTTAGACAGTATTAGTTATTGTAGTTTAGTCACTTTTAGATTTGAGTTTTATGGTGCCTTTTGCATTTTTACATCTGCTTACTTTTTTATTGCGTGGCAGTTGTCATATCCGCTTAGGGTGGGTTAAGCACATGCTGTACGATTTATTAGCAGTGTTTTATACATGTGAAGCTAGGTGGAGCACCTAAGGAGCAGATCATACCAAGTTTGCAATAGAGTCAACTAAAGGGAACTGACAACATTATTGGGCAATGTAAGTGGCACTCTTGCTGTTAATGAAAACACTGCCCAAAACAGGTATTCATCTACTATTTGCACTGTGTGTGTAAGCGTTGCTATATGTTTTGTATGGATGATTAAGTCAAACCATTGTGATTAATCAAAGATGTGTTGGGTCACATACTGAAGTCAGCCACTTACACACTCTCCTTTGCACCACCTCAGTGATCAAGATGTCATTCTTCTTCTCACTGAAATTGCACTTCCTCTTCCCCGGTGAGTCTGTCAGGAAATCCTGGTTGGTGCTGGGGTTGTTTGGGCCATTGTCATGGATGTGGCTCTCTGCTCCTTGCTCCATGGGTGCCTTCTGTGAAGTGTGCCAATTTTTGTATCTCAAAAGCATAATTTTTTTATGTTTTTTGACTCTTCCGCACTGAAAAATGATGCTAAGGTGGTTTGCGTCGCATTACGTGCCACCAACCAGCCTTATGTCACTTTTGCTCCTGATGTGTCAGTTTCCGCAGCAACATCATGCTCATTAAGCATCATTTTTTTTAAGCAGCCTGAACCCTACTCTATGGTACACTGTATCATAAATACGGCACAATGCAGTGATGTATTAGCTCTTGTAAAGGTAGACCTTAAAGTTTAATGTGTTCAACTGACTAAAATCCTCTGGCCACGTGATTATAGATTAGAAGGGTGATACATGAATGCTCTTGATAAGGCAAAGTGGTTATGGCATTTTACCTGATTTGAGTTTACTCTCTACATGATAGGTATTCAATGAGAGTTCCTGAGGTATGTAACAAAGTCTTCCCTATTGCTGTGGTGGAGTTTACTTATAACAAAAGCCCTGCTCCTGAAATTATGAACTTGCCAAATCAATGAATTTGTCTTTTTCGAGAAGAGAAAAAGAGAGAGTGTGAGAGAGAGTGCTAAGGACAGGGAGAGAGAGAGAGAGATACTGAGAGAGGTTTCTGAATTCACTCTATTATACAGTTGTGACTGATACAAGAGGAGTGTTTGATGGTTTCCCTACTAAGGCCCTCATTAATAGTGGTTAGGAATGGCATTTTGAATAGGACACTCGTCAGTTGTGATAAATAGCATGGATTTCATGTTTTTCCCTTCAAAGTGTAAATAACATGCAGGTTTTGGTGCTTACTGCACAAAATGCAAATGTCCCAGTATTTACTGTGCCATAACCCTACTAAAAATCGCCAAGCATAACTGCAGGATACATGTTCTATTTCCCCCACTAAACAGATGGTGCTACAAAATCTACCAACTCACAATTTCAATCTATGCAGTTACCGTAGGCACCATAAATAGCAGACATCTAAAGGCCCACTCGAAACCATATTATGCATGAACTAGGCTGTGGAATTTCAAGGACCTTTACCATATAATTAGCATTCAGGGCCCAAATACGAAAGTGAGAGATGAATGAGATAATGGTTTATTGATTGTGTGTGTCCACTCTGGCACTTGAGTTATGCACTTTGGTATCAGAATTTCTAAAGGAATGTTTCTCATTGAAAATAACTGTTGATGAATATACCCTACCTAGCCCACCAATCCAGGATTAATGCAAGTCCAAGCTGCTGGGGATTCAATGGAGTCCGACTGCAACCCCTCTAACAAACAAGATCTTGCTTGACGTGGTGGATTATCTTTCAGAAACAAAAGCTTGTACTTGGGCTCTATTTTTCCTTACTACACTGGTTAATTACATTTTGTGTAGTTAGTTACAGGATAGACTGACGGGCATGCTCCGAAGATTAGGAAAATATTGAGATAGAATTTTTGATATTTTAATGGCTGATATATTTATTATACAGCTACACAGAATTTTCTAGTTTAGCAGTCATTGGTTTCTGGACTCTAAGGATTTCCCAGATACATAAAGGTGAATAAACGGATAAGAAGAGAATACGACGGCCTTGTGAAAAAAAAAATCCAGTGTCTTCTTAGAAAACAATACCTTAAATATGAGATATATTTGTAAGAATGGCTCTCGAGCCTAGATGACCTAAAGCATTGGCACTGCTCGAGCCATGAACAATATTCAATCATATGAGCAGGCTGTGAGTGATTCAGTCACATTGGTTGGCTGAAAGTGATTTAGTCATATGAGCTGGATGAATGGGAAAAGTCTAAAAAACTGATGCATTCACAAACTTTAAAAACAAATACACAACTTCCCTAAGGAGCATGAACATTTTCAGATTCCACTTGTAATGCAAAAAGTACACCTTAGTTCTTAATATAGTATTTTAAAAAACACAATACACTTAACCAAAATATGTACTACAAAGTTATATTGCACAAAGCTATCAAAATGTAAAAAATTATACAATATTTCAAATTAATACTGTGAAAACGTATAATATAATTGCTATTGTAATCTTTTAATGCTTGCTTTCTGTACAAATTTATAAAATTGTATTTAAATATATACATTATAAATGAAATGCATGATTCATATTTTAAAGGAATAATTGTAAAAATAAGTGTATCATTTTAAAAACAAGTATATCAATGTATATCTCATTTTAATTGTATTTTACAATATACGTGACATCAAATATCTTATTATAAAATTGAAAAGATATTCACAACTCTACATTAAACTAAGACATTTATTTAAAATATAATCACATGCATATCAAAAAACACATTTCATCCAAAATGCACTAAAGATGTGTGTCAGTACTATCGCGATGCATAGTGGTAGCATTGCTTATTTACTCCTCTAAAAGTATGTGGTACTGGAAAGGTGCCCTTTTCGCAAATTCACTTTGTGGCTTTTTGCTTCAAAAGGGCATTACTGAGTGGCAGATCAGAGCAAGCACCTATAGGTTATGATGTAAAGCTTGATCAACTAAGATGGCCTGACCAGATTAATGTAGAACAAGTATGTACAAACAAGAGGGAATGGATTGCTTCCCACCAAAACCGAGGCACTGCATGTGTGCAGTGCTGCAGTGCACAGCACACATCCAATTGATATGATTGTGTACTGGATGTGCATGTCTCCAGTACAAATCTTGCAAAAGAAAGTGCACACTCACCTCTGTTCCATGGCATGAGGCATCCTGGGCCATATTATCAAGAAAGGGTGATACATTATCGCCGCTTTTATCGGCAGGAAACTGCCGCTAAAGCGGGATAATAGACTTGATAATATGCCCTTGAGAATTCCAATAGAAGTCCATGTTCGACCAGAACATGAGCTTCTATTGAAATTCACAAGGCCACATTATCAAGCCCATTATCGCCGCTTTAGCGGCAGTTTCCTGCCGATAAAAGCGGCGATAATGTATCGCCCTTTCTTGATAATATGGCCCCCTATTTGTACACCAGTTCAAGAGAATACACCAGCAGCAGGTCACTCATTGTAGAATAGCAGATTGTAGCAAACTCATCGACTTTGAGGGCTATGGCTACGGTAATGTTCTTATTTGTTATATTCTCTTCTCATCTTCTTTTTCTTTACATTGGCCGTCATAATGTGTACAATATTCATAATAATAACATTAATTATTCTTTGATTTACAAGAATAAATTCAATCAGATACTAAGCTATGTAATTCAACAACCGACCTCTACATTACCTTTCTATTGTTAATTTAGGTGGATTGTTTATGTTGTATCTTGTCTCTTTCTTTTAAATCATGTATATTGTTTTCTTATTATGCCTCATGGATTCTCAATAAAAAAAAAAATTTAAAAATAAATTATATACTAAGACTGATTTTTCAAAAAGTGGCCACAAATTGCGCACCAATGTTTTGTGAATCCAATCTGATTTTCCAAACTGACCTATGCATTAATAGATCAGTTTTCAAAATAGAGACTCACAGGGGGGGGTCATGGAATGACTGCCCAATTAACATTCATTAGCAGGGCGCTAATTGAGACTTCCTCTGAATAGCTACCATTACACAGGTGTTGACCTGGAAGGGAAACCAGACCACTATCCCTGTGAAAGTATTTCAAAATAATGTTCTTTTAAGCAGGCTGAGTTTCTTAAAGGAAATGTGGCTTCAACCATGATTCCCAAAGGGATTAGGGGCCATATGTATCAAGAAGTCATTTTGCGATTCTCAAATAGCGACTTTTTGTGAATCGCTATTTGAGAATCGCAAAATGCTATGTATGTAGTAGTATTTGCAATACATTTTGCAAACCCTATATATACCTTAACTGCGAATCGCAAATTGCGATTCGCAATTAAGGAATACCTCCCCATTCATTCCTATGGGCCTAGAGGTCGATAGGAATGACTGGGAAGACATTCTCAATTTGCGATTCGCAATTAGCAAATCGCAAATTGAGAATGCAATTTCAAGGTTGCAGGGGTGTCAAAAGGACACCCTGTTGCACCCCTGAAATAAGCATGGGTGCACATGTGGTGCACATACATGCCCTAAGGGCATGTATGTGCTTCACATTACACTTTGAAAAATGCAAAAAAGTGAATTTTTCAAAGAAATTGCAAATTACCATCAACTTGAAGTTGGTGGTAATTTGCGATTCCTTAAAGCCAAATTGCACTTTTTGGGTGCTTCCTACATTGCATTTAAGGAATCGCAAAATTTGCGATTCCTTAAATGCAAACGCAAAATAAGGAATCGCAAATTTTGCAATTCCTTATTTTGCCTTAATACATACCACTTGGCAAAATTTGATTCGCAAACGCCGACATTCTGCGAATATCTGCGTTTGCGAATGCAATTTTGCTTGATACATATGGCCCTAGGTTTCTAAGCAGATCTCTTCCCCTTTGCGCATCAGTTACCACTCCAACCTAGGAGTCTGTAGGTGGTTAGGTTTGTAACCAGAATGCAGGTTGCAAACCATAGATATACAGGGCCTCATTTACGAGGTTTTGGCGCAGGGCAGTGCTGCAAGGACTTTTGCTGCGCTGGCTACTGATAGGTGGGTTGCAGCACTTTACAACCCCCCACTGCCAGATGCAGGATTAAATACATCTATTCCTCCTTTAGTTCTTTGAGAATGATGTACCTTAGGTGACATTCAAATTAAGCAGTCAGCTGTTCTCAATAGAATACAGCAAATTATTATAGTTAAGGGTAAATATATAATTCAAATAGTGTTGGTAGTATTGTTACACATCCTTTTCTTGTCATCAGTACAATTTTAGTGATAAAAATGACAGAGCCTGCCTGCCAAAACATATATAGGTTTTACTGAGTTGTCATTAATTCCTTCCTCTGGCCTATTCTGCTCTAAGTTCTCCATTAACCTAGGGTTGGGACAGGATAGTCCCAACCCTGCTGATAACTCTACTAAAGAACTTTTTGTTATCTACAAAGAACTAACATCATTGAAGAGAACTATAGCTCCTGAACTCCATTCTAGGGATATGCTTGAAGCCATTGCTGACTTCTTTGTGCAGAAAGTGGATAGCATATATAAATCCTTTGCAGACACATTGGCAGAACCCCCTAAGGATACCTCTACCAATAGGCAGACGATTAACAACAGTGGCCTTAAACCGTTTGTGGTGCCTAATAATATGGAATTGGTGAGCATCATGCATAGTATTAAATCCGGCTCACCGGAGGACGAAGCTCGCCCGAAGATTTTTAAGAATCAAGTCGAACTTCTGGCGACTCATATAGGCCACATGGCGAAACAGTAATTTCTAACAAGTCAAATACCGCAAGACTGGAAAATAGCGCAAGTCATTCCCTTAAAAAAAAAAAACCCATGTGAGTGCTGCGCAGTTGGACAACTATCGTCCTATATCGCTGTTACCTTTCTGTGCCAAGGTGGTGGAAAAAATAGTTAATAAACAGCTTTCTGAATATTTGGAAAATGGACTGCATCTGCATCCCTCTCAATCGGGATTTAGAGCACACCACTCGACGGAATCAGCACTCCTCTTTTCAACTGAGCTACTGAGGAGTAGAGTAGATGATGGGAAGACAGCTGCGCTCCTTTTATTAGACCTGAACGCGGCATTTGACACCGTCTCCCATCCCATACTGCTCTCTCGTCTGGAGGAGGTGGGTATCGAGGGCCTGGCTCACGAGTGGATGTGCTCATTTTTGGCGAATAGACAATTTCAAGTCTATTGCCCTCCGTTTAAATCAGAGGTGCGCTCGCTCAGACACAGGGTGCCGCAGGGCTCAATTCCGAGCCCGACTTTGTTCAATCTTTATATGGCACCCCTGGCCAAGTTGGTTGCGACGTACGGGGTTGAGATAGTGTCATATGCTGATGACACCCAGCTTGTAGTGACACTGTCTCAGCCCCTGGAAGAGGCTTCAGCCAATTTCTCGGCATGTCTGAGCGGGGTAGCCGGATGGATGAACACCGATTGCTTACGCCTTAACGCAAATAAAATTGAGCTTTTGGTGTTGGGGAATTCTCCATCCATCTGGTCATGGGCATGGTGGCCTAAAGAACTCGGCACCATCCCAGAACCATTAGAGCAGGTTAAAAATTTAGGGGTCAGTTTGGACGAGACTCTATCCTTCGAACAGCACACCAGAGGGATAGCAGGGAAATGCTATGGGGAATGCTATGGGATCCTCAAGGTCCTACGCAAGACCCTGGACGCGCTCCCTGCAAATAGTAGGAAAACGCTAATTCACACGTTGGTGACGCCTCACCTTGACTATAGTAATGGCTTGTATTTAGGCTTGAGTAGGAAAGGTTTGCATAGGCTACAGTGTGTCCAAAACGCGGCAGCGAGACTAGCTCTCAACCTCTCAAGAAGATCTTCAGGGAAACAAGCTCTAGCCCAACTCCATTGGCTCCCTATACGGGAACGCATTATCTTCAAGAGCATGTGTATGACCCACCGTATTGCTTATCAAATATCACCCCAATCGTCCTCTAAGATCTCAGGGGCGTATGCTCTTTCAGGTACCCATAATTCAGCGGGCACGGATGGGGGGTCGGTCCTTCAGATATTTGGCTAGCAAACAATGGAATGACCTCCCCATTGAGCTCCGGATGGAGCCATCAGAAGTTAGCTTTAGGTGTAGGCTGAAAACTCACCTCTTTCCCAAAGCTTAATTTTCTCCTGACCTCTCCCTTAGTGGCTTTTGTTTTGGGGTTTAGTGCTGGGGAACTTGTTTCTAAGCGCGGGGACACACTGTTCCTAGTGTAACCAGGCGCTATATAAAAGGTGTTATTATTATTATTATTATGATTATTATTATTATTATTATTTATAGTGGAGATACTATTGAATAAGTGCAACAGATTCCAAGAACACCTAGTCACAGAGACTATTTCACCCTCTATCTAATTCTTCTCCCAGTTTTCCCTTGGACTAGGTATTTGTGCACAACTGTGTTCTTTTTACCATCTAACAACTAGGAGGAGCTGTGATGTTTTAGTAAAATGAGCATTTGGATGAAATCTGTAAGTGGTACAAGGGTTTCCTTTGTCAGGCCTCCTACCTTACCTATTTTTTTTTTATATTCTTATATAGAGCCTGAATAGACTCCCGGAGGGGTATCTCCGCGCTTTGCCAGTAAGAATATAGCTCCAGATGTTAGATCAGGGAGGATAGTGCTTATTACCAGGGGACAGTCGGTTGCTGGAAAATAGGTGTGTTTTTAGAGTCTTCCGGAAAGCTAGATGGCTGGTGAGAGATCGCAGCTCAAGAGGGAGGGTGTTCTAGAGCCTAGGTCCCATATGTGCCAGCGCTCGGCCTCCTTGTCTGGACTTCTTTATTCTGGGTACCTGTAGAAGCTCCAGGTTACTGGAGTGCAGGGAGCGTCCAGGAACATATGGCTGGAAGATTTTGGCCAGATATTTTGGACCTTCACCTATCATACTTCTATGAATGGTACATAGAGTTTTGAACTGTACTCGCTTCCTCACTGGCAACCAATGGAGTCTGGTCAGCAGGGGGCGAGAGGGAGTCCCAAAAGGTACATTAAGGACAGCCCTAGCTGCTGTATTTTGGAAAACTTGTAACTTTTTGAGTTGACCTTCATTAGCTCCTAACAGAAGACCGTTAAAATAATCCACTCTGCTGATGACTAACGCCTGCACAAGTGTTTTTCTGTGGCAGTCTGGTAGATAAGGGAACACTCTTTTTAACATGCCAATTGCCCGAAAGCAGGTGCTCGCCACTTGATTTACATGGTCCTTAAAAGCGAGTGTCTGATCCAAAAGTACTCCTAGGTTTTTGACCGTGCTCTTGGGGCTGGGAACAGGTCCTAATTCCAAGGGCCACCATTCAGGCGACCAGTATGTTGCTGCATGGCCAAACAACATGACCTCTGTTTTCCCTACGTTGCATTGAAGACAGTTTGATGACATCCACTTGGATATTGCCCTCATTCCGTCTGCAAAAGATCTTTTTATTGCAGGTGTCTGATTTTTGAAGGGAAAAAGGAGTTGGGTGTCATCGGCGTATGACACCGGGGTGAACCCAAATGATCTTGCTAAGTTGGCTAAGGGGGCCACATATACGTTGAATAATGTCGGGCTTAAACAAGAGCCCTGTGGCACTCCCTTATTGAGCTTCCTGTGGATGGATTTATGGGAGCCCAGCCTTACTTCTTGGGAGCGGCCAGATAGAAAGCTTTCCATCCAGGACAGAGCCACTCCTTCCAGGCCTACATGCTTTAAACGGTCGAGAAGCACCATGTGAGACACCGTATCAAATGCGGCGGAGAGGTCTAACAGCACCAGAATCATAGAACTGCCCTCATCTAGTGCCATTTTGATGTTATTGGTCACTGTTTGAAGGGCTGATTCGGTGCTGTGGTTAGGCCTGAACCCAGATTGTGAGTAGTCCAGGCCCTCCGTCGCCTCTAGATGTTCTGATAGATAGGTGTTCACGTGCTTCTCGGCTATCTTGCCGAAGTAGGGCAGGAGTGAGATGAAATGGATGAATATGTAGGTCTTGCACCATTCCTTAAGATAGGGCTGTGTTCATAACATAGCACTAAAAGCGCAGTTTTTGCGATCACGGAGGAGCTGCAGATGGTGCTGGACCAGGGAGCGTCCCGATCATCCTTCTCGACCTTAGTGCAGCTCTCAACACAGTAGACCATGAAATACTTACTCAAAGAATGAGTGAAGCCGGAATAAAAGATGATGCTCAAAATTGGTTCACTTCCTTCCTAAAGGGAAGGATATTTCAGGTCTTTGAAAAATCCTGCTATTGGGACATTTTAAGTGCGGGGTACCGCTGTCCTTCCCACACTTTTTAACCAATATTTGTGCTCGCTCACTGGCATTGTTCAGGAGTTCGCCCTGTTAATTGTCTCCTATGAGGATGGCACACAATTAGTCATTTCAGGTACACTAGGAAAAGGAGCACACTATGAGCAACTGGCCCCCTTTTTAGAAAAAGTAGCCAGATGGATGGCAAGCTGCTGTTTTATACTAAATGGGTATCATAGATATTATGATACTGAGCAATAGTCTTAACCCCAGCTGACTCTCGAATGCCAGAAGTGTTTAAGCAATGCACGTACCCCTAACACCCCCATTAAAAGCTTGGGGATGTGGCTTGACAATTCTCTTTCTATGGAAGCACAAGTAAAATAACTTGCAGCCAGCTCTTATGGCATTGTCAGAACGCTTTAAAAAAATCCTAGACTTACTTACCCATCCTTCCATGGGAACTATTGTCCAATACCTAATACTATCTTTTCATGACTATGGGAATTTCCTATTCCTAGGTTCCTCATGACAGGTGACAAAAAGACTTCAAGTTCTTCAAAACGCAGCAGTGTGGCTGCTGCTCAATGTTCCAAAATAGATCTCCTCTAAAAATGTTTTTGTCTCCCTTCACTGGCTCCCTTTTGAGGAACGGGTCAATATCAAGCGTTATACCTAGCATATTGAGGACTCCCTGCTAAGAGACCTTCTCTTCTAAGGACCATGCTAATACCCTATACCCGGAGGGGGGCTCTGAGGTCGTTCACTGCCTGATTTTTGAAGGTCCCTTGAATGTGAAGGACTCAATGGGGTGGACGCTCCTTCTTCAGTCTAGTCCCAAACTATGGAACTCATTGCCTATCAAGCTAAGGATGGTAGACAATGAGACTATGTTCAGAACACAGCTGAAAACCTAGCTCCTTCCAAATTAACATCTTGCTAATACTGATCTCGTCTAAGAGGAGATGTTTAACAGTAGTTCGGCTAGTGCTGGGAAGCCTTTGGGTAGCCATGTGCTTTAGAAATCTATATAGAATAGAATAGAACATAATAGAACTCCTTTTGGCAACAGTAAAAAGGGACTAGGTGAATTCATTGTGGTGACAGCACAGAAGTCAAGAACTCACACTCCCAGAACAACCCGGGGACATCCCTCATCCTTTTTGGGATGCCATGGGCTTCACATGCCTCTATTTGTGGTATTCTGACTCCAGGTGATTTCCTGGTTAGGGCTTTACATATTCTGCAATTTGTTCATGCTGGCCCTCTTGGCCTGAACCTTAAGTCCAATCTTCCAGATCAAATTCCTCTCCCTCCCGTGCTTGTATTTTACTAGTCTGGAGGCTTTATCTGCCTCCTTCCCTTGCATCTGGCATTCCCAGAACTGGCCTTAAAGTTTGTACTATTACAGTCACCCAATACTACTCCTTATTTCTTTCTCCTGGGCAAGAAACCCTTCTATTTTAGATTACACCTTGGGACTCTTCTGCCTAATTGCCTGGAATTTAATCATGACTCAGAACTCTCTAGGCTAATGTTGCCATGGTGTGACAAACAAGCCTTCCATGGTTGGATCAGGCCAGGTGCCTCCCAAGTCATTGATGTGAGCCAATTCTTTCATTTGTTTTGTTCCTGCTTTGGGAATTTCTTTTTGAGAAACAAAAATGTTTGCTGAGCAGCCCCCTGAAACACCGTGTGGATCAGAACACTTTTAGTATCTTCAGATGTGTTGTCTTCCGCTAAAGGTACAGAAATCTTTGCTGGGTGGAGATATATTAAATGATGGTGGGCAATAGTTCATGGTGGTGGGGGTACCTCTGTCAATTTGATGGATGATGGGCCGACCGCCATACTCTAAATGAGGCCCTAAGTCTTTTTTTCTTATATTTAGTTACTTTGTAATGCACGTTATATGACATACTAACTGCCATGTTGTATTCTTTTAAGTCTCACTTACAGACAGCTTTAGATGTCTGTTGTTGATGCCCTGTTGTGAACAAAACAATACAT
This sequence comes from Lissotriton vulgaris, assembly GCF_964263255.1. NCBI lineage: Eukaryota > Metazoa > Chordata > Amphibia > Caudata > Salamandridae > Lissotriton > Lissotriton vulgaris. The sequence goes on along the minus strand of NC_141687.1, from coordinate 1,599,896,432 downwards.
AGATTCAGCTTTGGGTCGCAATCTGTCTCATAACTAGATGACTTTTGTTTTTCCCCACTTCCTTATTTCTGATTCAGTAGTTTTCCTCCCTCTGCTTGTGTTTGTCCCCCCAGGAACATTTTGTCTCACCATGTTTTCATAGGATGGCATGTTTCCGTTCACTGCTCATTTCAGACCTTGCATTGCAGAACATAGGAGGGACTATTTTCTCTCCCCATCTGTCCCTGCTCCACTCTACTTCCATACCCACTCTCTTTAGTAAAAACTGCCCAAAACTCACCATGTGTGTCTATATGCCCCCAAAACATGCTCTGAGTGTTACCCACTACTGTATCATAAGATGCTCGTCTTATAATGTTTTAACCATTGCAAGTTCTCTGCCCATACAAACATATGCACATGCATGCACAGCTAGCAGTTTTCAATGATCTTTCCTATACTTTATTTAAATCCATTCAAAGATGGCTCCACATGTGCGTGCACACCATATTTGAAAGTGCTTACTCAAAGCACAAGACAATCCTGGGATGTGTGCACATTTATAATGAAATACTGGACCTGCCCTGTCAGCACTGGTGCCTTTCACAGTGCTGCAATCCTCCTGAGCTTCTGCAAGCACGAACAACCCTTATGGAGAATGTCTTTGGCTGGAACATGGGTCTCTGCCCTATGTTGTGATAAAAGCTCTGTAATCTTTCCAAAGGGCAAACCACATGAGGAAGTCATTTAGCAGACCCGGCAACCTCTCCTCCAGCATCAGCTATCAACAGGTACCTTACTCTACCTGTTGATTTGTGTTCTTTCCAGGCATTCTACTCCATGTGTGCCTCGGTCCTTGCTGCAAATGGAGCCTGGTTCATTGTTATTCACTAGTTATGATTACATTTTTAGTTTGTTATTGGTGACTTCTTTGAAACTGCTTGGACAAGTGATACTGTATTTCCCAATGACCATCCAGCCTACCTATTGAAAGATATTTTTTTGCGGTATCATACCCGGCACCATTTGCACTTTACTATTTACCCGGTTTACTTAACTGGCATTGGGCCTTGTGTAATATGACTTTCTTATGCGACTATGAATTATGTAATACTATGAGTAATGTTTTTTAATTGTATTGTATATATGTGTACTTTTATGGTGTGAAATATAACCGAAATAAAGTCTCTATTGAATTGAATTGAATTTGACTTCTTTGAACAAACCTTCTACTATACCGTACAAATGCTGCCATTACAGCTCTAACTTACAATAGGACACAAGAGGATATTATAGAATATTGTATGGTCTGTAGAGGATGGATGGATCAAAACTATACATCCATAATGTAACTGATGTGATTCTATATACAGTTGCCTCCAGAATTGTCATATGGCTGGACAGATAAAAACTTTTCTGCTTTTTTTTAATTGCTTACCATTTGTGCTGAGAAATTGGCAAACCGCACTTCACAAAGATTTAATGAAAAACACTTTTGTAGTTAACTTGGAGCACGTGCCAATATTCTGTGGTGTTACAGCACTAGTTAGTGACCTGTAGTGTCATTGGTATGTGACAAATTGGGATTAAGTCTTACTAAAGGCAAATATGGTGTCTCTGCCTCGTGTCTCCCTTTTTTCCATAATGGTTTTCTGATACTATCTAATTTTTGAATTGCACGTCTCAAAAAAATTGCAATACAACTTTTCTCATTATATGAATCTAAATTATGATCGCAGATAAAACTATACTTTTCGACATATTGCTAAATAACTTAGAGGGCTGGTGAAGCAAGCTCTAAATATTTTACAGACGTATGGAAGATGGATTTTGTTGTCTCTCAGTCTAGAGGAAGAAAAAGCATCTGTCAAATCCTTAAAATATCAGTCATTATAATGTAGCGCTCCCATATGCTGCAATTTTTGACAGACTGAAATTGTTATTGAATGAGGTTGCTAGACGTAGCGACATGTTCTCCGCTGCTCCTTTTATTTCAAATATTCAGTAAATGTATCTAAACACAAATAGCATTCCTGGGACCCCACTCCGGGTCTGTTGCACTTTCTTTGTTTGCGCCATGGCACACCTTTTCGTTTGCGCCATGGCGCACCTTTTAAAAGGTGCGCCAGGTGCAAACAAGGAAAGTGCGCCATATTAGAATGAATTTGCTGCTCCCAGGGCAGCTGAGACCTCAAGTGAAATGCAGAGCAGCTGCTTCAATGCTGCTCCGTGTTTCCCAGTGCATTCAGCAACACCCCTACACTTTTCAAGGGGGATTCGAGATCCCCTTGCAGGCAGGTGCAGTGACTGACTGCACCAGCCTGCAGTGGAATGTCTGGGGGCACAATGCATATTTTGGGCCTTGATGTCTTGATTTCTGTTGTTTCTACAATCTGTGAGTAAGTGAAAGGTGAATTTATTTGCTGATTACGTCGCTTTGTGATAGACAATTATCGCATCACACTGAGCACTTCAATCTGCCCCACTGCTGATAACCACAGGGGTCTGAGTCTTCCCGCTTTACACTTAGCCAGAGGAAGTATATTTCTAATGATGTAGCTTGACGTGTCTCACAGCCAAGCTCTGCTACTAGGGTATGCGTTTTGGTGATGTTGTTCACTGATTTTCTAAATCTTTATTGAAGTTTACTAAAAACCATGTAATTTTGATAATACAAAAATGTAGCTACAAAAATTGTGAAACCTTTCAAAATGCATTTTAAGATTCATTTAGTACAATTGGATATTTATCTATTTGTTATAAACTCTATGCTGATAGATGCGCACATTTCCCCTTCCTCGCTTTTTACGGAAAATCAGGGATCCAACATTTCAGATTTTCTTTCCAAATCAGGTCTTGTACATATTCCAATTCCTCCATCATTTCACCCAGACAGTATTACTCCAATATTGCAATCCAGAATCTACTACATTGTATTGAATCAAAGAATGATCTTAAATTTCTTCATCATATCTAGATACCAACTATTTTATATTTACAAAATCTATCCTCTATTCCCCGTTCAATTTGCTACACATCTAGACTCTGTGCTTCTTCGGACCAACTTAGATTATTACAATAATTGGCCTTCCTCAAAACTTATAGCTGCCATTTGACATAGGTTAAATGTCAAATGGCAGCCAAAATGACCTTCTCAAGCATCCTAATACATTATCCTACTACTGTCAACTATCAACATAAAAATGTTGTGCATATAAACTACTTATTCTGGGATTCAATCTATCTCCTAGCTACTTGTCACTAATGAGGAATATATGCACTCACTAACCAAAAAACTCTTTGTTTCCTTTAAACGTCTGTGTGCAGCCTAATGTTTTCACTCATTCCAGTGGCTTGGTCCTTGCTTGTGGAATATGCTACCAGCCAAAAAACCCTTTATCACCTCTCGCTACCCTTCTAACCTGCCTTAAAATCCTGACAGCCAAAGATGGAAAGTGACATCAATTGATTCTGGTTTGCTTAAGTATGTATTCCTAGCCTCCCTGATAACCCCTAATTTAAACAAAATAATATGCAAATACTTACTTGCCCCATATAATTAATATCTATTAAAGAAGTCTTACGTAACATCACTAGCTCTGCCAATCTAGAAAGCTGCTCCCTAACTATTTCACCCAATTTATCACCTAACACATCAACTGACAGACCACCAGACCACGTACCATCGTCTATAGCAGACTCACCTATAACAGAAGTTGATATGTTACAATCTCACGCACTTTCTACTGCCATAACATTAGCGATTACCATCACTTCCCCTTCTCTTGGAGGCCCCCCTTCTGAATCTTCACCCTCCTATACCAGTCTGGAGACAAACAAACAAATAACTGTTTCTAAAGAGAGACTAAATCAAAGACAAGAGACAGATGATCCTTCCTCATTAGATATAATACTGCAACTATTGGGTAACCAACGGGCTGATGCACAGGAACATTATTTACAATTAAGGGAGGATAATAGCAAAGTACAATCATCCTTACAAGAACTTACTACTAAATTTGGGGGGTTTCACAGGACATTGTGGAACTTCAAAAACGGGTGGTTATGCTAGAAGAAACAAGCACAAAAACAGCATTCGTAGCCGACAAACATGAGATCCAACTCGTGACACTTCAACAAAAGATTGAAGACTTGGAGAATCGTCAGAGACGATCAAATCTAAGACATTTGGGCATACCGGAGGGAGCAGAATGATCTGATCCAAGGGCCTACTTAGTGGGTCTGTTTCAGAAAGCTTTCCCTGACCTAGCTGACTGGGATTAGGACTCACAAATTCAACAAGCTCATCGTCTTCCGTTGATACAGAGAAACAGGGAGAATCAATTCCCACGCCCCTTTCTAATCTTCTTTGGAAACTTTTTACTGCGACAGGCTATTTGGCAGAGAGCTCGTCCCAACACCCCTGTACCTATTGGCAAGATCTCAATTTTCGCTCGCTCTGACCTTAGTAAAGAAACAATGGACAGACGATGGATGTTACGCAAATTATTAGTTCCAATTAAAACTAGTGGAGGTCAGGCGTTTCTTCAAGAACCAGCACGTCTTAAGGTTATCAAAGATGGGCGTACTCATTTTTTTACAGATGTAAAAGAAGCAGAATCATACTTAGCTGATATCGGCGCGGGCAAGAGCAAGACTAAGACTTAGTATAACGCAAAATACTGGCTTCACTGGAGGACTAACTCTCATCAGAACTCTTTATACTCAAGCAACATTGGCTATACTGGGGGTCCATCTAATTTTGCTCCAGCCTTATGCTACATGTAGCACTGTGTACTAGCAAATGTTAAGCTTGCCTCTATGCACTTACTTATGCACTTACTTATAAACTGCTCAAATAATAAGTAAAGGGAGGGTGGGGGCCTCTTAAGGCGACCTGTTACGTAGGCTGACCTTTCAGCGGCAGCAGATGCAGAGGGACGGCTCTTCCCCGGCTGGGGTAAGAGCTAGGGGGGAGGGTGGTGGGGGGGGGGTTTCTCCGCACCATGGGGGGGTGAAGGGGGGAGGGAAAAACCAGGAAAAATCGTTTACAGGCTGAGGGGGTGAATCTACAATATGATTTCAGATTTTTTTTGCTTATTAACGGCATTAGAAGTAGGCAATGTATGAGGATATGTGGTTACGGACAATACCTTGGACAATTTGAGACAAACTTAAAATTTAAGGCTTACACTTTTTTCTTTCTTTTACTTCTTAGATGTATGAAATAAAATGCTTAGCTTGGAATGTAGCAGGGCTAAATAGTAAGAACAAAAGGTGTTTGATAAAAGAAGAATTGAAAATGCATAATCCCCATGTCGGCCTTTTATCTGAAACACATATTGCGGGGAAGGATAAGAAACTACTCAACCAACTGGGATACGATATTATAGCTTGCTCTACTTTTGGGCAATCTATAAGAGGAGTTGCTATTCTTAAGGATACACGATTTAGGGCTGAAACAATACAAACCTCTTGTGGCAAGGATGGCAGATGGGCAATAGCGCAGATTAGTTTTGAGAATGTTAAGTATGTTCTATGTGTGGTTTACGGTTGCAATACAGATGATCCCACTCTATTCAATCAACTGAATATTAAACTTTTGGATTGGGAGGGAGAACTTATTATTATGGGGGATTTTAATTGTATTATGGACTACAGAATAGATATAACTAGATCTGGTGGTCATCAAAGGATGCACAAAACCAGGCCATCTATTCTTGACCTATGTCGCATACACAATATTAAAGATATCTGGCGACACCTATACGCAAATAAACTGGGGTATACCTATTATTCTGCACCTCACAAATTATGTTAAAGGTTAGACATGGCATTAATAAGTGACAATTTATTGAAAAATAGTTCTATGGTTCTATGTCCTCGAATTTCTTCTGATCACAATGCTATAATACTGATTTTTAAAACAACAAATATTAGAGCTACTCCCCAGCCATTTTCTTTTCCCAGACATCTGATTTCAGATATACGCTATATGACGCAACTAAAGCTACATCTTACTGAATTTATAGATATAAACACAAATTCAGCTTCACCTGCTATGGTATGGGATGCCTGTAAGGCAAGCATCAGGGGGTTTACTCAGGCTTATGTGATCAGACTGAATCTAGAACATAAAAAAAATAACGATTTATTGATGTCAAAAATAACTATTCAAGAAGAACTATTATCGTCAGCACTCCGGTCTAACCTATCAACGAGCACAGAAATTGGTCTTAAACTTTGCTCACTCAAAATTGAAACCAAGACTAAATTTATACAGAAAAGCATAAACAACTTACACAAATTCAAAATAACACAATATGAGGAGGGGGACAACATTGGGAAAATTCTAGCTTATAAAGCCGCTGAGGACAGGGCAAACTCCACAATTACAAATATACGGGGGGCAGGTAATAAAATTTATACCCAACCACAAGATATCCTAGAACAATTCGCCGATTTTTATAGAACTTTATATACCCCAGAAGTGGTGCCTAATCCAGATGAAATACAGAAATATATTGAAGACCACACTATAGATACACAGAATAGTCCAGAGATAGATTCACTCTCTGATGATATAACAATGGCTGAACTACATCAAGCTATTGCCTCATTACCTGCAGGAAAAGCAACAGGGGAAGACACCATACCCTTAGAAATATACAAACTATGTTTAAACGAGCTTGAACAATTACTATTGAAAGTTATTCAGTCTGTAGGCTCAGATGGAAAAACACCTAAATCTTGGAACAGGGCAAAAATAATATTCTTTTTGAAGAAAGGCAAACCAAAGGAAGAGAGAGGGTCATACCGCCCTATCTCTTTAATAAATACAGACGCAAAAATATTTGCCAAAATTTTAGCACTAAGACTGGCTCCTATCATGCCCCAGATCATCAACCCACAACAACATGGCTTTATAACTGGGAGAGATACCACCATACATGTTAATATGGCTATTACAGCATTTGACGTTGCAGAGACTGAATCCACCCCACTCGGTATGATTTTATTAGAAGCCGAAAAAGCTTTCGACCGAGTGGGGTGGGACTTTCTCTGGTGCGTATTGTCCAAAATCGAGTTCGGGGGACAATTTTTGAGGTGCATACAAGCACTGTATGATAACCCAACAGCATACACCAGCTATGGGGGGCTGGTATCCTCAGACTTTTTGATTCAACGAGGAACCCGCCAGGGTTGCCCTTTATCACCTCTTTTATTTGCCCTTTCACTGGAACCTTTTTTGTTTGCCCTTCAATCACAAACTCAGATTGCACCGTTTAGATCAGGACTACAAGAACTAAAAATAACTGCATATGCCGACGACATTGCGGTTTATACAGAAGACATAGTCGAGGCATTAAAGGGAATAGTATTAGAGGCCGGAAAATATGGGAATGTGGCGGGTTATAAACTAAATCTATAAAAAACACAAGTAATAGCTAACTACACTCCAACTGTGATAGTGCCTGAGATCTGCCATACTGCTACTTATCTCGGGGTCAAAATAACGGCCAAACTACAGGAAATTAACAATATAAATTATAACGAACTAACCAAATCTACCAGCTTATTATTAAAAAAATGGCATAGGCTACCTCTGAATTTAATCAGCAGAATCAATCTGATCAAGATGAAGGTATTGCCCAAATATGTGTATTTATTTCGATCTATACCACTCGCGTTAAATAACCAATTTTTTAAGAAACTTGATGGAGTACTGAGTAGCATTATTTGGGGGTACAAAAAAGCAAGAAGATCATTGAAATTCATGAAAAACAACACGAATGAAGGAGGGCTTAATTTTCCTGACTTTAAATTATATTTTTGGTCCGCTTTTGTCATCCGCCTTCGCTCTTTACTCAATGAAGGAAGGGCTTTGTTCTTCCACTCTTTTATGCTAAAGTCTGACTCGAATATGTTTCTGTTTAGAACTAACGATCCTAATTACTATAAAAGGGTTAAATTTAAGACCGCAAGAGACTTAACAAAGATCTGGGGCAATATACTCTTATTTTGTAACACCAGCTTTTTCCACTCAAAGCTTCCATTATGGGGCAATCCGGGCCTTCCAAGCATTTTTAATGATAGCACTACACGTGGTTGGCTTAGATCAGGAATTGCCGTTTTAGGGGACTTATATGGCACACAAGGATTTTTAGAATTTAACACTCTCAAATTACTATATGACCTGCCTGAAAACATGAGGTACAAATATTTACAGATACATGACTATTTGATTAACAAAAAACAAATCTTGGAGGCCACTGAATGTGATATATGGACCGGTTTATACTCACTAAAAAATAAATCTGTAATAAGCGAAGCATATAGATCTCTTACCGACTATAAACCAAACGATTGTATCACGCTGGCCGGCAAATGGAGTAGAATATTGGGCTCAAATATAACATCTAAACAGATAGAGAGTTCCCTGACAAACATCAACAAACGAGTACGATCATCTAGTCTAAGACTCCAACAATTCAGAACAACCTGTATGCTACATTACACCCCGGAAAGAATTTCTAAATGGTCCTCCAATAGCACCTACAGTGACCGCACAAAATGCCCCAAATGCTCTACTGAAGCAGCTGATTTGGTACACATGCTATTCTTGTGTCCCAATCTTAAGACTTTCTGGTGCGATATTGAAAATGTCTTGAAAATGAAACAGATTCAGTTGCCTACGTTTACGGCTACCTCGGTTCTGTTAGACACCTACCCTGTCTCTTTTCCACAAGCTGCCCTGGCCATGATACTTATGTCTTGCGCTAAGCTAACTCTGGCTAGAGCTTGGACCAGCTCAGAAACACCTACGGTTTGGGACTGGTGGGCATTGGTAACCGAGATACATTCAATGAAATTAGCTTTAGCAAACATCAAAGGCATACGCTCATTGAAAAAGTATGAAAAAAATTGGGGAACGTTTGTAGAGCGACAATGTTATATTTTATTTTCTTCTGGATGTAGGGGAACATTTATTATGAACTGATTTTGGATATATTTTGGATAATATAATCTGTATGACTGCTGAAAAGAAACTGCCATAACTTTTTTCTTTTTCTGGTTGCTTATCCTCTCTTCTCTTGTTTCTTTTCAATAATACCTTATGGCCTACTCGTTCTATTATATGCTTTATATGATTTATATATGTTAAACTTATGTATTTATGCTTTAATGTACTTTTTCCTCGTCAGCTTGTCAACAATAAAAAAATTTAACAAATAAATAAATTTTAAAAAAAGCAAATACTTACTTGCCTGTATAGTTTCTTTGATGGTGGGACATGGGCTAGTCTGTTTATTGTCTAAATTCACTGCTCACTATCTAACCCAGCCTCTTACCATCCGATTGTCTTTCCGTCTGAATTGTTGATGTCTGGGCTTATATTGATGCTTGAAATTATTTAGGATGATCATCAGCTTGTGTGGACATAAAGTCAGAAAACTGCCTTTCCGGCACAACTGGAGGAAATATTAGCTACAACTATCTCAGGAACTAACCTTCCTCGAGGCTCAGTGATGGATGGTGGCAACTCTTCAGTCTAGTATTTTCTGCTGCTCAAAATATGCTCAGCTCTGGCACATGAATGAGTGGGCCTTTGGATGTCTATCTCTGCAGCTGTGGCCCTAGCACCAAGGACACAAGTACCTCTGAAACTAGCCCACTCCAATTTCAAATTTAATTAAAACCATGGGACCATTTTGTGAAGGTCTGTTGTTAAATGATTGTATTATTGTTTCTCGTACCTTTATTCAGTCCTAGAGTTTTTAGGAGAGTCTTTTGAAGGAACAGGCTTCTTCAACAATGAAAGGCAAATTCCTTATATGCTTTCTACTAATGTCGAATACACTTGGTGAACTACACCCTCTAGTGCACCCCCTTAACCTTATCTTGAGATCTTTTAAGGCCTCTCAGTGAATTTACTATAGTTTGCAAGGGTGCTCATGCTGCTGGGATTTTGCAAGTTATGGTAAACTGCTGCTATTATAGCACTACGGATGTTTAACTTGAATCCTGCCTTTAATGAGCAGCTAGCTATAAGCACTCTGGATCTCTAGTTGGCTCCAGCAACCTATCAGGTACGTACTATGGGCATATTTATGAATTCTGCAGCACTGAGTCAGAAAAACTTAGGCTGTGTTGTGGCATTTCCTTGTGACATGGTTGCACCGTATTTATGGTACAGGGCACCATATTGCAAGTACCACATGTGCGTCAAAAAAACCTGACTGATTGGTGACAAGAATGACCCTAAGGGGTCCATTAGGATGGCGGGGCGGAAAAACGCCTTTGTCCACCCGCGAACAGCGGAACTCACGTCCGCCGTATTAGTATAGCAAAACATAGGTCATTTCCCGTCCGCCCCGGAGCGCCGCGCACCGCCACCAAAGTGCCCCCGACACCGCGGCGGTGGGAGCCAATGGAGACTTACCTCCCTGCAGAATGACCTCTGCCCGCTCCACAAATTAGGATGGCCAAAACAGGCAGACACACCGCAGCGGAGACACCGCTCAACCAGAGACGGTGGAAACTCCACCGCGAAGCGCGATAGCAGAGACCCGGTCCACACCAATTGGTCACGACCACCATGGACCCAGCTCTACATGTGTTTCCGGTGCTGTACCTGCTACACCACTATTATCTAATAGGCCGCCACGGCCGCCACGGACGCTGCCACAGGTACGCGATTACACAAATATAACACACAACACACGGGCTGACACAGGGTCCAAAACCACCAGGGTCCAAAACCACCATAACAGACACCCTACTGGGGGCAAAAACACATCCACAAGGGCACCCACACGTGACCCACCTGCCACCATGTCCCCCCACTGCATCCTGGATACATATCGACCGTAAACCTGCAGCAACGTCCCTGCACCGGTCACGTCACCGCAGCGGTCAACACATGCGCACAATGAACAAGGCAGGGCCATTCCAAGGCATGGGCAGGGTACAAAGACCACAGGGACACACCTCCTCTAACCACACATCAACAAACCTCATCAAGTCACAGGCCAGGTGCCCATCCTGTGCACCCCATGCACAGCAACAAGCACAGCAACAAGCAAGCACAATACACACCCTGCACCACACAACACACAACCAGGGAGATAGCCACTGCAGGAGTGGCTGCACAGGAACACAACACACAACACCAGTGCCACACACACTGAAGGCTGCAAATACTTGCCAATACATACACACACAAACAAACGCACACCCTGGGTGTAGCCACAAACAGAACTCACACACAGGGATGCCTGAACAGATGCCTGCCCAAAACCAACACACAAACACTACAGGAACACACACAGAACCACATCAGAAACAGACATACCCTGTCAGCCAAACTGTGGAAAGGCAATGGGAGCACAGACACAACAGGAGTGCAACAGGAGTGCACAACCTCATCACACAGGAACAAAACACACACAACATACCACAAATCACACAACATACCACAAATCACACAAGAACATCACCAGCACAGAACTACACTGCCACATGAAACCAACCACAGATGCACATGAAATAAAAAACGAACAAACATCACAGAACATCAGGGGATGCACATCAGGCAATGCCAAGGCCATATACACAGCACTGTATGCACAACAAGCAGTGTGTGCACAACAAGCAGAACAGTCACACACAGATATGACTGACACAACTCAACACACACAACACCAACCAGCACAGCGCAAACACAACAGCACACCCAGGAAGTAAAGCAATACCACATTCAACACACATACATCCACCACAACAACAACATATGCACCACTCTGGGACACAAGAGCAGAACCATCTTGACCAGAGCATTGGGAAGCACACACAGCTGAAGTGCATATGAGCAATCCTCACTGGTTAATAGCACAAGAACACCACACATAAACCATTGGGGCAATGTCCAGAGTTGAACATATGCCCTGGCCCAAGAACTGCACCACAAAGCACAGTGTCATAAATAAAGTGATGGGAGGCACACACAGATGGAAACCAAGGGGACAGCTGACATCACAGTTAACTCAATTGCTTGTTATTAGTAGACATGGAAGGGTACCATACACAAAATGAGGGAGTGCAGACCCACAATGGGTAGCCATAAGTGGCACACATAGGGGATGGCATCACACCACATACACCATGCCACATAGGAGGAGAAAAGGCACGTGCATGCAATGCATGAGAAACACAACCACAATGGCAGTGTGGAGCAGCAGGGCCACACAAACACACTCAAGACACATTGGTGATAAAACAAACACAACACTGATGTGCAAGTCACACACTTTGCACAGTTATAAGTGACCAAAACAACAAGGAAGAGTCACACAGAACAGCACGGACACACCAACACACTGCACAGTGCACAGCAGACACCTCACACATGTGCATACAACCATATCCACAGGGCACAGCAATACAAACAACAGGCACATAACTCCTGGGTGACACATGTGTATCTTTCACAATCCAGGGGCACACACATATCCACACCCCCTACAAAGTCACACCCATCACACTGCACACCTCTTGACTACCCAAGAGCACACATCTCATGTAGGCCATGGGACCAGGACTAAGGGCCAACACAGGATGACCATACACATACACAGCTGGGCACACATAAAGGAATAACACACATACATCATGACAGTGCCCAGCCTGCATGCAAACCTGTGCACAGCATCACACCCTGTGCTGGCAGTGTACCCCAACCTGACATCTGAACAATGTACCCAACAATAGCAAACCACTAAAAAGAGAACTGCATGACAGGTAAAAGAGCCATCACACATAACACTAGTATCAGTGTCTGAATGGCCTGAAGACCCTGTCGCCCCTGTATAAAAATGTGATGCGCGCAAAGATATTGGCAATGTTAAAGTCACACAAAGAGCACGGGGCACAGGCAACCATATGCAAACACCAAAATAACTTTAATCAGCAAGGACACTTACAAAGCAGAGAACAGGAGTAACTGTCTTTATTCACATACTGCACAGATGTCACAGTAGAACAACCGTAGACAAGAGCAAGGCACAAAATGCTGATCATATGCAAGAGAATCTGCACAGGCAAACTCCAAACAAGAAGGCCAGTGTCCAGGGCAGGTGGCACAGCAAGTACATGAGAGGCTGCACAGGTGAGAGTACAACACAGCAGAGCAACAGGGCCAGTGTCCATGGCACAGGGGAGAGTACAACACAGCAGAGCAAAAGGGCCAGTGTCCATGACACAGGGAAGAGTCCAACACAGCAGAGCAACAGGGCCAGTGTTCAGGGCAGGTGGCATAGCAAGTACATGAGAGGCTGCACAAGTGATAGTACAATACAGCAGAGCAACAGGGCCAGTGTCCATGGCACATGGGAGAGTACGACACAGCAGAGCAACAGGGCCAGTCTCCATGGCACAGGGGAGAGTCCAACACAGCAGAGCAACAGGGCCAATGTCCAGGGAACAGGTGAGAGTACAATACAGCAGGGCAACAGGGCCAGTGTCCATGGCACATGGGAGAGTACGACACAGCAGAGCAACAGGGCCAGTGTCCAGGGCACAGGGGAGAGTACAACACTGCAGAGCAACAGGGCCAGTGTCCATGGCACAGGGGAGAGTCCAACACAGACGGTTAACAGGGCCAGTGTTCAGGGCAGGTGGTACAGAAAGTACATGGGAGGCTGCACAGGTGAGAGTACAACACAGCAGACCAACAGGGTCAGTGTCCATGGCACAGGGGAGAGTACAACACAGCAGAGCAACAGGGCCAGTGTCCATGGCACAGGGGAGAGTACAACACAGCAGAGCAACAAGGCCAGTGTCCAGGGCACAGGAGAGAGTCCAACACAGCAGAACAACAGGGCCAGTGTTCAGGGCATGTGGCACAGCAACTACATGAGATGCTGCACAGGTGAGAGTACAACACAGCAGAGCAACAGGGCCAGTGTCCATGGCACAGGGTAGAGTAGAACACAGAAGAGCAACAGGGCCAGTCTCCATGGCACAGGGGAGAGTCCAACACAGCAGAGCAACAGGGCCAGTGTCCGGGGCAGGTGGCAAGGCAAGTGCATGAGAGGCTGCACAGGTGAGAGTACAACACACCAGGGCAACAGGGCCAGTGTCCATGGCACAGGGGAGAGTACAACACAGCAGAGCAACAAGACCAGTGTCCATGGCAGAGGGGAGAGTCCAACACATCAGAGCAACAGGGTCAGTGTGCAAGGAGAAGTGCAGAGTCAGGACATGCGAAGCTGCACAGGCAAGCCAGAACAGGAAGGCCAGTGTGCAGGGAGAAGAGCAGAGTCAGGACATGAGAAGCTGCACAGGCAAGGCCAGAACAGGAAGGCCAGTGTGCAGGGAGAAGAGCAGAGTCAGGAAATGAGAAGCTGCACAGGCAAGGCCAGAACAGGAAGGCCAGTGTGCAAGGAGAAGTGCAGAGTCATGACATGAGGAGCTGCACAGTGAGTGTGTTTGACTGTACCCTTCCATGGCCAGCAACACACCCAGGTTGTAAACAATGGGCAGGACTAGCAAACCTCTATGAGAGACAAGTGTATGAGGGGGACTACCACTCACTCTTGGCTGTCAGGCGGACTTGGAGCTGGCTGTGTGTGAGGGACAGCTATTTGGACCAGGTGGTGTAGTGGCACGTTGAGGCGGAGTCATGCAGACCTGTGACACAGTGTGGGTGGGACAGGTTGGAGGGGTGCCTTTCCACTTCCTGGGAATGCGAAATGGCTTCCCTGCACTGGGGTTAATGGGAACTGGTTGGGACACAACAGGCACACACACCAATAGAGCAGTTTCAGGTACAGACACTGGCACTCCCTTTGGTGACATGCTGGATCCTGTGGGACGCTTTGTCTGGCGACGCCTCTGGACCACCTTCCCCTGTTTGCCAGGTGTCCCCCCTACAGTGCCCTCCTTTGTCTGTTTGTCACAGGTAGCCCCTACAGTGCCCTCCTTCACCTGCTACACTGGGCTTGACATTGGAGATGATGTGGCGGGGAAATGTGGCCCTGAGCCCTTCCTTGGTGTACCCTTGCCAGACAACACCCCCTCAGTAGGCATTGACACTGCACGCCTAGCTCTGCGTGAAGTTTTAGGGCCTGGAAAGTCCTTCCCTGGTGATGCCTCTGAGGCATGGGAGCCTGATGCCTACTTCCTTGCTTTTTCTGCCTTGCTCTTCCCTGACGGGCTCTTGTCTTTGCATTCTGGACTGGCTCTGCTCTTCTGTGGGGATGGTGTCTGTGGGCGGGACTGCTTGGGTTGCTTCTGCTGGGTGCTTCTTGTGCTGTATCGTGACTGGGAACCAGGGTTACTATCATTTGATGTGGCCACTGACTGGGGGTGGACAAAGGCACTGGAGCAGGAATGGGAGCATTTGCCTGTTGAAGGGCAGACGTTACTGTGGACACAAAAGCCTGGACTGTACGGTGTAGCCCACCCACATCAGAGTGTACGCCCTCCATGTAGGCAACCACCTGGCCCAATTTTTTGTCATGGTCACTGAAGGCATTGAGCAGGGCTGTCTGGCCCACACAAAGCTGGCGCAGGAGCTCTACAGACTCAGCACTGAGGGCAGCGGGGGGACAGGTGCAGGCTCAGCGGTGCCAGGTGTGAATCTAACTTGTTCCCTCTTACTGACACGCACACGGGCAGCACCAGAGAAAGTGGATGGGAGACTGGCATTGGCCGCTCTGTGGTAGTAGATATTGCAGAGTCCCCATTCCCTGTGCCTTCCAACATGGACGCATCCCCGCTGGCATCAGATGATGTTGTGCGCTGGTGGGCTCTGTGTCACTGGCCTTCGGTGCAGCTGTAGTGCTACCCTCAACATCACTGGATTCCAGCTCCTGTTCCTCCATGTCCACTGTCGATTCAGCATGAGAGAGAGATGCAGGGTTGTGTCAGCGTCATCATCAGGACAAAGCAAACCAATCAATACAGTACAGTAAATGCCCAAATCTACATGGTGACCACCACAACCTGCAATCACATTGCAACTGCACACTACATACACCACAACAGTGCCTGTAACCCTGAATATCTCCCATGTTGAGGCCACACACACAAAACCCTGCCCGTGGATGAAGTGTACCAGACACACAACTTGCACTGCACACACCTAGGGACATGATGTGGTGACACCACTTATTACCACTGACAGATCTTGAGGGAACAGGAGGGGACAACACACACACCTAATAGGACATGACAATCCACATTGGCAAGTAGGCCATACCAAAGATCATGTGGTACTCTGGGGCACATTCTTGTCTGATGTGTGTGCCTCACCGATCATGGTGCATGCAAAGTAGGCATACATGCAGTCACACTCAGATAGTGGACACTGCTGTTCAACCCCTAATAGATTCCCCACACCATCCCAATGCTGAATGACCATGTAGATGCTAACACATCTGGCAATGGGAAAGCACAGCAGGGAGGCTCACCCTTGTAAGGGCAGTTTGGGCCAATGCATGACGCTGGCACCCATCACAGCAGCCACTCACATGACACAGCACAGCACCATCCCACGAACATCACATGGGCCACCGCTGCCCCAGGCCCTGTACACATGCATCCGCTCATAGGCAAGCACCCTCCCCAAATACTCACCCCTGCCTTGCTGCAGATGCTCCATCAGATGTGCATCCAGCTCAGGATGAGTCACTGCCAAGATGCGGCCCATCGGTGGTGTCATGTTGCGCCGTGCTATACGCCCAGTGCGTGGTAGCAGCCCCAATGTCATCTCTGCCATGTTCTTAGCCAGCCGACTGATGTCGTCCCACCTCTTGTGGCAGTGGGTGCGTCGTCAGTTGGATACCACCAGGACTCGCACCTTTGCTGCAATGGCCCTCCACACGGCCTTACGCTGGTGTACCTTGAGCTGCAGGCATGGGAGAAGAGAAGGGGAAATGATCAGTGACACAGCGTCATGGACCAACATCTATCAGTACAGTAGCAAACACAGACTCATTACCAATTGTAATCTCCTTCCATCCCAAACTGGGGTACACCTCACAAGGGCACTCTGCATGGGCCAAACAGTTGTGATTGCATGTATTTATGAGGCCATACAGGGTACCTGATAATCTCACACACATGCAGGATGACTGCACTGAACACCCTCAGTGGCTTGCACACATCTCCAGTCCTATGCACATATGGCCACTACATACATCACATATCTACCTGTGTCTGTGTGTAGAGTCACTGTGTGCATGACTGGGCAGCATTCAATGAGCATGGCCTGTGAACATATGTGTATGTAATGTGTGTTGGATCGGGGAACATGGACTCACCAACAAAATAGCCGTCTACACAAGTGTAGTCGTGTGCAATTATACAGGGCTGAGATGGTGCATATCTTTATTTCAGTGTGAATGAACAAGAGTAAGGACACAGTAAGTACAGTGATGTCATCTCGTCTTGGTGGGTGGGCACTGGGCATAGTCTCCAGGTTCACGCTGAGTCGAACAACCGGGGACACAGAAACAATCACCCAAGCAATAACTGTCCTGGCACCTGCATGTCCAACATCCTGTGTCTCTGTATGGCTGACAATGTAACACACTCCACTGAGACATTCAACTACAGGCAGGGTAAACCATGACATTGGGACACACACACTCCTTCACCCTGGAGACAGCACGTTTGTCAGTGTATGACATAACCCCACACCCTCAGGTATATACTGCAGCAGTACAACTACATCTCTGACCCCCCCTGCCATACTCCTCCCTTTATGATGACTTGCCACAACATTGGTTGCCCCATATAGCCTTGGGTACTGTGCCAGCACCTCGTCCACAAGGACCTCCAGCTCCTCGCTTGTGAATGGACTGGCACCGACCTTCTCTGTCCTTGCCATCCCTGTGGACATGGAACACCTGTGGTGGAAGTGGGTGGTGCGGGATCCCATGCAGCAGGCTCTGGAGGCAGCAGCAGGAGAGGGTCCCAGGCAGCAAGGCTCTGGAGGCAGCAGCAGGAGAGGGTTCCAAGCAGCAAGGATCCGGAGGCAGCAGCAGGAGAGGGTCCCAGACAGCAAGGCTCTGGAGGCAGCAGCAGGAGAGGGTCAGGCAGCAAGGCTCTGGAGGCAGCAGCAGGAGAGGGTACCAGGCAGCATGCTCTGTGAGAAGTGGAAATGTGAGGCTCACTCCCACAGATGTATAGCTCCCTGGGATCGTTTCTTAGGTGCCAAGATAAAACAATTGGTTGTCCAGGTCTGCCTTTTTCAAACCCATCCAATGACCGCCTCCGCGGTGGCGGAGAACTACTTCCGCAATTTTCAAAACTGCTTCATGCCACCGCAATCATCGCTCCCATTGGTTGTAGGCAATGCTCCATGGCGGTGATGCACCACAGGGTCCTGGGGTGCGCTACCGCATTGGTGCATCTTTTAAACGCATCCAATGACCGCCTCCGCGGTGGCAGAGCACTCCTTCTGCAATTTTCAAAACTGCTTCATGCCACCACAATCATCGCTCTCATTGGCTGTAGGCAATGCTCCATGGTAGTGATGCACCGTAGGGGCCCGGGGTGCACTACTGCGATGGTGCATCTTTCAAAAGCATCCAATGACCGCCTCCGCGGCGGTGGAGCATGCCTTCCGTGATTTTCAAAACTGGTTTATGCTATTGCAATCATCGCTCCCATTGGCTGTAGGCAATGCCCCATAGCGATGTCACACCGCCGTGGCCAGGCGGTAGCTGCCGCGATTTGGGTGGCGGCCACCATGTCTCCGTGCCAATGACTACCGCACTTGTGAAGGGGGTAGTGCTGGTGTCACACCGCCGGGGCCAGGCGGTAGCTACCACGATTTGGGTGGCAGAGCATGCCCACCGCCATCTACCCATGTCTCCATGCCAATGACTACCGCACTTGTGAAGGGGGTGGTCCTGGTGTCACACCGCCGGGGCCAGATGGTAGCTACCGTGATTTGGGTGGCGGAGCATGCCCACTGCCATCTACCCATGTCTCCATGCCAATGACTACTGCACTTGTGAAGGGGGTGGTGCTGGTGTCACACCTCCGGGGCCAGGCAGTAGCTACCGCAATTTGGGTCACATGCTATGGCAATGTTCATCGTGAACACTTCTACAGTACACAGCGGAGACATGGTTAAGGGCACATCATCGTGCACACAATGCCATTATTCCATCAAATCCACAGGTGGACACACATGCCATGGTTGGCTGTGTGTGACGTACATTGGTCTGTGCTTCCTGCCATCTCAATTATGCATTTGATGGTTGATGATGCATGACAGTGTTGTAGTAGACTCAACAATGTGTAACAAATCAATGTGTTGTGTGTCATTGCTGACCTGGGCACTTGTGCTTTCAAATCTGATCATGCACATAAATGACAGTTCGCCGCCTACTGGGATCATTGTGTTGTGGATGTGTGTCGAGTTTACATGATGCATTGAGGTGTGACAGGTACAGCAGATGAATATGAGACAGTCATGTTAATTTTACACACATTGGCTAGTTGGTACGCTACAAGGCATGCACATGGGAAATGGAGAGGTGTGCCCTCTGTGTGTCTCAAATGTACACCCATGTAACCTGGAGTGTCACGCATTTCACATGGACTTTCTTTTTTCTCGTGACATCCTTGACTGGATGTGCTGTGGGCATCTCATGAAGGTTGTCATTGACATGTGTCCATGTTCTTCTCAACTAGGAGGAGGCCTGATCTCCTATGTCAATTGACACTGCTAGAGGACATGGAGGATGTTGCAATCAATTGAAAATTCCACCTTGACAGAGCACCCTGAAGACCCTTTGTGATCTGTTGGAGCCCCACCTGCAGCCTCGTCTCCACTACCCATCTGCTTTCACACCAACGCACAAAGTGATGGCAGCCCTCCATTTTTTTGCAACTGGTTCCTTCCAGGAGACTGTGGCCAGCGCTGCAGGGATGTGGCCACCCATGTTCAGCCTGGTGCTGAGGGATGTACTTGCAGCCATGATGATCTATAAGAATAGATACATACATTTTCCCAGGGAAGCAGAATTGGCCTCTGTGAAGGGAGACTTCTATATGCTTGGGAACATCCCCAATGTTGTTGGTGCCATCAATTGCACCCATGTTGGTCTGGTGCCACCACAGGCGAGTGAGCACATTTTTAGGAATCGTAAACATTATCACTCGATCAATGTGCAGGTGGTGTGCCTTGCGGATATGACCATGTTGCATGTGTGTGCCAGATTCCCTGGCTCAGCCGATGACTCCTACATCCTGAAGAACAGCATTGTACCCAGGCTGATGGCTAATCTGCTTCCCGAACGTGCTTGGATTGTGGGTGAGTATGCCTAGTGATATGACGTGCTGTGTGTGTGACCTGTTGCCCTCTGCCTGTGCAACATTGCAATGTGTGTTTGTCATTCCCAGGTGACTCTGCATATCCCAGCCGTCCATGGCTGCTGAGCCCACTACGGAATCCCAGGACCCCGCCTGACGTCAGGTACAATGAGGCCCATGGCAGGACCCGTCGTGTCATTGAGCCGACTTTTGGCCTGCTCAAGTCAAGATTCCCTGCCTTAACAAGACCGGAGGTGCACTGTCATACTCGCCTCGGAAGGTCTGCAAGATCATTGTGGCATGCTGTATGCTCCACAACATGGCCATTCACAAGGGGATTCCCCTGCTCCTGATTGATGGTGAGGACCCCAGGCACCCACCTTTTCAGGGCTCAGAGTCCAGTGATGAGGACAGTGGAGAGGAGGAAGGAGTTGACATGCGTCAACAGCTCATCACCGCTACTTCACTTGCAGGTGGGTGAAGAGGTACGACTTGTACATTGTCTGGTGTGATTGCTGTTGTTGTGAAGGGCTATGTGCAGATGGTACAGACAGGCACATGTTGAGTCACCTGTGTGTCATAATGTGGCAGTGACATTTCACATGTAAACGTATACAGAGCTCTGTTTGTTGACACTTGTTGAGCATTGTGCTGTCTGCCTGTAGACTTATGCGGATGTTTGGTGTAGTGTTATGTCTGTGATGCCACACTAACGCCAGTGACTATTGTTCTGTTGTGTCTCCCTAGGTGCCTCAAAATTATCCAGGCCTACATACTGTACATCTTTTGGATACATCATGGACATTTTGAACACTGTAAATATTGTACTAAAGACAAAGCTGCACCAATTGAAGTGTGTAAGGTATTTTATTTACAAAGTTGACATGTGAGGGGTGCGGGCATATTGACATGAAGGTGGTGATGGAGCAGTGAGTATACTGTCATGGTAAATGAGATACAAGAGTAGACACCACATGGATGTGGTGACCCAGTCCAACAGACAGGTGCCATTCACAAGGAAGTGTGGGGAAGCCAGTCCAAACAGTCAATGAGGGTTGCCATCAGGGCTGGCTCCGTGACTGGTGTGTGGCTGGTGCTTTGCCTCCAGAGACTCTCAGGCTTTTCTTTGGACGCCCCTTGATTGATTCGGCGGGGGGCCTTCTGCATGGCCAGTGGTGTCTGAGGACTCATCCCTCTCTGTGGCCGCAGAGGAGGATGGTGCACTGTCATCCTGCAGCACAACAGAGGGGAGCGGAGGTGTTGTTTGGGATGCAGGCCTGTCCCCCAGTAACGTCACTTGCTGGGCCATGAGGTTCACCATTTGTCCAATGCGTGTGTCGATGGACCTCATCAGAAGGATGAGCTCACAGAATAGTTCATCAGACCCGCCACTTTGTCCCTGGACCTGTTCATATGCCCCGATGACTCTGATGAAGTGATCCAGGGATGGTGTGCCAACCTCCTGAGGTCTGGGGGTGACCCTGGCCCTCCCACCTGCCCTGCTGCCATGGACCTGTTGCCTCACCACTTTGTGTTCCCCGCACACTCTCCCTCCCGTCCACAGTTGTTGGTGTGGCCTGGTCATCCCCTGGGACCAGGAGGGTGCTGCAGGTGGTACTGGTGGTGGTGGTGGTGGTGGTGGAGGTGGCAGTGGTGGAGGCACAGGCCATGACTGCAGGGGCCTGCTGTGCTGTTGTTGTTTCGGCAGACGTGATGGTGGGGAGGATAGGGGCCTGTTATCTGTTGATCCGTGGCGCACCAGATGGGCCGGCCTGGAGCTCATCGTCCAAACTATCCTGGGAGTCAACATCCGAGAGTCCATGTACCGGGGGTGGAGACTGGCCCTGCTGGTTGTTGTTGTCCTCAGCAGTGAGTTCTTCATCACCTGTGGATTAGATGGGGAATGGTCAGTGTTGGGCACTGTGCAAGTATTCTGTTAGCTGCGTGTCATCCACTGTCTGTACACTACACAATTGGGAGATCTTCACCATTAATATAAAGTGCAATACTGTGCCTCATTACTAAGTATGGGTGAATTTTGCGAATTTGCGGTTCGCAAATTCATGTGAATTCACAAATTTCCCAGTGAAATTGTGGATTTTGTTGCAATTGCACACTATACTCAACTGGAGTACTTTCTACTGGCTAATCAGTAAGTGCTACCTCGTTGGGTAAATGTATCATGCTTTTCCTGCACTACAGCTGTTTAAAGGCCCAGAAGAGTTGTCTCCAGTGACCCCGCGTGTCTGTTACTTTGCCACCGCGCCCATAGGCGCTGAGGTCCCTCGAGTGAGCTGTCCATCATAGTGGGGGAAAGGCGGGTAGAGGTTGCATAGCCTAGTGTGTGTGGGGCCGGGCTTCTGTGCGAGTTCACATGCCTCTCGTTTATAAAGTTCAGAGGCTGATCAGCCCAGCAGATGAGGAGAAAGCAGCTTCCTGGTCACTGGAAGTACAGGGGGATTGCGCTCGAGAAACTTGTGGCTGCCTAGACTTCCATCACGGATTACAGCTATTTGGGAAGAAAGCACACCTGCCTAGCATCGACCGTGTTCACTAGATTCTTGAGCTGATTATAATGCGTCACTGAATTTGAGCTTGAACTCGGGCACCTGATTTATATCTGTAAGTGCTTCCTGCTGAGGTGTAATTTTTGTGACAGGAGCCTCGTTGCCAAATTGTAACTATTCTCTGACCCTGCTTCGAGTGTCAGAGCAGGGTCAGAGAATAGTTGCAAGTAGGCAACGAGGCGCCGGAAGCACTTACAGGGTTACAGCGGGTGCCCTAGTTGAAGTTAATTTCTTTGTAACCATTTTGTAAATGGTTACAAAGAAATTAGCCTTAACTTGGGCACCTGCTGTAACCCTGTAAGTGCTTCCTGAGCAAATTTGTCCCGCTCGCGGATTCACAGATTTTGCCACAATTTTGAGCGATTCGCGGTCTCAACGATGAAATCCCGTGGGGACAACTATGCTGACAAACCACCCTTGGGTCTCAAAAGGCGCTAGACCCGAGAAGGGCACTGCATAATAGTAAACCCCTTTCTACACCCAGAAAGGCTCCGGCCCCCCGCACCTGGGGCATAAAATATTTGCATAAAATATTCTTATAAATATTCGCAACTCCCCCTCTCCTCCCACTGGAACGTTGAAAGAGGCAACATGGGCGTTCCATTAATCAGAGTATGGACAGACCTAAGCGCATGTTTAATCTTATTGATTTATTTAATTTGTTTCTCATGCAGGATATAACTGTGAGTGAACTCCTACTGCAGTAGTTATATATCTATGCTACTTCCAATAATGTACCTAGAAGCGTAACTGCACAAGCACTGACCAGGGCACCATGGGCATTGAATCATATTAAACGTGCATAAAATCTTACTAGACCCCACGAAGGGTATAACCGCACATGATCACCGATAGTATTAGTCTGTGCAAAACCAAGAGGGATTATCACCAAACATAATTAAGCAGGTCAAACTCGGAACAGAACTCCAAGCGGAACTGGAAATGTGTGAAACTCGAGACAGAAGAAACTATTTCGCCGCATGCGCGATCGCACAGATGCTTCCATAAACAAAGGGCACATGCGCATAGACATCGCGCTAACCACACAACTCGAGTGGTGTATCGAGGAAGGCAAACAAAACCAGATTACCCTTGTTTGGGCATAGCTTTACTTTCCAGTTTTAAACAGGAAATTAACTCCTAATTGATGCAATACAGCAGTATAAAAATGCGAACACCACCCGAGTCCTCAGTTCCAGCGGAGCCGCGTTGGGGGCAGCAAGGCAGTAACTCTTCCTCTGAATCGTGAGTAACAGTCCAGGTAGCAAAGCAAAAGAGACTCCAAACTTTGTAAGTAAGCATATCTAAGCCACACTTTATTTTACAGGATTCATACTGGCTCGATTGGTCCCCCATGTTAGGAGGCTCATAAGGTACATCGTACAATGAGAATGAGTATGTACTGAATAACAAACTTTAATGATCTACATTATTATTATTACTTTATTTATTCGCGGTTTTTATAGAGCGCAACACTCATCACGCGGGATATCACGGCACTAATACCAGATAGCAACTACTGATGGCGGATGCTGGAAGCTAGAGTTTGGGGAAGAGGTGAGTTTTCAGTTTTTTCCGAAACTGGAGATAGTTTGTGGTATGTTTCAGGTCAGTGGGGAGCTCATTCCACCTTTTTGCTGCCAAGTAGGAAAAAGAGCGACCACCTGTTCTAACTTTGTGGATGCGTTTCGTCTTGGCCAAAGCAGATTGACAAGAGCGAAGGTTCCTAGTGGGAACATAAAATTCGATCTTCCCTTGAAGAATTGTGGGGCCGGTTTTATGTAGAGCCCTGTGGGCATGGCTAAGCAATTTAAAGGCAGCCCTCTGACGCCTCGGTTGCCAATGGAGTGTCTTTAAGCATTCCGATGCCGAGTCTAGTTTGCCCTTATTGCAAATAAGTTTGGCTGCCAGATTTTGCAAAACCTGCAGGCGAGAGAACAGATGTTCATTCATCCCCACAAATAGTGCATTGCCATAGTCCAGGCGACTAACCAGTAAGGCCTGTGTGACTGAGCGTCTGCAATCCTGGGGTATCCATGGGAAAATCTTGGCTAGGAGTTTTAAAATGGCAAAGCCCTTGCCACAAAGGGATCGAACATGATCCTTCATGGACAAGTCATCGTCCATGATAATTCCCAGGTTCCTGGCATGATGCTTTGGAGTGGGGGCCAAACCCAGTGAAGGTGGTCATGAGTAGCTGATCACCGGAACCACACTGGCTATAGCTAATAGAGGCGTGTGTTTTATGTTATGTGTTATCTATGTCATTTCGTTGTCCCCCTTTTTTTCACAGGCACACCATCACTAATAGCATGACAAGATTTGTCTAGTAGCTGCTGCCCACACTTTTTTTAGGTCACTCAACCTGGAGTGATATAGTGATATAGTCACCCATGACCATTGTGATTGAAATATATTGTTTCTTTCCGTAAAGTAAGGTGGAGATTTGTGCACACTGTCCTGAAGAAGGAGTTGTACTCCGAAACATGTTGACGCACACATGAGGTGATGTACATTGTAATACATAAGAACCTCACAACACACCATTTTAACAGTGCCAGCCCGGGGGCCCATTTTTTGAGTATAACCCAAGAGCCAGGTACTTTTTAACCATCACTAAATAACACTTCGAACTCCACTACTCACTGATCATCAGAAACGACCTCACATACACCACACATAGTCTGTGTATAAGTGGTCCCACGTAGACGTAGGTAGTAGCACGCCGCACCCCGATGATGAAGCATGACACCAAGGGCCCTTTTGGTGTGTGAGGGGTTTTTTAAAAACACTTTGTGCTCCCCACCATTGTAGGGACTACACCCACCCACCAGTGGATTTCACTTGTTTTTGAAACATCAATTACTCGTACATGTCAAGTATCGATGCATTGCATGCCATTGGTGCTGTGTGTAGTGATGCAGGTCTCCCACCCACAAACAGCCAGCCCAGTGAAGATGGCTACATACCTGTAAGTTTGTTTTCTGAAAAATGCAATGGCTTCCATGTGCTCATGGGAGGGAGAGGGCTCTATCCTGCTGGGGTGTGGGATGGAGGGCATGGTGGGAGTAGTAGTGCAGGCCTCCTTCCCACAAACAGGCCTCCCAAGAAAGATGGATGCCTACCTGTAAGTTTATTTGGTGAACAATGCAATGGCTTCATGTGCTCCTGGGTGGTGTGGGGGAAAGGCTCCATCTTGCTGGTGTATGGGACAGGGGGCATGGTGGGAGTAGTGGTACAGGCCTCCCTCCCCCAAACAGGCCTCCCAAGCAAGATGGATACCTACCTGTAAGTTTATTTGGTGAACAATACAATGGCTTCCATGTGCTCCTGGGTGGTGTGGGGGGAGGGATCCATCTTGCTGGGGTGTGGGACAGGGGGCATGGTGGGAGTAGTGGTACAGGCCTCGCTCCACCAAACAGGCCTCCCAAGCAAGATGGCTACCTACCTGTAAGTTTGTTTTGTGAACAATGCAATGGGGTCCATGTTCTCCAGGGTGGTGTGGAGGGATGGCTCCATCTTGCTGGGGTATGAGAGAGGGGGCATGGTGGGAGTAGAGGTACAGGCCTCCCTCCCCCAAACAGGCCTCCCAAGCAAGATGGCTACTGTTAGAACTGGCTATTTCTGGTAGGCTAAGGCTGACGCCAAAGCCAGGCAGAAACCACCATTCTAGTCAGGGCAAGGAAGTCACATGCCAAGATAACCCCTGCTCACCCCCATGGTAGCTTGGCACAAGCAGTAAGGCTAAACTCGGAGGCAATGTGTAAAGCATTTGCGCCAGCGCACAACAGCAACAACATACTAGGCACACCACAAAAAGGAACTCCACACAAGGTTATATAAAAATAACTTCTGTATTGTCAAATCATATCAGATAGAATCACACATGTACATTGTGCCAATATTTACAAGGGATTATTCACAAGACAGGGCCACATGGGCCACTGTCAGAATCAGCACTTAGTAGAAATGAAATACTGTCAGAAATTAGAATAAAAGAATATAAAATCACTGTAGCACAAAGTAACAGTTAGAAATCACAACCAGTATCTACTGGAAAACAGGTAAGTACCACCTACGCAACCCTAAACACCCTAGGAGCATGTCACGCAGGGGACCGGGACCTCAGTAGGACCACCTGTACTAAAAAGAACAACCACCTAAGTATCACACAGCATTTAGGGGTCTAAGCACAACACATTACACATGATGCATGAAAACACATTCAGCGGTGTAGTAAAGGGAAACACATGATGCATAAACCTACACATTCAGCAGTGTTAAGAATAAGGCACATGATGCAATAAAATACATTCAGAGGTGCAGTGCAAGAAGACACATGATGCCTAAAAACATTCAGAGGTGCAGCACAGGGAAAAGGAAGACACATAATGCATAAAAACATTCAGAGTTGCCAGAGCAATACAATAGCGCAAAAATCACATGATGTCTAAAAACATTCAGAGGTGCAGGAATAACACATGATGCAAGAGAACACATTCAGAGGTGCAATAACCATACAATTGCGCAAAAACTCACATAAGCCACTACCTGTGGCAGTCCCTAGGCCAACTGGCCTTGTTGGGGCTCAGACGCTCTGTGTCCAGATGTCAGGGCGCGCTGCCATGCAGCGCTAGTCCAAGCACAAGCCTAAACGTAGCAGGTGCCAACTACTTGCTGGGCACCTGGGAACATTCCAAAACCTAAACGGTGCAGCTGCCCACTAATTGCTGGGCAGCTGGGGAATCATAAAAACTGTGGCAGGGCCTTCAGTAGCCCCTCTGGCGAACTGCGCCACAAATGGTGGAGCCACACAGGCTCTGAAGTACTTGTGCCCCCGTTGGAGCCTACACAGGCTCTGAACATAATGGGGCAGGGAGCCCCTCAGGGCTCTAAAAACAAAATGCCCCCACGAGCCTCTCCGGGCTCGCAACACAACACTTGCAGGCAGGAGGGGGCGGGCACCGGCAATGTGCCCCGATGCCCCCTCTATCTAATATGGCCCTCTCTGGAGCCAAACAGGCTCTTAAACAAAATATGGCCCCTCTGAGCCACACAGGCTCTCTCAGCAATGATGCCTCCACGTTGGACAGTGGAATACCATTAACAATGCCCCCGGGGCCCTCGTGGGCCCAGCAAGAATGCGGTGGGGCAGCCCACTGCCATCTGGGGCCGCCCTGACTCGATTGCCTCAAACCGGCATCGCACGGAGCTCCCCCCTGGCCCGACAACACTCACCGGGCTGCTCCATGTGCTCTCACCGGTCTTCGGTGCGGCGGGGGCGGACTCGGCGGCATCCGAGGAGCTCCTGCTCCTCACGGACTCTCCTTGCTTTGCCTGGTCCTCGACTTGCGGCGGGGGCGGGCACCGGCAATGTGCCCCGCGCCCCCTCCGCCTCTGCTTGCCACACTTGCGGGGCTCTCCTTCCCCATCAGAGCCTCGCTCCCTCACACACCGCACAGGTTCCTTCATGCCCCCCGGCTGAGGGGGGCGGGACTTCCGGCCGGCCGCGCTAAGATTGGCCGGCCGGCAGACCACTTCCGGGTCGCTGCGGGCTGCACAGCGGCCCTTCTTCTGCTTAGGCAGGCAGGCGGGGGCTGAGTTAACCGAGGCGTGGGCTCCCTCGAGTTAAAAATATAAAATATAAAAACAGCAAATAAGCGAGGTGGGCACTCGCTAATCCAGAAACCCCACAGCCAATTCAGCAAATGCCGGGTGGGCACCGGCTTGGCAACAAACAGTGCTCTCAAGCGCTTGGGGGAAATAAAGCGCTACAAAGAGCTAGAAGACAGGCAGAGCGCTCCCAAGCGCTAGGAAAGGCAAATAAAGCGCTCCTAAGCGCTATTGACCAGCAAAGTCCTCCAGGAAATGCAGCAGGCAGGGGGACAGTCAGGAAGAGTCCCCCAGCAGTCCATCAGGGATCCAGGGGCTGGGCAGCGCCCGCCCCTGGTAGATTCAAGTCAGAAACAAGAACATTTTGGAAGGGGACACAGCCCCTTCTTATACACAGAAAAGTCTTTGAAGTCTTTGTGTAGGCAGTGTGAGAACCAGCTAGAACTGGTTATAGGGAAGTCCTGTCAGTATCAGGGACAGAGGTGACAGTTGCCCAGCGGGAGGTGGAGCCAGCTTTGTAGTCAGGCAGGCACAGCCCTTCACTATCAGGTGCCATCTCCTCCCACTTCCCTGGCAGCAGATGCGGCCTTTCATCCATGGGCTGACTCAGACAACCTCCTGGGCTCTCCAGCCCCTGTCACCCTCAAACCAGACAGTAAATCCACAAGCAGGCCCAGGCACTCCTGACCCAGGCTCACCAGCCAATCGCACGCCAGACACAAATTACACAAATATGCCAACTTCTAAAAGTGGCACTTCTAGACTAGACACAGTCATGCCGCATATACCATTTCGCAGCATTCAGTCTCACGAGTTCTCTCATACCAAACTCGCCCCTGCACTCCCCACACATCAGGAACTACCATGGGCATACATATTCCCGATTCATTCCTATGGGAGGGCAGGTCACTCACCACACATACACAGAGAGCTCAAGCACTTTACACCGTACCACAGTGAAAAAGTGCACAGAGGCCTAAAATCACCAACACCAGGTCACAGAAACAGGCTAGGAAAAAGCAAAAAGTCTTGGGGTGAACCTGCCCAAAGGGCCGGGTCTAACAGCTACCTACCTGTAAGTTTGTTTGGTGAACAATGCAATGGCTTCCATGTGCTCCTCGGAGGGCTCTATTCTGCTGGGGTGTGGGACAGAGGGCATGGTGAGAGTAGTAGTGCAGGCCTCCCTTCGCTCAAACAGGCCTCCCATGCAAGATGGCTACCTACCTGTAAGTTTGTTTGGTACACAATGCAATGGCTGCCATGTGCTCCTGGGTGGTGTGGGAGGAGGGCTCCATATTGCTGGGGTGTGGGGCAGGGGACATGGTGGGAGTAGTGGTACAGGCCTCCCTCCCCCAACCAGGCCTCCCAAGCAAGATGGCTACCTACCTACCTGTAAGTTTGTTTGGTGAACAATGCAATGGCTTCCATATGCTCCTGGGTGGTGTGGGGGAGTGCTCTATCTTGCTGGGGTGTGGGACAGGGGGCATGGTGGGAGTAGTGGTACAGGCCTCCCTCCCCAAAACAGGCCTCCCAACCAAGATGGCTACCTACCTGTAAGTTTGTTTGGTGAACAATGCAATGGGTCCATGTGCTCCTGGGAAGGGGAGGGCTCTATCCTGCTGGGGTCTGGGACAGAGGGCATGGTGGGAGTAGTAGTGCAGGCCTCCCTCTTACATACAGGCCTCCAAGGCAAGATGGCTACCTACCTGTTAGGTGAGGGTAAACACTGCAATGTCTTCCAACTGCTTGTGGGTGGTTGAGTGCTCTTCCCTGCTGGAGTGGGGGCCAGGGAGTTTGGTGGGAGTAGTGGTACAGGCTGCCCGTGCTCATTCTCCCATGGTAATATTGGTGGCTG
Organism: Lissotriton vulgaris; assembly: GCF_964263255.1. Taxonomy (NCBI): domain Eukaryota; kingdom Metazoa; phylum Chordata; class Amphibia; order Caudata; family Salamandridae; genus Lissotriton; species Lissotriton vulgaris. The sequence goes on along the minus strand of NC_141687.1, from coordinate 1,599,866,084 downwards.
TGTTTAGGGTAAATGGGAGTGAGTGAAGGTTGGATCTGTGAGACAGGTTTTTGGTGGGTGTGTGGTGGGGTTTGTCTTGGGTGTTGTGGGTTTTTGTTTGTGCAAGACAGCACATATTGGTGTGTTGGTTAACATTTGTTTGTACTTACCAACCTCCACTCACCTGGATACTCCTGTGAGACTCTCAGGATGCAGTATGGCAAGCACCTTCTCCTCCCATGTTGTGAATTTTTTCTCTGGGATGGGAGGGCCACTGCCAGTCCGGTTAGCCAGTTTCCAGTTCTTGCTCCTCCTCTCTTTGACAACCCTCTTCAGATCATGCCACCGCTTCATGATCTCCTTCTTGGATCGCGGGGTGGTCCCTACTGGATTGACCCTTTGAACTATCCTTTCCCACATTTGTGTCCTTGTGGCTAATGGTGTATGTTGGACCAAGCTACCAAACAGTTTTGGTTTCACTCTCACTATCTCTTTTACCATGACTGTCAACTCACTCTCTGTGAATATGGGAATTTTCTATGATGCCATGGTGTGTGGTGTTTGAAGTGTTTGTGGGTGCAGGGGTGTAGGTGGTGGGTGTGGTGTTTTTGTGTGAGGTGTGTTATGTGCTGGGTGATTGTTGGTGCTGGTGTGATGGTGGTGGTAGTGGTGGTGGTGGTGGTGTGTGTTCTGTGTTATCTTGCCTCTCCTGTCAGGTTTGGTGTGTGCCCTTTGCTTCTGGAGTGTTGCAAAGGATTGTGGTCAGTGATGGGGTTGGTTTTATACTCAGCTGTGTGGGTGTGTCATAATGTGGTATTCCTTTCAGGTGTGTTGTGGCAGTTGTCTTGGAATTTGTATTATTTTGTTTGGCTTTTATTGATTTTTTTCATGTGGAAGTGTTTTGTGTATTTGGGGGGCATGGCTACATTTTTTGTCTGCACTGTTTGCCTTTGTTGTGGTGTTTTTGCATCGTCTGCCATGTTTTATGAGGATTTTCCGCAGCGGTGGCCATGCTGCAGCTCTCCCGCTGGCTCTCCCATTCACTGCAGTGTGCGACCGCGGCGGTCGGAAACAGCGGTTCATACCGCAGGACCATCGGGGATTTACTAATTTCCCGTGCGGTGTCTCTGCTTTGCTTGCAGCTGTTTGTAGCTTTTCCGCTGCGTTTCCGACCTCCGTGGTTGGTTTTTGGATGTCACCGCCTGGGCAGGGTGGCTTTTGTTGGCCCTCTACCACTGCTGTCTTTTTTGGCGGTTGTTCCTAATCTGACCACCAGTTTATCCATAGTACCGGCGGGCGGCTGTTTCCCAGCTCCATGGCGGTCGGTATGGTTTTCTGCCCGCCATCCTAATGGGGCCCTGAGTGTCACAATGCAACTTCTACCTACATGATGCAAAGCAGATTTGCTTGCCATAAAGCATCTTTACATGCCGCAAATAAGCTTAGTGTCATGCAGGAGTGTGTTGCGTGGTGGGAAGCCTAAAAAATTGCGCATTTGAATGCCCAGAAATTCTGAACACCGATAAGAGGGAAAAAATAGAGGATACACCATCAACAAGCAGCAAAAAACCCAACCCCAACCAAGATGACCAGATAGCAGTCCAGGGGAAGAAAAAGAGGAAGCCCGATTTCAGTGTGGAGGAGAACCAAATATTAATATCTGAGGTGATAAAGAATGAACACCTTCTCTTTGTCACATCCAAATTGCCTATAGGGAAGAAGGAAGCCATTTGGCAATCCATAATGGATACAATCAACAGTGTAGGCCAAGCAAAAATGACAATGCTGGAGTGTAAGAGGAGGTGGCACAACTATAAGTGCAGGACCAAACTAAAACTGGCTTAAGGCTGCCATGAGGACCAAAGGAAGACCTGATGTCCAGCAGGAGTTGGACCCATTGGCAAAGCAGGTGGCGCCTCTTATCCCAACAGCATTGGTGGCAAGAGTTCCCAGACAGTACAGTGCTGTGGTTAAGAACTACAGGGTAAGGGAAAACAAGTGATCATATGGTTCAAACTGTCATGCAGCGTAGTGCAGCAAGGTACTTTGCTTCACTGTGCTGCCCTGTGTGTAAGGGAAAGGGCAGGAAAGTCTTACATATTAACTCATCTGTCCCATGACTGTGAATTAATTGCTCAGTCACAATTTATCTTGTCCAACCCTGACAAGTTTCTTTGACCTATGTTGGATGTGTTTCCCCAGTCCAGGTTGTCCATCGAATCCGGGGATATGTCGTTTAATCTACAACACAAATGACCAGGACTATAAGTCCCACAATGCAAAGCAAGAAACCTGGACAGGAGCAGTACATCATCCATGCACCTTGGAAACTTTGCAAGTATATCAATGCCTCTGGAGGCCCCCTTACACCATAAAGCAAGTGTGCTTGTCCTGGGTCTAGGCAGTCAAAAGTGGAGTTGCCAGAGAGTTAACTTGTCACCTGAGAGGGTATCCAGGTGCTGAGTATGTGGAGGCTCTCCAAGTAGGATCACTTGAAGAGCCAGGTGTACAGTCACTAGCACTACACCATGTTGCACGCAACAGTCCTCATGTGCTGGGTGGGCTTTTTACAGGTGTTGCCTGCCATGTAAGAGACCACCCTACCTCCTGTGTTGCTCAAGTGGATATTGGGGTTAGGGGTTGGGGGTGAATGCAAGGGTGCACAGAAGATGTCCATGAGTGTTTGTTGGAAGCATGGATGGTATGTGAGCTTGGTGGACCCCTGATAGTGTAGTGCTTTGTAGATGTGGCTGAGCATATTGACCTGGCAGTGTGTGTGAATGGTGAGCCATTCTATCTCAAGCAGTTGAGGTGTGATGTGTGTGTTGCAAGTTAGGCTGGCAGGCACTACTGTGTTTGATAGTTTGCCGCTTGTGTAGCAGCTGCGCAGACATGCTGCTTAGAGGGCATTGCTGTACTACAATCTACATGTGATGAGGGCCTGGGTGATGGTCTCACATGCATCTGGAGGGAGACAAAAGAATGACATTCTGACTATGCAACATATGTGAAAGCAGGTGGAGGTGAAACAGGGAATTGTGAATTGTCGGTGAGGTAGGTGTCCTGGGATCGTTGGAGGGTGGGGTGTTTGGGCCTAGTCGTGTGTGCAACCAGTCCATGAACATGTTGCAGAATATCCTCACTACTATCTTGTGAGGTCCAGTATGAGCCAATACTCTCACATATAGGTAGGCATATTGGCCAAAGGCATCATGTAACAAATGGTGGTGTTGGTGTCTCCTCAGAGTCAATGTATGATCTGGTTGTCATCAGTGTGTGAAATTAAGTAGAGTCCCTGGTTCTGAATGGCATTGCCAGAGGAGTCATGTAAAAGTACAAGTGAGTGGGGCTGAGTGAAGAGATGTGCAGGACTCAGCAGATGAGCATCTTGGGTTCTGAAGAAATGGATTGAGCTTGAGCTGTTGCATATATCCAAGTGTGGCGGCGGCTTTTCCGTTCAGAAATAGTTATCAGTGTCTGCTGTTGTGAACTCTGGAGATGACTGTGTGTGTGCTATGATACTACTTGATTCCACAAAAATAGTTAAAGTATGGTATATACATGCCCTTACCCTTTCCTGTAGTGTAGGTTGCTTGCTGTGTAGAGTTGTGTGGATTTGTGTCAAATTTGACCCGAAGGCCACAATATTGCACAAATTGCATGCAAGAAAGGCAGATTGTTGTGTTTTACTGTGTGAAAGCCAACGTGCAGGATTATTTATAAGACATAAACAATTAACATTACTTGCTCAATGCTGTGGTGATAACTTATGGCTAGAGAGAATGCACGCACCCTGGTGACATCGTGCAATGGTCTCAGCAGTGGTGTCAAGAAGCAAATGTCACATCAGTGTGTGCACAAATCAGAAAAGCATCTGAATACGTCAAATGGGGCCATTACCTGAACACACTCTTTTAGGCAGGGTAGGCCAGTAAGCTGCCTAACTGCATTGTGCTGTGTGTCATTACACAAATAGGCACTCTTATTCATATAGAGGTCGTATGAACAATGTAAAAGTATTGCCATGTGAAAGGAAACAAGTGTATAGCATGGCCTCATTTACTCGTAACATGTGTGTACTTGAAAATTAATTCAAATCAGTCTGAATGTCAGCAAAATCACCTTGTTCACATCTATCATTATTGACATATTCCTATCTCTTTCCAGGGGACCAAACAACACCTCCTGTGGAGCAGCCTGTTCTTGATGCCCAACCTGCCCCCCAACAACATCTGGACTCTAATGAATCTTCTCTTCCAATATTGGCAAGCGAAGATGACAATGCAGTATCTCCAGAGAAACCACCCTCCACTGTACGCGCCCCATCTAGCTGTACAATCCCAGTTGAGGACTCTGAGGACCCTCAAGTTGATTTTCAACATCGAGTGGAATGGAGTCCAACAACAAATGGCTGATGAGGTACAAGCGGGGATGGAGACCCTAGCGGGCATCCTAAAAGGAGTCAGTAGGTGTCTGAACCCTAATAAGGGTATGACAAAGGCTATTACAGAGACCTACTTTTGGCTCCATGGGATTGATGAACAGTCCTCTACATCTGACACCAATGAAGTTGCAGTGCAACTCGGGCCATTGGTAACATCATAGAATCCTTGGAGCACAAGTTGGACTCCTACATTACAACAATGGGTTCCTTCAATCGCAATGTTGTTGCTATGCTGGCAACACACCAGACCCCTGTCAGGTATTTGCTGGCTTCCTTACCGGCATTAGACAAATGGAGGCATGAGAGCCACATTGTCTGCCTCTGATGTGAGTGTGCCTCAGATGCCTCCCATACAAACACCACCAACTGCAGGGGAGGCATACCAATCATCAAATGAGCAAGTTGTGGAGATCCCCAGTTCCCCAGGCAAAAAAACTGCCAGATACAATTTGACAGTAGCTCTTGGCCAGTTTCCTAGTGTTCCTATGTTTAACATCATGCCCCCTCTTGTGTCACTCAAAACTGGCCTTTATGTTTGCGCTCCTGTTGATCTTATCCACTTATGGACTTTCAAACAAGCCTATCTTCTCTAGTGGCAATTTGTACCTCTTCACTGACATACTCCTCACCTTCCCATGTCACATGACATGCATCCCAAATGGACCCTGTCTGATAATCTTTAGCTTCCAGTATCTGTTGTTGCCTACAAATCTACAATTAGACTCACAAAAAAGATTGTGAGGGGCCTACAATCTTGACTAAAAATAACTCATATACACCATTTTTTCTAAATCACAAAGATTATTGTATGTTTTTTGCTAAAAGGACTACACATACCTTGGTGAATGTGTAAAATGTCTGAACTGGGGTGGTGTGGAGTGCAAACAAACGGTGGATTTAGGCCCAGATCTCTGTACTGGGGTGAATGTATAACATTGTTCTGCATTCTGTCCATCAACTGTGGTTTTTGGATGTGTAAAATGCTCATCCACTTGTTTGCATTTCTATGAGAGTGAGCTAAAGTTATTTGTACATACTGTCTTTGGATATGCACATACACCAAGTACATCCACTGCAAAGGTATTATGAGGAATGTGTTGTCTCCCAATGGAATGTCAGAGTGTAACAACAAGCTGCAGTTACTTGATTGACACACAGTGAGAATCTGTTTCTAATCACATAAATACTTTCCACCTATAATTTGAATGGGTGAGGCATGTGAGGCCGTAACACTGTTCCACTGATCAACATATATGTCGCTCAGTAAACAAGACAGCTTAATCATCCTAATATGATAACTTCACTGCTCACACTGAAGAGATTGTATAGTACATACATTTGCATGGTTGTACTAATAACAGCCAGATACCCATTCCCAAAGTCATGAATTAGCAGCATACCCGAGCCACAGAAGAATGCACAAAGCCAATCCAATACCTTGAATGTCAGTAATCAAGAAATTCAAGGGCTCCTTGTTGGGGCCCTGTGTTAAATGATAAATGGTGCATAATGTTACACTGGGACAAGTATGGAAAATGTGTTCCTCTGCCCCTGTGAAGACTCATATGTGTTTTTTATCTATTGTACTTTGTGCATACATATGTTTTGCATAAGTGCTAGACAATGGAACTAACCCTGGGCGTAGTTTCCATGGTAGCACTACGCGTAGCAACGCGAACTACGTAGTGCGGTAGGGAAATGCTATTCGCACTGATTGCACAGTGCCGGATGCTTGCCAGCACTGTGCAATCATTGCAAACGGCATCTTGCACAGTGCAAGCGGTCGTTTTCTGCCGCTCGAGTAGATTTGTATTCGAGCGGCAGCTTTCTCAATGCAGACTGGAAGTTTCTTATTGCGGCGGTCGCGAGCATACGCAACCACTCGCAATGAGAAACCTGGCCTCCCCGCATTGAGAATCTCTCCGGCAAGTTTATTTTCCATGCTCGCGATCGGCAACTTGATTTTGCTGATCGCGAACTAGGAAAAACTGTCGCCAGGATGTTGATTTTGCACGCTTGCGGTCGCCAACTTGACGTTGAGGAACGTGAGCAAGCATTTTTGTACTGTGTTGTGTGTAATTCGCGTAGTAGCGCAAATTATGCACGCTCCGCGAGCATAGCATAGTACTACGCCCAGGGTTACATGGAACCAGAAACAATGCAACACCCCACCCCAGGGTAAGAGGAGATGAGGAATGAATGTGCATAAAACTTTGGAAGTAGTTGCCTGAATTGGTCAACTGGAAACGTCTCATGCACCAACCCAGCAATCCATGCCATATGACACCATAATTCAGTTATCTAAGTAGCAGGTCCTTTTTTAAGTTCACTGATTTCTGCACTATTCAAGCCATACTTTTAACAAGGCGGCTGTCAGATAGCATGTGGCTATTATCTTCATTATCGTTTTGCCTTTTAGGAATTTAATGATATTAATGAAATAAAACCAAGTATTGAGCACTGTGTAGACAATATACTTGTAATACCTAGTCGAATGCAAACCATGTAGAATCCAAGTGACTCTTTGTCATAATAAATCAATCTAATAAAGCTCCTACGGCTTCACTAACAAGCAGCATGATGTCTTTTTGATATACTGAAGCTCTGCTTTGAAATACCTATATTTGTTCCACAGATGGTTGTTTCTTGTGAAACCATTGAAATAAAGTACAGGGAACAATCCAAACATCACTGAAATCATTATTTTTTGTGTAAGGCTCTTAGGGTGTTGTTTGTATGTAAATAACCTCAACTTCACTATCACACATTTCATTAGTTTTGTCCCGGGGATTCCTTTAAGGCATCAAACTGCATGACTTCATTTTTGGCACACCAGTCCCGGTCAACTTTTCCCTCTTGGGCCTCAGGAGCAGCTTTTCTATTATTATGAATGATTATCATTAAAATAGATATAGCACAGTCATAGTCTTCACTAATATTCTTTTCATGTAAATACTATCTTACTAATTGTTATATCCTCTACGACATCGCCACACGTATGACTTTTTAACTAGGGTGTTGGTTTCCTATTTCACATCGCCTTGAGCATGCTTAGCTTATTTCAGCACAGGTTTATGTTTCTTGTCTGAGTTTTGAATTATAATAGTTATATTTGTACCTTAAATAATTCATAGTAGCGGTCCTTTATCATCTTGAAATACCAATTTTGGAAAAGGTGATGGACAGAGTTTCTGAATGATGCAGAATACTCCTACCCAGTCAAGAGATCAGGGCTTGATCCATCACCGTTTTTTAGCTCACTGCACCATCCCAGCTTCAGAACCTGGCTATATGCAAATTAGTCTGTTCCTGTCCCAGTGCATGATGGGAACAGGGCAAACCAAACTACCAAGCCAATTCTTATACTGGGAAGGAGACAAGCTACCGGGGACCGGTTTCTGGCATTTCAGCCGTCATCGGCCCGGCTTGCTTGAATCCTGATGGTGCAATGAGCTAGGGACTCACGTCTGAGTATACCCTCCCACACTTAGTGTGGATAAAATCAATTTTGGAAAAGGTGATGGACAGAGTTTCTGAATGATGCAGAATACCCCTACCCAGTCAAGAGATCAGGGCTTGATCCATCACTGTTTTTTAGCTCACTGCACCATCCCAGCTTCAGAACCTGGCTATATGCAAATTAGTCTGTTCCTGTCCCAGTGCATGATGGGAACAGGGCAAACCAAACTACCAAGCCAATTCTTATACTGGGAAGGAGACAAGCTACCGGGGACCGGTTTCTGGCATTTCAGCCGTCGTCGGCCCGGCTTGCTTGAGTCCTGCTGGTGCAATGAGCTAGGGACTCACGTCTGAGTATACCCTCCCACACTTAGTGTGGATAAAATCAATTTTGGAAAAGGTGATGGACAGAATTTATGAATGATGCAGAATACTCCTACCCAGTCAAGAGATCAGGGCTTGATCCATCACCGTTTTTTAGCTCACTGCACCACCCCAGCTTCAGAACCTGGCTATATGCAAATTAGTCTGTTCCTGTCCCAGTGCATGATGGTAACATGGCAAACCAAACTACTAAGCCAATTCTTATACTGGGAAGGAGACAAGCTACCGGGGACCGGTTTCTGGCATTTCAGCCGTCGTCGGCCGGCTTGCTTGAATCCTGATGGTGCAATGAGCTAGGGACTTACGTCTGAGTATACCCTATGACTTTTTAACTAGGGTGTTGGTTTCCTATTTCACATCGCCTTGAGCATGCTGCTTAGCTCATTTCACCATAGGTGTATGTTTCTTGTCTGAGTTTTGAATTATGATAGTTATATTTGTACCTTAAATAATTCATAGTAGCGGTCCTTTATCATCTTGAAATACCCACAGTCCTGAAGATGGTCTCACAAGATGTTGACGCACTATCCAGCTTCCTTCCTAGTCATTTTTAATCATGCTATTTAGAGCCCAGTATCTTTTGCTTGACAGGACTAACTCATGTAGATAGGACGTAGTTATTTGATACATTGTTATGTGGTTCTCAAATTTGTATGAAATCCAGCAATAACCATTGTCAATGTGTCTTGAGATTTATTTCTGTGAAGCCCTGCTATTACATATATAAAGATTTAGCTCTCAAAATAAAAATTTTGAAAACATACACGTGCTCTTGAAATGCTTTTTCTCTTGAGTTTACTTCAAAATAACCTCCAATTAAGTTATGATGTCAAATAATGACATACTGAAAGGTTTACAAATGTGTATATAAGTATATGTTTGTGAATAAATCCCTTGCTGGCATTCTTACCCATTATACTATATTGACCCATGCTCTTATGGGAATATTGGGTTGTCCTTTTTTGTCTAAAGAAAACACTTAGCAAGTAGTCAACAGCAATTATGATGGATTTTCTCTAGGCAGGTGTAACTACATTCACAATGATTAATCAGCCAACAACAATGACCGCCTTGCACAATGGTGCACGGGTGTGTGCGGAAGTGCCAGGCACCAGCATGTGCCCCACCTCAGACCGGTATCTGCAATCTGTAGTGACAAAACTATCCAACCTGTACCTGCCCTATCACTTTCACACAGAGTGGTTCAGTAGGAAACTACCTGTATTGAGCAGTGTGTAAAATCACCAGAGACCCATTTAAAGTGTCTCAAGTACAGAAAAGGGTCCATACTTGACTCGAAAGTGAGGGAGACTAACAGTTGTCCATAGGTCTCTAACAAAGCAACATATACCTTCAAAGACTGCAGGTCATGTGCTACATCATGTACTCAACTAAACTTACAAAATGGTACCAACGCTTACATATGAAATGATGACATACTTTTGAAAGTAGAATCAATTTTAATGTATCAAAACTATTAAACAACCTACACCTACCTAGCCTACACTAACTAACCTTAACATTAGCCTAAACTATCTTAACTTACCTTAAACTCTGCCAACGTCAGGTTGTAGTTATAGGCTTTAACTTCTGAAGTCCATCAGGTCTCAGTTTTAAGCCCAATGTTGTTTAATGTTTGATTTGACTACTGTGTAAGAACAACAGGAGTTAACCCATAGACCACGTCGGGATAGGTGTGGAGTATAAACAACAACAATTCCCAACAGGTATCAGTTTGAGACAGTTAAGTAATGTATGCAGTCAGCATTACATGAACAAGAAACAAGGAGGCTCGTATGGTTTAAAAGCTTGTTATTCACCAATTCAGAGGAGGGTGTTTCACATGGAAATACAGTTAAGCAGCACTGTACAGAAAGAATCATGTGACAACCCGAGGGCACTTGGTGAGTGGAGAAAAAAACAATTAGTGAAAGGTGAAAATGCAAGTGCTGAACGTGAACAGCGTGAACAGCGCAAGGTGACAAAGAAGTGATGGCTCCGCAGGATAAGTTGAAGTCACTTAAATCATGGAACAAACAATTTTACAGGAGCACAAAACATAAAAGGCGCCATAGAATTGCACTAACCGCGAGCCGGGTTGCAAATGTACTTTATGTTTAAAAAAGGCGGCTGATGTTGTCATGTTATCATAAGTGCAAGTCAAGTCCAAAAACAAATATTGAGATAGAGATATGGACAATGCACCATCAGTACAAAAACATCACCTAATACAACATATGAAACAGACTCAAATGAGGTCAGTGTGGGTGTTCAAAATGTAAAGTTAGTCACCATATGGTAATAAGCATATCACTAATAAAAGTGATTCTCAATTCTGATGAAGTGTCGATAGGTAATTATAGACATGGTCCAGATATTTACCCTTTTAGTATTTTTCTAGCATCATGCAAGGAGGGCAACGTTGTTCACAAACATACGTGAGTGGTAATAAGATAAGCAAGTGCAGCTAGTGTGCTACTGCATTGCATTACTCACCTAGAGTTACTCAAGGCAGCACACATTGCTGACTTCACTTACTGTGCATTGGGTAGTAACTCCTTAGATGGAGGGTGGGAGGCTGCCTCCTAAAAGACTATGACATTGAGCACTTCATCAATTTAGTCTTAAGCAAATACATTGAAATCTGACATTAAGCATCTGGTATACAGTTGAAACAATATCATGATTATCTTACTATATTTACATTATTTGTGCACTCATTCTCCCATGGCTACATTTTTTCAGCACATATATAGCATATGTTTATGGATTTCAGGAGTATGTGCATGCACCCAGGAGTACCCATCTGTACACAAACTTTGGACCTGATTATGATATTGGCAGATGGGATACTCCGTCACAAATGTGACAGATATCCCTCTGTCATAGTACAAGTTCCATAGGATATAACGGAATTGTAATTTGGTGGACGGGATATTTGTCACGTTTGTGACAAAGTAACCCTGTCCGCCAGGATTGCACTCAGGCCCTTTCTCTGGTATAAAGCAGGATCTCTTGCACCATGCAATGGTGTCTGAGTTGGTGCTAGCCAGTCTAACTTACCCCACCAGGAGGTGAGCAGTGTAATGTACAGTATGCTGCTATCACTGCATTTCTGCATGTAATCAGTTAGACAGTGGGGCAACATGGCGTTATACCTTGCATTGTATGGATGGCTCACAGAAATGGTACATAAGGAGAGATACGGACCATGAGTTTGGTATTTCAATGCAAATCCATGTGCAGGATTGTGCGCTTGTCCAGCTGGCCACACCATGCCAATTACACTGTGTCCATGCATTGAGGCCTACTGGGACTCCGTAGGTTTAAGACTAACGACACTTGCATACTGTGCTCCAAAAATACACAATACATTGAGGTATGAAGTCTGACATCCAGTTTACACTCGCAAAGCCATATGACCACAGCCAAGCCATATGGACAGCTATACTCACAATGACCAACAGTCAGGCAGTTTGGTAATGATTTGTACAACACAATGGATGTACAGAGTAGCAGGCCTACATCCCTGCAGCCTCTGGGGTATCAGTGTAATTGTTACTCTGTCACTCCATTTTACATAAGTATGACATGAACTACTCTGACGGAGACTCAGGCACCCCAGATGCTGGATTACGACAGCCGTTCCTCAGGTTATATTAGCCAAAATATAATTTAACCACACTAATGAAAATTAACAAACACCCTTACAGAAACACTAGTTGCAATGTCTTTTTCTAGTCTTTCATGGCTCAATATCATGATGTGTATACACTTCGGCATGTCATTATCACATTCCCAACATCTATCATTGTCAAAATGGCTGGAATGTGATAGCTACCCTGCTGACTTTGTTCTTCATGTTTAAACATTTTGGCTTTTGAATTAACACATGGGTACAGGGACAGATATGTGTCATCAAACATTTTAAGTGTTGATCTGTAGGAATCTTTACCCACCTCTACAGTCAGCCACACTGGAATTATGTAGAAGGGGAGGTTACATGTATGCGGAATGTATGAGCATAGTGTGCTGCAAGATGAAGCAATATATATGTAAATGTAAATGTAGGTATACTTATATAGCGCGACCTGTCACCACAAAGGGCATCCTGGCGCTTGCCTAGGGAACCCGTCCTGGTATTCCCCTGGGAGAGGCCCCGGCAGGGTATCCACAAGGTGAAAGCCAGGCATCCCGCCGCGAGGGGCCTTTGTGGAGATTAAGCAAGCTATTGCCCAGAGTCGCAGAGCGTGAACCCGTTAGTCGAGAAGGCACCGGAGCGAGAATTATCGAGACCGTGGAATTTTTAGCCCAAGACCCGCCGAGGCGGGGAATTGAACCCAGGTCCAGGGCCGATCTCAGCTTCCGGGTCTGCTGCCTCTAACCCCTGAGCCACACTTCTCCACACTACTGGCATAGTAACACACATGTTGTAAGGATCTGATTTCATTATACCTTCATCCTAACACTTGGTAGCATTGTTTGGGTTATGTTTTGCACCTCATCAGCACGTGTTTTTTACTCAAATATGGACATAGGCAACTGAATTGTGCCCAGACAAGCTTAACTGGAGTTATTCCGCTTCACTACTATATCTGTTGAAACATGGTTTCTAACATTTGTGCCATTTGTGGAACAATCAAATTTGATAGTGTTGAACATTGCCAGAATAAGCACCCGATGTTGATTCAAGTGCCAAATCCATCAAGACTATAGATATGCAATCATCACCAGAGATGGTAAAATGCATGTATCCTGAGGGCCAAATGTGTATTGTGTCAACTGTGACCAGATGTGGTATTTGACTATTTGCATCAATCTGCTCAGGAAAGGTGTCACATGTGTAGTGATTTTTGGATCCCCGCACATGCATGAATACCTTCTTTACAAATGACATTTTAACATCTACACCTGAGATTTGGGGGTCTATTACGATGGTGGATCGCATCGTGAAATGGGACCGCCCGCTATGTGTGCGGCGGTCCCCCATACACAATTAGGCTCCGCCGCCACACTGGCGGGCGCATCCCGCATATTTTACATTGTGGCGGGCAGTGCTGTTCGCAGCACCTGCCGCAATGCAAAAAAGGCATTGTGCATTTGCATGCACAACGTGACAGGCACCGCATGGTGCCTGCCACATTGTGCATGCAAATGCATGGGGGTGCCATAGGTACCCCCACCCCCCAACAGCCTTTCTGTGGCGTCAATGCCACCATGGAAAGGTTGCTTCCCACATGCATTGTAATATGGATGGCAGTGTCTAGCAGACACCACCACCATATTCAACCTCTTCCCGTCTGCCGCAGAACCCCCCCATCATAGTATGTGGGGGAATAGAAGGCGGGCAGGAGATAATGTCCAGCAGATTGCCATGCGGATGGTGGCGATCCGCCCAACATTATGATAGACTCCTAGGTCTTTGTCCATGACATCAGTGACTCATGATCTGTGATGGTATCTGCTGCAACATTTGCTCCTGCAAAGTGCTGGCATTCTGCATGCTGGTCCATACGTGAGACACATTACAATGGGGGGTTTGCCTCAGATACTGAGTTTCTGGGAGATTTGTGTTCCATCATACACTGAGTACCATATGAAACAAACGTTGGTGCTGAAGTGCACAGCGAGATGGCTTGCTGTGCTGCACTGCTTACGTGTGCGAGGACAGAAATGGCCTATTACTTTGTATATATGTAGCAATCCTGCCCTGTCCGGTTAATAATTAAACAGCATCACATTGGCTTGCAGCGTTGATATCTTATTATTTGGCGGTATGGCCCCATGTTGATCAACAGCTCAGACAACATGATTCATACATGTTGAGACCGATATCTAGTTGAGATGTGAATGACTCGATTTTTACATTGACATGCACACATACATAACACAATGAATGTGTTAAAAAAAATATTTATTGGTTGATGATAGGTTGACATATTTTTTGGCAGAGTTACCATCAGGTGCAGGAAATGTAGGCAACTTGAGCCACCAAAGTGGTTATCTCTCACACATGAGGATGAAGTATGTCAATGTGTATGTTTGGATCTAGACTGTAAGAATGGCCAAGACATATGTGTACTTTGTATTTTTGTTGTCGCATATGTATCTAGTTTTGACATTTGCACACGATTTGAAGCTACACTTACAGTGCATGACACAAATCGAATAAACAAATACTTCTTCCATTATTGCTCCTGATACTTTGGTCAACAACCAAGTTTGCTGATATGTGTGACACATTTACTTAGGAACACGTGATTTGTTCAACATCCATTATTTTAGTTTAACGTTCACAAATTAACAAACCTAGATGCACCACTGCACATACACACATCTCACACTTAGGTAATATGTACCCATTTTACTCATATTGACTTCAGTTGTGAACCACATGATTAATGTGTTGATTTGGTAACTCGTGCAGAAAATGTGATTCTGTCCACTCACCCACTGTGAGTTGGCATATTACTTCTCATAGTTGATTTGTCCCTACTTCCATTGCAGGATTAGTGAGAGAATGACAACATGGAATATCATTGTCTACATGTTGGAGACAATTTTTTATACTATGTGCATATGACACAAGATCCATCCAAAAACACAGAGATGGCAATTATGTCATAGATTACAACTTCTTAATTGGCATGAAGTACATCTGTGGGTTCCTTACAAATGAATAAGCCATTCACATATGTGCCAATCTGAAACAGTTCATTGATGTGTCAGAAGATGAAGTCATGATGTGCACACCCAGGATATTTAGCCTTCACATGTATGAACATTCCTTCATAGTCTATTATGGCCTGGAAATTGATGGAGTATGTGTGTTTGGGTTTCTGTACAGGTGGAATGATGCAGCAGGGGACACCAATTGCAATTAAGGAGGCAGGAAATTCTTCCAAGGAACTGTTCAAATCTGTTAAATTATTAACAAAACCTCAGCAACTTAATACTTTTAAACCTGATCAAGCTCTCTGTCACAGCTTAGCGAAATATTTCTAATAGAAGGTGCAAGGAATCCGCAAAGATTTTGTAAGGGACATCGCACCTTACGTTGCGGTAACATCGGGGGGAATCATTCATATAGATTGACATGCTTTCAGCCTATAAATAATGAAGTAACTTACAAACTTTTACTTTCTATAAAATCCGGTGCGCCTGCCGATCCCTGTCCTCCTTCCATCATGCATCAGGCGGCCCATAGGGTCTGTGAAATTCTGACCCCAGTCTTGAATCATGTTAAAACATTTGGCTGTTATCCAACTATTTGGAAGGCAGCATCTATCACCCCCCTTCTAAAGAAACCCAGTTTGGATCCTACTGATCTTAAAAATTATCAACCTATTGCCAGTCTACCAATCGCGGCTAAAGTCTTAGAGAAACACCTAAACACAGCATTGACCAGAAATCTTGATGTTAACAACCTGTTGGGCATATCCCCACATGGCTTCCGTTCTCATCATTCTACCGAATCTGCCTTAATTCTTGCAACTGATAAGATCCACAGGGTGGTGAATGAGGGAGGGAGGGCGGTCCTCGTGCTCCTTGATCTCTCAGCCGCATTTGACACCGTGAATCAAACAATTTTATTGCAGCGGCTTGAGGGACATAGAGTTAGGGGGGACAGCTCTGGCTCTCCTGTCCTCCTGCCTGGAAGCAAGAGAGCAGAAACTACTCTGGGACGGCCTGAAATCGAACAACTTCCATCTCCCATGTGGTGTCCCACAGGGGTCTGCACTCTCCCCGACTCTGTTCAATCTCTATGTGACTCCGCTGGCTAATCTCGTCAGGAGGCATGGCTTTGCTCTGGTCTTGTTCGCCGATGACACAAAACTTGTCATCTCCATTCTCAACCGGCCAGAGACCACATCAGCCAGGTTCCATATCAGCCTCACCGAGATTATGACTTGGATGAGTCAGAACCATCTGAAAATAAATACAGACAAGACCGAGGTGATGGAATTTGGGTCGGATCAGCCCCTGTGGAACCGATCCTGGTGGCCTCCGGAAGCTGGAGAATGCCCCATGCCAGTACAGAAGCTCAGAAATCTGGGGGTCATCTTTGATAGCAAACTAAATTTTGGCTCTCAGATAAACAGCCTGGTATCTTCGTGTTTTTTCTCTTAAAAACTCTGAGAAAAATCTTTCCTTATATTCCACGAGAGCTACAAAAAGCTGTGTTGGTCGCTCTTTTCTTATCCAAACTGGATTATTGCAATGCCTTATTCCTGGGAATTGATAAATATTAGCAGCAAAAACTGCAGTCTTTGTTGAATGCTGCAGCGAGGCTCCTTCTGGGTATCCCCAGAGGTCAGCCAACCTCGGCCGGCATTAAAATGCTGCATTGGCTGCCAGTTAAGCAGCACATTGAATTTAAAACCCTAACTCTGGATCATAAGGCACTTCATGGCACCGGTGCTGAGGATCTCCAAAATCTTTTTACACCTTATGTCCCAACTCGTAATCATACATCAGCTAGTTCTGGCCTCATTAAAATCACAAAAGTAAGGCGGGCGAGATGGGGGGTGGGGGGGACAGAACAATCACGCACTGTGCAGCAAAACTGTGGCACAAACTGCCGCTCCCCCTAAAGCTTCAATCTAATCCACAGATTTTTATGAGGAATCTCAAAACCTGGCTGTTTCCAGCCCTCTAGACCTGACTCATGATCGCCCTCTCCATCTACACTTCCCAGCGTCAAGACGCCTCGGCATTCGAGCACTTTATAAGCATCTAAACATAAACACATAAACATAAACACATGTGTGCAATCAATTGCACCAAGAAAATGGGGAAATCTAGCTATGTCATAGAATTCAGGCTTGATGAACAGTTGTTGTGTAGTTTTGGGGAAGAGAAGGCACTGGGGTGTGAGTTTGATTATGGCATCCAAAACAGAGGGCAGGAACCTAGAAAATGTTCCCTGTAATATTCCTGCCAATCTGGCTGTTGTGATTTGGATGGTACATGATCTCATTATGTGGAGCACACCCATCAATTTGACAAGTGGTAGAATGTTATTAGGAATTTCAGTTGGTGACTGGAGACTTGGTACAATATTCTCCAGCAATTTCTTGATGGACTCCCTCTTGAGATGGAGAACTGCATGACCTCCTCATCCTCCCTGAGGTCAATGAGCAATATACACTGACCGAAAACACGCTCCCTGTTCCATTACTGCCTCAGTAGAGGTGATTGATGTGGTGGTGTCCCTTTTGAGAATGGGATACCACCTACTTGAAGTAGTTTGGTAAACCTCATTTGTTTTGAGACTGCACTACGGTCGCAAAACAATTGTAAGTTCCCCTGCGACTCGCTATTAGTAAAGGACGCCCTTGGCATGCCCCCTTTCTAATAGCGACTCGCAAACCCTATTTTGTGAGTTAGTAATAGTTTGCCCACTCTCAAAGTAGCGTTTGTCCATGTGAAAAGGCTATTTAGTGGTCACAAACAGCCTGATTTTCTTTTTGCGACCAATAAAAGCTGTCGTACATCTGGCCCAAAGTCCTCAGAATAATGCACATCTGTGGACTAAATTAATAGATAAAATCACAAAAAATTACTAATGTCAGAAAGACGTACCTAAAGGGATTTTGGTCACGTAGGAGATCTAATCATGAACAAGTGTGGACGCACCAAATTCAGCCCCAGCTGTATTACTCTTATGGAAAACATAAATAATGATCCAACTCCATCCAAAGGTTCTCCGCGATCAGTAGAATAATACCATGGTATTCCTAGTTGCCATACTGCAAAGATATAACCAGTCTAAACAAGTGGGAAAATAAAGTCAAAGTCCAAAAAGATCAGTATATACAAGCACAAAATATTTTCTTAACATTACATAATTTAGTGCAGCAATCTTTACAGTCATATCAAATTTTTATCGTTGTGTAAAGCCACTAAATGAATGTGCAAATAAAATCACAAGAACAAACCCACTTTCATGTCTGAATGATGTATAACCTAAATTGATAGTCAAGAAATGTTGAATATCACTTATAATTTGACATTTGGTTGATTCACATACATCTTAAACAGCCCTCCACCTCTTGTCCATGAGAGCACTGAGCTGCTTCTCCTGTAGGTAAGGGAGGGGTTTATACCGAGGTTCTGGTGGGACAAATGATGCCACTTGTCCTTCTTGTTCAAGTTGGCATACAGGAAATAACATAATGAAACCCATAAACAGTATACTCCATAAGAAAATCTGTCATACTTTTTTACCAGTCCCACAGAGTGTCCAGTAAGAGGAATTTCTGAGTCCTGGAATATTCCCTTGTCTGAAGTGAAAAAGCCACTTGAAGTAGAAAGCCCATCAGAAGATGTCAACTACAAGCACAAGATGGTAGGAAGTGATGTTGCTACCATTAATGCCCAATATAGTTTCTTTATTACAGTGCTTTCAATTCTCCTAAGGTTATGATAGGGAAATCAATACTATGTTTAGAGCCGTGGAAGCTCTACCATGGTTGATTCACCCAATGTCATAAGGTTGCATTCTGTGATACCTCATAAAGTATCTGTAATAAAATCACTGTATTGCTCCAAAATCATTGCCGGTGGCCTCTGCACCTCATTCATGATCTGCTCTCCAGTTGCTTCTGAATAATCCAAATTCATGTCATTGTAATCACTGATGCCTCCTAAAGGTTCTGTGGCTCCATCTATGGTGCTGTGGGTGAAGTGACACTGGTGCCCAGTGATGTCAGGGGCCTGCAATATTATAGATGTTACTAACAAGGCAGGGAAGGTCCAAGGATTCCAAGGCTAAACAACGCTTAATAAGCTAGTTTCATAGGTAGATGGAGACACACTCAAAGCTCTGGACCTCTTGAGCTTCGTAAGGATAAGTGAGTTTGAGAAAAGGAGAGTGTGTACTCCGTGAGAGTCAGTATTGTGCTTTTTGGGATGAATACCCATTCTTTCAGATTTTCATATAGAAGACACGACTACTTCGAGTTGCAGTGTGACATCTTTATTGTTGTGTTGTGAGACATAGACAGCCGACATGTGTTTCGCCCCCTAATGGCGAGTTGCGCCGGGGCTTTCTCAAGGCTATTTACACAAATGCAGCATATAATACAACTGTTTCCATATTGTCAAAATTCCAAAACAGGAGTTTCAATACTCGCAGAACAATATTCTTCTGTAAGATCTGGCTGCCCGAAGATGCTCTGATGGATGGGTATATAACCTGGCTGCCCGAAGATGCTCTGATGGATGGGTATATAACCTGGCTGCCCGAAGATGCTCTGATGGATGGGTATATAACCTGGCTGCCCGTAGATGCTCTGATGGATGGGTATATAACCTGGCTGCCCGAAGATGCTCTGATGGATGGGTATATAACCTG
The DNA here is from genome assembly GCF_964263255.1 of Lissotriton vulgaris. NCBI lineage: Eukaryota > Metazoa > Chordata > Amphibia > Caudata > Salamandridae > Lissotriton > Lissotriton vulgaris. The sequence continues at coordinate 1,599,846,459 of NC_141687.1, read as the reverse complement.
CGCAGACACCTGCTCAGAGCCCTCTACCCCTCGGCCTGGGACGGTGAAGATGACAATCCGAGGCCGGGGGTGACGTCCGGTGTCAGAGGGTGAAGGTCACCGCACAGACCGAGGATCCTTCCACCCCTACACCTGCTGGGGCCGAGGAAGAGGATGGGATGGGAAAGGGGGAGAGTTTTGTTCATGGATGAGTTTGCATTGAGATAGTGAGGTCCATAGTTGGGGGCACTGAGAAAAATGACATGTTGTTTCTGGTGGTTTACTGTATCTGTGAATGTGGGGGGGGGGGGTCTGTCAATTATCACGTTGTTTTACTGAAGTTGACCCTATTATTTTATTAAGTGACTGTCTCTGTCACAACACCTGCACAGATCTTCTACTTTCCCTACATTTATCTTGTCCTATTTGGTTCACTTTCTTTAACAGATTTTTATGGAACCCCTCACCCTACTTCTAAAGCAATCTGGTATTAACTACCATCTCTATGCCGATGACACCCAACTCTAGTACAAGATCAAAACCCACGCTGACATCATTCACCTTAATAACACCCTCACTAAAATCCAATCCTGGTTCCACCTTAATCATCTTAAACTCAACCCCCAAAAAACTGAAATCATCCTCTTCTCCCCCCAAAACAACCCTCTCCCCATTCAATCATGGATATCTGACCTCAATGCCCTCAATTGCTTTTTTGCCTTGTCCAACTCAGTAAAATCTCTTGGCATCTCCATCGATAACAGTTTAAACCTCAATGTTCACATCAAAAACTAAGATAAAGGAGCCCTCTTCACTCTCCGTCATCTCAAGAAAATCAAACCCTTTCTTCCAACTGAAGACTGTAAAATTAGTGGTTCAATCCCTGGTCCTTTCACGAGTCGATACCGGCAATGCCATCCTCACCGGAAGCCCCAAGGTCCACCTCGCTCCACTATGCCGATGACACCCAACTCTAGTACAAGATCAAAACCCACGCTGACATCATTCACCTTAATAACACCCTCACTAAAATCCAATCCTGGTTCCACCTTAATCATCTTAAACTCAACCCCCAAAAAACTGAAATCATCCTCTTCTCCCCCCAAAATAACCCTCTCCCCATTCAATCATGGATATCTGACCTCAATGCCCTCAATTGCTTCTTTGCCTTGTCCAACTCAGTAAAATCTCTTGGCATCTCCATCGATAACAGTTTAAACCTCAATGTTCACATCAAAAACTAAGATAAAGGAGCCCTCTTCACTCTCCGTCATCTCAAGAAAATCAAACCCTTTCTTCCAACTGAAGACTGTAAAATTAGTGGTTCAATCCCTGGTCCTTTCACGAGTCGATACCGGCAATGCCATCCTCACCGGAAGCCCCCAGGTCCACCTCGCTCCACTCAAATCTGTACTCAACCTTATAGCCAGACTCATCACCGACTGCAAATGGTTTGACCACATTTCCCCAGCTCTCAAAATTCTAAAACGGCTCCCGATCGAAGGCAGATCTGCCTACAAAACGCATGCATCACTCACAAAGTCCTCCATCAAAATGCACCTCCTTACCTTGCCAATAAACTCTGCAAAGCTGGCAGCACACGATCCCTAAGAAGCACTAATGCTCTCCTCCTTGCCCCACCCCTGCTAAAAAAGAAAGCCACTCAAACCGCTCCTTCTCCGAAAATGCCCCCCACATCTGGAAGATTCACCTCTCAATACATTTTGGGGGTCTCTACCTGTGCCTTAAACTCACTCTTCCATACCTTATAGGTTTTTCAACTCCAGTCTCTGAATATCTACCTACATTATATGTATAACCTCAAGCCTTTTGTTATTCTCTGTCTTACCTGCTGTTTATCCTAGAATGATGTTGTACATTTTTTAATTCTTTTTTTTTCATATGTTTTAAAGTTTGTTACGTACTATGATGTTTTTGTTATTTACTGATGCTGTTAATTTGTAACTAGCTCTATCATGTAAAGCGCTCTGATACCTTTGGGTCCAGCCAGTGCTATATAAAACCTCTAAAATAAATAAAATAAAATAAGATGTGGGGCTGTATTTTCTGATGACTTGCTACTTATTCATTCATTTATTTATGTGTTTACATGGTGAGTAGTGTTTGCAGGCTCTTCTGACAAGATGTGGTGCTTGTGGGTGGGCTGTACACATTTAGGATTTGGGGGCAGGAGTAAAGCACATTTTTGTTGCTGCTTTGTTTTTCTAAGGTGTGACACAAGAAGTACAGGCAGGCAAACTAGTTTGGCATGGCTTCCTTTTAAAGTACCTCTCTATGCAGTGTTGTAGACACAGCCTTTGTGTGGGGTGACACCCTCTCATGACAGGGTAATTTCCAGCCTGGAGAACCCACAACAGAGGCACAAAGAGGTGTGAGCTGTCTGAGCCTAGCGAGGAACAGCCACAAAGACAGTGATAAGGAAAGAGAGAAAAGGGCGGTCTCACCTAAAGGACCCTTTTCGCTCTAAACAACAGACAGCAGCCCACTTCATCTCCTCCATCTACCAAGTGGCAGTGCTAAAGGAAGGACAAAATCAAAGTTCTATAGTAGCTTTGTCACCTTTGTCCCCACTTCACTGTGTAGGACTCCTCCTTTCTGCATCCTGATACACTTCATCAATCTGCTTCACTTATATATATAGTCAATTTAAAGGAGGGATAGAGCGAGTCTCAGTGCAACAGGCATCTGAGGAAGGCACACTCGCCGAAATGCATTATGCCTGCACTTCGTGAATAAATGGCTGCCAAAATTTCCCCTGCAGTGTCCTCTGGTCTTTTTCTTTGGGAGGTGATTGTTTGTGGATATTTTCGCGTGCTGGCCAGTAGCACGTGTGAGAGGACCTCGCCTCATCAATTGGCCTTCAAGAACACTGGCAAATTTTTGTGGCATCCAAGGTATTGGAAGATTGCAGGCCTGCCACATGCAAGGGTCTGGGAATGTGGCTGCTGCTATCAGAAGTCTGTCACTGCATGGAGACGCACGGTAACTGTACTTTTGCGTCACGACCGCACTTGGACCTTGAATTGTGGAATAGGCGTTGGGGATTCAAGGCAACCATTAACACGTCTAATTTTGGGACTCTCTTGGTTGTTATTAAGCCCCTCCCTCCTTTACTCAAGGCACTACAGCGCTGACCACAGTGTATATGACTCCGCTACTGACATTCATTGGAGCAGAGCATGCTGGTTACTGGAGTCTTTGACATCGGGACTGCAGCTGTCTACAATCAGCAGCGGAGTAAGCTGAACTCCCGCCAATGGGAGGGCCGAGTCAATTTAAAGGAGGGATAGAGCGAGTCTCAGTGCAACAGGCATCTGAGGAAGGCACACTCGCCGAAATGCATTATGCCTGCACTTCGTGAATAAATGGCTGCCGAAGTTTCCCCTGCAGTGTCCTCTGGTCTTTTCCTTTGGGAGGTGATCGTTTGTGGATATATATATATATATATATATATATATATATATATATATATATATATATATATATATATATATATATATATATATGATACATATTCTACAACAGTCACATACACAAACATGCACAAATTTCACTTGGACGAGATTAGGTGACAAATCAGGGTATACATCTCATTGAGCATTGGTGAGACACTCTCAGACAGTGCAAAATAACTCATTTTTAGTGAGTGAGTGAGAATACCCTCTATTTCCAGAATAGTGATTGAAGATCTTTAAATGAGACATTTTCTTTTTCTGTGCCAACTGTCCATGTGCAGTGTACAGACCCTGAACTAAATGTAGGATTCTCCAGACTACGTTTAAAAGAGCCCTCCTATAAAACTGTTTCCCCTTATTTCTAAGTGAATGCTTAGCTGGTTGTTGTCTGCATCTGGATCCATGGGTCACTGCCTATTCCTGTCTGTGGAGCAGCTTCCCTAATAACCTTATTGATTGAAAATCAGCAAGAATTGGTGAGCTGATGTTGCTATTGCACATCACTTTTGTCTTCCATTATTCATATAATTCCTGTGGGTGTGCAGCATCTGGCACACACAAAAGGCATAAGAGCAGCAGGAACTGTTTTATGCTCTTTTTATACTTGGAGAATTAATCACCAGAAGAGGGGAGTCAGAGAGGTAACATCAGATCTGGCATTCATCCTACTGCCTGCAATTTACAAACATAAAAAGTATGATGTTCCTCATTTCAGCACATGCTAAGGTTCCCAGATATACAAAGAGTCTGGAGTAATGACAAGAAAACCCTCACCTACAGATTTGACATGCTTCATAACAAGGCTTGGCTCCTCATTTGGCAGGTATTATAACCTGTTCTCCCAAGCACGGTCCAAATTGTCGGGGGTCTTGATAGAATTATTTTTAGATACACCCTTGATTTGTGAGGATAGCTCCAGCTGTCCGCTCTTCCTGGATGTACCTGATTAAAATATTCTCGAGGTGAACAAAGAATCCTATTGTTTCCTGTGGTTCAGTTAAATACAAAAGCAGGGTCGTCATGTTTGTGTCTACACAAGTGCCCCAAAAGGAAGTCAGAAGTATTTGTCAAAACCAAAAGGAAAAAAGTGGGTCCTATACCCTACCCACGTCCCACCCTCACTAGATATATGAAGGTGGTTGTGTATAATGAGTAAGTGTGTATGCATGTAAGCGTATATTACTAAGTCAGTCAGCATTCTTTTTGCGACCCACAGTTGTCTCTTATAGGCCTTAATGGAATGCATGGCCTTAGTAACTCTCTGTATCAACCCATCCTCACAAGATTCATTGGCCGTTTCCGCTAACTCCGTCTGATCCAGTTATCTTTCGAGAGCACCCTAGCCTGGTTCCTCTGATGCTTCCATCAGTTTGCTGTCGCTTTTATTGTATCATATTTGCAAGTGGCCTTGGCTTCCCTGTAGAAGGACAGCGTCACTCAATTGCAACACAAATGGGCTTTCATCATAGACCATGTAAGTCAAGTAATACTGTGTGCTATCATGAATGCACTGTTGCATTCCACTAGTTAGGAGTTCCTTACCTTAGTGTAAGTCTAACGTTTCTAATGTCCTTCAGATGCATGATAATTATTAACAGAAACATGCACAACCTATCCCTTATTGAAATATGTTTTTCTGATACTGATTCCCATTCTTGCCTGAGTTATGTTCTTCTGATATTCTATGGTTTCAGTCAACAGATGGAGATCACAGTGGTTGGAGTGGCCAATTTCCCAGCCAACCCTCTAAATGTACAGCAGCACACCTTACCTCTACTTCTTCTATATAACCCTCAGATCACAAACTCAAAGATGTTGTGTGATGTGTGAAACTTTTGATCATTCTTTAATGACTCTTAATCAGCTGCATTAACTTAAAAAATAATGTGAATGCTTATAATCATAAACATTTCTGATAACATAATGCGTCCTTCATGTGTGCCAGAGAGCTCCAGACTAATTTTTTTTAAAACTACTCCACACCATAACTTGAATCAAGATCATAACATATTCTTTGCCACTTTGTTTCCAGTAGATAGGGTCAGACCACATAATTAAATCATTTAAATTCAAGTAGCTGAAAGAAGGCATGACCCTTCTTTGGGATACCAACATACAGATCAGCAAAAAATAGCTAAAAAATGTCTTCCTTTCCTACTTCTCCTTGAGGAAATGTTTCCAAAGACTGAAAATATTTTCTTTCAACCTATTAAATCAAAAATAGATCACTATTCTTCAGCTATGAATCAAAATAGTCATGTTTTCATTTGGTCAATATGAAACTTACATGGGACAAATGTAAGGCTGAAGCTGTGGCGTCTAATTGTTGAAAATAATATAAGATAGCAGACAAAGTATTTTCCAAAATCATCTTAACATGAATCAAGTAGAACCATCTTTTCCAAACAAAATTTAGAAGAGCAGAAATAGAAGACAATGACTTGATTGACGTAAGAAGACATGGTTCAGACCTCAGACCTCTGGAAAGAGCCTTCCATGTTCCTCCTTGAGAACATTCTTAAGTTTTTTACACAATGTGGAGAGGCAACGTGTATTAAATATGTTATTGGCTTCAGATGCCATACAATTAAACATGAATAGATAACAGGAGTGATGAGTCTTCCAAAAGATGACGTAGATTTTCAAAAATGCTTTTATTGTGATTCACAAAATCCACAGCCACAGCCTACGCGTTTCGCCCAACACGGCACGTATCTTCCAGTATACTGCAGGAGTTGCTGCGCGTGACACAGGTGAGTGTAATTAAGCAATTTATGACAGTATTTAAACAGACTGCGGTTATCGGGTTTTCTCACACACACTTTCCGGAACCAGGATCCGACGAGGAAGACTCCAGTATAGGAGACGAGGGCACTGGCAGTGACGATGCACTCTTGGGTTGTTACTTGGATAGCGATTAACTTTAGCCAGGGGCTTACATAGATTTTGTCACATTATTTGTATATTTCACTCTTTGCTTTAAATGTGATTCGGTTTCGCTAACGGATTGATCATATGATATTTCCTTAAGGCTTCAGTCTCTGTCTTAAACTGGACTCGGCTAGCTTTCACGGACTGTTTCCTTTGACCCTTGAACACTATTTAGTTAAGTTGAATACCGGCTTCTTTTACTATGAACATTACAGCATTAGATGGTTCTCCTTTCAACCCCTAGAGGGAGTAGTGGAGAAAGGTTTTTGTATATATATCGATCGGTAGTGCTGGAATTGGAATCATGAGATATAGACCTATTTCTTTTACTAGGTTTTCTCTAACTTGTAAAAGACCAAGCATGTGGGTGTTACGAATTAAACAGGCCAACACGTATTTTTATTTTTATTTTAATATTACAGATAGGATATTGTGCCCAAATCGACACTTGATAGCGACACGGCCATCATCACAGCAACCACTCTCATTTTAAGAAGCAAGGACTCCCCTGACACGAGGGGTAAGCGTTTATAATGTTCTTTCTGTAATAAGGAAACCTTATACTATACCTCCATCTAAATGTGTCAGGACTCTGACACAACTGGGCGGTATACTGTATTCAAAGTGAACACTGTGTTATCACACTTTATAAACAGCAAAAACAAAAACAAATTTCAAACCTGGTGGTATAATGTATTCACAGATTTCCATAAATAAAACCCACCCATTAATGAATGGGCGACAGTGGAATTTGAGATATATTCGCCCATGCTGGAGTGAAAGATTAATGAAGACTCCCCACTCTGGAGAAATAGCATATCAGTACAAGGATACAAAGACAAGGTACATCCTTTTGACACTTTCCGTTTTCATTATTCTTTACCTTAAGTACCTGCCGCTAGATATTTCCCACTCACCAGTTTCGAAATCATAAGGAGTTTGACTATAAGGTACAACACAGTCCTACACCTTATGTGTTTCTTTCCCCCCGGCCCTCGTAATACGGGATATTTAATCCGATGTAGAATTTGGTTACCTCTCTCTTCCAAATGAAAATTCCTTCTCTCTGATATTTGAAGCTAAATATATGTTTGACAACATTAGGAATATACAACTTGAAGGTCAATTACACTTATAACATCTATATAAATGATAAAACCATACTTATACCAAACTACCGTCTCGCAGCTAAACAAGGTTATGTATTAGTCTCTCGTCTCTCATCAAATAGTGTGTTAAACATGTTTGTTATGCAAGTAAATATGTATTTGTCATAGATATGTAAATATTCTCTATAAGTGTGTGTTTTTTTTATTCTCTTTTATGATACATATATATATTGTTGTTGTTTACAGCCCTGAAGAAGCCCTTGTTGGGCAAAACGCGTAGGCTGTGGCTGTGGATTTTGTGAATCACAATAAAAGCATTTTTGAAAATCTACGTCATCTTTTGGAAGACTCATCACTCCTGTTATCTATTCATGTTTGATTGTATGGCATCTGAAGCCAATAACATATTTAATACATGTTGCCTCTCCACATTGTGTAAAAAACTTCTATGTGCCAAGCTAAGACCCACATTGGTGGCTGGTCTTAGGAGGTGGGCAACAGTGTTAATTGTAGCCAGAACCAAGGAACGTTTTTTTGTAAATGTCTGTTAGTGCGGCAATAGTACCTGCCACCAGTTTCTGTGTTGTAAACATTCTTAAGTTCCAGACCTTCCTCCTTCCAGCTCATTGGCAGTAATGAGCCCCACTATGCAATTTTTCTATCTTGTGTCAATCCCCAGATTTGCTCTTTTTACACTTTATTCCTCTTCTATGGTCTTATGCAATGCACATTGTAGTTATCATTTTGATTTATCAAACCCAATGTTTTCAAAGCTAATCCTCTCCTTGCATGAGTTCAAGACCCTTTTCCCATCTTTTGTGATAAAAACATATTTCAATTCTATCCTCGCTTTTGTTAGGCAAAATCGCCAGAACCTCTTACTCAAAATACCTTTACTTCTGCATGCAAGCATGTGATAGACATCATTTTGTTAAAAGAAATCATGTCTAGATGTACCTAACCTATGTAGGTATCCCCCAGTTGTTACATAGTCACTCACAAACAAACTCCCTTAAAAGCTATTAACAAGTAAACTCAATTTCCTTTAAAAAAAATAACATCATATTTGATCCATGTCAATCAAGTGACTGTCTTGGGCACACCATTAAATCTCCCATTTTGACTTCCTGTGATAATGGTTACAGCCCATGAAGACTGTCGCACCCTTGTCAGTCTTCAAAATATCTTAAGATATTGATTAAAGTTTATAATGTTGTACTCAGATAATGGCTGCACTCAGGTCAGAATATCAAACAATTTCAAACTTTGTTTCAGTCAATCATGATGAAACTTTCACATTACATCCAGCATAGACTTACAAGTCTATCTCTAAGAAAATGCTTTTTGTATGTTAGTCAGAGAAAGGTCTTTATGGGAAAGGATACTGTATGCTCAGTTAAATAAGCCCATTTGATTACATCACTTGAAGATATAGACATAGAGAAACCATTAACCCGTTAAAATATCAGCCTTCACCCACAACTGGCAAAATAGGGAGAGCCTGCTAAATGATAGTTTGTTTGTTTGTTTGAATAGCTTTATTTCGATATATTTATCATATCATAAAAGCATTACAATACAAAAATAGTAAAAAATACAGTACAATTTAAGAATTCATTCCTCTTATACAATTTATCAATTCTTCAATTTCATGTAAACTAGCAATAAAATATCATAAAAAGGAGCTCATTGCCAAAAAGTTGTAGAACATAGCTAGAATACGGGACTAAATCAATGCAGTTCATGTTACTGGAGAAACAATTTCCTCGCGGATCTTATCCGCCATACCCAACCCAGGAATTTTGCCAGGCAACAGGCGAACAAAGGGCGAGCATCAGATCTTAGGATGCGTAGAGCCTCCAGGTGGGATCTAGTGCCAAGACTCCTGCATAGTGGTTTCAGCCATCTGCACCGAGGGGCTGCATAGGCTGGGCACTCAGACATTAGATGGGCAATAGACTCATCCCTTTTCTCACAAAAAGGGCAATGTGGGGTAGTTTGTAGCGGTGGCTTCCAGCTTGCTGTCAACTGCCCTAAAGGTAGAACTCCCACCCTGAATTTGAAATACAATGACCTGTCCCTCGGGTTAAGGATCAAGTCTAGACAAGGTTCTCTAAAGGGGAGCTCCTTGGTTAACAGGAAATCTATAGCAGATCTACATAATTTAGAATTGCTCATTCTCCCATTTGCCACCCATGTCCAGTATAATTTCTTTAACATTTGTTTGGGTGGGGCGGTTCTATTAACCCAAGCGTCTCCAAGGCCCAGTTCACAGAGAAGCCGCTTAACTTCCCTGAGCCAGCCGACCTTGAACCAGCCGGGTGATGAAAGGATTTCTCTTAGGGCTTCAGCGTAACTGGACAGTTCTGGTACCTTCCATATTCGAGCCCACAGTAAGAGGGGACGTAGCCTTGCTTGATCTCTTATTGGGCGTGTACCTGCATCTAATAAGAGTGGGCGAGTAGGGGTGCTGTGTGGTAGCCTCATGAGATCTTTGTGGAATCTGTTTTCAAGATGTGTCAAAGTGTCCACTCTCTGGACACCCCACAATTCCGACCCATACAGCGCCGCACTCACCACCCTTGCCTTATAGATGTCTAATATCGCCCCAATGGGTTTAAGGGACGAGGCACGTTGTTCTTTTAGCAGGGCCCCTGTAACCCTCTTATGAGTCAGAAAGACTTTTTGGTGGTGAGCCTTCCAATTCATGGAGTCACAGAGTCGGATGCCTAAATAATCAAACTCCTTTACCCTTTCAAGTGGGACTGAGTCTAGGGTGGGGGGGGTGACGGTTTTCCTAAATGATAGTAAGACAGGTGCAGTAAACTTTGCTGTCTTAGGGAGAGCGATAATTTTACATGTGCACCCTCCTATACAGGGCAACGCTTGTTGATCTTAGTGACACTCTGGAGATGTCTCACTTCTGCTGCCCTAAACTGTCACATATGGCTGGATAACAAAACACATTTTTACTGGCGACATTTCATGTACTTGGCGGTAAGTTAAGTCAGTGCTTGCTCCCAAAAACATTTATCACCATATTATAAAAACAGGATTCTGGAGGAGGTAATCTATGACAAGAACGTTTGTGTATATTTGTTGTATGCTATTTTGTTGTGTTGGTGATGATTTCAGTTGTTTTTTGAGCTGCCGTGTTTTGTGCTGTGTTATTGCAATGTGATCGTGTTGTGTGGCACTGCAGTTGCTGCGTTTTGTTTTGACTGTTTTGTTGTGATGTGCACTCTTTATTTTAATTGTGTTGTCAGTGTTGTTTTGTGCATGTTCTTCTGTTATGTTGATTTCATCATGAATATCAACATCTGTTGTAGCATTTTTATCACAAAGCAACACATGCCTTGAAATTTCTGATGCCAAATAACCACTCACCACTGGCTAAGGTGGTGAAATAGCACTGTTTCACCTTTTCAAATATTTAAGACACCTTTCAACCCAAATCCGTGGCAAACACTGAACCTTAACTAACGACCCCCTGGGCTCATTCCAGGTGATACAGCTGTTATATATGGCAGAAATGGTGCCAGACTGACTGCAGTGTTTTGATACGAGAAATTGAACTCAGAGCCTGTTTTAGAGTTTGGTGGATGGGATACTGAATCACAAACATGACGCATATCCCATTCACAGACAGTACAAGAGCATTATACCCTATGACACTCGTAGTAAGGCAGACAAGATACCTGCCATAAGATATCTGCCACGTTGGTTACAGAGAATCTCTTTCACGAAACTCTAACTTTAAATCAGGCAGCCGCGACCCATGCAGGTAACAGCGGTGGGGCCGAGTTGGGGGGGATTTGACAGACCACCAGGAAATACTAATTATTTATTTAGTTTTCCCTCGTCGTCGTCTGTCGAATCCCCCCAACCCAGTCCCACCGATCTTACCTGCGTGGGCCGCGGCTGGAATCAGGCCCATAGGTTGTAGATTTCCTGTCTGAAACTTTTACCACAGTAATAAATAAGGTAGTCTATTGACTACTTTCAGAAAGTGTGACCCTGTTGAATATCTCTAGAATCCTTTTGATCTCCAACATAGAAAAATACATTGCTAAATTCTATCAAACGCATATGCTCACACTTAACCCCTTGTTCCTAGTTCTGAGTAAATCGAGATTTATGCACCAAGGGCAACTATGAGCATGTATTGAAATTCAGAGTTCTGTGGTGATGAATACACCGGGAATATTCTCAAGAACGTGTGATAAATATTGCAAAATTAGCTTAAAGCAACTTTGCACATCTCAGTCTATTGCGGGAAAATAATGCTGCGTTAATGTTGTATTCTCAACACGGCGGTAACATGCAACAGTCTCATGCTAACGCGTCAAATGACCGCAATAAAATTACAGTGATGGCAAAAAGACGTGAATCAGCAATAACCGGTGACAGACCTGCTATTCCCACGCGTCATGCGGAAAAATGTACTATAAAAAGCACCGAAAAACACAAACAAAATAATTTACACCATGGAAGAAGCTGGAGCAAGTACAGAGGACAACCAGAACCCCACAAGCCCCCAGGAGGACCAGCCTGGGACCTTGGGGGTCACAGAAGGGCAAGGAGAAGAAGACGAGGAAGATGAGTTTCAGTCCGCAGGAAAACAGGATCATCATCACGGAGGTGATAGAACACCACCAACAACTGTTCGTCACCTCCAACGTGTCATTGGCAAATAAAAATGCAATATGGCAGCCCATCCTGGACAAGGTGAATGCAGTCGGAGTGAGGACGAGGACAATTGGAGAGGTCAGGCGGCGCTAGAATGATGCGAAGCGCAAAACCAAGAAGAAACTCGCTGACAACCATCAGGCAGCAATGCAGACTGGAGGTGGCAGGCCAGCGGAACACCAGAAGCTGGATGTGATGGAGAAAATGGTGTCCACAGTCATCAGTGGGGAGACAGTGGCTGGAGTTGGTGGTACGGACACTGCTCGACATGACCTGACACAACAGCACCAGGGTGAGTACTGAACAGGGACTGGGGGGCCGGGGCAGATAGGCACAATGACACACATGCACAATTATGTAGAGCACACTGCACACCCACAATGACTCTGGATCATGTTCCTGATCCCCTTAGCACACTGCAGCACATATATAAACAGCAAGTAGGTCCCCGTCCACTATTGGCACAGAGGGGTCCCTCCCCACACAGCACCAATCTCACAACCAACCCATGCACATGTGTTAAAACCAGCAAAGCTGTGTGCCTGTGAGCCACACTGACAATACAAGTGACACTGCATGATGAATAGCATGGCTGCAGTCCAATTATCATGACATGGTACACGCCACGACACTGAGGTGGCTGAGTGTGGAACATATCCGGAAAGGAGCAGGTCACACTCTGACACTAAGAAGGAGCCAGTAGCAATCTTCTCTGCCATATGCCCTGTTTCAGCTTGGTTCTGCCTTCTGCATCATGCCCTGTATCAACACCTCCCACTGTCCCCTGAAACACTCTGTGACACTCACTTCGGACCCCGACATGGACTGCCACATTTTGTTTGCTTACCAATGACACAGCAATCAGACTGCAGACTGTACTCTTCCTCTTCCGATGTACTTGTTAATCCCTAAATGACTCTGGCTGGCCCTTCACTGGGCTACAATGTAATGTGGGGTTTGCATGGCCATGTACTGCTCCAGCTCCGACACTCCACCGAATGTGAATAAATCATTCAAATTGACATAGATGTGTCATGTCTATAGTTGATCAATGATGAAAGTATGGATGAATGTAAGGACATTGATTGCACAAAAAGGTACACCCTGGGAAATGAAAGCAATGCTCATGTTTGACCGTGACACACATAGGCAGTGAGATGACTGGGAATGTGTGCACTAGCTGTGATCTCATTGCTCTGAAACAACAATCGCGCAATTTCACAACTTTGCCCCACGCCATGTTGGAAATGTCAAAGTCGTTGGCAGCAGGCCTAAAGTAGTGTTCCCCATCACATTTGACAACAGTGTGTCAACGGTGTCCCCCAGGGTTCTGCCCTTTCCCCCCTCCTCTTCAATCTATATATGCAACCACTCATGGCTTCTCTTCATCATTCCTCCGCCACAATATACAACTACGCCGATGATTTACAACTGATCTTCCCATTAGATACCACACTTTCCTCCCGCCTCAACTTCCAAACTACTATGTTATTCATCTCTGACTGGATGGCTCACAGCCAGCTCAAGTTGAATCCGTCTAAAACGGAACTTGTACTGGTGGGCGGTCCTACCAATCCTTGGGATGGCAACTACTGGCCCCCTTCTTTGGGTCTCCCCCCTAGCCCGGTCAGCTCTGTGAAAAGCCTAGGAGTGATCATCTCTGAGGATCTCTCTATGAAACCTCAGATCTCAGCAGTAACATCGTCCTGCTTTTTCCAGCTACGCAGAATCCGTAAGATCTGTAGATTTCTAACCAGAGAAGCACTCACACTAGTTATACTGGCTTTGGTCATCTCCAGGGTTGACTTTGCCAACATCCTGTACGTGGGGATTCCTGTTTATCAGCTCCAAAAACTTCAACTGATCCAGAACCAGGCTGCCCGACTGGTGTACCATCAACCCAAACACCAGCACGTCTCCCCGCTCCTGAAGAGCCTTCACTGGCTCCCAGTAGCTAAACGGTGCTCTTTCAAGCTCGGCTGCACCCTATTCAAATCTTTGCACAACCAGGCCCCTGAGTTCATTTCCTTCAAGCTTAAGCGTTACCTTCCTACCCGCAATTCACGTTCCTCTACTGACAATCTTCTTTGCACTCCATCATTTCGCCGTAAAAAACACGGTGGTTTATGCTTCTCCTTCTTAGGTCCCTCCTTTTGGAACTCCCTCCCTTCTTCCTTTCGCTTTTGTTCCTCATATGAGTTGTTCCGCAAAACTCTGAAAACTCACCTTTTCAAGGCGGCCTTTGAGTAACTCCTCTGCCCTGGTTAGCTATGTTTGTTATGAGCGCCAAGAAACCGTCCCGGTGTACGTGCGCGGTATAAATTTTTTTAACATAACATAACATAACATAACAACATCTCTTCACATACCTACTCACACTCAACTGGGTGGACACAGCCTTTAATGAGGGATCACATTGATCCACAGGGCAAGAAGTTGGACACCATACTCACATTGCTGAAGACACGTAAGAGCACAGGTCTATGAGCAACTATCCCAACTACAATGTCACGCTCACAGAGATGGACCTGGCAATAGGGACTCAGCCCGAAGTGAAATGTGTCAGTCAGTCCCTCACTGTGTATGGAAAATGCTCATTGAGGCAGACGATTTGTCATTCTAATCAACACTCATCACATTTGAACACTAGTGAAGTTGGGAAGACTCAATTAGCATGTGCGTGTCAGTACGGGCAAGACAAGGGCCACAACATGAAGGCCAATGCATCAGACACTAACAGGCAGCATTCGGTCACGATACAGTTCCATGTGACAGGCGTTGTGCATGTGTCTGGGATGTTCTGCCATTGCGTTGGTGGCTCTCGTAGAACCGGCACTCTTCTGACCTGTGGCAGTTATGCGAATGATATGCCACAGCTCGGAGCAAGAGTCGTATGTGTGTGCAATGTTTAGACATATGTGTTGTTGTGTACATAAGTGTCAAGGGCATTCCATGCAAGAGTACCTCGAGCAAGGACTTCTGTGTGTGGGGTGTGGATACGTTGGTCTTTCATTAGTGCTGTGCGTAGTTTGGGAGTTGTCATCATCTCTTATGGTATGTCTCTCAGGGGGTGCCTGCCACATGCAAGACCAAGGTCGGAGGTGCAGATGTTCTTCAGCCATATGTATTGAGACAAAGGAGCTTTCATCCCTAATGTTAGTCTGACTACTGCTTGCATTCTGGAAATGTGATGTGGCTTTCGCGCTGCTATTGAGGCTAGGCCTTAGGCTTATAGTGCACCAATAGCGATACACACACAACAGTTGGCATGTATGAGCCAAGAGCCCGAGCGGCCTTGCGCTCCTTGTACAATCCCTTTGTGTTCGTTCGCCCTCCTGGTGCATGCAACATTGTCGATTGTGGGTCGTGTGGCGCTGACACTGTGACAGAGACACACGCATCAGTTGGTTTCCTGTCCAGTCCAGAAATTAACCACGCCCAGAGCCCAGGGATAATTATTCACACCCTTTCGCTAGCCTGGCATACGCTAACCCAGCCCACTTGGCTTACGTATAAAAGGGGGGAAAACGCCGCTACATGTCCCAGTTCTTCCTCACTGCCGGAGGTGGCATGGCTGTGTCCGCCTGGCATCTCACGAGGCTAAATCATAAAGGGTCCATGACTTGCGTTGCACAGAGTTGGTGGCACCAGATACACTGAGGTCGGCACGGGCCTACCACCTCCGGACGGTGACTTTCTGTGCACTGAGGTAGGGGCACCTTAAGTGCTGAGCGGGTATGCAGCCTGCGATGATGTGCAGTCCTGGCGGTCCAGACTGGTAAGGATTTGTGTGAACCCTACTGGACCGCAGTGTTGGCCTGAGCCAGCGGGTAGCGCAGGCCTACCGCCACATGGCGTTGCCTCGCGGTTCACAGTTAGTGGCACCTATAGAGCTGAGCGGGTGTGCAGCCTACGATGATGCCATGTGCACTGATATGATCTCTGCCATTGCGTAATCAAGACCCAGAATCATATGTGTATGCGCAGCTGCATGATGTGGAGGCTGCCAAGGTCGCCGGCCCCGGGCTTGGAGCTTGCACTGGCATGTTGTGGGCTCTCTTTGAGACACGCCGGTGGGGGAAGGTGAGCAGTGAGGCCTGGGTGTGCAGGGGTGGGTAATCACCGCTGGGTGGTGGGAGGATCTGGGGTGCAGCAGCCTGTGTGCACAGGGGCAGGCCAGCAATGATGGCGTGTGCAATGATATAAACTCTGCCATTCATAAATCTGGACTCTGTTTCAGAAAAGGGACCTGGTGGATTGCAGTGTATACCGGCACGTGGTTGGAGTCACACCGGTGGCAGCAGGTGAGTAGTGATGCCTGTGTCAGCAGTTTCGGCACTCTCTCTCCATCTCGCTCCCTAACTTCCTTTCACTGTCTCTCTCTCTCTACCTTTCTTTCTCTCTCTTTCACTCTCTTTTGCTCTCTCTCTCTTTCTCTCGCTTTCTCTGTCTCCCTCTCTTCCTTTCACTCTTTCTCTCTCCCTTTCTTTCTCTCTCTCTTTCTCTCTCTGTCCTTTGATGAGAGCATGACACACCTGCTTATCTTGCAGGCTGTGACTCACAGATTGCCCAGAGAACACCAACCATGACTCTTCCAAATAGTTGTTTTGAGTTTATTTTGAATAAAATAATTTGTTTGGAAATTCAAAGATGAAAGTTGACGTAAAATATCTTTGTCCGGGAAAGGGGGGGAGGGTAGGGCCCGGGGGTGTGGGATCCTGGGGGTGGCAGTGGGTGTTGTGGCCCTCTTGGGTTTCCGAGCTCCATGGCATCTGTTGTTCTTCTGGTGTGGCTGTGGGCTGGGCTCCCATTTCTGGTGCAGGTTATCGTCTGACTTAATACCAGGAAAGAGCAGGTGTTAATTTCCTGCTGCTCACGCACCTTATCGCATGTTTTGTGATCTTATCGCCAATCTGGCTGGTCGTTGAGAATGTTGCGAAGTGGTGTTGTCGCAGCTTTTTGTACGGGAACGCCTACTCTGCATCTCATTAGCGATAGTTTCCGGTGTCATCCGTGAAGATGTTTTTTGCGGCTGCTATCGCAGGAAAACTGGCGATATTGGCTGTTCGTACCAGCTTGTGAATAGGGTGATAAACCTATTGCCACTTTGGCTGCGATAAAGTGCTGCTAACTCGTCAATAAGGCCTTGAGAATATGCCCCACGGTGTTGTAATTGATCATGGTTAATACCCCCATACCCACAATTTTCCCTGGGAAAGAAAATGCTGCTGAACTTTGTCTTCAGAAAATAGTCAGAAAAAAGTAGACAAATAAGGTAACTAGTAAGTGTGCAGAATACCAGTGTCAAATGTCCTTCTCCAGTCTTGCCTGCAACACGTAAAACCGTGATAATTGTCACAACCTGGTGTTTCTGTAATTACCAACCACTTATACCACAGAATTACTGCCTTCAATGTCGTCAGCTTATTTGAATCCATGCCAGTGAATGAACCTGCACGTTTAGCTCATTTCAAAAATAAAGATTAATTTTTAGTTCAAGTACTTCTTTCATGTGCAACGACTAATCTTAGGTTCCGAATTCCTATCCAGGAACTCTTCTGAACAGGATATCCCTTTGACTTTCTGATATTATCATTGTTTGGCGTTGGACCTGGAGCAGAGATGTCATCTGGTTTGAGTCAAATCTTTCCATTACTAAGTATCGCTTTCCTACACGCGTGCTGGTTAAATCCCAGCGCAACTCCCGGAAATGCAAATCATCCTCACACTGATGATGTACAGTGGCGTGATTGTGTGGAAGTGCGTTTGGCTGGTGGGATAACCACATGAAAGAAGCCATTTAAAGACCAGATGAGATAAAGTTGGCCTCAGTAAGAGAGTGTGTGTGTGTGCAAGAACATCAAAGAGCCAGGAATTATGTCCCAATTTAAATGAGAAAATATTTATATGTTTCCCTGTCTTAATCTGGGCCCTATTTCGTCTTGCAGAGAGGTCGATGGCAAAATGCGGATTAGAAATGGTACAGAGCACAGACTGAACCACTGGAACATTGCATAAATCGAGGTCTCAATCAGGGTCCTCCTGTGTTGATACAGATTTTTCTCTAATTCTTTAACCTGATTGAAAAAGGTGCAGCTATATGTTGTCTGAAAGATGTTACACTGACATGCATGGATATGTAAGGAGGAGTTGTCCCTTCACATCAACATGCGAGGATTCCGTTTTGCTTCCTGTGTCACAGGCAATAGCCATGTTAAAAAAAACAAAAAAGCAGACGGTTTCTCTGCACTTGCTACATTAGTTATAATTGTCTTTCGGACTTTCCGTACATACGGTGATCAAAGTGGCGCTTTTCAAATGTGCCTGGCAGCATCATTTTGATAGGGGTGCCTCCCCTTATATCGTCTTCGAGCCGCTGAGCATGTTCCCAGATTTAAAACAAGCATTGGCGAGGCCAATAGGTCTGGCGTCGTCCGCCAGACTTGGTCAATTCTTGTTTTGTTTTGTCATGGCTTTTTATTGTTTGGTGAGCTGCTTAGTGTTTGTCGAATTATAAAAAAACGTTATTGAAGGCAAACATGTTTTTGGTCTGATAAAACACACATTACCATAATACTCTCTGGCACAGAGAAGTGAACTACTTTGGGTGTGCTCTTCGATGGAGGGCAGCGTGCCCAAATTCAAAGTGAAGTCAGCCAACGGCTGAAGTGGGTGTTGTGTTGCCCCTTGATACATGCTCAAGTGGGTTGGAAAAAAACGTGAATAACACAACCAGAGAAAAAAGAATGAAGTGTGGCAACAAGCCCCTATTAGTATGTCATACACATAATTTTAGTAAACTCAAAAGGTATTGGCTAACACTGATCGAAAAAAATCAAATGATTGTGTTATTGGCTGCTAGCCTATTGCCTTTGAGAAAGAAAAAAAGAAAGAAAGAAGGAAAGGAAAGGAATAAAGAAAGAAGGAAGACAAGAACGAGGCACAGGAAGAAAGAAGTCAAGAAGGAAACAAAGAAGGAAAGAAATAAGGAAGGCAAGAAAGAAGGAAAGGTGGACGGCACGATCGAGAAAAGGACAGAAGGAAGGCAAGAAAGAAGGAAAGAAAGAACAATGGCAAAAAAGGCTAGAATGAAAGAATGAAAGATGGAAAGATAGAAAGAAGGAAAGAATTAAAGAAAAACTAAAGACAGACAGAAATCAAGTAAGAAGGAATGAAAGCAGAAAAGGAGAGGAAGTATGACAGGAAGAGAAAAGAAAGAGAGAAAAAGAAAGAAAGAGGGAAAGAAATGGAAAAATGAAGAAAGGCAAGACAGAAAGTAATGAAAGTAGGAAAAGAAGGAATGTAAGCAAGAAAGAAGGAAAGCAAGAAAGAAGGAATTAAAGCTAGAAAGAAGCAAAGAGGGAAAGAAAGAAGGCAAGAGAGAAAGAAAGCAGGAAAGAAGGTATAAAGATTGAAGATTGAAAGAAAAATGAAAGCAAGGACAAAGAAAAGAAGGAATGAAAGAACAAAGGAAAGCGATAAAGAAGAAAAGAAGCAATGAAAGAAAAAGAAAGAAGGAATGAAATTATTAGAATAAAAAGGATGGAAAGAAAGAAGAAATTAAAGAATAAATGAATAAAAAGAATAAAAAGAAAAGCAAGAAAAACGATTAAAGGAACAAAAGAATGAAAGAAAGCAGGAACAAAGGAAAGAATAATGGAAGAATAAAAGGAAGTAAAGAAAGAAGGAAATCAGGCGCTAGGGGGCGCACAGCGGAATGGCTGCCTGAACCGCAGCTCCGCCGGGCGATCACACGCGATGTGATCCGTTGACGCTGTAACCCCACCATCCCGCAGCTCACGACCAGATAAAGGTGTGGGAAGATGAGGGGCATATGCGGACCTACACGAATGCGGTCTCTGCCTCCGCGATACGGAGAACTGCTGTGAAAACCGCATCACTCGTGGGACTGCCTGACAAGATGGCCGGCGGCAGGTAACGGACATCGCGCAAGCACGGCGGATTCGGCATAGGGCTGCCCAGTTCATCCTGCACACAAGCCCGGGGGTATGTACTCACTGCTAGACACAGTGTGCCACATCTGCGCTGCTCTCACTCCTGAGCGGTAACAGCTAAGCCCATCGATACCCCGGCCGAGTGCCTGACAAAATGGCGGCGCCTGGTGCTGAGATGGAGGGCACTTCGGACTAGCGCTGATGACCTAGAACTCGGCTGCGCTGTGCTTCCTGACCGGCGGATCGGCGTGTGAGGAGGCTGGGACTCCTATTGCATGGCATACGAGTCTGGGGACGGCCCGCTGCAGGCGTTTTGGTGCTGCTCGCACTGACTAACAGAGGAGAGGTTTCATGTGCTACAAAACATAGGCGGGACACCACACGAAGAGGTAACGTTCCGTGTACCTGGCTTGATGCGGCGGGACCCCCCTACAGAAGAGGTCGAGTGCCACCGTCTCGCTTAAAGAAACTGCCGACATGCTATGACCACGACCCACCCATACCACATACACCCAGGTGGGAGACGACTGGCGGTGGCCTTATTAAACTCGGAGCCCCACCACGTGCAGCTGCTGGCTAACACTGCCGAGGAAACACGGCCACAACGGTCAGAGTGACGAGGGCATCTGGGCCCACATTGCGGAAAGAGCGTTCCCCGGCCGCCACAATGGGGAAACCAGATAAGCAGCAACCGAAACTCTCCTTTGACAACAGGAGGGCACCGAAACCCGCAGAAGATTTGGCGGAGGCCGGCGGATCTTCAGAACCACCGTCAACTAACAACATAGAGAAGATTCTGATAGCAATCCAGTCGAATTTGCAAGATATAAATGGTAAGCTGGACAATTTGACGTGCAGGATGGATGGCATGGCAGCTCGGCAAGAAAAGCATGGCGAACGTTTAGATGAAGCGGAAACAAGAATTTCAGCCGTTGAAGATGAAGCGCGAACGTCCACCGCTAAATGCGCGGGAATGGAACGTATACTGGAGGTGATAAAAGCGAAGGAGGAGGATTTGGAAGCGCGCTCGAGGCGCAATAACGTGCGAATCGCGGGCTTGCCAGAATCGACCAACACAGGGCGAATGGAGCAGTACATCGAGGGATTGTGTAAGGATATCTTTGGTGTGGAGGCCCTGTCGCAGATCTTCATCGTGGAAAGAGCCCATAGGTCGCTAGGCCCTAAACCACCACCCGGTGCTACGCCCAGGCCGATTGTGGCGCGGATTCTCAATTACCGAGACAGAGACACGATCCTCAGGCTCGCAAGAGAGAAGGGCAAAATCACTCATCAAGGCAACTCTCTGGAGTTTTATCCTGATCACACGGTCGCTGTTCAACAGGCACGTAAGGAATACACCACGGTGAAGGCTAAGCTGCGAGAGTTAAACGTTGGCTATTCGATGTTATATCCTGCCCGACTTCGAGTGGTGTGGAAGGAGCAAACGATCGTGCTGGCGACACCCAAAGCGGCCCTTGAGTTGGTCAAAAAAATACAGCGGGAAGCAAGGTCGGAATCCCAGCATGATCAGAACAGAGACTCGGAATGATGCAACTGGTGATTATCGTCATTAACCAGCGGTGAGTGGCACTTCGCAGATGGCTACAGTGGACCACTGCATGGCCATCTTTCGCAGTACTGAGCAGAGCAGACTGATACGAGACTCATGGAGGTGAGATGTTGGCGCTCTAATACGACACTGGGCATTGAAAAGGTGGGGAGTAGATGGGGTACCAAGGGCGATAAACCACTCCTGTCCTGAAATGCGACAGAAACCCATGGCTGGGACTTGCTGCCGCGCTCTCCCCACTAGTTAACTAGTCCCACGATTGCGTTAACATGTCACTATTTCTGCTGCAGCGGGCGATGGGTCAGGACATTTCACGTAACTGTACTCGCAGACCCTCTGATCGGGGGTGGGGTAGAGAAGGAAGCAGCAGACCACTAAACACTGATATGCATGTCTTGTAGTGAGATGTAAACTGCCAGAGATGTGATCATCCCGGCCCGCTACTGTTTGCCTATCTGCATGGTATCGGGTGATAATTATGTGTGGGACAGTCTGAAGGCTGGACAATCGGGACCTAGTTCCTACAATATGCGTCTGACTGATTTGGGGTGTGGACACCTTTCCTCTTTGGCAGTACCACAACTTACTCCCATGTGGGGAGTGGTAATGGGGTGGTGGGGTCTGCTGAATCATGGACACATATTTTGCGTATATGTTTGAGTTTTTCAGTATCGCCTGCACCCGTCCACCGGGTGAAGGGTTGTGCTCCTGGCGGTCCTCCATGAGGGTAATACCCGACACAAGTTCTTAATATGAGCACTGAGTTGATGGTTATGTGGTTAAGGGGGTTGTGCTCTGAAGGGGGATGGCTTCGGCAGGTTGGGGATGCTGGAGTGGGTGGGATTTGGGGAGGGGGGATATTTGATTGTTTCCTAAGACCGAAGGCATTGCAAATGTATGCATTATTGGTTGCTCCACGGAGAGGGTTTGTCATTGCGACCTATGTTCGGGGTGCTGGGTGTGGACGTGCTCCGAGTATGTCACCTGAGGGTGCAGGGATTTGCGATTTTGCATTGACTACGACCGGCAGGTTCTAGAAGTGAAAGCAGAATTGGTCTGAACGTTATTACTTGGAACATACGGGGGTTCTCACGCCCTCAGAAAGTTAGACAGATATTTGCTAGCCTTACCAGGTGGAACGTTGATATAGCATTCCTGCAGGAATCACACCTCGCACCGCACACTCACACTACATTAGGATCGAGATGGGCGGGGGCGTCCTATAGGGCATCGTACTCATCTTACTCTCGGGGGGTGCTTATACTGATTAAGAAGGGGATCAACTTTGAGGAGAAACATGTGACACAAGACCCTGCTGGCAGGTATGTGCTGGTGACAGGTACACTAAGAGGCCAACATATAACACTCCTTAATGTATATGGCCCAAATACGGATGCTCCTGAATTCTATCGGGAAGTTTGGGGACACATGCAGAAACATGCTAACACACACATGTTATGTGGTGGGGACTGGAACGTGACATTACAAGATGGTCTGGATCGCTCATCACAATCTGTGGAACAACACAAGCAGTCAAGACTAATGGTGGGTCACATGATGGGGGATCTTTCTTTGGAAGATCTCTGGAGACTACAACACACTGACGCGCCAGGCGCCACGCACGTCTCCACATCTCACAACAGTTGGTCCAGGCTGGACTACTGGTTGGGTTCCAAGGATGTGGCTCTGTGGGTTCGTAAGATACAGGTACTACCGCGCACGTTATCGGACCACAATCCGGTCTTGATACGGGTGGACATTCCACATTACGCACCCCCACCGTTCCAATGGCGATTTAACTCCCAAGCCCTCACAGACCCAATTTATGTTGACACCTTGACAAAGGCGATAAAGGACTACTTCGCTAATAACGCTCAGACTACTGAGGACCCATGCCTCCTCTGGGAGGCCTTTAAGGCCACGATCAGAGGTGTATGCATTGGTACTACCATAGGAGTACTAAAGGACATTAGGGGCCAGATTCGCCGCTGTGAAAGTCAAATGAGGGACTTGGAACTGCAGTATGAAGCGACGCAGGACGTATTGCTATTACCCAAATTGCGCGACTTACACACCGAACATGCTGACTTTTTGACAGCAGAAATTAAATATCTAGATCGCAAACATGTGGCTAGGGCCTTTGGAGAGGGGGGAAGACCGGGGAGTGTACTGGCGCGGAAAATATGTGAGGGGCGGGGACAATCAGCGATACTCCGAGTCAAATCTAGGGAAGGGATATTACAAACACATTCCACCGATATACTGAAAAGCTTTGTGGACACCTACAGCACACTATATCAATCTCAACCAACAGCGGCAGCGGAAGACACATATGAGTACCTGCATGATGTAGCGATTGGCTGGCTATCAGACGCCCATAGGGAATTTCTGGCTCGACCAATCACGGTGGAGGAGGTCACTGAGGTGATCGCTTCACTCCCAAATGGAAAGGCGCCGGGCCCTGACGGGTACACTTCCGAATTCTATAAGAAATTTGTAGATATCATCGCCCCCTACCTACTGGACATGTATGGGACCTCCTTTGAGAGAGCGTTGCTCCCCCCCACATTGAGAGAAGCAATGGTCATTGCACTCCTAAAACCGTCAAAGGATCCAGAACATTGCGATTCCTACAGACCCCTATCCCTGATCAACGTAGATTCAAAGATACTCGCTAAACTGCTAGCTGTTAGGCTGTCCCCCTTGATGACTCGTCTGGTCCTCCCGGACCAGGCCGGGTTTGTTCCCACCAGATCCACCTCACATAACACCAGATCCCTGTTTGCACTAGCGCACTACCTGGAACCCTCGGTTAAGGCGGTGGCAGTCATGCTGGACGCCGCGAAAGCTTTCGATTCCATTGAATGGCGTTATATGCTGACAGTCCTCAATAGGATGGGCTTCCCTAAAAGGTTTGTCCAGTGGATTTCCCTGCTGTATACTCAACCTTGTGCAAGGGTAAGGGTCAATGGCTATGTTTCAGCCCTGTTTGACATTGGGAGAGGCACTAGGCAGGGCTGCCCCTTGTCACCCCTGCTCTTTGCACTGGCCTTGGAGCCGCTAGCGTGCATAGTGCGACAAAATTACAAGGAATCGGCGCTGCAATTTGTAGCTCGGCCACTGCACATATCGCTCTATGCAGACGATATGCTGCTATATGTTCGAGACCCAGAGGTACATCTAGGCCCGCTCCTCAGAGAGTACATCCGATTTGGGGGACACTCGGGATTGGCGATTAATTGGTCCAAATCCTCACTCATACCCCTCACTGACACCACAAGTCCCTTTGAGGTTGATTACCCGCTAGAGTGGCAACAAGATCCGATTCGCTACCTAGGGGTCATGTTCCACAGAGATCCGGAAGAAGTCATGCGAGCGAACTATGGGGTGGTGCTCTCCAAACTTGACGAAAAGGTCCGTCGTTGGGTCCACTTACCTCTTTCACTAGCTGATCGGATAGCGATCGTCAAAATGAACATCTTGCCCAAGCTCCTGTATCTCTTCAACAACATACCCATCACGCCAACTCGAGAGGTCTTCCGCCGTATAAAATCCCTGGTACTAACCCTGATATGGGCGGGTAAACAAGCTCGTATTGATCTGCAGACACTATCACTCCCGATTGCGCAGGGTGGATTCGGGGTGCCTGATTTTCTCCTATATTACCTCTGTGCTCAGGCACAGTATGCAGCATACTGGTACCATGAGGTCCCCTATCTCACTCACGTAGCCATTGAGGAGGGAGATGCCCATCCTGTCCCCCTATCGGCGATATTATCACACGCCAGACCACCGCTGCACAGAAGGGATATCAACACTGTAGACACCACGATTAAAGCATGGAACAAACTAGGACAATTAGCTCGCAAAACCCCGCTATATGCACCGAACATGTCATTGCAGTATCATCAGGCGCTGTCAGTCACTAACGAAAAAGTGGGGATGGCCTTGCTGAATAGGGCTGGGATCGACAAGATGAGCGACGTGTTCCAGGGGGGCACGTTTCAGGACATCAACCAATTAGACTATATCCAAAACCAGACTCCCATGTTTAGATTCACATACTATAGGTTAACAAGGGCACTGAGGGAACACTACCCATCCTTCCCTGCGGAACCGGAAAGCCTAGCACCTCTGCAAATGCTGATCACTACTAGGGATCTATCTCACTTAGTGTCCAGACTGTACGCTGCTGCACAATTAGAAATAGCGGGCCACACGCTTAAGGCTAAGGAGAGGTGGGATGCACTACTAGACACTCCACTAACAGAAGAAGAATGGCACAATACCTGCACACTAACACAGATACTGACACCAAACGGGAATCTCAGAATTATACATTTCAAGTACATTCACCAGGCCTACTACACACCGACGAAATTGCGTAAATTTGGATTGCAAGAGGAGGACAAATGTAAGCGTTGTGGCAGGGAGGGTGCGGACTTTGTGCATCTGGCCTGGACTTGTGAGAAGATAGCGGGTTATTGGGTAGAGATTACTGCCACACTTACGATCATGCTAGAGGATGAAGTGCAGTGCACACCACAGGTCTGTTTACTAGGTATTATTCCTCAATTCAGAGCATTGAAACGAAAATTCTGTGCAATCGCCCTATTGTTGGCGAAAAGACAAGTGTCACAGTGTTGGCACAGCCGTAGAGTGCCGACTATAAAAGTATGGCTACATGACATGTCCATCTGCAGGGATAAACTGCAAACGTATGAGGAGAACTTGCCAGCGAAATCGAGACCGAAGGACGTGTGGTATTTCTTATCAGACTACCTAACCTCCTTGCAAGACGATGAGGAGGAATAACTTGACCACTGGCTATACTAACGGATGGGCTGTCTGGGATGTGGGTTGGAGGCGGATGGGAGCTGCACTAGAGTAATGCCAGTATACTGTTCCACACTGTATAGGTTGTGTATGTGAGCAATGTAAGGTCTTAAGTTGGGGTATGTTGAACTTTCCGTTTTCTACAAAATGACAAAATGTAAGACTCATATCGATTGTTTGCTAAGAGCACTACGGGAGGTACGCATGGCAGCTCAGCCTGAAGATATCACACTGAGTTTCATGTCTAATTTATTGTTTAATGGATATACAACATCAATGGCGAGCCGGCCTCTGGGTTGTAGGCTCATGCTGTGTAATTTGCTTTATGTTAATAAAGGTCTTACGCAAAAAAAAAAAAAAAAAAAAAAGTAAAGAAAGAAGGAATTAACAGATTAAATAATCACAGAAAAAGGAATGAAAGAAGGATAGAGGAATAAAAGAATGAAAGAAAGAAAGCAGGCACAAAGGTAACTTGGAAACAAAGAAAGAAGAAAGAAAGAAAGGAGGAAGAAAGGAAAAAAGGAAGTAAATAAAAGAAATCTTACAAGTGCTGTAATTAAATATGATAAAGGATGCTTTTCTTCTTGGGTGAAGTTTATTACAGAACCGTTGGTGAAATTGAGTCCAGAATAAACGAGTTATAAAGAATTGTCTACTTATGAATTCACATGTATAATATTGAAGCTTTTGATAATTTCATACAGAACAGTTTTAAATAGACTCACTCTGATATGCTGTGAAATACCAGCAGTTAGATAGAGGATACACCAAAAGGAATTTACAACAGCATTGAAGAACTGAAAATGCGTAGAATGTGGCCTGTACTCACAGCTGTAATAAAGAGTCCTGCTGTCACGTCACATTCTAAACGCAAAGGAAACATCAAAGTACTACATTAAAAACAAAACATTGGCACAGAAAGGAACTAACATATGTGCGAGAGTGCTTCATTTGAACGAGCAAAATGTTGTCACTCAAAGTGAAGTATCCAGTGGCTGAAGTCGTTTGACCCCCTGCCCCTTGCTGTATGCAGTAGTGGGTGGAAGCAAAATGTGAATGACACACCAACAGACCGATAGATGAAGAAAACTAGCTGCAATCCCCTTCAAATAAGTACATGGTACATATATATAAAAAAATCAAAAGGTCTGAGCTAACACCAGACCTAAAAAGTAGCCAAATGCTTATCATCAGTATACCACTGTGTGGCACCAGGCTTGGGGCCTGATTACCAGTTTGGCGGACGTGTTACTCTATCATAAACATGACGGATAGCCCGTCTGCTGTGTTATGAGTTCCATTATATCAAATGGAACATAATGGAACTCGTAATACGGTCTACGGGATAGCCATCACGTTTGTGATGGAGTAACCCTTCCGCCAAACTTGTAATCAGGCCCTCTATCCATAGTGCACATATTATCATGTTTCACCATCCTTAATATGATGCCTCCTTCCAATTGAATATCGTACTGTGAATTCCAAAATGGTGGATTACTGGTAGTCGGCTTTCATAGCATAGCATTACCACGATATCCAATTAAATAGTGGACTTCGACTTTCTGCCAGTTGTGCATTATACAATTGTGGGGTGCCCCTTGATGGGCTTCTTCTGAGGTGAGTAAGCGTTCGTGTCAAGGATGTCTTTCATCTGCACAGCCACTTCTGTATAACCCCCTGCACCCTCCCTTATCAGATAACAGATAAAGATGTTAAGGACACACAGGTAAGGAGAAGACTGACACAAATGGAACAGTTTTACGGAGAGAGCAAAACTTCTTGATTGTGGAATAGTAGAGGGAGGGGATGGATGCCACAAACCAATTCAGATATATTTTAGAATATGAGAGTCCATGTGGTTTTGCTTTTCCAATAGAACATTTGGAGTTTGTGCCACTGATCCAGTTGATTTTACCCATAAGTGTAGACAATGGACTTCCAAGCCTTACAACATGCTTACCATTGTACAAGAAAATGTGTGGGACTTCTATCTGATGAGATGGGAAGAATCAAATGGCATATCCCCTGGGGAAGACTTCTGGTGGTTCTGTTGCACCAAGACTGAGGGTATTTCTAAAAACCACAGCAAGGTTCTGCAAGACATTATGCACTTTGGTTCTACTACATGCAACTGATCCCACATCCAGCCCTGAGTATCAGACATGTTTTCATCCACACACCGTTTTCATTTATGTAGCTTAAATATACATGGGGTGGACCCAGTTACCCCTCAGAATCTGGGTCAAATACATATATAATTCCAGAATTATTCACTTAGATTTTGAGTCCAGCGGTCCGAGGACCGCCAGACCCATGGTGGCGCAGCAGTCGCTATCCAGCCATCACCTCACCAGCGTTCTGACAACCCTATTATGGCTTGGGCAGTTGGACTGTAATTGAACCTCTGGGTCCGCCAGGGGCTATGTAATATGCAGGTCGTGCTGCTGTGGCACCGCCATACATATTACAAGTTTCAGGTCCACCAGCGGTTTCATGGAGGTCTTTTCTCCATGAAAAGGCTGGCGGCACTCAAACAAAGGGGGGCCCTCTGTACTCTTTTCAGCCTGGGTATGCTTGCACCCAGGTTTCAGGACAGCATGGTCTTTCAGATCGATACTGTGCAGGAATCCCATGTGGTGTTCCCATTGCAGAGCCTCTTTCAAAGGCACCTCGACCTTTGGAAGACTCATCACATCCGGACCGCCACGTCACCTGCCCACCAGTCCACAAAATTGGTTGCAATCTGGCAGGCGGGCGGCATGACCTTCGGTGAAGCGGTGGTGCAGCAGTTTGGATCGCTGATCCACCAAAAGTCGTAATTAGGGCCTTAGTGATGAGCAGAATCCTAGTATAAGTCCTTCGTCCTCATAGGTATGCAGAACAGCAACCATCTACTTTTTTTTGTCAAAAAAGTTTTTTATTGATTTTTTAGTAGAAGAGAAAAAAAACCAGAAAAAAGAAACATGCGACAATCCCGCATTTCAGCCCACGCAGGGGTTAGCCAAACAAGCGCCCAAGGGCGACACAACAGAGTTGGGATGGGCCGCTGCGCTCAAGTCTTTGTAGTCGGCCTAACGCCCAGGGTGGTGCCACTCTGCCAGCATATGGGATAGTAGCCATTAGGCCCCTAGGGTGGAGGGTGCTGAAAAGTCACAGGTGCACTGGTGTCCACCAACGCGTAAACCTCAGTTAATCCCCCATTAGATTGGCACGATCGGCTTGCAATAGTGCTAGGAGACCCTGCTGAGGGCATAGGGCTCTGTACGCCATAATGTGATGGAGCACTAGGCGGGATGCCATAACAAACCAAAGAAAACACTTTTAATCACCCCCCCACGCCCTCCCTTCCCACTCCCCAGTGGTGGTAGCAAATAGCGTAGACAATGAACCAGATGTGTAGCGACAGGGATTCAGACCTGAAACAGGTGTAGCCTGCGGGTGCTAGGTGGGCAGACTGCGGATGGCAGACCTTTGGAGAGGAATGCTACCAGCGAGCCCCAGCGAAATTCAACATTTTTAAAGTCATCTAAAAATATATCAGCCATCCTCTCCATACTAAGCAACCTCCACAACCTCGAATGCCAGAGAGAGATGGCCGGAGCCTTCCTCTTCTTCCAGGCTGCCGCCAAAGTAATTTTGGCTGCACCAATGCTGAGCCACAAAATCCTCTTATCTGCTCTGGTCTGGTGTTCGAGATCAGGATCACGGAGGCCCAACAGGGTGGCAACCATCGAGGTAGGGATAGGGTATC
Organism: Lissotriton vulgaris; assembly: GCF_964263255.1. NCBI lineage: Eukaryota > Metazoa > Chordata > Amphibia > Caudata > Salamandridae > Lissotriton > Lissotriton vulgaris. The sequence continues at coordinate 1,599,816,163 of NC_141687.1, read as the reverse complement.
CCAGGATATCCTTAATTTGGGCCAGAATCTCCTCCCAGAATGGGCGGATAATGGGGCAGTCCCACCAGATGTGTTGGAAGTCCCCTAAGAACCTACATCCCCTCCAACACCTATTGGAGGTCCCCGGGAAGATCAGCTTCAATTTGGCGGGATGTAAGTACCAATCTATCATGGTTTTTATATGTGCCTCCCTAAGCTCCGCCGAGTGATTAAACTTGGCAATATCGGACCATAGGTGAGACCAGACCACTCGGCGTCAGTGATGTCGTGTTGGAGGATCCCTTCCCACATATGCATATACCTGGGCCTAGGGGAAGTAGCAGTGGTGAGGAGGTACCCATAGATGAAAGTGATTGCCCCTCTCATGGATGCAGTCTTGGTCAGAAAGGCCTGGAATGGGGTGAGGGGTCGGGTGGCAGCCTGCCGCACCTGGGGCAAGAGCGCCCAGTGTAGTAGTTGAGTGTGATGGTATCGCTCGGTCTCCAGTACCCCGTAGTCCCTCTTGCAGTTCTCAAAGGTGAGTGTTATTTGGTAATTGTGGAACAGGTGTGTGAGAGCCAGACACCCTCCGTCCTTCCAAGCCCTGAAGGGCCCCTCAAGGGATGCCGGGGGGAAGGCAGGATGGGCGTGAAGGGGAGGGAAAGGTGGTCCATCTATCATCTTTAGTCCAGACCTTCAGGACGGTGCTAGTGGGGGTGCAGAGGTAAACATTCTTTGGTCAGTCACATTTGGGTCGCCACACCAAGTCCCAAATCGCCACGCTTCTATCCATATGCAGCCAGTGTTTTTCTGATTCTTGTTGTGACCACTCAACCAGCATGCGGAGTTGCGTCGCTTTATAATACATATGCATGTCTGGCAGTCCCACACCTCCCTCCTTCCACGGTTTGCGCAGGACGGTGAAAGAGAAGCGCGCGCGGCCCCCTTGCCAAATTAAGCGCAGCATCATTGACCGCACCCGCCAAAAGAATTCTGCGTCAAGGTCTATAGGAAGGGCCTGGAACAGGTATAAGAGCTTGGGGAGGAGGGTCATTTTGATCGCATGGTTCCTCCAAAGCCAGGAGATGAACATGCGTTTCCATCTGGCCAGCTCAGACTGGATCTTAGCAATTAGCGGGGGGAAGTTAGCAGAGTACAGTTTCCCCAATGTGGGGGTCAAGTGGATGCCCAAATATTGAATGGAGGAGTTTGTCCATGGCAAGGGAGTGAGCGACTTAAGATGGGGAATGTCCGATTGGGGGATCGTAAGGTTGAGGACATAGGATTTGTCATAGTTGACCTTAAACCCCGCTACTGCTTCAAAGCGCATCAATGACGCCTGCACATGAGGGAGAGAATGAGCCGGATCTAATAGGGATAGGAGAACATCATCCGCAAAGAGAGTGATCTTGTGGGATTCCCCATTGAAGGGTATTCCACGGATGTCAGGGTTAGCTCTCATCGACACTTCCAGAGGTTTAATGCTAAGGGCGAATAGCAGCGGTGACAGGGGGCACCCCTGCCTAGTGCATCTGGAATGGTCAAAGAATGGAGAGAACAGCCCGTTCACCGCCAGATCGAGAGCGGGGGGAGAGATAGTTCGCTCGTATCATTGTTATGAATTTGGAGGAGAAGCCGAATGCAGCCAGGGTGCTGAACAGGAACCCCCAGTCCACCCTGTCGAATGCCTTCTCGGCATCGAGGCCCACCAGGACCGCGGGGATTTTAAATGTAGTTGCTTTCTCAATAAGGTGTACCACCCTCCTTGTATTATCATGCGTCTGGCGCCCTTTGATAAACCCTGACTGATCCGGGTCTATAAGGGCCGGCATAAGATCGCTGAGCCGTTGGGCGATGATGGAGGAATAGAGCTTTGCGTCCAGATTCAGGAGGGCAATTGGCCTATAGGACACGCTTTGACTAGAGTTTTTACCGGGCTTAGGGATGACGGAAATAAGTGCTTCCGCCATGGTGCGGGAGGTTCCGCCCTCTTCTGCCATGTGATTAAATAGTTGTACCAGGTGGGGGCATAATTCAGAAGCAAAAGTTTTACAGAACATGGCCGTATACCCATCCGCCCCGGAGCCTTGTGGGGTTTTAAGGCCTTAATGGCTGTCAGCACGTCGTCCCTGGAGAAGGGGCCGGACAGTACCTCATTCCATTCTGCTGATACCTGAGGCAGCGTCAGCCCCCGCAGATATTCGGCTTGGGCAGTAGCCTCCAGGCGCTCCCCTGTATAAAGGGATTTGTAGAAGGCCCCAAAGAGCTCCGCCTTCGTCTCATCCTGATGTGTCACCGCACCCTGTGCACCCTGAATACCCCCAATGTACTCACATTCCCTTTTATCCCGCAGCTGTCTGTCAAGGTGTCTCCCCACCTTATTGCCCTGGGAGTAAGAGAGCCGCCGCAGTTTCAGCAGGGTGTATTCAGCTCTGTTGTCATAGTGGGCCCTGAGTTTACCCCTGACGGCCGTTTGTCGCCTGAGTCCCAACCTGGAGGGATTCTCCTTATGCGCCTGCTCTAAGGATGAGAGTTCTGCCTCTAGGTGTTCCCGCTCCCGACCGTGCTGCCGATTAAGAGTGGCATTCAGTGCAATGCAGTGTCCACGAAGATACGCTTTGAAGGCATCCCACGTGGTGTATATTGACGTGTCCACTGAGGCATTTAATGTGAAGAACTCGTTAATGAGTCCCCGTGCAGAGGTGCATGAGGGTTTGTCCCGAACCAGGGAGGCTGGGAAGTACCACTTGGAGCTACCGTTATTCCGCACACCCCACTGGAGCCCTATCGCAAGTAAGCTATGGTCAGAAACAAAAAGTGGGTAAATCTTGGCCTCCCTCAGATCCCCCCACAGAGACTTGCTCACTAAGAAGTGGTCGATCCGGGAATAGGTGCGGTGGACGTGGGAGAAGAAGGTGAAATCTCTGGATTGGGGGTATAGGAAGCGCCAGGCGTCAACTAGGCCCAGGTCAGAAATCCGTTGCTGCGTGTCGGGGGAGAACACGCCCATAGCTGATCTTTGGGAGTGTGTGCTATCTAAGTCTGGTTGCCATACCATGATAAAGTTTCTCATAGCAATCAACGCCCCCTCTACAAAATCAACAACGGCCTTCAGCAGAGTATGTAGAAAGGCATTTTTCCCTGTGTTAGGTGCGTACAAGACAAGAAATGTGCAGAGTCTACCCCTCAAGAGGCCTTTAACCATGACCCAGCGACCCTCTCTGTCACTCTGTACACCCATAGGTTGGAAGTGTAGGGTCGAACGAAACATAAGGGCCACCCCCCTGAGTTTTGTGGTGGCGGAGGATCTGTAGATTAATGGGAACATATTGTGCTTAAGGCGGGAATCCTCCTTTTTGGGCAGGTGAGTCTCTTGAAGGCCCACTATATCGAGATGATGATCAATGATATACTTCCAGACCTTCTGGCGTTTTTGGGGGGAGTTAAGCCCTTTCACATTCCATGTTCCTAAGGCTAAGGGTGACATTGGAAGGTCCTACGAGACAGCCCTACAAAGGTCGGTAGCCCCCGCCTACCATGGTGTGGAGCCAGATGAACAGTCCCCCCCCTCCCAACTCGTCTCCAGGGCCCCAGTGCAGCATGCAACCCCCCGCCCACGGCAAGATCCAACCGCCCCGCAGGACTCCCCCATCCCAAGCTACCCTCCCCCCTCGGCCAACCCGCCCCGCCAGAATAGTCCACAAAATACACGCTATGAACCTACCCTCACTACCACCACTGTCTCCCCAACCCACCCCGCCCACCTCCCCAACATCCCCAAAGAAAGAACACAATACACTGAACAAAATAGAGAAAGTCTGAAGGACAGGGGGAAATGGCACCAGTCACTGTCCCTCCAGATCGTGTCGTCGGGCCCCCTCACGATCATGGAGAGAAAACACAAGTGTTACCTCAAAGTGGAGGCCCCCTCCGGCGCCTGCAGATGGCCCCCTTGGTTTCATGAAGCCGCTTCATCTTGATCTGCTGCTGCATCAGTGACCTGGGCCACCGAGGCGACCTCTGCATCCCGTTCGTGCAGCCTTGCGGACAGGTCCGGCCCCCCCTTCTGCGATGGCTTGCCCACTGTCTGCCACTCCGCTGAGCCCTGTCGTCCTCTGCCAGTCGAGCCACCGCTCAGACGCCGGCTCCGGGAGGTCCAGGCCCAGAAGAACCATCGCCGCCTCCAGAAAATGCACTTGGATCAGCTTATTTTGCCAGCGGAAGATGAGACGGAAAGGGTGCCCCCAAGAATAGGGCACTTTTTGCTCCTGTAGAAAGGTGGTCACGGGCCTGAAGTCCCTGCGCTTCTACAGGGTGGAAGCCTCCAGATCCTGGTACAGCTGGGGGTGATGGTCTCAGAACTGGAGGGGAGCCAAATCCAGTGCTTTCTGATGGATCCGTTCCTTCAGCTGAAAGTCATGGACGAACACTAGGATGTTAGGGGGTGGCGCATGAGCTCCACGTGGCAGCCCCACCCTGTGCACTTAGTCCATGCGAATGGTCTGGAAGTCCTCCTCTACCAGAATATGTTTGAACCGCATCTCAACGTACTCCCTCAGGTCCGCCCCCTCGACCTTCCAGGGAACCGAACGGATACGAATATTGTTGCGACGGGACCTGTTTTCTAAGTCCTCTGCGTGGGCCTGTAGGTCCAGGTTTTGCTCCGTCAAGCGGATCACGTCCTGCTGGAGCTGGTGAATGTCCTCAGCTGTACCCACGTCGTGTTCCTCCAACGTCGCAGCCCGCTCCCCCACTCCGTCCACATCTCTCCTCATGTCGCGCAAGTCTGAGGCCAATTGTGAGCGCAGCTCTGATATGCCCTCTTTAATGGCCGCAAAGAGATCTATCATGAAGGCCTTGGCCGCGGGCTCATCGTTTTCACTCTTTTTTTGGGGATTTGTCCAGGATAGGCGAGCTAGAAGGCACCGTTCCCCTCGGGATCCCCTTCTTCCCAGGTTTGTCTTTTTTCGTCCTGTTGGATGCCATGGTTGCCGAGAGGCACCCCTAGGACCTCTCTGATTGTTAGTACTTTCACCCAGGGTAGGGGTTGGGCACAGGTGCCCCAATGCTGGCCCCGTAGCATCACAGCCGTCCGGCCACCAGACACAGAACCCCTCGGCAACATGTCCGCCCTCCGAGACTCAGGGGCGGGGGCCTCCGGTCAGCGTCATCCGCACTGAGGGTCAGCAAGAGGCCGCAGGAGCCCACCTCGTCGTAGTTGGCCTAGGCAGGGTGCACACTCCTGTGCTATACTTCCCGGCAGTAGGGTAAAACGGCAGGGGGTCCACACCTCAAGTGCCGCTTTCAGCAATGGTCACTCTCCGCACACGGGGACACCCACACACCTCCAATCTGTCCTATGAGGCAGAAGGGGGGAGCAGGCAATCACGGAACGGGCATCACCGGCACACGTCATGCTCCACCATTCCCACTCTGCCAAGTCCTGCTGGGAGATCACGAGAGGCCCACGGCCAGACTGGCAACGTAGGCGGGGGCGAGTCGCTAGGGGGGACGTATGCCGTGGTCTAGCCGCTCCCCCTCTTCAGGCTGTGGGGACCACCATGCTCCCACAGAAGCTCACCTCCGTGTGTAGACGTCCGTGGCCGGACCCAATCTCCCTTCAGTCCAGGCCACCCACCAGGCCTCAGCAGGCCATCGATTACTCCCCTGTGGGCCCGTGGTCCTGGCGCCCGCGGCCAACCCCACCAGCCTTCTCAGTTGGCTTTAGGCTCCCCACTGCGAGCCCCGCTCCGGCACCAGGGCTCGGCTCCCCCAATCCGCCGGAGGTCCAAGCAGCAGCATGGGGAAGGCCCGGATACAACAGACGGCCGAAAGGGCGCCATTGGTCCGAAATCCCTGGGCTCAATTTCCGCGCCGCCGGCGTCTGCGCAGCCGCCCCGGCTCCCGTATCCCAGAGCACTTACGGGGCCCGGGGGCGCTGCCTCACTGTCGCCGGGGGGTCGCTGCCTCGATGCTGCCCGGGTTCCACCCTGAACCCGGCGGAGGGCTAGGAAGCAGAGTGTAGGCTCTGATGGCCCCAGCAAGCGGCGACCCAACTTCACCCTCCCCAGAGAGGCCCGCACCTGCCTCCAGGTCTCTCCGCGCCGCCGACGATCTAACAGCTGCAGATACTCAGGGACTCCCCAATCTTGTCACCGGGGCCCAGGGGAGCGAGTGGCAGAGGATTACGAGCATTTGAAAGTCCAAGAGGGTGCTAAAAAATGCTTATAGATAGCGTGGAGCCGGAGGGACTCAAAAACACGTCCTACTCCGCCGCCATCTTGGCCACGCCCCTCGCAACCATCTACTTTACTGGTATCCAGGACAATAATCACTGTGCTCAAGCTTGTGATTAGTTGTCAAAATGTCGACAATTAAATACATTGAGAGCTTGCATCTCTGCCCTTGCATCACATTTTCATATCTAGTTCTGTGAAAGTTGGTCAACGTCATATGGGGGAAGTCTCTAGACTTCAACATTTGACACTTTATGGTTCTCATTCTGTCCCAGTGGCAGTTGGTAATTGTAAAAAGTGGTCGTGTGTAATTCCATATATGGAATTGTACCATTTGCACAAGCCTAAGGAGAGAAAAATGTTTTCTCAATTTGGGGTCTTGGGGTTCTCTCACTAGAATATATATTGTTAAAGGGTATATAATGTGGCTTTTTCTAGTAGAATCTGTCATAGAAATTGCTCAAAAGGTAACAGATTTAATGGACAGTTTTGATGAAAACTCCTAGTATGTTTAAAATAATCCTGGTAGGTAAATTAAGCATGGCTCTCTAGAAGAGAGCATGCACCAGGTGATAGAGGTTGTTAGATCATTCTTAATTCCCCCTAATAATTGAATCCATTCTCCATAACTATATATACCTGGTTGTGAGTGCTCGTATCGAACACCCATTTTAAAACTAGTTTTGCTCAATGCACATCAACTAAGAAGATGACTGATGGCAACTGGTGTGTGCACTAAAACTCTCATCTCAATTAGCTATTTAGCATTCAGGCCTGTCAGGTCAGCAAAGGCTATAGTCTCGCTCCCCTGGTGGAGAAAAGCCCACACTACCAGGCACACCTGGCAGGGATATATAAAGCTATAGGGAAACCCACATTGCTGGGGTTTAGTGCGGACTGAGGGAAAAATGCTGACAGAAATGTCCGATCAGCCGACCTCGCCCTCGCCGAAATCCAGCACATCCCCAGAACCAGAACAGGTGGAAGACCCTTCTCCTACATCGCAGCCAAGACCTGGAGCAAGTTCCTGATTGACAATAGATGCACCCCTCCCTGAACATCTTCAGGAAGACACTAAAGACCTGGCTCTTCAACTGAACAGAGCTGCTTACCTCCCAGTCCCCCCCAGCGCCTTGAGACCCTCATGGGTGAGTAGCACTCTTACAATTACCCTGATTGATTGGTTGGCATGATCCTGTTTTGTACCCATTTGTTACTTCTGTTTAATTTTTTAAATACAAACTCTGAAAGGGGAGCTTGTTTGTGAAATAGAAATGATTAATGGCCCAGACTAACATGGTATGTTCTCCCTCCTAACTGAGACCATTGATTGCCATGCCAAAGACCATCTAACAACGCAGGCAGAGAAATCTAGTGACCATCATCTCCCTCCAAACATAGTGACATGACAGTCTCTAAGAACTGGCGAACCTGCGGAGGCTCAACTTTCCGGTTAAGGGTGGCTCCTTCATTTCTAAATGAGAGAGGATTTTGGTGAAGTTGGTGAACCACCAATTTAAGTCCATTTACCCACTCTGACAAACTATAACTAATCAACCTTTTCAATAAGATTATAGACTTCTACTTGACATTTAAGGCCTGATTTAAAGTTCAGCAGATGGGTTACTCTGCCACAAACGTGACGGATATCGTATCTCCCATATTAAGATTGCTCTGGATACAATCCACTTGTAATACTTTGGACAGAATATCTGTCACATATGTGATGGGGAAACCCATTCACCAAACTGTAAATCAGGACTTTAATTCAATTGTTCTATAGTGGTGTCAAGAAGTCTGCTCTTTTAAAATGTATGGGGAAGTGCATGTTTTTCGGTCTTTTAATATTACTGAATAGTTTAAAAAGTTTCAAAAGAGTTATTACAGTGTTCCCTTACATATGGTCAACTCCCCTTATCCTTATCTGTTTTCACCAACCCATCAATTGCTTCACAGCCGCAGAAAACTAGAGCTAGCATTACAGAGTTAAATCAGGCTGCAATGATCAGCACACATAATTCCCCTAATTGTTAACCAAAAGATCGGCATTATCCACTCTTTTTTTCCTCCTGCTAATGCAGAATTATCTTTGGCACTTGAATCATGCCCCATTATGTTTCATGGTTGCCGACCTTTTGTGACAAGGAAAGGCAAAATATAAAGTATTTATATCATAGGTCATGGGTACTCACAAACTTTCTTTTGGGGGCCAAATTTACAGTGGGGGCGGGGTCAGTGGGGGAAGGGGAGGGGCTTGAGCAGAAAAAAAACTGTGACCATGAGGTTGAACACAGGCCCCTGCAGCGGAGACCTTCATCCACTGAGCCACCAGACCCGGCATACACACATCTCTCTCTCTCTCTCTCTCTCTCTCTCTCTCTCTCTCTCTCTCTGTATATCTCTCTGTCTCCCTCCCTCTATCTCACCCTCCCTCTATCTCTCCCTCCCTCTCTCTCTCTCTCAGTCTTCCTCCCTCGTTCTCTCTCTCTCCCTCTCTCTCTCTCTCTCTCTCTCTCTCTCTCTCTCTCTCCCTCTCTCTCAATCTTCCTCTGTCTCACTCACTGTCTGCCTCTCTCTCTCTGTATCCCTCTCTCTGTCTCCCTCTCTCTCTCTCCCTCTGTCTCCCTCCCTCTGCCTCCCTCCCTCTGTCTCCCTCTGTCTGTCTCCGACTGTCTGTCTCCGTCTGTCTCTATATGTGTGTCGGTCCCTGTCTCTGCCTGCACCTGTCTGTCCCTGTCTCCCTCCCTCTGTCTCCCTCTCTGTCTCTCTGTCTCTGTCTGTCTTCCTCTGTCTGCCCCTGTCCTTGTCTCTGGCTTTATCTGCCTCTGTCTGTCTCTATCTCTGTCTGTCTCTGTCTCCCTCCCTATCTCTCTCTCTCTGTCTCCCTCCCTCTCTCTATCTCTCACTCTCTCTCCCTCTCCATCCCTCTGTCTCCCTCTGTCTGTCTCCCTCTGCCTGTCTCCCTCCCTCTGTCTGTCTCCCGCCCTCTGTCTCCCTCTGTCTGTCGCCCTCTGCCTGTCTCCCTCTGTCTGTCTCCCTCTGTCTCCCTCTCTCTCTCTCCCTCTGTCTCCCTCCCTCTGTCTCCCTACCTCTGTCTCCCTCCCTCTGTCTCCCTCCCTCTGTCACCCTCCCTCTGTTTCTCTCTCTCTCTCTCTCCCTTCGTCTCCCTCCCTCTGTCTTCCTCCCTCTGTCTCCCTCCCTCTGTTTCCCTCCCTCTGTCTGCCTCCCTCCGTCTGTCTCCCTCCGTCTGCCTCCCTCGGTCTCCCTCTCTCTCTATCTCCCTATCTCTCTGTCTCCCTCTGTCTCCCTCTCTCTCTGTCTCCCTCTCCCTCTCCCTCTCTCTCTGTCTCCCTCTGTCTCACTCACTCTGTCTCTCTCTCTCTCTCTGTATCCCACTCTCTGTCTCCCTCCCTCTCTCTCCCTCTGTCTCCCTCCCTCTCTTTCCCTCTGTCCCCCTCCCTCTGTTTCCCTCCGTCTGTCTGTCTCCCTCTGTCTCTATATGTCTGTCTGTCCCTGTCTCTGTCTGTCCCTGTCTGTCCTGTCTCTTTCCCTCTGTCTCCCTCTCTGTCTCTGTCTGTCTTCCTCTGTCTGCCCCTGTCCTTGGCTCTGCATCTATCTGTCTCTGTCTGTCTCTATCTCTGTCTGTCTCTGTCTCTCTTCCACCAGCAAAACTAAAGTCCCTGTTTCAAACGTGGCAGGCTAGAATGGCTGAACACACCAATACTAACAAGGGTTCAGTGATAGGAGAATAATTGTCCCTATCTTGTTAACCAGTAAAACCTGTACAAGCAGAGCAATTATGGACAGATACAAAAAATTATTTAAAAATGTACTACGAAGGACAGTTTGAGTTGATTACAAAAATAATCATAACATTTATTTAGCACCTCCCAGTCTGGGTTACATTCTAAAACATAATAAAACATTAAAGATAAAAGCCACCCAAGGGTGGTGAAGCAATAAGTCTATATTTAGTCAAAAGTAAACAAAACAGTCGACGCAGCGTTTCGGTGCTTTTCTAGATCTTCACACCTTCTTCAGGACATTTGTAACTCTTTGACTCAGTATCTACAAAATTAAAACAATGCATTCTATAAGCAAAAGGATTTTTTTGTACATAAAGAAAACACATACCCGCGTTGTAATCACCCTGCCTTCCTACAGCTTGTACATGGCTACAGTCTCTATTTCATATATTATAGACAACCCCTTCATTTCTAAATGTGCATTTTATCATAGAAAAGAGAACAAAGTTAAAATGAAACCTATATTCCAATTGTTGTTTGGATTTCAACAGCATTTCATGTTAATTCATGTTACTAGGCTCCCTGGTTTCAATACATGTGTAGATATATAAATCGTACCTGATTTCATAAAGGAAAGGGTTTAAATTGCTTTCCGTCTAGATTTGGACTTCTTTTGTGAAAGGTAATTCTCAGGCTGTTTTAAGACAAAGATAGAATGATTCTTTCACGGTCTATTCTGTTTTGCATTGATAGAATTTGTATACAGTTGTGGCCTTTACCCAATTGTTTACCTTAAATATCAATTGAATAAGCCTTTATCTGCACGGAGGGGCCACCGTCAAGTACCAGGAATACACACTCGGATTCTTGGGATCTAAGGATGGCATATAAAACCCGATTTAACAAGAAAGTTTACATAATGACTGTTATTCAATTGATATTTAAGGTATTTAAGGTAAACAAAATAAATAAATTTTATGATTATTTTTGTAATCAACTCAAACTGTCCTTCGTAGTACATTTTTAAATAATTTTTTGTATCTGTCCATAATTGCTCTGCTTGTACAGGTTTTACTGGTTAACAAGATAGGGACAATTATTCTCCTATCACTGAACCCTTGTTAGTATTGGTGTGTTCAGCCATTCTAGCCTGCCACGTTTGAAACAGGGACTTTAGTTTTGCTGATGTGAATATCCCCCTCCCTGATATACAGCACAGGGGTACCTCCTTTTCTTAAATATTTCTGTCTCTCTTCCTCCCTTTCTCTCTCTCTCTGTCTCCCTCCCTCTCTCTATCTCTCACCCTCTCTCCCTCTCTCTCCCTCTGTCTGTCTCCCTCTGCCTGTCTCCCTCCCTCTGTCTCCCTCCCTCCTTCTGTCTGTCTCCCTCTGTCTGTCACCCTCTGTCACTCTCTGACTGTCTCCCTCTGTCTGTCTCCCTCTCTCTCCGTCTCTCTCTCTCCCTCTGTCTCCCTCCCTCTGTCTCCCTCCTTCTGTTCCCCCCCCCTCTGTCTGCCTCCCTCCGTCTGTCTCCCTCCATCTGCCTCCCTCGGTTTCCCTCTCTCTCTATCTCCCTCTCTCTCTGTCTCCCTCTGTCTCCCTCTCTCTCTGTCTCCCTCCCTCACCCTCCCTCTGTCACCCTCTGTCTCCCTCTCACTCTGTCTCAGTCTCTATCTGTCTGTCCATGTCTCTGCCTCTATCTCTCTGTCTTTCCCTGTTTCTGTCTGTCCCTGTCTGTCCTTGTCTCCCTCCCTCTGTCTCCCTCTACATCTCTCTGCCTCTGTCTGTTTTCCTGTGTATGCCCCTGTCGCTGTTTCTGCCTCTATCTGTCTGTCTCTGTCTCTATCTACGTCTGTCTCTGTCTCCCTCCTTCTCTTTCTATCCCTCTCTCTATCTCTCTATATCCCTCTCTCTATCTCTCTCTCTCTCTCTCTCCCTCTCTCTGTCTCTGTCTCCCTCAGTCTCACTCACTCTGTCTGTCTCCCTCTCCCTCTCTCTCTTTGTCTCCCTCTCGCTGTCTCCCTCCCTCTGTCTCCCTTCCTCTGTCTCCCTCCGTCTGTCTCTGTCTTTTTCCCTCTGTCTGTCTCCTTAACTCTGTCTCCCTCTATCTGTCTCCCTCCTTCTGTCTCCCTCCCTCTGTCACCCTCCTCCCTCTGTCTGCCTCCCTCTGTCTGTCTCCCTCTGTCTCCAGCTGTCTGTCGCCCTTTGTCTCCCTCTCTCTGTATCCCTCTGTCTCCGTCCCTCTGTCTCCCTCCTCTGTCTACCTCTCTCTGTCTCCCTCTATCTCTGTCTCCCTCTGTCTTCCTCTCTCTCTGTATCCCTCTCTCTGTCTCCCTCTCCTTCCCTCTGTCTCCCCTGGACTCCCTCACTCTGTCTCCCTCTGCCTCCCTCTGTCTCCCTCTCTCTGTGTCTACCTCTCTCTGTCTACCTCTCTCTCTGTCTCCCTCTCTCTGTCTCCCTTTCTCTGTCTCCCTCCCCTTCCCACCCTCTCCCTACCTCTGTCTGTCTCTGTCTGTCTCCCAACCCTCTGCCTCCCTCTATCTATCTCCCTCCCTCTGTGTGTCTCCCTCTGCCGCCCCCTCCCTCTGTCTGTTTCCCTCTGTCAGTCACCCTCTGTCTCCCTCCCTCTGTCTCCCTCCCTCTCTCTCCCTCTGTCTTCCTCTCTCTCTCCACAAGGGCAGGATCTAAATCCAACAAAGAGAAATACTCTGCTCCATGGTTCTCATGCCCTCTAAAAGAAATGCTGGTTAATGTTAAAATTTTAGAGCGAAAGTGGCGACGCCATTATGAGCAAGAAGAAAAAAGAGCATATAAGATAGGGCGGAGACAATACCACTCTGCTATCAAAAATGCCAAAGCCAAGTATTATACGGCACAAATTGAAGCGACAGGCAACAAACAAAAAGAAATATTTAATATTGTGAATACTTTCAGAAACCCCAAGGCATTGACACAAGAGATCCCACCCTCACAGAACTTATGTGTTTAGATAGCCGACTATTTTACCCAGAAAATAGATAATATCACGAAAGATTTTCCATCATTTAAGCCAGAGAATTCTGAGGTCAAGGTCAATTTAAACATTCAAAAACCCGGCTAAGAAACCTTTGACCCCATTAGTCTGGAAGGTACCCATAAGGCGATATCTACAATGAAATCTGGATCTCCTTTTGATCCCTGTCCCCCTACGTTGCTTAAAGCAATAGTAGAATAAGTCAATCCTGAAATAAATTCCATTATTAATGCTTCTCTTGCCTCTGGCGAGATTCCTTCGTGTTGGAAAGTGGCAGCGGTCAGACCCTTACAAAAGAAAGCTATCAAGGATCCGGCTACTCTCACTAATCTACGTCCAATCTCGCTTCTCCCAATTCTATGCAAACTGACCGAATCCTGTGTCAATAAACAACTGATGGCCTTTTTGGAGGAGAATGAAATCCTCCATCCATGCCAAGCTGGTTTCAGGGCACACCACTCTACCGAATCAGCACTTATTTTTACCACCGAAACCATTCGAGCTGCATTGGATCAGGGCAAGAAGGCTGTCCTGATCCTATTAGATCTTTCTTCAGCATTCGACACGGTGTCCCACGCTATCCTTTTACATCGCCTAGCTAACGCGGGCATAGCAGGAACCGTTCTCGAATGGTTTAGAAGTTTTCTGGCACACAGGCGTCAGGTCACCATGCTGGGCCAATTCCGCTCCGAGGAGAAAATGCTGACAACAGGGGTTCTGCAGGGCTCAAGTTTGAGCCCCACATTGTTCAATCTATATATGGTTCCCCTGATCAAACTAATCTCCTCGTTTGGCATTGACTCAATTGCATATGCCGACGATACTCAGTTGGTAATAACTTTGGACAAAAATGCTTTGAATGCTGAAATTACTCTGAAAGAATGTCTTTCGGCAGTATTTGCCTGGATGACCAGTAATCATTTAAAATGTAATTCTGCTAAAACAGAAATTGTGCCTTTTGGATCCAATAACTGTTTCTCCCCTCAGTCCTGGTGGCCTAAAGAGTCAGAGGACCCCACCCAATACCATCAATGCAGTGAGAAATCAGGGGGTTAAATTCGACAATACTTTGTCCTTTAACTAAAGAAGTAGCCGGCAACTGCTTCAATATCATTAGAGGTCCGAGAACATTTTTTAAACTACTCCCTCTGAGTGCAAGACGGACGGTTGCAGTAGCATTGATAACATCAAGATTGGACTACTGCAACAGTCTGTATGCAGGGCTAATTAGATCTGCCCTGCACAGACTTCAGATGGTTCAGCATGCTGCGGCCAGGCTAGTCTTAGGCTGGGTAAGAACATCTTCAGCTTCTGCCACTCTAGATGCACTGCACTGGTTCCCGATACAAAAGCGTATTCTGTTCAAAGTTTTGACAATCTCCTTTAAAGCCTTTCATCAGCAAAGCGCAGCCTATCTACAGAAATATCTCAAACAATACCATCCGAAACGTGAACTCAGATCATCCTCATCTAATCTGTTTACCGTCCCCAAGTTTAGGCTGACGACCAAGGGAGGAAAATCCCTATCTGTGATTGGCACTAAAGAATGGAACAAATTACCCCAACATCTCCGTGCAGCCAATACAGAACTAAGTTTTAGGAAACAGCTAAAAACATGGATCTACTCACTGCCAGACACAGTATGCCAAACTCTAATATGATCCTTTCCAGCTTCTCGGACGGTCTAGATATGGTCATCTGCTAGATATAGGGAGTTTCAGCGCCAAGATGCTCCTCGGAGTGGTAGTGCGCTATATAAATACCCAATCACATCACATACCCAATCATATCTGTCTCCCTCTGTCTGTCTCTGTCTCCCTCCCTCTGTCTCCCTCCCTGTCTCCCTCCCTCAGTTTCCCTCCCTCTGTTTCCCTCCATCTGTCTCCCTCCCTCTGTCTTCCTCCCTCTATCTCCCTCTGTCTGTCTCCCTCTGTCTGTCACCCTCTGTCTGTCACCCTCTGGCACCTCACCCCAGCTTCCAGGGCACACACACAGCTGCACCCGTGGACTTCACAGGTCTTTAAAGTCTCACTCACTCTGTCTGTCTCCCCCTCTCTCTCTCTCTCTTCTCTCTGTCTCCCTCTCGTTGTCTCCCTCCCCTCTTTCTCCCGCTGTCTCCCTCCCTCTGTTTCCCTCTGTCTGTCTCCGTCTGTCTCCCTATGACTGTGTCCTTATCTCTTTCTCCCTTTATCTGTTTCCCTCCCTCTGTCTCCCTCTCTCTGTCGCCCTCCTCCCTCTGTCTGCCTCCCTTTGTCTGTCTCCATCTGTCTGTCACCCTTTGTCTCCCCCTCTCTGTCTCATTCTGCCTCCACCCCTCTGTCTCCCTCCCTCTATCTCCCTCTCCCTCCCTCTGTCTCCCCTGAACTCCCTCCCTCTGTCTCCCTCTGCCTCCCTGTTTCCCTCCCTCTGTCTCCCTCTCTCTCTGTCTCCCTCTCTCTGTCTCCCTCTCTCTCTGTCTCCCTTTCTCTGTCTCCCTCCGCTTACCACTCTCTCTGTCTCCCTCCCTCTCCCCCCTCTGTCTGTCTCTGTCTGTCTCCCTCCCTCTGTTTCCCTCTGTCTATCTCCCTCCCTCTTTCGGTCTCCCTTCCTCTGTCGCCCTCTCCCTCTGTCTGTCTCCCTCTGTCTGTCTCTGTCTCCCTCCCTCTGCCTCCCTCTGTCTGTCTCTGTCTCCCTCCCTCTGCCTCCCTCCCTCTGTTTCCCTCCCTCTGTCTCCTCCCCCTGTCTTCCTCCCTCTATCTCCCTCTGTCTGTCTCCCTCTGTCTGTCATCCTCTGGCACCTCACCCCAGCTTCCCCGGCACACACACAAAGTACTTCACAGGTCTTTAAAAGACCATTTACTTCTTAATGAGGCTTTTTTTTTTTTTAAAACCTTTACTGAATTATCAAAGCATTACAAGCGCAGGCCTACAACCACAGGGGCCGGCCGCAAACTCAGGATATAGATTCAGGTGGCGTGCAAATATATACGACCGCGTAATATCAACGAGACAAGCATGGCATATGAATGTATGTGCCACTAAGCGAAGGATATCAAAGGTTTCATTTTTACTTATGAAGAAGCAGTAGTGGCTGCATTATCGATGGCGTCACACCGTAGAATAGAATTAAGAAGAGCTGGGGGGGGACGTACCCCGCATTGCAATCAGAACCAGGTGACGAGCATTACAGCCTTAAACATACGCCCGCTGAAGCAGACTAGGAGTAAAAATCAGTATAAAAGCGAACGATTCAGCTAGAGCATCATCCCGGAAACCCACCCTTCAGAGACAGTGAGGCATAGGCAATATAGACACCAGATAGAGAGAGAAGTGAGATAGAGAGAGACAGCCAACCTACTGAAGAGGAAGGAAAGCCCAACCGAAGAGAAAGAGGAAAAGAAAGAGACCATAGAACAAAACAAACTAAAATAATAAACCCCCCCCAACACCCACCACCCTGCACCCCTGTAATGGCTACGGCCAACCCCACTAACAGCGTGCTTGTCGCCCTGGAACTGCCCTAAAGAAAGAAAAGAAAGCGGAGGAGGAGAGCAATAAACACACTCCCGGTCCTCGTAACCCCCCACCAGCAGCAACCTCCCCAAAATTCAATGTTGACCATTAAAGCAAGTACTGAACACACACATGGGGAGAACTCCAACAAAAACCTCCCGTCTCCCAGTAGTATACACGGTGCATATCCGTCATAAAGCACATAGAAAGCTAACCCCGAATGTCAAAGTCAACCCTGACCAGTTCGGTTCTTCACGAAAGCCCATGTCGTCCAAGCCACAGCAATCACGAAGAAAGCAGCGTCCAAGACAGTTCAAAACAATGGCGACGGATCGAGGAGAGGGGACAAAATGGCGGCATCCGAAAATTCGACAATGGAGGATGAAGATGGAAGACAAATCTCTCGGAAAGTCACTGAAGAACTGTCTTTGGCGGTAAAAACCTTTAGCAACAATGTTCCGTTGAACAGGAATGGAGCAGGGAAAGCCAACAACGATCACGGGTGCACCCTCCATGAGGCCAGAGTCCGCAAAATAGGCTAAAACAGACTTCCGTCCAGGGATCTCTAAATGGTGCGGAGAATAATCCACGGGGTCCAAGGCATGCTGACAACTTGTCGGATTATCCACTTCTGTTCCAAGTGTATGTTATCCAGCTTTACAGACATTCGTTGGCACAGGACGGCAAAGTGAGAGCAGAGCGCCCCAATGGTGGCCATTACGGACCTCAGCGATGGTGCGCCGTCAGTCCCCCCCATCTCCTCCGGCATGAGACGAGGCAGGATTCGGACCCCTGAAACACCGTCCAGGAACCAGGCACACGCGGGGCTTATGACAACAGCGAGCGCTCACACAACAGGCAGGGTCAGTATTTCACCACTCGCGGGGGCCGGCCCGACAACCCGGGCTCCCCAGGGGGTCACCGGGCATAGGACCCCCGACCGTGGTCACTGATATCACATGCGTCACTGTGCCGTGTCCTTGGTTTAAGCCGGTTACTCAGTTGCCAACTGAAAGTAGAAGGATTGAACCGAGATCGGGAGACCGGAAGCAACCCTGGTCCCACAGCCGATGTTGATCACTTCCAACCCGGATGGGCCAGAAATCGAGGTCCCGGCGGAAGCCCTGGAATAGGCCGAGAAGTAAATTCAACGTAACTTTGTCACCCGGTAAGTTGGAGAGTCCGGGTTTGCACCGCAGGAGTCAGGAGCACTTCATACATGTGGGAGTCCGGCGTGCGTGAAGGATGAAAGGCAGGATATATGAGCTGCCGGTGGAGGTCGGCGGAGCCGGGAGCTTATGCGGCCATCTTGGATCGTAGCGTAACTCCTCCCTAATGAGGCTTTGTTGTGAATCGCCTGACCCCCATAGAGCAGAGTGTCTCGGAGTCCGCACTGCTGCGGTGGTGGTTGCTGACACTCTTTCAATAAAAAAAAACCACAGGTACAATGTCTGCAAGGTCCGTTTGCCGCCAAGAGAGGCTTGCCGGGCCATTGGTGGCCAGCGAGCTGTACTATGAGTACCTCTGCCATAGGTCTTTCCATTATAAAACAGCTCTATAGAACAGTAAAGTATATTTTTATATTTGTTTTGTTCATATCTTACTGGCATGAGTTTTAGGACAATTAATATTTTGAATACACAAAAGGATAACTGCTCAAGTTGTTTGACTTCACAGATTGATTTAATCAAATGTTGCAGCATGAACTATTTTATTTTTCTCACATAGTTTATTTTTTTATTTTTTTATTTAAAGAGTTTTATATAGCGCTGGCTAGACCCGAAGGTATCAGAGCGCTTTACTTGAGAATCAACAATGTTACATAAAAAGATCAAAAAATTACACAATGCATCACAAAATAGTCAATACAATTAGGAGAGGAGAGAAAGGGGAGAGAAAAGTAGTGGAGGGGCAGGGGAGGTGAGAAAGGGAGGATAAGGGAAGAGACAAACAAGGAGAGACTAAAAGGAAGTCTGTCTAAAGACCGACTGGGTATGTGATGACCAAGGCGGGATTTCACGGTCCATCTCCCCTATAGCTAAACCAGGTAGCTCCATCGGGCATCAGACAAAATAGTTCAGTCTCAATACTTTGAGAGAGGAGAGAAGGAGAGACATAAATAGAGGGAGGATGCAGGAAGAGACGACAGGAGAGACAAAAGGAAGTCTGTCTAAAGACCGACTGGGTAGGTGACATCCAAGGAGGGAATCCCCGGCCTGTCTACCCTATAGCTAAACCAGGTAGCTCCATTGGGCATCAGACAAAATAGCTAGATCTCAATTGACACGTGAAAATTCACAGATAAAGAGGGTGGGGACTAAGGGCCAGGAAAGGTGAGGGCAAAGGTCAGTAGCAGGAAAGTGGAGTAGAGTGGAGAAGGGTAGGGGGTAGGGGGAGGAGGAAGAAAAGGTCAGGAGAGACGTAGGAGAGTTTGTTGCAGCCGTCATTTTAGGTAGGCAACAAACGGGCAAAACATGCATTTGTCTAAAATCCTTCTTATAATCCGTAAAACTCTTTTTGACTTGTAAATGGGCCGTTATGACCATTCGGAATCTCAAATTGAAAGAGGGATGAATGGGTCATCAACCTCTGATTAACAATGTGCAACGGTATATATGCTTTGTGACCACAATTGTGGTCACAAGCCATTGATCATTTTTATCACCCCACCACAGAGAAGGCATGTTAACTGTTTCTCAAATGGAAAGCAGTCCCCGTTGTATAGCTTACCCCACTGGTGTAACATAACTTGAGGAGTCCCCCCTACAAGGCACTTAGAGGAGCCCCCTCTGAACTCAATCCGGAGATCTCCGACCAGAGTACTATGCTGAGGGGCCCCCCTGGAGCCTGCTCCGTAGGTGCTGTGGGGACCTGTGTTAGGCCACTGGCTTACCCTTTAGGAATCATGTTGGCTGCCTTGTTGGCACCCCCTCCCTTTAATGGGAGGGGGTGATTTTAAATAAACCGGGCCCATTTAGCATTGCAATGTATGTGCTGTCACTTGCAAACCTCTATCCATGTATTTACGGCCAATTGCATTGTCTCACAAATTGCAACCTGCCTTATTACTACTCATTAGGCATGTCATTTTGCAACCACCTGCAAATGGACTGTTTACGATATGACCTATTAGTGCATAGGGCAGTTTGCAGATTCCATTCCTATTCACAAACTCATCAGTGTACAAATTGCACATCCTGGTTCACAAATAGGTATTTGTACATTGAGTCTATGGAAAGCTGGAAGTCCAAACCTCTGCTGCAGACAAAGCTAACCTTATATTTTCACCACTAATAAACTACTGTTAGAAATGGGGGTCTCTAGTTGGCAATGGTTTGCACCTTTCCCAAATAGGGACCCTTGCTTTTAGTCAGGGTAAGGGGCTACACTTCTAAAATAACCCCTGCACGCCCCCTTGGTAGCTTGGCATGAGCAGACAGGCTTATCTCAGAGGCAGTGTGTAAAGCATTTGTGAACACATGTAGTGAAAATACTACAAATGGACACCACACCAGTTTAGAAAAATAAGTAACCTTTACTAGACTTGAGACAAGACCCAACGACAAAAATCTACAATACTGTAATAAGAATATGACTTTAAAATAGTAGAAATAACTTAGTTCAATGTAAATGCAACATTTTACTCTCAAAGTACCTTGGATGCGTCACGCAATAAAAACAAAAGGGTTGCAGGGAAGGTGATGCGTCGGTTCCTTGCTTCGGGGGAGGTGTTGCATCAGTTCCTTACTGCAGCGCAGGGGAGGTGTTGCGTCAGTGCCTTACCAGGGAGGAGGTGATGAGTCGGTTTCTTACTGCTTTCCAGTTACAATGCCACAAGATGGTGCTTCGATGCGATGCGACGATCCCGTGCGATGTGACAAAATTGCGTCTTTGAGGCAGTGCGACAACTTGGATGCAGTGCATGCACCCCTAACGGCAGTGCAGCAAAATCGATGAACTTTGAGGCCGTGACAGTCCCTGCGACATGCTTCTCTGGTGATGCAACACCAACCTCTGCAGCGGCGGATCGCTTCTCCAGTAATGTGACACGCTTCATCTACAATGCAACAGCAAACGGCTGCGGCGGCGCCACACGTCTTTGGTGATGCAACGGCAAATGCTGAGTTGGCAGCACGCTTCTCCTCAGTGCATCCTGATTCCAGCTCCTAGCGACACACAGTCTCTCAGAGGGCCCAAACAACAGCAGGCACCTAACTCCAAGTAGAATTCCCAGCAAGGGAATTCAGGGGGAGCTGGTGGTGAAGTCTTTGTGTCCCTGAGACTTCAGAACAGGAGGCAAGCTTAGTCACAATCCCTTGGAGATCTTCCTCAAGATAGTAAAAGTTCACACAAAGTTCCTTTTCTCCTTTCCTTGGCAATAAAGTAACCACTGCAGGCCAACCCCAAACAGCAACAGCACAGGGGCAGTAATCTTCCTTTCAGCTTCTCCGGTTCTTCTCCTTGGCAAAGGTTTTGTCTTGATTCCCAGAAGTGATCTAAAGTTCTGGGGTCTGGCCTCAATATTTATACTGCAAAATCCTTTATTCTCTAAAGGCACAGAGTGTATGTATCTAGTCAAAACCAGTTCTGTCCTCCTGGGTGCAGCTTCCTGGGAAGAGGTAGAGGCAGCACTGTCTGAGAGCAGACCTGGCCCAGGTAGCTGAAAGGAAATCTCATCCCCCTACTCTATTCTATGAGGGCTCAGGTAAGTGAAAGGATACCTCCGCCCACTACTTTCTATTCAATGCCGGTCGCATTCAGACCTGCCCTGACCCATAGGACTGCTGGAGCCAAGGCCCTCTCCAGCCCCCTGTTACTCACAAACCAGACATAGAATACACAAACCCAGCAGAGACAACTGTATGGTTAGGCAAGAAAATACCTACTTTCTAAAAGTGGTATTTTCAAACACAGTATGTAAAAATAATCCTCACTAAAAGTTGTATTTTATCATTCTGAGCATACTAAACTTGAATGTCTACTTTGTTCACTGGGTCAGTTAGGATTATAAGATGTTATAATCAAACTGCCCATTCTGGCCTATGGGAATAGGTGGCCTTGCAATAGTGAAAAACGAAATTGGATGTAATTCACTATCAGGACATGCCACACACATCAGGGCATGTCCTTCATTTTACATACAATGCACCCCGCCCTTGGGCCTACCTCAAGGGTGACTAATATGCAGAAAAGGGAAGCTTTAGGAACTGGCAAGTGGGTGCATTTGCCGAGTGGACATGACAGTACCAGACTGCATACAGGCTCTGCAATGGCAGGCCTGAGACGTATTTTACAAGCTACGTCTGTGGGTGGCACGACCAGTGCTGCAAGCCCACCAGCAGCATTTGATTTACAGGCCCTGGGCACACATGGTGCACTGTCCTAGGGTCTGACAAGTAAATCAAATAGCTAATCATGGAGTCACTAATCCATTACAACAATTTACAATAGGGAGCACTTGCACTTATATTAGCCTATTTCCAATCACACCATTCTCCTACTTATGTAAGCCTAGCTTTGAAAAGTGGCTGTAAGCTGTGTAACACACTGCACAATGGAACAACAAGACCTAATAGCTTGTGGTTTCTGAAGGCTAAAAATATGACTTTAAATTCCACCTCCCTTTTTTCTGATCCTTACTTTAGTCAGATAACTAACGTAAATGTATTAATTGTAATGGTATTGGGAGACTTTTGGCCGGATTCACCAAAGAGGAGATGTAGCAGAGTGGGAATTATGTAATTGTGCTTGAAGGTGGCTGTGTTGTACCTGAGAAGGTGAATGCTTACAATGTAGGAGTTACAGGGTGCAAGGCTATAGTAAATCATGAAAGGCCCAAACTACATGCATTTTGCACTGCCGCAAAAATGTAACAACAAACTTTTGCACTATTTTTGTGGTTGTCCAATACGAGGTAGAGCAAATGCAGTTTACTCTAGGTGAAATCACATTAAGATCATATCAATAATGCAAAGCCCAAGCAAGCGATTATGGGCAATGGTGGGGCAATATAGATCATAGAGAAAGTAAGAAATGCAGATTCTCCACTTCTAAATGTGAAGATGAAATTTAGTTTGGGCACCATTGTTCTGGCAGGAAGCAACCCTTAATCCTGAAACCAACTATAGTGGTGAAGATCGGCAGAAGCGTGGCAGGCAGTGAGTGGTTTTGGACAGGGCAGGGCTTACAGGCAACACTGGCTTTAGTAGTGCAGACTGGCAGAAGCGTGGCAGGCAGTGAGTGGTGGGGGGCTGACAACCCAGGGGAAACAAGTACTGGCAAAGCCAATAGGTTTTGCAGATGAGACCTATTGGATTTGGCTGTAATTGTTAGCCATTATGTAGAGCAGCACAGCTTTTGTGCAGCATGGCTGAATATGATGCAATAAAAACATGCTATGACGCAACCATTTTGTAGTTGTGTACTAACATGGATGGGAGCCTACATAATGAGTCAAGGTCTTTTTTTTATTCACTAATCCTAAATGGATTAGTAAATTAATCTTCTATGAAATGTGCTTTTTTGATATAGTGCATATGCCCCCTTTTTTTTTAAAGGAACAAACTTCAGTGGATTGGGGTTGGGAGTGGGCGGGAAATGAGGCAACACAGAGGGAGTGCAGTTGGAAAGAAGGATGCAATGAACTAGTACAGGGTGAGGTTTGGAGATGTAAATTGGTCACCTATCCATGCATTGCAATGGAAGCTCTCCCTAGGAGGCTGGATGATATGCCAAACAGCTCTTAGCATGTGGTGAGATAGTAGTACTCCTGTGAAGCCCGTTGTTCTAATATTTTAGAACAATAGTGACAAAAGCTCTGGCACAGAGCAATGCTGTAAGACCAGAAATAAAAAGCATAACAGTAGTTGTGCATCGAAATGAGATAGGTACATGTCCTTTACATGTCTATAATGTATTGAGTCACATTTGTCTGTTTGGGGAAGAGAGAACTTCAGAGATACATGGCACAATATACATTAAATGTAGAGGATTCATGCTTTGTAAAGAGATTCATCTCTGACTCCAGCTTGATATGATGTACATGTTTATGCAGTAATAAAAGCTGATAATGTACCTTAAATGCTCAAAGCCCTCTTTCCTAAAGTAGGGATATCAGATAGGACATCAGTCTTTTTTAACATTGCTATTTCTACACTTTCACAAGAAGAGATTATGCGCATCTATGCCGTGGAATATCCTGCCAGGTTTAATATCATTTTTAACATTAGACCTGTGTTTTTTATGACTAGTTAATTGCCAGTTCCCTCCTTCTTTAGGGCTTAGTGCTAAATTTTAAATATTATTATTGATCGTTAAATTACTACCACTAGTGGTAGATTCCTGCTGAAGCAGGCGCCTGCTTTAAAAAACACACTTCAAGCACATTCTAATTTCAGTCCAATTGTAATTCAGCACTTAAATATACCACCAGTTTTAATGTTCTTTTTTAGTGGTTATGACACAAAAGGTGCAAGTGCCGACAGACTATTGCTAATCCTGGATTTCTTTTGGATTTGTGCTTTTGAAAATACATAAGGACTTTATAAGAGCTAAATGCTGAAATAAGGCGCCCACTTCATCCCTGGTTGAAGCAGCAGCTGTCAGAGCACATAATGCTCTCAGCACGTTTATGCTATCACATGGGGATCTTCTCTCACAGATTGACCCTGTGGGGCTGTTAAGCTTACCTTGTCCAGAATTATTACATGAATTTGATCCTGGGATAAAAATTAATGTAGATGTTACTAGGAATACCCACTGACATACCGCAGTGTCACACTTAACACAGTCTGCCTCTAACACAGGTTCTCTAGTGCCACAATTCATGTTAAGTACCAGGCTGCAGTTGTCTGATCACTTGCATGCAACTGCTATCCGCTTAGTTCCTCTGCCTCTGTAGCAAGATGGCGAAATTGGCACTGTGAGTGAGTGACTAAGATAATTGAAAATAAATCATATGCTTCAATTTATTGACAGTCAAGTAAATCTTACAATCGAGAGTATAGATACATATTCATGCTGTTCCTTTTTTTATGTGTTTGATGTAGCATGCACCTAGCTCTAACAAGCAAAGTTGCTGATTGAACAGTTTTATGTGTGTGTATGTGTGTGAGTGTGTGTGTGTGTGTGTGTTTGGGTGTGGGTGTGTGTTTGTGTGTGATGAGGTTTAAATGAGAAACGAGTGTTGTATTTTTAAACACTTATTTATTCCCAATTGTAGACCCGGCTAGAAAAAGTAATTTGCCAGAAACACATTTTTGGTCACTCTGGAAATGGAGATTACAGCCCAGGGGCCTTATTATTAAAAGTGCCCTGGGGATATAACAGGCATGCATCTTCATTTTTTTGCCCCTGCGGAACTTTGGTATTAGAAGAGGAGCCGCAGACATTTGTGCAGCCCCTTCTGTAACGCCGATTACTGCCATTTTGAAAGTTTGGGAGAATTTCCTACCAAATCAAAGTTCTGCTGTCCCCAGATTATTTTCGGATCACTTGCAAATATAACTATTCCCTTTGAATTTATGTCTTGTATAGTGCTTTTTCAAATTAAAAGAATTACTCTTTAGTTTACATATTTTATTTAGTAAGAGGTCAAATATCTGATAGATACAATTAATCATGAAACAATTATATTGTTATATTGGAATAGTACAAAATTTCCTAAAAGCGGATGGTCATTTACATAGAAATCAATCATAAGAAGGAGCAATAATATTAGAGCATCTGGTGAAAGCTAAAGAAAGTGCACCAGGGGCGCTACATGTATTTTCGCCCACCCACTTTTTAGTGCCCCAGGGGCACAATGGTATTAGAAAATGAACAGCAAATGCTTGTGCGAGTACTTCTGTAATACTGATGGCACTGGCCTGAAAGGTGCACTTTAGTGTTCATAAAGAAACATTCCCTCATTTTTATGGGAACAAGGTCTCATTTAAATGAGGTAGCCCTTTACTTTTGCACCTGCGTCATATTACAAACATGGATGCAGAGGCAAGCAACCTGTCAAGAGGTGCACTTTCTATAGGTCACATATGTAGTGGCACAACGTTAGTGAGACCCCTCAAGAGTGCCCTTTGGGAAGGGATGAGTGGGGTCCCAGAGACACCCAGGCATTCCTACACAATTTGGTGCAGTCACATGCTGCACCTGCATGTGGAAGGATTTCTGCTCCCCATTAAAACAGGTGGTCTGCCTCTTGCTCTGTTTCCAGGAGTAGGTCTGCGCAGGTACTGTGAACAGCGCACTTGCTGCAATAGAAAGCAATGTCCTGGTGTGCATCCAGTTAAAGGTATGCCATGCCACAGACTGGAACTCTGCACCCTAAGTGTCAATATCATAAACATACTAAAAATTATTAGTATAATTATCTGTGAAATTAATGTAATAACCTGGTCAGTCAACTACATCTAAACAACAGCAGTTGAATGGTAGAGAGATAAAGCAGGAGCTAAATGACAGCTATTGATTAGATAATCAATCAATCAATCAATCAATCATAGTACTTGTAGAGCGCGCTACATACCCGGGAGGATCTCAAGGCGCTGAGGGGAGGGGGGTGCTGCTACTGCTCGAAGAGCCAGGTCTTGAGGAGTCTTCTGAAGGCAAGTAGGTCTTGAGTCTGCCATATATGGGTAGGGAGGGTGTTCCAGGTCATGGTGGCGAGGTAGGAGAAGGATCTGCTGCAGGAGGTCGTTCTTTTGATGCGGGGAACAGTGGCGAGGGCGAGGCTGGCAGAGCGGAGCTGGCGGGTGGGGGTGTAGAAGCTGAGTCTGCTGTTCAGGTAGGCTGGTCCGGCGTTGTGGAGTGCTTTGTGTGAGTGGGTGAGGAGCTTCAAGGTGATCCTCTTGTTGACAGGAAGCCAGTGTAGGTCTCTCAGGTGGGGGGTGATGTTGCTGGGAAACAGCCATTACAACGCAACTAAAACAACGCACTACCATTACAACAAAACTTTTACAATGCAGGATCCATTACAAAGCATGCCATTACAACGCATGCCATTACAACGCAGCTGCTATTACAACGCATGCCATTACAACGTAAGTATGGGTAAGTATTTAATTAAATTTTAACCCCTACACCATTCAACACTTACCCTACTATTACACCCCCCTGGAGTTAGAATAGTAATTTTAACCCCTACACTATCCAACACTTACACTACTATTACATTCCCATTAATTAAAAAAAAAATACTTACCCATACTCACGTTGTAATGGCATGCGTTGCAATAGCAGCTGCGTTGTAATGGCATGCGTTGTAATGGCATGCGTTGTTATGGATCCTGCGTTGTAAAAGTTTCGTTGTAATGGTGTGCGTTGTGAATGTATGCGTTGTAACGTCATACATCCGATGTGGCTGCGGCGGGGGACGTTGATGATCAGTCGGGCTGAGGCGTTTTGGATGCATTGTAGTCGTCATAGGTGTTTGGCTGGGATTCCTGCATAGAGTACGTTGCCGTAGTCCAGTCTGCTGCTGACGAGGGCCTGTGTCAATGTTCTTCTTGTTTCGGTCTGGATCCACTTGTAGATCCTGCGGAGCATGCGGTGGGTGTTGTAGCAGGAGGAGGAGATGGTGTTGACCTGTCTAGCCATGGAGAGGGAGGAGTCGAGGATGAATCTTAGGTTGCGTGCATGGTCGGTGGGTGTTGGTGCTGCTCCCAGTGTGGTTGGCCACCAGGAGTCGTCCCAGGCTGAGGGGGTGGGTCCGAGGATGAGTACCTCCGTCTTGTCCGAGTTTAGCCTCAGATAGCTGTTCCTCATCTAGTCGGCAACGGCCTTCATTCCCTCTGGGATGTTGGTTTTGGCGGTCTGTGGGTCCTTGGTGAGGGAGAGGATGAGCTGGGTGTCATTGGCGTAAGAGATGATATTGAGGTCGTGATGGCGGGCCACTTGTGCGGGGGTGCCATGTAGATGTTGAACAGTGTCGGGCTGAGGGACGAGCCCTGGGGGATGCCGCAGATGATGTCGGTGGCTTCGGATCAGAAGGGTGGGAGGCGGACGCTCTGGGTTCTGCCGGAGAGGAAGGACGTGGCCCAGGCAAGGGCCTTCCCTTGGATTCCGGCTTCTAAGAGGCGTGTCTTTTGAGTGCGATGTATAATGTATAATTATCAAAAAACCTTTATGGAAATTTAGGGCCATATTATCAAGAAAGGGCGATACATTATTGCCACTTTTATCAGCAGGAAACTGTCACTAAATCGGCGATAATGGGCTTGATAATATGCCCTTGTGAATTTTCATAGAAGCCCAGGTTCTGGTGTTAACCTGGGCTTCTATGGGAATTCACAAGGGCATATTATCAAGCCCATTATCGGCGCTTTAGCAGCAGTTTCCTGCCGATAAAAGCGGCAATAATGTATCGCCCTTTCTTGATAATATAGCCCCTAGTCACTTGTTTTGAAGCTGATTTTCGACATTGATGTAAATATACATTAGCTAAATAGCATGTCAAGGGTTGCGCATATCAATTCTCTTTCTAAAAAAGGTTCTTTAGAGAAATATGAATCCTATTAACCTTGTTGTACACGCACACTCCATTTCACCAGGCATTATCAGCTAATTCATTGAAATTCTTCAATTTTGATGTAATTCATTGAAATGCTTTCAGAATGAGAAAATCTAGTATCTTATCTTTGTAAAAGGAGGTATATCAATCCATAACAAGGCTAGTTAACAAAATACTGTGCCGGTTAAGCAATACATCTGTGCACCTTACGTGATAATTTTTTTGACAAACCTGCAACCTAAAACTTTATTTTAGGGAGACTCTCAAAGATCAAATGAGTTGCTTTGGTAAGAATTAGACACAATCATTTTGTTAACAGAACAATGAATAACAAACAGGTTTATATATATATATATATAGAAAATGTTTGATTATTGCTTGAAAGTCTTGGAGTAAATATGTTCATCTAAATCACTTTAGCCTATTAAATTTAGACATATCTCTGAATTCACTAGCTCAAATTAACGGGCCATTATTTAGAAAATTAAATCCTTATCCAGAAGTTCATTAATTTCAGCAATAGACATTGTATAACTGGGGAGAAATTATAAACTATATCAACATTTCCATATGTTTATTACTTTGGTTGAAAAAAGATTTGGATAAATGATATTGTTTATGTAGTTTAGAAAAAGAAAACCAAACATATCCACAAACTGGCTAATGCACCCAATGAATTAAATCATTCTTTCATTTCCTTCATAAAACAATCCCTTAATGATTTTTATATAGAAAAGCATGATCAGAATTCTTCCTTTTTGACAGTTTGTCATAAATTACAGGATGTACTATTCTACATGTGTTATCTAAAATAAAAAGGAAAAGCTCCTGGTTTCTGAGACAAAGACTTTTGTTCTGTAAATGAAATAGTTTAGATAAAAGCCTTTTTCATAGTTAAAACTAAGATACTTCCAAGATATATCATCCAATGCCATGTTTGTTTTAAAAAATATACATGCATGAAAAGAGGGGGGATTGAGGTTATAATTTTCCTTTAGGAGTTTCATTTTAGTAAGGAAACTCAATTCTTTTCAAAACTATGCAGACAATCCGATTATTAAAATTTCAATGACTAAAAAAAAATATATATTTGGTACCGATGAGATTGTATAATGAACAAAGTATGCAAAAATCACTTTGATACTATATAACCCCCATCATATTCAATATAATGAGAGACATTCTTTTTAATATAATCAAAAGTCAGGTTAATTATAGTTTCAAGTGAGTCTATATAATTTGGACACCGCATTATGAAAAAACTATCACACATACCCTTAAGGTTGAACTTACTCACTGGAACAATATCCAAAATGTCTAAATTCAATTTATAATCAGATATTTTGAAAAATAGAAATATTACTAAAGAAAGCCAGTATGGACATTTTTACAGTTTAACCTCATAGCTGCATCGAACGTTCAGCACCCAGTGCTGAACGTTCAAATAACAAGCGCTGGCCCGTCGGCCAACGGTCGTTCGCAGCAGCGGGGAGGTAGCGTTGCTGGCGGCCGTTGGCCGACGGCAGTGCTTAAGGGGTTAACTGAGGCACACTGTTTAATTTAATCTTGTCTAAAACAAAATTCCTTAATGAAGGGTCTTGTAAGATTTTCAATGAAAAGGTTTGTAAGGTAACATAAAAATTAAGAGGGATAAAGGAGAGACAAAAATGAGGTGACATACTTTTTTATGTGGTGATAGTAAAATTGGACTTAAAAGACAAGCATGGTGCTTTTCCATTTTGTAAAAGCATTGCAGTCATTAATTCTTCTGCTGAGCTATCCACTTCAGGAGGGATCAATCCTACAACATCATACAAACCTCTAGAATTCTAGAATTAGAGGAAAAAAGCTTATCAAATATTTAGGGTCAGATTGAGATTCTAGTGAGTACACATTTTTGTGAATTGTAGAAAAGTCTGCGTCTATCTATGAATGAGCAAATCTGGCTGAACTTTTATCATCCACTAAGAATGAAAGAAAAGGGTTCTCCTTTTAAAATTTCAAGTAGTTTGCTGAGAGCTCACCCATTTTGTTTTGACTGCCATGAAAAGTTATCTTTCATTTTTAATAGTAAGGCAGCAGCAATTTCAGCTGTCAATTTATTAGCTGACATTTTCCTTTAAGGGTTATTTTTGGACAATCAAAGGAATTTATTAACAGCACAAATGGACCTTCCATATTTACAGGATTAAAAAATAATGGCAATGTGACACCATGGAGGACTCTGCCTTTTTTTTTAGAAGCCACCACTTCTCTGTGCTAAAATGGAAATAAAAACAACAAAAAAGAAATATCAGAGTTCAAAATGTGAGTAAGCATGCATAAATTACACACATAACACGTGACATCCCAGGATGAAGCCAAATTTACTCCACTGTTTAATGAAATGGGAGTGGACGGTACAATTGAAACAATTACATGTTATGTTATGTTAGAAAACACTTTTATAGCGCACAGCTGCCCCAGTCAAGGGGCGTCCCGGCGCTTCAGAGAGTAACAAACACAACACAGCAGCTACGGATAAAAGTGCACAGAAAGGAGGCTAAGCTGAATGAGGGAAAAGATGAGTTTTAATAGCCTTCCTAAACTTCAGGAGCTCATCCATTTCACGGATGTGGAGCGGAAGGGAATTCCATAATTTAGCGGCCAATACCCTAAAGGACCGACCGCCAGCTCTACACAGCCTGAACCGAGGAACAGCCACCAGATTCTGTCCCAAGGATCTCAAGGTTCGGGCAGGCACATAAGGCACCAGAAGATTGCAAATTTTCTGGGGGGAGGCCAGCTTGAGGATCTTAAAAGAGAGGCACAGGGTCTTAAAATGAATCCTCTGTGCCATAGGCAACCAGTGCAGCGAATGGATGATACTTTTCGCAGAGCAGAATCTAGGCTCTGGCTGCGGCGTTCTGGACACATTGCAACAGAGCAATCTCTGCCTGATTGGCTCCCAATAGGAGCGAGCTGGCATAATCAAGCCGAGATAAAATGGAAGCCTGTATAACCAGCTGCCTGGTGGAAGGATCAAAGAACCTCAGAATAGGTCTTAACCCTCGTAAGATGCCAAAACAAGTGGCCGCCACTTTTTTAGTGTGCCCACAAAAACTGAGGGCAGGATCAAGCCATACCCCCAAGTTTTTTAGCTCCAGAACAGGGATAGGAGTCACACCCAACTCAGGGGGCCTCCATATGTCACCCCAGAGGTCAGTCCGCTTGCCCACAATCATGACCTCCGTTTTTTTGGCGTTTAGCTGGAGACAGTTGGTATTCATCCAGCTGACCACTGCAGAGAGTCCATTCCGGAATCTGGGGGCGTCAAGGTCGGAGTCACCACTCAGGACGACCGCCAGCTGAGTGTCGTCGGCATACAAGACCATGGTAATGCCCCATTGCTTGACGACACCTGCCAGCGGTCTCACATAAAGATTGAATAATGTGGGACTCAACGACGAACCCTGCGGCACACCCAGCTGCAGCGGGTGGGACTTGGACTCAAAAGGTGGGGTGACTACTTTAAAGGTCCGATCAGCAAGAAAAGATCTGAACCAGTCAAGTGCGATGCCCGAAACACCTGCCTCACCAAGACGTTGAAGTAAAATCCTATGTGAGACCGTGTCGAACGCGGCACTGAGATCCAGTAGGATCAGTGCCGCAGTCTGACCAGAATCGAGCACGGAACGAAGGTGCTCTGCATGGAGAGCAGTGCAGTCTCAGTGCTGTGACCAGCATGGAAACTGTTCTGGGATGGATCCAGAATACCTCACCCTGGTAAGATGTTCAGACAGCACCCCGTTCACTAAGGCCTCAGTGATTTTAGCAGCCCAGGGAAGGAGTGAAATCGGGCGGTAGCTCTCGAGTTTGAGAGGGTCCAAGGTGACCTTCTTCAGTATAGGTGTCACCACAGCCTGTTTCCATTGAATTGGAACGACACCAGAAGAAAGGGAAAGATTTATAAGGTGGCGTAAAGGAGGAAGATAGAGATACGCAGAATCTTTGAACTGGGCTGGACGCAGGACACATATATAATATCTCTCCCTTTAAACTGAACTATAGGACTCAAACGTATTTACAGAAGGGTACATATTGCAAGAAGTCAATTCAAGTTCCTGAACAGCTGTTCCATGTACTGCAGATAGAAGGTAGCACATGTATCATTCTTTCATGTAGTGCAACGCAGCAACCCACCTTGCTGCTCTGTGTGGAAGGGAAAGGACAGGAATTCACCATATTTACCATTATACAGCGTATTCCTGTCCTTTCCTAGTGCTGGCGAACTTTCGGCTTCATAGTGCCAATGCTGGCACCCTTGTGTCATGGTGCAAAGGTGTCTGCGTTGTAGGCAGGATTGTTTTTGTGCAGGAAGGGATACCTTCTTACACAAAGCAAAACAATCCTGAGAAGCTTTTTCCTTTGTCTATGTGTTCAACAGAATGCAGCACAGATAAAAAGAGAAAAACACAAGGAGAAATGAAGACATTTCTCTTCTTTATGCCTCACCTTGGTAGCATAGCATATTGATGCATTCCCAGGTCTACCACTAATGGTAAATCTGGGAATGCACCAAAATCAATAGGTTCCATCCATGGAACGGTGATTAATCAAAGAGAACTAGCTATATCTGTGTGCTATGTGTCTACATGGGAAACCATTTGGTTTAGTATGAAGGCCCTCACCCACCAACCTAGTTGGTGGCATGCTTCATCATTGGGCCCCACCGAGGCACCAAGTGCACCTCAGGTGTGCTGCAATGCCAGATAACTGCGGAGCGGGTTTTTTGGAAGGTGAGTGTGCTGTGCAGGTGTGTTGCGCGAGATTGTAAAATTCTGTCCTTGGGGCCCCTAACGGTTACTTTATTGGTGGGCACCAGGCAGAGGTTAAAAACAAAGGCTTGGGACGTGTAGGGGTTGACTTATGGTCTCCCACGTCCAGTGTGGTCGACTAGTTTCAGCCGGGAAACAACCTTTACAACGCAACTTTTACAATGCACTACCATTACAATGAAACTTTTACAACGCAAGATCCATTACATCGCATGCAATTACAACGCAACCATTACAATGCATGACACTACAACGCATACCACTACAACACATGTCATTACAACGCAGTCATTACAACGCATACCATTACAACGCATACCATCACAATGCATAGTACCCTTACACTATCCAACACTTACCCTACTGTTGCACCCCCTGGAGTTAGAATATTAATTTTTACCCCTACACTATCCAACACTTACCCTTCTGTTGCACCCCCTGGAGTTAGAATAGTAATTTTTACCCCTACACTATCCAACACTTACCCTACTGTTGCACCCCCCTGGAATTAGAATAGTAATTTTTACCCCTACACTATCCAATACTTACCATACATGCAATGTAATGGTATGCGTTGTAATGGTATGCGTTGTAAAGTTAGTATGCGTTGTAATGGAATGCGTTGTAAAGGTAGTTTTTAAAAATTTGTTGTAATGGCATACGTTGTAATGGAATGCGTTGTAATGGATGTTGCATTGTAAAAAATGCGTTGTAAAGGTATGCGTTGTAAAAGTTTGCGTTTTAACGTCATACATCCATTTCAGCCATGCCTTTTTATTAAACTGGCTTTCTTCAGGACCAATGTGTGGGGGTGTTACAGGGATCTATGTGATGATCAGTGCCCTGTCTGTGAAGCACGCGCTAAGGTGCTGATATATGTAAGAGGTATTTCCTCTCAGTTTGTACCTGTAAAGGAAAAAAGGACAAACAAGAGACACATAAAGTAAAAAAACGCAACATTGTCAACCACGCACATGGGTGGGTTAGCGCCTGGCGCCTAGACGTATGAGCGAATAAGGCGGGGGTGAAGGCGCTTGTGACGGAACGTAGCATTTGCTGGTTGGTATATGCTCCTTAGGTGCTAGTACCTAGATGCGTAAAATAAATGTGCAAATTATCTACAAGTAGGATGCTTACTCCTGTCTACAGAGGACAAAACTCTCTGGACTTCCGCCGGAGGGTCAGGACTTATTAGCACTCTGGAAGGGGAGAAAAATGAGAAAAAAGGTAATGTCTAAAAAGGAGGGGAGGTCACACGCTGCTAGCGGTAAAGTGCTGCACGCTCAGTTATGGCCAAAGGCAGCATGACTGGCGGCTGTACCACGAGCGGGGACCGGCCTCCTTACTTACTTGCCTGTGTTTCCAGGACTAATGGAACACCTGTGATCCGGTCGCAAGGTCCAATGGAACTGAGTGCTCGGAGAAGGAGGTTTTAAATACCCTCTCTTGATCACAGGTGTAGCTCGTTGAGGATGGGCGTGGTCTGTGTGAGTAGCGTGCTCCCAGTGCTACTCTCAGTGGGCGTGTCTCTCTCTAGCCAGCATCTGTGGGATAGACAGAGAAGAAAGATGCATGCGCTCGTGCCCTAGACGGTTGTTGTGGCAGTAGTAAAGAATAAATCTCTGAAATGGTTTACATAATAAAGAATTTTATGCAATAAAGGATTTTTATGCAATAAAGGAATTTGCTGCCTTGTGTGTTACTAAAGAATAAGGGATAATGAAATAAAGAAATAAAATAAGAAGTGTATGACTGGGCAGAGGTGCTGACTCGAACCCCTAGTCAGCGCAGTGTGATGGGCGGTGCAGCGCTCATGTGAGCTATGCTCTGGTATTCGGTAAAGGGGCAAATCACTGGTTACTGGTAGTGTTTTAGGCTTCGCATGGAATAGAGGCATGTATGTTTTGCACAGTCCTTGCTGGGTTTGTAGAGGTGGCTAGAGTGGACAAGGGATGATTTCTTTAAGCTATTCTGAGGCAAGATGATTATTTCTTTAGGCTGTTCCAAGGACTGTTGTCATTTAGGCCCTGGATGTGGGTTGACAGTCTATAGATCCAGTGCTGTTCTTTGGTGAGGAGGTTTTTCTCATTGTCAGTGGGGTGGACCGGAATTTGTTCAAGTACTGTCCACCGCATATTGTTAGGGGTGTGACCAGTAGTGAGAAAGTATTCCATGAGTCTGCTGTTGGACCGTGCTTCTGTGTTCTGTGATCCGCGTGTGCACTTTTCTCGTTGTCATCCCTATATATCTGAGTTTGCACGGGCACTCAATGAGGTATATTAGATTAGTAGAATTACAATTGGTATGCTTCAGTTGATGCCATGTCCTTCCTGGTTCCAGGTCTAGGGTATTGCTGTGCTGTGTCAGATGGCAGATGCTGCAGTCTCCACAGGGGTAGTGTCCCGCCACTCTAGGCAGGCCCCACGCAGTGTGTAGTGTGGTGCTTGCTGTGCGTTCATTGGTTCTTGGTCATGTCGACACCAGTTGGTCCCTCAGGCTGTTGGATTTTTTGTAGGCAAATAGTGGTTTTGACCATTCACGACTGCCTGTGTTTAGGATCCTCCAGTTTTGCTTTATTATGTTGGCCACTTGGTTTGAGATGTGGTTGTAAGTTGTGGCACAAGTAAGCGGCGGGCTGGCCTCAGTGTGTTCATACACTTCTAGGAGGGTGTCCCGGTTTTGATTTTTAGCGCGTTTCTTTGTTTTGGCGATTATTCTCTTTGGGTAACCACGTTGGTGTAATTTCTGGGCCAGGTTGGCTGCCTGTTTTTTACAGTCCTCTTTGCTGCTGCAGTTGCACCTAATGCAGAGAAATTGCCTGAAGGGCAAGTTTTCCCTGAGGGGGCGCGGGTGGAAGCTTCTAAATTGGAGTAACGAGTTCCTTGCCATTGGTTTATAATACGTGGTGGTGGAACACCTTCATGCCGCAGAGTAACTCAAGGTAAAAATATTCACTGCCTTGTGTTACTCTAGATTTATCAAGCCAAACAGGGCCACGCAAGGTGGTCTTGCATGGCTTGATTAATCCTTCTTAGGATTTGCGTCACACTTGCACCCCCTTGCATGATGCAGAGGTGACACAGGGCCTTGGTAAATCTGGTCTTGAATATCTCAACTGAGCACTTTGATCGTGAACTTAATATTTTCAATGCCTCCATCTATTAATGGCAATAAAATTTGTCATTTTACAGAGTGTAAACTTAATTTGAAGTAAAGGAAACATGTTTGAACATGTGATGCATTTCTTATGAGCAGACAGGACATTCTTTTACTTTAACATCTTATGTTCAGCCCATACGTTACAGTACCAGATTGTCTGGTTATGGGTGTTGAGAAGTTGAGAGAGAAATACTGCTCACACAGGTGGAGCTGCAATTTAAAAATGACAACATTACAACGTTCTTTGAAATTTACAGATAGAATTTGTGTAAATTATCAATTGTTACATGTCATGCATGAAATTCAGCATGTGGTGAAAATGTATCTTTAGCTCTTCCACCATTTCCCTTAAATTCTGTAAAGTTTCAGTTCAGATGCTGGTACCCCAGATTCAATGGAATAGTGTTAATACTGGATGATACCTTGTTTCAAATAAAGATGTGTAAAACATAGTATGGTGTATTGATTTTCTCTGTGACAAAGATGAAAGGAAACTAAAATAGAAAAAAACAACTGTGACAAGAAAAAGAGAGGAAGACAGAGGTAAGACTAGGGGATTAGAACAATGATGAGAGAATAACAAGTGAGCAGTTTTTCTCTAGTTATATTAGTGTGATCTCTAAATAGGGCTGTATTAACTGAAGATATGCTTCATGTAACCCCATAGCACCAGTTCAATCGAATCTGTTAGAATTTGGAGTGGTCCACTGAATGATTGCTTCTAAGGTGCCTTCCATCTAACTTTGCCATACAATCAAATTTTTCCATCTCCGGTACTCCTGGGTGCCAACCATGGTCCTTGATTAAAATGAGCATCTCCAGCATTTCCTACTCTTTAGAAAATCAATCATGAAGAAAAGCTTTCAGACCCTGCATTAACCCTGTGTACCAAGCAATCAATAAATACCAAAGTTATTCTACACATTCATTTGAGACATGGTATGCTTTATCTATCAAACATCAAGAAAATATTATGCACTGTGGAAAAAATGTAATCACATAACTGAACAGGTCACACACAACTTAGACTGAGGTAAAATCTCAGCAGGCTTTATGCTTCTTAAGCTGATCATGTGTCTACAAAGTGTAATAAAGGGAATAGATAGACAATATGGAGATCACTAAGGTATCACTCTACTGCTAGCATGGTTTTGATGGTACGATAAGCAAGGACAGACCAGGGACCGTTTTATAATTTGTGCACCGGGTGCACCACAGGCATTTGCACCTGATTTGCGCACCGCTGGGGCACTTTGGTATTACAGATGGGGGCACAGATGTTTGTGCGTCCCTTTCAGCAATACCAATAGAACTGGCACAATTAAAGTGCCAGCGCTACCATCAGGGGGTGTTCCCTCATTTGCATAGGGGTGTGCTCTATGCAAATAAGAAAATTCCTTTGCCTCTGTGTCCATCCCATATTATAGACGCAAGTGCAGAGGCAAAGAAGCTCTTGGGGTTGAACTCATAGTATGCCGCCTAGAAGGTGAAAGCAGCCCTCTGGAGGGAAGAAAGGGGCTCCCATGGACCCCCAGACATCCCCTTGCTGGCAGGTGTAAGCACTCATTGCACCCACCTGCAAGGGGATCTCTAATTCCCATTAAAAGTGCATTCACCATATTGGAGCGCATTGTCATTGTTTAAAAGGTGAGCTGGGCGCAAACAATGACAATGTGTAATACGGCCTGCAAGTTCAACATGCACTGTTTGGGGGGTAGGAGAGGGTGTCAAGCTATTATCCATGGACAGTAATCGTCAAAGCACACAGCTGATCAGTATCATATTTTCTCTCAATATTCATAATTTGTGGACATCAAACCTGCAATGGGGTCATGATTAACTGAACTAAATGAAAACCTAAGCCTACAATTTCTTTGAAGTCCTGAGTCCATATACCTTGGATCTTTGCAGATTGGTCATGTGAGGTCCCCCAATATTTCTTCCTGAGTTTCTTCATTTGTGATCAGATATTGTACAAGTTATATACATTTACATTTTTGGGATTCATGTGTATATAAGGAGTATTTCAATTACTATGCAGTCATTATATGTTCAATTTCCATATGGGTCGCATGCTTAAATCCCTTCTCTCCCCAGTGCTGTGATGTGAATTGCTAATTACTCATTTAATTTTTATTTTCCTTTATTATGAAAAAGCCTCTGTGTATGGAGGGTCACCAAGTTATCTTTTCCTGGGTAATGTATAGCAAAAACGAGTTAGTTTGTGAATGGGTACACTGTTGTTAAGCTCATGAGATGATGATGATGAATATTAAGTTCATGCTTTTTTGGGTTTCATCCAGGTGCCCAGGACATCACGCATGATACTGAGGCACAGAAGTCTGCAAATGAGCTCACAGTGAGACCAGAATCTTCTGCTAAGAGCTCAAGCTTGTGAAAAATGCTAACTGCTAGTACTAAGATAATGGTGCTAAAGAGGGAGGTTCCTACCAAGAAAGTGGCCAGTGATATGAAGAGGTCTGTTGCCATTGCTATCTTGGGCATAAATCTATAATCCTTTTTCTGGAAATGCAACACTCCTTCTGCACACTCCTTTGGCCAGGAAGAGGCTAGGAGGAGAAGCACCCTTGGATCAATGGTACCACCATCAAGCCCAAAGCCTGTGTCTCTCAATGCCGCAGTGACTTCAGTTCTGGAGATTAGTAGTGAGTCTGAAATTGATTTGTCCCGGCTGTAAACCAAATCTTCACAGGAAAGTCAACAATAGGAACCACAGACTACAACATCTGATCTTTTGGAAGAAGGAACAGAGCAGTACGTTAATCTTGTTGCACAGCATGATGCTGCTTTGTCTGCTCTTCCATTGGATACCTTAATTTCACAATACCCATCATGAAAAAGAAAGAGCACTCCCCCACCTTCTTCAAGCCCCTCTTCCTGGTATTGATCAGTACCCAACTGAGACCCAACACAGGAGACAAGTAAAGCTCCCAGACATGGAAGTAATAAAGGGGAAGATGAGCCAGTGATTGTTAGTGTGGAGAGGGGCACAGTGTAAGTACAGCTTACCTCTATTCAACATGCTTTGATTTATGTAGTTCCACCAACACCACCTGCTTCCATTTTTCAAGAAACTACAGCAACCACCATCACTTCTACCACAGTAACAGCCCACCCTAGAGAAAGGCCCATCTGAAAAATCAACACTCAATTGTGTAGGAAGAGCATCTCAAAAACATACCTGCTGGTGATGAGAGAAAAGAAGACGTTCAGCGGATAGAAGGAGGTTGTAGTGAATGGCTGTGAGCATCATGGATGGCAGCCCTATGACTTTTGGGTGCTGTGTGTAGTTTTCACCTACAACAACCTCAGAATGTATGGCACAAAAAATTGAGGGATATAGTTACCCTAAAACACCCACACAGCCTACATGCTCAGGGTAGGTCACTAGTGGAGGTATCACAGTGAAAACAGTCAAAACAAATATCTAAAAATCCTATGTTCACCATGGAGTTTCCATACCGCCGAACCCATCAGAAAATGTTAGCGCTTGTCCTCCTTTCTTTTACTTTTATGGAAGAAGAGGGGTTTCTTGAATTTGCGAATTGTAAATTCGTGGACACCCACTGCCCAAGCTTCACCAATCTTCCCCATTGTTGCTGAGCCAGCGTAACATCAACAAGTGCTGCAATTGGTTGGCAAGGCTATGAAGGAGAGGGAATTTAGTCCAACCACTTCACGATGGACATGTGGACTAGATTATATGTTCTTCACTGCACACCAAATAACCTACCTAATGTGGCAAAGAAGCTCAGCTAAGGAGAGACTAAAGAGAGGATAAAGGAGATGGTCATAGTTGGACAATTGCTTTGTGATGGGTCAGATGTGGTGTTCAGCTTCTGTTTTCATTATAATGGTAGAGCTTCTTGTACAATTATTGGTATATCTAATCTAATCAGTAATGCCTAGAAGAAAAAAGCAAATCCAGTTATTAACAAAAATATTCTGAACTCCCAACCTCACCTCCCGCAACATGCCCACCCCCTTTCTTTCTAAACCCTAAAGAATCTACAACTACCCAGATTGTCAACTGTCTTTCCCACCACCACCTCTCACAACAGTCCCACCTCCTCCATAAAGAAATGTGCCTGCGTGGCTTCCAGCCTCCTTAAAATGCTTAAAATGTCCTGCTGGTTTTGCTCCAGTTGGTGTTTACCGTGCTTTACTTTCTCCAGACCTTTGATGAGTTACTGAAAGAGGGCCTGTGTGGTTGGAAGGTGGCTTGTGATCTCATCTGTCCGCACAGGTAGCAATGATATGACCAGGGTCCCTCCAGTTGTTGACCTGAGCTAGCGGTAGGTATCCTCCTCCTCTTCCTCTGCCAGAACCAACAGCTGTCGGAAATCCTGCAATGCCCTCTATCTTGTGGAGGAGCAGCTGAGCAGCTATGTCATGATATGCCTTCAGACAACCTTATCTTAAGTGTATGCAACACTTAACCTTAGCGCACTGTTGCTTTTTAGCGGGAACCGCTGAAAATATAAACTCTTAAACAGTCTCAAATTTGTTTTCCAAAAAATAATTGTATTTTTACATTTGTAAGCAAATCTTTTCTCTAAACCATTTACATAAGTTTAACAACAAAAATCTGTTATTAATCAACACAAATGTTTACATCATCACATTTCAAAACATAGATGTCAATTCTTTAGACTTTGACATTTCTTTCTGTATGTGCCGAATGCATTTCGAGCTCTATGGAGCTCTTCGTCGGGGGCCTGTGGAAATGAAATACAGAATACAATAACTCAATCTCCTCTGAAGCATATAAATTCAATACAATGAAGCAACCATGTAGATTATTGAAAGCGGTAACATTACTGCAAGAAGAAAGCCTTCACCGACACCTCTGTGTATAAGAAAATCAAAACGCTGAGATAAACTTACAAAAGTCACACTCCTCCAAAACTTTATCCTTCTGTTGGCAAACGAGACACAAACGCAAAATGATCTCTCAGACCCTATTGTGAAGTGTAACAAACCCAAAAGAAAACGGAACCTAAAATCTTTCTTACCTTGAACACAATGAACCCAGTGTTCAAACAACTGTCTCACGCACCCAGAACTCGCTCTTCTCCTATAAATGACAAGGAAACCAACAGCTATAAACCGGGATAAGTCACCCTGCAGTTGAGCTATCAACCACACTGCCTCGCGCTACAAAGCTCACCTTACTCTTCAATCCTGATGTACAGCAACCGACTACCTCTCGCTTACAACCGCTACACTTTGGGAACAGTGGATAGTAAGTGACTTGCCTCTCTCGAATCTATACACGCAGCCGATAATCGACATCGAAAACGGAGTATAAACCCAAAACTCCACTCACTAATCAGCGCCATATTAGAGTGGTGAAGAATCTGAAAACCGAAGCGTTTTAGACCACAAAGCTGTGTGACTAGAAATAAAAATGTGAGGAAAAATAAAAGCACATAATAATGCAGTCATGGTTACCAATCAGTAAAATATTACAACGTATGCAATAAAGTACAGACATCATACTCGACACAGTGTCCAGGTGAAGGGGAATCATAGGAAACACGATAAATCAATTTTTTCATTAAGACCCTTCGGTTCTTGTGTGGATAGATATTTGATCAGGATTGAAGAGTAAGGTGAGCTTTGTAGCGCGAGGCAGTGTGGTTGATAGCTCAACTGCAGGGCGACTTATCCCGGTTTATAGCAGTTGGTTTCCTTGTCATTTATAGGAGAAGAGCGAGTTCTGGGTGCGTGAGACAGTTGTTTGAACACTGGGTTCATTGTGTTCAAGGTAAGAAAGATTTTAGGTTCCGTTTTCTTTTGGGTTTGTTACACTTCACAATAGGGTCTGAGAGATCATTTTGTGTTTGTGTCTCGTTTGCCAACAGAAGGATAAAGTTTTGGAGGAGCGTGACTTTTGTAAGTTTATCTCAGCGTTTTGATTTTCTTATACACAGAGGTGTCGGTGAAGGCTTTCTTCTTGCAGTAATGTTACCGCTTTCAATAATCTACATGGTTGCTTCATTGTATTGAATTTATATGCTTCAGAGGAGATTGAGTTATTGTATTCTGTATTTCATTTCCACAGGCCCCCGACGAAGAGCTCCATAGAGCTCGAAATGCATTGGGCACATACAGAAAGAAATGTCAAAGTCTAAAGAATTGACATCTATGTTTTGAAATGTGATGATGTAAACATTTGTGTTGATTAATAACAGATTTTTGTTGTTAAACTTATGTAAATGGTTTAGAGAAAAGATTTGCTTACAAATGTAAAAATACAATTATTTTTTGGAAAACAAATTTGAGACTGTTTAAGAGTTTATATTTTCAGCGGTTCCCGCTAAAAAGCAACAGTGCGCTAAGGTTAAGTGTTGCATACACTTAAGATAAGGTTGTTCAATTGTCAGGCACGCTACAGGACAGACGTGCTACCTCAGCTGCACGCTTAGGTTAAATTCTATAATCTGCATTAAACAAGATAAGATTTCAGGTAAACAACTGAGTGCTCCTCTTATCAAAAAACCCATTATGATATGCCTTCAGAACATGGCCTCCGGCAATAGCATCTGAATTATCCAAGAAAAGATGAAAAGAACATTAATTGTAATACTCAACTTGTAGCATTGCTGGTCCTCTAGCACCACTGGCATTTACTTGACACAGGGCCTTTTACCTATATATAATTTACATATTGCAGTATGCACTACAAATTAACCAAAAACAACTGATACTGCAGGTGACTATACGTTAAGCACTTTAATCATACTGTCCATAAAATGATAAAGTCCTGTGCAAGTCACCTCCGAGGCCCGCTGCAGTTAGGTCTCACTGGAATTCCAGAGACATCAATTGATGGAAAAATGGAGGCAGCACCAGAGATCAAGTCACACTTTAGTAAGTACATTCTTTTCAAGTTCCTTTATTCTTCTTTAAGTAAAAAACAACAGGACAACAGCCAACACTTTTCGTTATTTTTATAGGAACTTCACCAGGGCAAATATGTATTTCTTTATGGACCAGGTTCCATTTAGTGGATCAAAGCGACAGTAAGCCCAACAAAACGGACAATGTGGAGTCTGGTAATAACCTAAATACAGTCGGCACAACGTTTCCACTGGGTTCTGTTCGACGTGATAGATCCCTCAAAGGAATTTGGCTGAATTCTCTGTGGTATTGCAAACTTGGTATATCCGAATTCCAAAAAAGGTTGAAGGCGCAATTGAGCGTTCACATGCACAGAGATGATACTAGAAACGGAAATTTAATCCAACCGTAGTGTTATCAATAGTCTGTAGATGGCGATCAGCCCCCAGGACGAATGAAGTTATAATAAGCCTCAGTCGTATATATCAGAAAGGCAGGGTACTCCAGCGGCAGGGTATGCACCCACATTTTTAATAGAAAGGAGCAACCTACGAATTATCCATGACCTCAGCCATAATCAAAAATAGAAATTTTCCTAAAATTACTGCAAAGCTCAAATGAATCCTTGTAGTGACAATTTGATGACACGCTGTGCTATTAAAAAATGACTGAGCTACAAATAAAATGTGACCCAATAAATGTATGCTGCACAATCAATCTATCTATCTATCTATCTATCTATCTAATTATCTATCTATCTATCTATCTATCTATCTATCTATCTATCTATCTATCTTTCTATCTATCTATCTATCTATCTATCTATCTATCTATCTATCTATCTATCTATCTATCTATCTATCTATCTATCTATCTATCTATCTATCTATCTATCTAGCTATCTATCTATCTATCTATCTACATATAAATATACACTTCT
Organism: Lissotriton vulgaris; assembly: GCF_964263255.1. Lineage (NCBI taxonomy): Eukaryota > Metazoa > Chordata > Amphibia > Caudata > Salamandridae > Lissotriton > Lissotriton vulgaris. The sequence goes on along the minus strand of NC_141687.1, from coordinate 1,599,772,409 downwards.
ATTGCATACTGTGATTATCCAGTAGGTAGTTATAGTTAGGTCCAAAGTTTCCATAGGAAAACATTTTTTTGCTTTGCAAATAACTTTGTTGCCGCTTGACTAATCTTCAGAAAATGTTCAAAAATCGACGCCTTTTTGGCCCAGCTGCTGTTTTGAAAGTTTTAGGGCGATCCGTCAAGAAGGGGGTGAGAAAAAGGGGGGTCCCAAAACACATTTTCCCCATGTTATGTGTATGGTGATTTTTCATTTTTTTAACACGACTACAGCCCAAACCGTTGAACGCAATTGCACCAAATTTGGCAGAAAGCTAGATGTTGATCCAGAAAGCATGAATTTTGTAATATGACAAAAAGTAGTTTCAGAGATATTTAAGTTAAAAAAATATAGTTATCTGGGGACAAGAGTCCTTGCAGTGGACTCACGGATCCCACTAAAATTTGAATGGCTGCGAACACTTAAACTAGGAAGTGTTGGCAGCCATCTTGACCCTCAGGTCCCAGAACAAAAGATGAAAGAAAAGAAAAGGGGCCATGGTAGGGACACACAGAGCCCCTAGCTTTGGTGCTGGTGTATTCCAGATACCCTGCCACTACTAAAAAGCATTTTTTTAAATCTCGGAAAAATCTGTGGGTGGATCTGCACATTTTTCTGAGATTTCTTTTTTATAGTGGTCTTCCGCACTTATTTTGGTCCCCAGAGGTCTTCCGCACTTATTTTGGTCCCCAGGTAGGCCAGGTCCGGGGGCATTGAGTGCTGGAAAAGGAGGGGGCACACGAGGCGAGCAGACTCAGGGACCTCCACCACCCGGGGCAAACAATAATAACTATGTGGTGGCCTGCCTGTTCCCCGCAGCCCCAGGGACCACCACTACATCCCTTGGACTCTAATAGAAATGAGTGCAGGGTGCTGTGTCGACTGCCTTGCAGTCCTAGGGACTGCCACCTCCCCAGGGCAAACAATAACTATGGGGGCCTGCCTGGCTGCCCCATAGTCCTGGGGATTGCCACCTCCCTTGAGCTTTCATAGAAATATGGGTGGGGGCTGGGAAGATGCCACCGCTGCCCCGGGGATCACTACCTCTCCGGGTCAAACAATAACTGTGCCGGGCCCACCCAGTCCCTACAGCAGACCCGAGGATCACCATCTCCATGGGGCATTAATGGAAATGAGTGCAGGGGCCATGTGGATCCTCCACAGTCCTGCGTTCCATTCAGACACCCACTAACTCACCCATACTGCCACTGACACACCCACTTACTCACCAATACGGCCACTCAGACAGCATCTCACTCACCCCCACATCTACTCACATACCCACTTATTCAGAAAGCCACTCACATAATATATGTTAGAAGCAGTATCACTCAGTAGCAGTACATCAAGTAGAGGTATTGAACTTTTGTAGTAGATTAGTATATATATTTAACAATGATAAACTCTTAGAAAATACTTACGCTCACTGGATTATGTCATTGATTTAATCAGTGATGCAATTTGAGATGTCATCATTGATGTCAGTGAGCATGTCAGGAGTGATGCCATATGTGAGGTCATAACCAATGCATTGCAGGGTGTAGGTTAGAGTTAGCTCAGCTAACCATAACTGCTGAATTTCACTGGTTTGGATTAATGAAATCTGAACCTAACAAGAACTTCCCTGTAACCTTTGCTTTTTCAGTGAATTTCTAAGGTTTTTTATTTTTATTTCCTAACTATAACATCCTTGTAACATGTGTTTTTTCAGTGAATTTCCCAGTTTTTTCAATGTTGTTTCCTAGCTGTAACCTTTAACTATGTGAGTGCCTGAGTGTGTGAGGGAGTGTGTGAGTATCTCAATGTGTGGGTGAGTGTCTCTATGGGTCTGGAGTGGCTGCATAAGTGTCTCACTGAGTGTGTGAGTGAGTCTGTATGGGTGCATGATTGTCTGAGCGGGAGCATGAGTGTCTGAGTGAGTGTTTCAGTGGGCCTGTGAGTAGCTGTGAGAGTTTCTGAGTGGGTTTGAAAGTGCCTCCATAAGTGTGCAAGTCAGTCTGTGAGTGAGTGCATGAGTCTCTGAGTGGGCCCGTGAGTGGATGCATTATTGACTGAGTTGGTGCATGAATTGATTGATTGATTTATTATTGACTGCTCGCTTATTTAAAACCATTGCAGTAAAAACTAAAATTTAAAACCCAACTTCCCCTTACCCTCCCACCCGTCCCCCCCACCCATGACCCCCTGTGAAATTTAAAACCCTGTTTCCAACAGTCAAACCTGTGTTTGCAAGGAACTTTCTGCCTTTAGTCCAGGAGCTTAATTTTAATGTGGCAATGTTCCGGTCATAGTGCTTGAGGTGGCGGCCAAGGTCTTCTTTGCTCATGAGTGTTACTGTGACATCTTGAAGGCGCATTAAAGTGGCCCTGAATTTCATGGGCAGGAAATAATTATAGGCTAGTGTCTAGTGCTTGACTAATCTAGTAAGTAAATGTTGCCGCTCTTGCCAGATGGTGGGTTTTTATTTCTGAAAAGCACCAGTCTGATGCCTGAGTGTGTCTCTGAGTAGGTGGGTGAGTCTCTAAGTGGGTCTGTTACTGGGTGCATGAGTGTCTGGGTGAGACTGTGAGTGGATGTATGAGTCTCTGAGTGGGTGCATGAGTCTCTAAGTGGGTCTTTGAGTGTGTGCATGAGCATCTGTGTGGGACTGATGGGTGCATGAATCTCTGAGTGGGTGTTTGAGTGTATTTGCTACTGTCTCAGTGGGTCCCGGGGCACAGCCACAGTAAAGTGAGGGAGGGTGTCCAGGCACCTCTCCCTCCATGGGCCGATCTAAATCCAGGGGACCCCACCCCTAGGGTTCTGGCCATAAAATGTATATATTTTTAAGGGGGCCCCACCTCCCTGGCCAATTTTGTCCCTGGTGACCCCATCCCCTGGGCCCAGCTTTAAAATGTATATATTTTTAATGGTGTGGTGAGTCACACGGCCCCCCTTCCCTGCCTGATTTTGGCCCTGTGAACTAATTTCCCTGGACTCAGTCATGCCTCCTGGGTGCCCAGTGTGCCGCATGGGGACCACCGTGGGAGTCTCAAGGTCCCCACAATCCCAACCAGCACCCTGCCTCTTGTGATAGACGGCATTCGAAAGCTCCTCAGTTTTCTCTTCAGCTTCTGAAGAGAAAGCTGAGGAGCTTTCGAAACGCGTCAGGCATACCTACATGGAGGCTGTGAATGACTGCAGCGGTATCCGTCCATACCATGAAAAGAGAGCTGCTGTTGTCCAAGTGAGACTCAACTGATGGACACATCTTGGAGCTGTATTTATTCGCGGCCGTCCTGCTGTGGAGTCTGCACCAACCCCACGAAAACAGGGGGCCACTCGACAAGGTATTTACCAAATCGACAATGTGGGTCAACAGCAGAGGATTTAGGACGGGTCCGCTCACACAGAGTATAATGCGTGTATCCATTTGGGGGATGAAGATTATAAACCACAGTTCCCATAATGCACAGAGTCCCGTTGGAGGGAGTACAGTATTTAAATGGGTACGTAAAAAAAAAATATGCACGCATCCTTGCCGTGGAAGTCTCTGAAGAGAAAGCTGAGGCGCTTTCGAAATGCGTCAGGCATACCTACACGGAGGCTGTGAACGACTGCAGCGGTATCCGTCTATACCATGAAAAGAGAGCTGCTGTTGGCCGAGTGAGACTCAACTGGTGGATACATCTTGGAGCTGTGTGTATTCGCGGGTGTCCTGCCGCGGAGTCTGCACCTACCCCGCGAAAACAGGGGGCCACTCGACAAGGTATTTACCAAATCGACAATGTGGGTCAACAGCAGAGGATTTAGGATGGGTCTGCTCACAAAGAGTATAATGCGTGTATCCATTTGGGGGTTGAAGATTACGAACCACAGTTCCCATAATGCACAGAGTCCCATTGGAGGGAGTGGAGTATTTAAATTGGTACGTAAAAAAAACAAAAAAAATACAAATCCCTGCATCCTTTCCTTGGAAGCCTCTGAAGAGAAAGCTGAAGAGCTTTCGAAACGCGTCAGGCATACCTACATGGAGGCTGTGAATGACTGCAGCGGTATCCGTCCATACCCTGAAAAGAGAGCTGCTGTTGGCCGCCGAGTGAGACTCAACTGATGGACACATCTTGGAGCTGTATATATATATTTATTTTCATATATATATATATATATATATATATATATATATATATATATATATATATATATATATACATACATACATACATACATACATACATACATATATATATATATATATATATATATACATACATACATACATACATACATACATACATACATACATACATACATACATATATATATATATATATATATATATATATATATATATATATATATATATATATATATATATATATATATATATATATATATATATATATATATATATATATATATATATATATATATATATATATATATATATATATATATATTAGGTAATAACCAGTAGGTAATATATATATTAGGTAATAGGTCGTAGGATATATTGAACCGGACAAGAAAACAAATGCTGTTAGAGGAATAATGACCCTTATCAAGGGGGATCTTACAGCTATCTTATCTGTGGCTATTGGAAATTAGTTTTTGAAAAAGTACCACCATAAAAATCTGCCACAGGATATCCTTGAGTTTTACAGTACACTTAACGTGGAAGATCAAGTTGAGATATTCTCACAGTATCCTGCTGGATTAGTAAGAAACACGCATTGTATTGATATATAAAGTATAAGTATTAACGCAGCTATAATAGATTGAATAATAATGTTGATAAACCGGACAGCCCTAAAGAATCGCAAACATGCGTGAAACACGTGTTGGCTGTATTGCTGTATTTACTGGGTCATCAAAAGAAAAAATAGAAAAAGAAAGAGATAAAGAATCAACGCAATATCTATTATTATATTTTTTGTGGTGTTTCTCAGTACAGTTATTCATATATATATATATATATATATATATATATATAAACGCAATCTTCAAACCTCCACACACGAGCGGCGAAAGAAGAGGCATACCCCACGTTGTCCAGGCAAGTTGTTTTATTTTCGTGCCTTTCAAAAATGTAACGTTTCGAGTACAGATGTACTCTTGTTCACACACCACATTCTTGTTGCTGGAATACTTTTATAATTGCAGTTCTGACCCCTCCTATGGGCCACACCTACCACACGTGCAACACAAAGTTCAACCTCCAGCCTGATTTAAACAATTTAAAGGCACAGTACACATTGGCATAATGAACTGTGTGTTAGCAACATATAAACATTTAAAGCATATTTAACGAAATTTATGTATGTTTGGGGACTTTGGCATAAATGGTGTAAAGTGCATTATTAATTGTACAAATACGTTAAAATGTAAACATGACATGACTGCTTAAATTGCTTAAATGCATATGGAGTAAAATTACAAATAAACTTATTGATATAAACATGACATGACTGCTTAAATGCATTTGATGTAAAGGTATCAATAAACTTATTGAAACGAAGTGCAAAATCCATAATTCAAATCTGGGTCAAAGTACAGCCAACAAAAATAGAGCATACCCAAATTGTTTACGTAAAGAATTGTATGTGGATCTTATTTGTTGCATGTAAACACAGTGCCGTTATTAAATTGTAACAGAACTTTTGCAAAACTTTGTGAAAAAACCAAAACAATATCGCATTAGAAAGCACCTAAGTGTTAGACCATGTAATTGAGCTACAGTCCTATATACTTATTTAAAATTTATACATTGTAAACTTTATACTAAATAAATATTAAGGACTATTTACAAAAAAGAATGTTTTTGGTATGTGCAAAACATAAATTCAAGTGCTCAACTTTATTCACAGTGCAATTGAACCACCTAAAGAAATTTTTTTTTGAACCAGTGATTTGTTAAAAGACTGCCCTGCTCAGAGCCCTGACCGGCCAGTTCACAAACGAAAATCGGACTTCAGATCACCTAAAATAGGTGCATTACCAAGATTTATATACAATATGGGATATATGTGGATGATCTTATTACGCTGTGGTGGTATATCAGCTAGAGAGAGTTATTAGATGCAGACTAAAGATGTTAGATCAGTGTTTTTACAGAAAGTTGTACATGTCCTCTGTCGCATTCAACCCGTTGGGCTGTTTTCTGTCGAGCCTGATGATATATCGCGTTTCCAGTCGGCGTAATAGTTTATCACGATCGCCACCGCGTCTAAGAGGAGCAACAGCATCGATGACATAGTATGATAGGCATGACAGATCCCTGTTGTGCCTGCTGTTGAAATGGCGCGCCACTGGATAAGCACTATCGTGATTGACAATAGCACGAAGGTGCTGCAATATTCTAACATGCACCTGGGCACCAGTGCTGCCTACATAGCGCAGACCACAGGTGCATGTTAAGACGTAGATAGCAAACTCCGTTCGGCAGTTGTAATTGCCAAGAATTGGAACCTCAATATCAGAGAACGGAGTGAGGTAATGAGTCATGTTCTGCCCAAATTTGCAGGCTCGGCAAGAGGAACATTTGTGAAAGCCTTTCCTTCCCAACCATTGATTAACTGCAGGTAATTCAGGACTGGATCTAACCAGTTTACTGTGCATACTGTATGCACGCCTGAATGTTACCACAGGTCTGTCTGAAATGATGTCCCATAGAACACCATCAGTTTTCAAAACTGCCCAGTGTTTGGTCATTATGGATTTGATATGACGGTGTTGCCTGCTGTAAGTAGTTATTAATCTAGATGTGTCAGCATTGGTATCATTCTCAGGGAGCTTGGGTGTAAGCAAAGAGATTCTTGATCTTTCACGGCTCTTTTGCAAAGCATTAGCCAGACAATCATTGTTGTAACCTCTTGCTTGAAGTCTGGCTAACATTGCAACAGCACCCTCCTCAAACTTTTCTGATGTGTTGCAAATTCTTTTTAGGCGCAACAGTTCACCGAGAGGGATACTGTTAATGACATGCTTAGGGTGACCACTGCTGGCATGTAATATACTGTTGCCAGCAATGGGTTTCCTATAAAGAGAAGTGCCAATAACAGTGCCATTGATGTTAATGCAAACGTCAAGAAATTCAACAGTTGTGGTACTTATATTAGATGTAAAAAATAAATTGAAATGATTGACGTTGAGTGCCCTAACAAATAACTGAGCACTCTCCACATCACCCTCCCATATACAAAACACATCGTCGATAAAACGCATCCAATGCTTGATGCGATCAAAACCTGGGATGTCAATTAGCTCCTGCTCCTCCCACAGCCCCACGTGCAAGCATGCGTAGCTGGGGGAGAATTTTTTATATATAGATATATATCACCACAGAAATCCTCCGAGTACACGAGCGCCGCCCAGCACTTCAGGGAGACCTCTTAAAACAATGGGCACGCAGCAGCCCATCTATTGCACCAACATAAAGCAGCAAACAGAGGCCCATACTGGAAAAGTTGCATTTATTCATGGCACAGCAGCACTTCAGGGAGACCTCTTAAAACAATGGGCACGCAGCAGCCCATCTATTGCACCAACATAAAGCAGCAAACAGAGGCCCATACTGGAAAAGTTGCATTTATTCATGGCACAGCAGCACAAGAAAGCCTCCGCCTCCTTACGCGTTTCGTGGTCAATGCCACCTTGCTCACAGGCGGAAGCAATATCAAATGCAAAGTGCAAGCGTGCATGCTTAAAAACCATTGAGTCATATGACCAGTTTGTTAAAATACATTTCCCATTATGCAGGTTTAAGTTCTCTTTTGAATACAGGTAAGAAAATCCTTTTCACATTTTACCTGCAAGATGTTAGTGTGGAAAACAAAATTGCCACTGGTCCTGTGTGTTCATAGTTGTTGCTCAGTGCTCAATTATTCAAAAGTGCCACGATAATGCCTGTCTACAGCACAATATAGAATTCATTCATTCATTCATTCATTAAAGATGAAGGATCACAAGAAAACCAGCCAGCCAGGACAACAATCTGTCAATCCCCAGTTTACAATGACTCACAAAAGGCACAAATCTGGATCCCCTGAATACAATGAGTCACAAAGAAATAAAATATCCAAGGAACAAGTGACTCAAACAGATAGATTCACCGAAGTAAAAAAATATATATTTCTACTACAACGTTTCAGCTTCCTCCTTTCTCAAGTAGTTTCAAGATGGTTTGCTCAGTGGCTGCACAGATGACACAGCTGAATTTTCAAAAAGTATCATGAGTGAAGATTCCATTTGGAATGTGGAATCAATGCAGTCCTGAGAGCTCTTGAGATATGCAGCAACACGATGGTATTGTCAGTAATGGTCAGGTCATCTGGATGCAGTGATTTTAAATGGTACATCCAGACTTTTTTCTCTTTTGTCCAGTAGTTCTTCCTTTAAGACATGTTCCACAGGTAAAATCATAAAATCTGATTGTAAATGATCCACAAGGTTAAAATAATTGGCTACAGGCTGGTCAATGTTCTTTTTAATTATTGCCGATTTGTGGTTCCTGAATCGTGTATGGAGATCATTCACTGTTTGGTCTACTAATTGTTTTTTTACAGCTTTGGCGTTGGCACTGAATCACATAAATAATGCATGTTGAGTGACAAGTGAGATGCTGTCTTATTCCATAGGTCATACTTGTAATAGAACTAGTTACTGATGATGTTTGCAAAAGGTATTCACAGGTGACGCACCTTTTAGAGTCACAGCAATGAACTCCTGCATTTGTTACAACTTGCTTGAGTTCAGCTCTCACAATAAGAGATCCTAAATTGGGAGCTCTGCGGTAAGCAATGACTGGCGGTTTTGGAAAAACCTTTTGCAATTTTTCACAAGTGCACAGTAAGGGAAATCTTTTTTGCATGCAAGGGTAAGCTCTAATAAAACATCAGGGCTTGGTCTAGATTTAGGTTTGCTTTGGGCAGGTTGGGTCATAATATGTAGTAGGCCTGGTTAATGGGTTATGCCTAGAAATGAAGGTTAAGGCATTTAATGCATTTGATGATTATCGTATGCGTTAAATACAAACAAACTCATAATTCTGACCGCTCCTCAAAAGTGATTATATGCAGGGGACGGAATACAACAACAGCTCAGTCATAATCAGACCCTGACTGTTGCGTGAGCAAAACTGTATCCCAAAATGTTGACACCCCAAAAATGTACCTCATCCGGCACTCCAACAGATTGAATTGTGCATCAAGGCAGCCCCTTAACATCAGCGGAGTAAAACAAGTTCAAGTAAGTAATAGGGCCACTCAATAATTGGGGTCTAAATGAATAAAAGTTAAAGTTTTTTTTTACAAAATTCAAAAATAAGCACTTTCAAATTTAAAGTTATACATTGTATGAATCAGAAAATGAGCAGCAAAATCAAAAGGAAATCAGGCAGCATCCCCAGCAGTGTAGGAAAGTCTTCCCAAAATCTCCCAAAGCTTTACTGGCTCACCCCCATAATAAAAGGTCTCTTATAAACATTTCTAGCATAACAAATTAGAAAAACCTCAAGATCGTCTTCAGCAAATCAGAACGCGAAAATAATGCACGTCATTAGCTTAACACATAAGCACTATCCCATTTCCGAAAAATGTATTGTACACCCGCCATACTAATTTCAACTAGTGATGTTTTAGCTAATATTAAACATTTAAACACTAGAACTTTCAGCAAAAGAATAGATTAGTGATCACAGCATAAGGCAGTGGAAGAGACCGTGACAACGTTAACAATTATAGAGAACAGAGAAACATTTGTTGAAAGCAATGTAATCATAACTGTGTAAATAGATTACTACATGTCAGCTTGACTGTGCTCTGAGGATGTAGGCAGATGCGTGCATGGGGGAAAGCAGGAACGAGCGACAGAGGTGGTACCCATCTTGTCTCAAATGGCATTTTTTCGTTAAAAAGTGGCGTAATTATAACACAAAAATAAGCATACTTATACTAATCATATGAGATTCGTTTCTATTGTTGTTATATATATTCAGTCTCTATACGTATTCATGTAAAAAGAAAATATTGATAATCATTATTGGGGCATAAAATGGAAACGTTGAAATAAAATGCAACACTGGTGGGACATTCACCAAGTTAGTATCATTTCTTCAAAGAATCGGAAAATCTAAAACACGAGTAAATATATTATTACAGTTATTTTAGGCGCATGTACAACATACTGATCTGATCTGAAAATTAAACATTGATTGTTGCATTGTCATGCTGCCTTGTCATTGTTGATCTGCAAAAAAGGAGATTCTTACTGCAACAAACCAATTCAACCATCAAACCAACTATGACATGGTTGTGATTTTTTTCGTCCACCACCATGGGACATATTTTTATCTGCTTTTAATTACTTATCTGCATTCTCAAGTTAGATATGCCCTTTAACTTATCTCAGACAATCCCCATCAAGTCACTTTATCAGTACCCTTGTCACAGGTGATTACAATTCAAATAATGCTTTTTCATGATACATTTCTTCAAGTATGCTTATCAAATATTTCATGGTTAATTGTTTTGAAATGAATTCTATGCATGTCTGATTCATCCACTCTTCCGAAAAGAAATATCATGTTCTGTCCAGATTTGGAAGAAAAAAACATTGTGCCACCTTGTGTAAAGCATTTGAGACCTGGAGATGGGACAAGGCTGAGAGACTTTAAATATGAATTCCCTTTTCAGTCATCATGTCTTTAAAGTAAGAGGCCATGTCGGAAAATATCTTCTGTATGCCCTGTGGGGTGGTAGACACTGTTATCTCATACTACTAAAGACATTTAACACAGGTTGCTTGGTATTTGGTGCAAGCAGTAGGAAAGATGAAGGTTTGTTAATGGGTTACAACATTACAATAATAGGGCTTGGCAAATTTGGGTAACTCTTTAATGTCCCAGTGGGAAATCCAATATGGTATCTTGAAATATAGGTCGGAAATCTTACAGGGCTACTTCTCTTCTGTCTTTGACTTGTTCAAATTGAATTTAATATTTAAAAGAATGGTTTAAATTAGGCCGAAGGGTAGAGATCTGAAAGTAATTGTGTGAGTGACTTTCCTTGATTTAAAACCATAACATTTTTTGTCTCACTTCTTTGAGAATGAAAGAATACCAAATCTTATGTTTAAAGAGGTAAATGCGTTGGTGGAACTGGATATATTACTTAAATGTAATCTACGTTGTACCAAGCTTTACTCTTCTTTTTAGCAGCCCTAGAAGCTAGGAAATGCAACCATTAGCTATCTATCCAAAGATACTCAACAAGAGTCGCTTTCAGAATTCTGCCAAATCCCTCAAATCAGCTGATGGGTCTAAAAGATGCTGTGATGAGAGGACTAACAGCAAGAACTGGGATGAGGGAAAGGAGAATTTGACATAAGGAAGGTGACTGTTCAGTAATTGGAGCATTTCTTCCTCATCATGCCTCATGTCATTTGGAAATTAAGCTCTACTCAACCAATACTTAAGATAAGTTTGACTATTCGTCATTTCAAATACCTTTGACTGCAGGCTTTTAATTTAGAAAGAAAGCCAAACAGACGGATAGTGCCACTGGAAAACTCACTACATAGCATGGTCATGTTGCATCAGAGTATTTATTTAAAACAAGGCCCTGAATGTCTAAAGACCAGTACAAAACTAGCAGGACGGTACACTATGGAGCACAAGTGTTAACAGAAAAACAGAAAAACAGATACATAACCCACCAAAAGAGTGAAACTCTGCACCTCAAAAACTCTCCTACATTCCCACAGCTAGAAGAATGACCTTCCATTTCAATGAAGGAAACATTATTGAAGTAGGTATTGATTTTGATTTCAAAGAAAGAGCAGGGTTATAACTATGAAATGCCTTCTTCGTGAGATGATTGTCCGGCACAGTATTCTATTGCCTTAGATCTAAGAAGGGATGTTCAACCTCAGGGTTATTTTGATTTGACTTGGGACCTCATTTATGGCATTTTGTCATAGGGCAGTGCCGCAAACTACCTTTCTGCGCTGCCCTATGCCAAAGTGAAAGGGCAGGAATCAACCGTATTTAAGCATTACAGTGCAATCCTGTCCTTTCTGCCTGCGCTGGTGCCATTTTGACAGCCTAGTGCCCACGTAGGCACCCTTGCTCCATGTATCTTGGCACCTTCCTGCACACAAAAAATCCTACTAAGTGTTTTTCTTTTCGTATGTGGGCAGCAGAATTAGAAAGAGGTAAAAACGAGGAGAAATAAACATATATCTCCTCGTTAAACCTCACCCGTTTAGCGTACGGATTTGAAGCTTCCCTAGGATTACAACACTTTGTAAATCTGGGTTAGCATCAAATTCCATTGGTTTTGCATGGGAAAAGCCACCTCTAAGGCACAGAGTAAGGCAATGTAGCAATCTGCGCTGCATCAGCTTACTCATGATTTATGAGGCCACTCAAAGCCACGCAGGGTGGCCTTGCATGGTTTTATTAATAAATCTTTATGAAAGCCCTGAATTATGCATGCAAAACGTTTGAAGATTGAACCCACATTATTGGGTACCAACATCTGGAGGCGTATCCATCTCAGTGTGCACTTATGATGACCGAGCTGCAGTCTGATGTGGAAACAGGTCGCTAGAGCCTAAAGCATGCCCTAGGCTGCTGAGGTCTGCGGAGGTAACAGCGGTGGGCGGTGGGGCCAGGTAAGGGGAGATTTTGAGGGATGATGCATAGGGAAAATAAATATTTATTTAATTTTCCCTCTGCATTGTCCCTCAAAATCCCCCTGATTCGGTCCCACCGCTCCACCGCTGTTACCTGCACAGACTGTGGCTGGGCCTAGATCAGACAGCTCAGATTTAATGAGACCCATGTAAAGGCACTGTAAGACAAAGAGAACAATTAAACCATAAATATGAGTCAGCATACTCTTTAACACAAACCCTGGCCTGCTGAAAAATAATGTCCATGGACATCTCGCCTCCGATACCCTGTCCAGTGTGAAGTGCCTGCCTCAACTTCCAGATACACCTCATTTTTAAGGACATGGAGGTGGAAAAGAGCAGCAAATTTTATTTATTTATTTATTTATTTTAGAGTTTTATATAGCGCTAGCTAGACCCGGAGGTATCAGAGCGCTTTACATAAGGAAACAGCGTGTTACCAGTTACAGAAATTTCACATTAAGTACAGAAAAATTACAAATTCAATACAGTTATGGGCAAGCAATTACAAAAAGGATACATAAAATACTAAAACTTGGTTTTCACCATTAAGACAAGAGATAACCTCCGTGTAAAGGAACCGAATAAAGAAGTGTGGTACATATGACAGCCAATATTTAATTTACAGCTACTGAAGTGGAATAAGGAACTCTCCACCTGAAGAGAATAAGGACCTCTCCACAATGTATTTAAGTAGTTTAGCATTCTAACATCTTTCCAAACAGAGGACTGGTGTTTTCCACTTTGACTGCAGTATCTATAATTTTGAGCAATTGCATTTTCTAACAGCTCACGTAGCCTGCAGGTGTGTAACCAGATTTAATGTATGTCGCATTGCCATTACAAGATTCTGCATTTTAGGGAATCTCGTCTAGATACCAAGCTGTTGTTTTTCCTGTTATCTATTCTATAGTTCACACATTGTTTTGTCAGTGTTATGTGCCACTCTTATTTGGCTAATATCGGCCTATATAATAAAGAAATATAGTATAATAAAATCAAAATTTGCATGCTGAAAGATAGGTTCCACATTGGCACCTAAATGTCATAAATGAAATTTGACTAAACTGTCAGTTTAATATTCTGGCAAGAAACATTTTGTGCAATTGGCCTCAGTATAAAATGATACTTTCCACAAAAAGCCGTCAACTTGGTCCCAAAAACGTATCTACTGCTCAGCAAACTGCCCATCTGGCATCCAAACGTTTTAACATGACATCAAACAGCTTTTAAGATTAATGTATTCATGTTAACTGCCCGGTGTGAAAGCTAGGTTTAAAACAGATTTAAAGTTGCTCTAGTCCACTCGAGCTATAAACTCTTGCCCTAAATCAATGCCCTTACTACACTACAAATGCCAATCCATAAACAATCAATTTAGTCTCAATGATTGCTTTAAAAAAGTTACACATTTTTCGCTAAAAAGTCTTCCTACCAGTGAAGCCCTGTCAGTCTAATTTCAGCACTGCTCCAAGGCTGTTGCCAGAATTCTTCAAATTATACGTCAAATCACATTAGGCTGCCCTGTTGTGAATCCTTTTCTTGTGCATGCTGCACTCCGTCTGACTCAAACTAAATTCCATACATTTATCTCAAACACCACCTTTCCTCTGCTCTTTCCCCATTCTTTAGAGCACTTCCTGCTAACTCGCTTCTCATGCCAGATTAATGTAACCTTGTACCTGCAGCCCACTTCACATTCCTAATACCATGACTCTCTCTCACCCCTTGAAGTCAGCATGTACCGGTCCAATCCACCCAACACCTTTTATTCAGTAATTCCTGATCTACGATTTACATTTTGCCATGTCTTAACTCACTAGCCTCCTCAAATTATTCAAAACCTGCCATAACCTCCTTTTCTGCTTAAATAATACCTGGTTTATCCTACCATATTAAATTTTAATCTTTTCATCCGAGAATAACGGCTGTTCTGTACTACTTTGTCGCTACTATTCCCATGAAATCTACAAGCCCTGGTTGTTTACTACACACACTTCCCTGTTCTCTATTACCTGGATTATTTTTCTCTTTTTCTCTCCTGTGCTAGTGTCCCATTCTATGATTTCTAGTTTTATAGTCTGATTACAGAAAAATGCATTAAATAAAGTAGTTGTCTACATCCAGTGGCCCATCCTGCCCCTCCTTTCCATGGACTCCACTCCAGATTCAGCTGCACAGTTCCATTATTATGCCACATACAACAGCCTACATCCGCATCGGCGGCCAGCATGGATCAGAGGTAGGGGGCTGGACACAGGGGAAGCAGGTATTCAAAAATAAAATTAAAAACTTACCTTCCTTGCTGCATCTCGCTTCCGAAGTCCTCCCTCGCTGCCTTGAACAGGAAGCACCGGAAGCACACCCAGGCTGGTGTGAGCGCCATGTTTCAGCACTCAGACTCTTACTGGGAGCCTGGGCATGTTCTCCACGCAGGCTATAAAGGAGCCTGCATGTAGAATATGCGAAGTGTGCAAGACTGGCCGGTGGGAGAGGGCGGCTCAAGCAGTCATTGCACACTTAGGAAGGTGCTACCTCTCCATCCCTGCCCTGGCCTCCTCACTCAAAGCTGCAGAAGTAGGAGAAAATAAAATAATAACGCAAGTTAATATCATTTTATTTTCCCTTTATTTCACTGCTAAAAGGCAGTGGACGACGCTCCTGCGCTTTTGCGGAGGAGCCGCCACTGACCATCAGCTTGAAGGTATGTATGCATCGGGCTCGAGCATATATCTTTCAGCCGCGGAGGTCAAAGCACATAGCAGATGGTCATGGTATGTCTTCACCCACTTGTGGCACCATTAGTGGAACAATGCCCACGCTGCCTCCAAATCATTTGCCCAAAAGCATCAAAAGTCTGCACTAGTGTTATGGATCCATGTGCCAGGTTTGTGCAAAATAGGTAGGCTTGCCCTTCTTTAATCAAGACAAATTGCATTTTAGGTTTGGGCATTTAGAGCATGCTAAGTAAAATTGTGAGGTTAATCCTCAAGTATACTTAAAACAATTGTTTTTGTTTACTAGAATCTGAATAACTTGTTTCCTAGTTTAAATCGTGAGCATTAAGTCATTGGCTGACAATGTAAAATGTCTTGCCAGCTTGGAAAATTAAAATCCAACAAAAGCCACTAATGCTTTTCAACCGTGTCAATCAAGAGTCTCTCCCACTAGTCTTTAATTTCAACATCTTCTTTATTTTTAAAGAAAATATTATCAATTTATCACTGTGACCAAGGTAGTAGCAGGCCAACAGGATTCACGAGTTTTCGGTGAAAATTCGTAACAAATGCTGCTCACCCGACCAAAAAGAGCAAGTGTTTGCAGGTAGTACGGAGAGCAAACTTTTCATGTTTACTCATTTGAATTACATTTTCCTATAAGATCGAAAAAGGTAAAACTGGAATGTTCTCTTTCAACACAGGGGCAGTGGGCTCTGCTGTATGTATACTTTAGACACTGCTTTAGAACCGCAGTGCTTGACTTGGCTGAACTGGCTGACCTTCGACCTGACCTCAACAAATTGAAAAAAGCCCTTTGCTTTCATGAAAACCAATTAGAGTATCCTGTTCAGGAGCCAGGAACGAGATTTCCTGTATGGGTGCGATCAGATTATTTCAAGGTAGTTGTCTACAACACGTGCTTTGTGTATGTCTCGTCTCCAGTGGTCGGATTATTTTAAATGAACTGATGACTGAGCAGTTTTGTACGGGCAATTCTGAAGCAGCGCTTCCACTGACCAACCAAAATAAAGCATCACTTTCAGTCACATTAAATGTGATCTTTTGCACTGGTCAGTCAGGTCAGTGCAATTATTAATTTAAAATGCACTGCAGTACTGGCCTGTCTCTGACGCAATCCATGTAAACATGCCCATAAATTAACCCTAACATATTCATAGACAGTATCTATTTTTTGAGCTGCAAAATAATAATTACAAACGTATTAGTCTATTTGGATGCTAATATTTATTCTTATAGAAGTTTTCGTTTTTTACCAGTGCACATTCTGGAAGATAGAGGTGATACTCGTACAAAGACCCCAACTGTGAGTGGCCAAGAAGAGGTTGAGGTATTAATTGCACCCTGTATATACTGATACTGGGGGAACAGGTATTTACCTGGTCTGGTTATTACTTCCTAACTTGAGTGCCTACCACACTTAATTTTTGATTGGCTCAGTAATTACCCGACATTGTATCCTCCAATAAATAGCAGCAGGATTTACATCTCCTTGAGGCCCCCACAGGTGATCTACAGCGCTATATACACGATTAATTGAAAATTAACCTAGGAAAAATTGTAGAGGTGCAATATTCAGTGGCGGCTGGCACAGATCTGGGGTGGGACGGTGGAGGGCGCGGAGGGTGCGGAGGGTATGTGAGAATGTGTAAAGAAAAAAAACATACATTCTCGCCAAGTCTCGGCGCATCTCACCTCTCTCTCTCTCCACCATCATCTCCGAACAGGAACAGAGCACCCAGGAAGTACCGAGGCTCCCCTGAGCCATTCACAACACTGCAATGCAGTGCTGTGATTGGTCCGAGTGCAGTGGTTTGGCTCTCAGATGGGGACTTTTAGGTCTGGGCATGTTCTCCATCCAGGCTGTAATGTAGCCTGTGTGGAGAACATGCAAAGTGCGCATGGCTGTTTGGCCGGCCCTAGATAGCCGGCCAAACAATAATGCACACTTAGGGAGTGCAAACCACTCCTCTCCGGCTCTGTCAGCAGAGCACCCCCATTCAGCACGCAAAGCTGCTGCAACAAGGAAAAAATAAAATGATAATAACTAAAGTTATTTTATTTTAACTTTATTTATACTGCTTTGAAGCAGTGGAGTGATGCTCCAATGCCTTAACGGTGGAGCCTCCACTGGCAATATTTGACACATGTAGTTATTACCCCATGTTGAAATCTGATCTAGGAACAAACTGCAGTTGGAACTTTGATGCATGCTGGTAATCAGGCCAAAAATGTCACTTGCCATCCAGAGCAGAATGCTATGCAGCACGACAGTGGTGTATCAAAGAACAACAAAAATGAACATATGATCATGTGCACTGCTCAGCTGGAACTACAGGGTAAACATGAGCATAGATGCAAACCATTTAAGGTAGTTGAGCACTAAACACATAACAAATTGCCCATATAAACGCCACTCCTTCAGTGTCGTAGAAATAAGAAATTAAAGTCCAAATGTAATAAAATATGCCTATTTGACCAATTCGAAGTGCTACTTACCTTTCCTTCAGTGATAAGTGGATACACCAAAGGCAACATTTTGCTACTAAACTATGACTATGGTTTACTATTGTTTATGCATCATTTACGTGCAAAAGGAAGTTTTGCAACAAACAATGGTGCAAGTTCAGCGCCTAACTTCTCTGCAACACATTGGGGCATATTTACAAAAAGTTCACGCAGTGCAGCACAGTAAATCACCTTGCTGCGCTGGGTGACAGGGTAAGGGCAGGAATGCACCGTATTTAAAAGAATATGACACATTCCTGTTTTTGATTGACAAACAGGGACTCAGTTGTTCCTGAGGGAAGAGTAAAAAGTAAAAAGTAACAAGGTCAAGGAGGGAAAAAGATTGGTAGGTGGGTAGTGCTCAGTGGAGTGCTACCCTGGGCATCCCATTAGTTGGAATGAATGGCCTCACACACTCTTGCAAGTGTCATGCTTCATCATTGGCCGTTGCTCCTCGTTGGACAGGCGGTGCAATGTCCAACGGGCTCACCTCTAGGAGGGGCTCTTTATCGGAGATCTTTTTTCCAACAGCCTGTGGGTGAAGTGCAAGTGAGGGGCCAAGTAAGAAGTGAATAGTGTAGGTGGGTGAGTTAAAATATAGCAAGGGATACCGGAGAGCAATTTATTCTGGTGGTTCCCGTACTATAAATAAAACCAGTGGGTGGCCTATGATCGCCAGAAGTTAGGTTCTGTATCGCGATCTAGGACTACACAGCGTTCAGTGGGGTCAACATGTTTCTCGCTTCTGCAGTTATGCTGCGATTCTTCAGGACCTTATATACATCTATCACAAGGAAAGACCTAAAAGTGTCAACCTATAAACATCAAATTTACTATTACTGTTGTACTACCTGATTGTAACCGCTCCTGCCTAGTGGAGACAAAAGGGAAGAGTTATCAAAATACAAGGACAACAGTTACCCATTCTTGACCGTGAGCACACTGTGATTACGTGAAAAGGAGTGACTCTGTGCCTGTGACATTCTGTGAGCAGTGACCAATAAGTATCCACTATATTCACTTTTATCGCATGTCACCTCTTTCACAAAATGAAATGGAAAATTATATAATAAAGGAAACTAAAAACAGAAAAGATAAATTAAAAACATGATAGCAGCAGTCTTATTCAAGGTGTCTATTTTGTCTATCTCTAGGGATTCCTTAGATACTCACCTACAGGTCAAGGAGTACAGGTGTCAACAGTACCCGGTAGGTGTGACATCAAGGGAGAGAGCCAATAGGGGTTTAATGGCTAGAGGGAAGACAAGGATATGTTTTTTCAAAATTGTCAGGGAGCACCCAGTGTCTGGGTGTTTCATTAGTGGACTGTTTTATCTATGTACTGAAGATCTCGCACCACCAGTATGCACCAATAGTGTTATAATACATTCATCTTATGTAGGCATCTATGCGGGTATGTAGGCACATATAGGTAATCATTGCCGTAGATCTGCCCCTGTAGAGTGATTGCCATATTCATATTAATATAGGGGTCTCAGAGATGAACAAACACCACCAAAGTGCAGCGTTGGCGCTTAGCAGGCACCACTTGTAGCGTGTTAAATATTGCGGTGTTGCCTAGTCTCAAAATGCATAAGATGCGATCTGGAATTCAGAAACACAGAGCCCTCGTGTTCAGTCGGATTGCCCAAACTGGCTGTGGAAGCGCCCGGTTGTACACCAAGTGCCTGGTGTCCGGGTCGGTCTATTAAACCCGCTGTGCTCCCAGGGGGTCGCTATAACAAGCGCGCCGTGTACTTACTTCTCAGAGCCTTGGTCAGAGCTCTTGCGCCTACCCATCGCTACCGGGATCCGGATAGTATCGGGTCCCCGGTATGTTGCTGTATTTGTTACTCGTTTGGGGCGTCACCCTCGTGACTCGTAGGTCACGTGTTAGGTTATGCAAACGTGGTCGCCATCTTGGAAGGGGGATTCCAAGTGCGCTCACACTGAGAAACTCGTGTTTACATTGAAGGGAGTTGTTGGATTCATAGTACTCTATGGCGGTGGTTATTAGTAGGGTAAATCTACAAAAACGAATGGGTCAGCCCTCTTATATTAAAGAATTAATCGGGCATATCACATCTCTCGTGTGAACTGGCGTTAAATATGGGCGCCATCTTGGAAGAGTGTAAAGGTGAACAATGAACCCCTTCTTGTATAGTTATTGTCCCAATGAAGCTCTATATGTATAATTACAGTGATCAAGTTATATCATTGGGAGACACTACATGGACATGGGCTGTATGTGTTCAGCTCCCTGTTGGTACCGCCACTCTAGATATGGGGTAAATACTGAAGAATATTACAGACTATTATGTACCAAAAAGCTGGAACTACAGGGTAAACATGAGCATAGATGCAAACCATTTAAGGTAGTTGAGCACTAAACACATAACAAATTGCCCATATAAACGCCACTCCTTCAGTGTCGTAGAAATAAGAAATTAAAGCCCAAATGTAATAAAATATGCCTATTTGACCAATTCGAAGTGCTACTTACCTTTCCTTCAGTGATAAGTGGATACACCAAAGGCAACATTTTGCTACTAAACTATGACTATGGTTTACTATTGTTTATGCATCATTTACGTGCAAAAGGAAGTTTTGCAACAAACAATGGTGCAAGTTCAGCGCCTAACTTCTCTGCAACACATTGGGGCATATTTACAAAAAGTTCACGCAGTGCAGCACAGTAAATCACCTTGCTGCGCTGGGTGACAGGGTAAGGGCAGAAATGCACCGTATTTAAAAGAATATGACACATTCCTGTTTTTCCCCTGTGCTGGTGCACAATGGGCTGCCTAACGCCAATGCAGGCACCCTTCCACCATGGTGCAAGCGTGCCTGCTTTGCATGTGGAATTGTTTTGTGCAGAAGACACACCTTCCTGCTCAAAAAGAACCCTGCAGTGCAGCATACATAGAAGGAGGAAAAAACAAGGAGAAATAAAGATATTTTCCCTCATTCCCCCTCCACTGGTAAGGCGTATCTTTTTGGTGCATTCCAAGGTTTACATGTTTTTTTGTAAATATGGGAATGCATCAAAATCCAGGGATGTTCCGCGGGAACACCCAACCAACACTCATGGAAACTCCTCCCTGGCGCAGAGTGATGCAAAACATTACTCAAGATTTATGAAGCTTCGCAGGGCCACATTACATGCTGCAAGAGCTACACACTGGGGCTCGTAAATATGCCGCTTAGTGCAAACTCCTGGTAATCTGTGCAATGGGACATATTGGGTGGAGGCAGTACAAACATTTCTATGATTCCTACAAAAACCTAAGGCATATGAAGTGTCTGCATGGAATTCTAGTGTAGCTTTAAAGCTGGCACAAACAAAGGGGATTTGGATTGGTGGGTGACATTTCTATTGATAATGTAGTTCCAGGAAATTACAAATATTGGGCAGTTTACTATAGGGTAGTTGTTTGGGATTAGAAATGATTATAGGAGACGCGCGAGCGCGTCAATCAAGATGGCCGCCGCCACCGAAGCTCCGTAATCCCCTCAGCCCGACTTTCTTAAAACGCCGAATTTTGTGTCAAAAAGTCAGCGGAAATGCCGGCGCTTACCTGCTTATGCCATTTTCGAGCCGTGGAGTGATTTTGGGTCAAATTCATTCGGCGGAAGTGCGATTTGTGACTCCATGGTTCTGGATCCCAGTCTTTCCTGCAGGTATCACCGGGACTGAGTGCTTGGGGGCGGAGCAATTTTTATGACAGAGCCTGGCTTGGGCCTAGCCATGCCTACAGTCTAATTTAGCTGCTGCACCTGCTGTTTTACAGAGTTTGTTGGTTTTTTCTTCGACAATTAAGTCATTTTTCTTACATTTTGAGGCTGTTTTCTTGTCTTTATCAGTCTTCACATATTGTTGAGACTTTATTTCACCTCAAAATGGATTCTAAGAATTCCGCTACTAATAAAAGAAAGCAGCAGGTTTCTCCTCCTCCAGCCAAGTCTAAGATGGTAGAGTCTTCAGACCCTTCTCTTGCTCTAGTTTTGGAGGAAATTAAAGCATTGCGCTTAAATACTGATACAATTGCTTCAGAAGTCCAAAATATCCGCAAAGATATGGCCTCTATGTCAATGAAAATTTCTGACAATCCCATTAAAATTCAGGATAATAAAAATAAACTTGACACTTTCACGCCTTTATTGGCCAAAATAGTTCCAATGCATACTCAACTGTTGGACATGGAAAATCGTAATAGGCAATACAACCTGCGTATTTTTAATTTGCCTGAAAAAGTTGAGGGGACAAACTGTTGTTTATATCTTGAATCTCTTCTACCGGGCCTTTTGAATATTAAATTCATAGAAAAATTTGAGATCGATAAAGCCCACAGAGTCCTTTCCCATCGGAATCCTAGACATACTAAACCCAGGCAAATGATATTCAAGGTTCTGCGTCATCCTCATTTGGTTCTCATTCGAAAGGCTGCAAGAGAAATTCCTTCATTATTGGTGAATGGGACCAAAATCTTTATTCACCAGGACTTTGCCAAAGAAACTGTTGCTATTCGTAAAGAGTTTTCTGCCTATCGTCCGCAGCTGCGACACCTTGGATTTAAATATGGACTTTTTGATCCTTCAACGATGCGTGTATGGAAAGATAATATCTCCAAATCTTTTCAACGTCCTGAAGACCTTCGACTATTTCTTGATCAGCAAGCTCCTCCATCTATGGATACTCATGATCCTAATACTTGAGTTCGACTAGCCTGACTTCACTTGTCACATCTTTGCATATTCTTATACTCACGGGCTTCAACGGTTCCTGGCCATACTTGTGGAACGGGTTTGCGTTTTCTTGTCCTTATTTATGTTCCTTGTTTGTTCCTTTCTCCTTCTTTTCTGTTCTCCCCTTTCATCTCCTTTATATAGAGTTACTTCTTTCACATGGCTATTTCTTCCTTTTTCTTGTCTTGATTGCTTTTTCCACTTTCTTCTAAGTCCTGATGGCTAATATTCATAATATTAAAATTGTCTCTCTTTACGTTAAGGTTTGAGACACCCATTTAAACGTACAAAAATTCTAGATTATCTAGGTAGTTCTAAAGCTGATATTTGTTTTATTCAAGAAACTCATGTTGATGATAAGTTTCTACAATACATGAATAAAAAATGGGTAGATGCGATTGTTTCCTCTCCTGCCAAAGGTAAAAGGAATGGGGTCGCTATTTTCTTTGCTAAGAAACTACATTGCCAAAATCTCAGTAAGTTTTCAGATTCTGAAGGGAGATATCTTATAGTCAAAATCAAAATTCATGACTCTATTTTCTGTTTGTTTAATATTTATGGCCCTACAGCTGATGATCCCGTATTTTGGGCTACTATTACTACAGAAGTTTTGAAGTTAGGGAAAGTTCCCTTGATTGTTGGAGGGGATTTTAATGTTATTGTTGACCCATTGTTGGATAGGCTATCTACCTCCCGATTTCGTCCATCCAGGGTTTTCCATGCCTTTAAAGCTTTTCTTCATACAACCAAATTAGCTGACATTTGGAGATTACACTTTCCCACTGATAAATATTTTTCTTTTTTCTCCAACCCTCATAGTTCCCATTCCAGAATTGATTATTTTTTGATTTCCCCTTCTCTTGTTTAATCTGCGATTAATCCTGTTATTGGTACTATTGACATTTCAGACCATGCCCTGATTTCTTTTGGTTTGAATGTTTCGTGCACCTTTAGTAAGCAAACTAGATGGTGTATCAATACTGGAATTGTTCTTAATGATACTCATAAACCTAAATTATTACAAGCGATTCAAGATAACTTTTTGTTCAACCCTGAAGACTCTACATCCCTAGTAAATAGATGGGACGCGTTTAAAGCTTACATTAGAGGCGCTACCATTTCAATTATGGCTCATGAAAATAAACAATTTAATTCCAACATTACACTTTTAGAGAAACAAATAGCAACATTTTAACGTTTATTCATTACTTCCAACGACCCTCAATATAAAATTAAATTACAAAAACTTAGATATGAATTTAACACTATCCTTAGTACTAGGGCTGGGATACAACTCTCTAAATCCAATGCCAAATTCCGCTTTAATTCCAATAGGTCTGGGAAACTTCTCGCAAATTATTTAACTATTAAAAGAAATAAAACACAAATTACTTCCATTCAGAGCCCTCAGAGTAAAGTTGCACTCTCCCATAATGATATTGTTCAGGAATTTTTAGACTTTTATTCCAACTTATATAGCAAACCAGATTTTTGTGATACCTCCTTAATTGATTCTTTTTTAACTACATGTCATTTACCTCACATCTCTCCTTCTGATAGACTTGGGTTAGAGTCACCTATTACTACAGATGAAATTCTGAATGCCATCAAATTGCTCCCAAAGAATAAATCTCCAGGTCCTGATGGCATCCCTGCTGAATTTTATAAAGAATTCCAACCTCATTTGTTACCTCATTTATTCCAACTTTTTTCACATTTTGGTTCTTCAGGCACCATTTCAGGCTCTTTTTTGGAAGCCTTTATTATTGTCCTCCCTAAACCTGATAAAGACCCCACCCTGGTCTCTAATTACCGTCCCATTTCTCTCATTAATCAAGACTGCAAACTGTATGCTAAAATTCTTGCTTCTAGATTAGCTCCTATCCTCCATTCCATTATTCACCCAGATCAATCTGGTTTTATGAAGAATAGATACTCCGCTAACAACACTAGAACATTATTACATGTTATTGAACAAAGTCCTACACTTCTTGTCCCTGCTGGTGTTATGGCTTTGGATGCAGAGAAGGCCTTTGATAAAATCCATTGGCAGTTTTTATTTAAAACTTTATTGTCTTTCAATTTTGGTCCCGCTTTTATTCGTATGGTTTCGGCTTTATATTTTGCTCCCACTGCCTGATTGTTTATTAATGGTCAAATTTCTCCTCAATTTCCCCTTTTTAGAGGCACACAACAGGGATGTCCACTCTCCCCTCTTTTATTTTTATTAGGAATAGAGCCTTTTCTTAATTACATATGTAGGTGTGAAGATATTCAGGGGATTACCATCAAAGATGTTACTGTTAAAACGTTAGCATATGCTGATGTTGTGTTATTATTTATCAGTATCCTATTTCTTCTGTTTCTGTTTTACTTGATATTATTACAAAATATTGAATTGTCTCAGGGTATAAATTAAATGTTACCAAAACTGAATTTTTCCCTTTGAATGTGCTTTGTACTCTCGATATGTTACTGTCACCTGATATTATTTGGCAAAAAAGCAAATTGAAGTATCTTGGCATTTTGTTTTCCTCCTCCCTACATGATACATTAAAATTGAATTATGATTTTATATATCAATATGTCAAACAGAAAACTTCTAAATGGTCTCCCCTTCATCTCTCCTGGTGGGGGAGGAGGGAATCTATTAAAATGAATCTTGCCCCAAAATTTTTTTATTCTCTTGCTATGATTCCCACTCAATTTCCACTTACATTTTATAAAGATATCGATAAACTGTTGTCCAAATTTCTTTGGAATAATACACTTCCTCGTATTGCTTATAAAACATTAAAACTGCCTAAATGCCAAGCAGGATTTGCCCTCCCTGATTTTTATTTGTACCATAAGGCCTTTATTTTAAAACAAAGTTCGTTGTGGTTTAATACCTCTCCTCTTCTCGAGCCTCCTATCTGGTTTGCTATCGAACAATCACTTGTTAAGCCTTTTCCATTACCCTCCCTGTTAACCATGTCTCATTCCTCTAAGGTTGTTCATTACTCGTCCATAATCAAATCATCAAGATTGATTTTTAATGTTTTGGATTCTAATTTTGCCTCGCCCTTACTTTCTATGGTACATTTGTCACTATGGCACAGTGCTCTAATAAAATTAAATAGAAATGTCACTTTTTGGTCCTCGTGGATTGCCAGAGGTATTCTCTATCTCAAAGATGTTTTTTCTGATGGCGTTTTTGTTCCCTTTAGTCGACTCCAATTACACTTCAGCTTGCCAAAGTCTGATTTGCTTAAATACCAATATTTGTGTAACTCCATTTTAGATTCCTTCCAAGATGGTATTCCCTCTACTTTTTCAGCTGATTTTATAATTTACCTTAATACTGTTTCTGCGTCAACTAAAGCAGTTTCTGTATTTTATAAAAAACTTTCCTCGTCCATGGGCTCCAACATTAATGTAATTTCCACTTTTTGGAATGCTGAACTTTCCATTTCCCTTTCTGATGACTCTTGGTCATTAATTTGGACCAATAGTATTTCTGGTTGGTTACCAGTTTCACTTCATCAAACTAATGCATACATTTTGTTTTACTCCCTATGGACTCCATTACGTTTATTTTGTGCTCGTTTATTACCATCTGATCTTTGTTGGCATTGTAAATTGAATCCTGGATCTTTGCGTCACATGTTATTTGACTGTTCTGTTATTAAGAACTTTTGGTCCGAAGTTTGGCATGTAATATTGAAAAATTTACCTATTAATGATATGCTCTCTTATAAATTACTAATTTGCAAATCAACTGTTTTATCTCACCCGCTTGAAGATACGAAGGAAAAGTTATTTAATTTTTTGGTTTCAGCTGCGTTAAAATCAGTTTCCTTTTGTTGGAAGGATGCTTCTTCTCTTTCAGTTCATGCTTGGTGGTCATGGATTATCTTTACAAGAAGAGGTGCTCAATTGTCGTTGCAAGGAGTTCATCATAATTCTTTTTCTTATCAATCTTTTTGGTCTCCTATTGATTCATATTTACTGTTATGATTCATGTTATATATTGTTATCAAGTTCACTTATGTATTACTATATTTATTTCTACTATGTTACTGGTAACTCGTATTTGTTTTAAATTCATTATGCAATGATATATTCTACTCCCTTCCCTCCCCCTCCCTCTTTCCTCCCTTGATTTTAGTTTTTTCCTTTGATTGCTTATTGCTTATTGTATTTTTTATGACTATTGTTTGTAACGGTTCCTGCTCCTTATTTGTACTATTACTGATATGGCATATATTTTTTTGTTTTGTCTTTTTGTGTCTTTTCTCTGAACAAATTTCAATAAAATCATTTTGAAATGATTATAGGAGAGTATTTCCCTCAAGTACACATTATTCGCAATTACGCTGCAGCTCGACCCTTCTCATTGCACGAAAATGGCATTTTCAGTGTGATTATGGCGGATGACATCATTGGTGTGTGACTCTTTGTACATACGGCATTAAATAATTTTTTCCTTTCATGCAAAGCGGTGCTGAGAAGTTCAAGCTGCTCTGCCAGATTTGTTGTACACCTGGGCACATGCATACACCATGAGGGAGGTCTAGGATAAACAGACTCATATGTTACCATCCTCAACACTGTAACAGTATTAAGACAATTATTATATTGTACTTATTTGTACCACATGATGGAATGTACCTTACAGAACAGCTTGTTTACACACCAGTACTCCTGTGCGGTGGAAATAAATGAAATACAAATAGTTAAAAAGGACATATGCTGTATATTTAATTGATTATCCCAATTGAATGTTGGGAATATTTAAGACCATTATAAGTGCAATCTGAATAAAAAGTGTAGAAAACGTTTTTACCTATTTCTTCCGCAATGGAAAGTTTTTCCTCTGGCACTATCTGTGTGCAAACCAGTAAGACCCCGTCTACAAAGGTCTATGCTTTAAGGCCTTGCTATCCTTTCATTTGTAACTGTAAATTGCATATAGTTTATAGTTTTATTTTTATTTTTATAGTACATTTATAGTGCTTACTTCCCCTGATGAAGGATTTAAGCACTATAAGGCATGGGGAAGTAAGCACTGTGGGGCAGATTTACAAGCCCCTTGCGCCTCTTTTACGCCGCCATTGCGTCACTTTCGTGGTGCAGCGGCGGCGCAAAAGATGCGCCATGGTGCGGGGTATTTATAACGTGATGCATCTGAGAGATGCGTCACGTTGTGAAGCCCTGTGCCACATGAAACCTGCGTCAGGTTTCATGTGGGCGTTTCCACGAAGGGGAGGGGGTTCCGTCTCAGGAACGCCCCTGGAAAGTGACTCAGTGAAATGTACAAGATTTCACTGAGTCACTTTACGAACGCTAATGCATCAAAACCCTGCGCCTGCTTGAAGCAGGCGTAAGGCTTGACGCACCACGTTAACAGATAGGGCAAGTTGGAAAAGTGCTGGAGTTGCGTGCCGCATGCAACACAACTTCAGCACTGCGCTAACTTCACTCCCTAGATGCGACACGCATCTGTTTATTCCTTCGACATGGTGCGGTGCATTGTAAATGCGGCGCATTATGGGTGGCGCAAGGATAAACTTGCCTGCCGTATCTTTCCTGGCGCATCTCCGCTGATTTGCAGAGATGCGTCAGGCAACATAAATCTGCCCCTGTAAATTTACTATAAACATAAAACTATAAACTATAGGTTAGAGGCAAATAGATCAATATGTGCTTGAGCACAGTAAAGAAAAGTTAAGTTGCTGCCCTGTTTTGCGCGAATGGGAGAGAGTAGAATAGCACCTTATCTACTAGGATGTGGCGCTGTTCTGCTCTTTTCCTGCGCTGGTGCACTTTAAGCTGCCATGCACCAATGCAGACACCCTTGTGATATTTCTCCTCTTCACGCCTTTCTCAGGGAGACGCAGGATGTTGGTGCAAATCCCTGTCTACAATTTGCCCATTGCGCAGCTTTGAATTACTTTTTGTTTCAATCCGATGGAAATCGTGATTTGCGTTGGATTGTAAATCCCAACCTAGCAGGTTGCACCGGGTCTGCAGTTAAAAAAATTTAACACAAACTCAATGCAAAGGCTTTGTACATCTGGGCCTAGCTCTAGCAACACTAAAGGTTAGTAAATGGCAGTCAGAATTGCACACAATTCAAAACTTTTACAATCAACAGAAGCAAACTTTGTCACAAAAAGCTGATCTACAGCGGATATTCCTTCTGCTGTGACTCAGTTCGAGCCGAAGAGGCCCTTTGAGTGTGTCAGCAGTACACAGCTATTGGGCTGATTCAGATAGGCAGTAGGGCCTGTGAATGGAGATGTAATGGGGTAGAGGGAGCAGGGGGTGTGAAAGTGCTCAGGATCACTGGGGGCGAGTGGAGAGGGAGAGCAGAAACAGGTGACCGAACAAAAGACAGAGAAAACAGAGGCTGTAAAGCGGGAAAGCAGAGGTAAAAATAGGAGCAAAACCAGTAGGGGGTCGAGGGTGAGGAAGGGAGTGCAGTATTACACAGGGAGTGAGTGGAGAGGCAGAGGAAAGACAGAGCGCTGAGTGGAAGGCAGAAAAAACTGAGGATGCATGGAGGAAAATCAGAGCAAAGGCATGGAAAAAGATGCAGTAAGAGGTACAAAGTAAAGGGGCGCGTGGAATCACAGGGGATTGAGTGGGGAGAGAGAGGTGAGACAGAGTGCTGAGCAGAAGACAGAAAAAACAAAGGTTGAAAAGAGGGAAAGCAGAGCAAAGAAAGGGGAGCAGAGCCAGTAAGTGTGTGTGTGTGTGGGGGGGGGGGGGGGGGGCGGGGGGTATGAGGTGAAATGTGGAATCGCACGGGGCGAATGGAATAGGAGAGGAGAGACAGAGAAGAAGACAGACAAAAAAGAGGCTGCATAGAGGGAAAGGAAGGGGATGGTACAGACTTCAGCAAGCAACATTGACTTTCTTTAAGCAACTAAAGAGTGCACAGCTAACAGGAGCAGAGTCCTATGGACTTGTGAGTGGTGCCAGAAACCACAAGTAATAGTTATTACACTATGTTAAAATTACCAGACAGTCCGACATGGGTTAAGGCCATATTAAGAGAGGGAGTAAAAAAAGCTTCTCTGGCCTGCAGGAATGTTGTCTTAAGGGGTCGCAGGTTGACTCATGCTACATATTTGATTCAATTAATTCCAGGTGTACTTAGAAGCATGGCATGCTACTTTATGTGCATCTTGCTAGTAAGATGATGAAGACAAGCCATGAAATACAGGCATGCCTTGCCCAATGAACGTGTTATAGACATTTGGTTCATCGGCCATCTTCAATATTTCTCTGATAATACTCGAGCTATTCCCATAAATTCATGTGCATAAAGAGCAAACAAAGCCTCAGTAATAGCTAATTTGGCAATTTATATTTGTTGCAATCTTTTTTTTAAAACATTTTGTTGACAGAAGACACTGGTCGATGGTTCCTTAGTTCTTCTTTATTGAATCCATATGCACACCACCAACAGTACAGCCAGTCAGTATGCTCCTAGTCACCAACTGACTGCAATCGAACACTACTCCATGGAGACCGTCAGCATTCCTGAGATGACCCATACAGGTGCACTGAAAGGGCAAGAAGCTGCGAGTAATTACCACAACACACCTCCCTTACAAAAGTAAAACAAAACAGAGTTATAAACAACTACTATATACAATCAACAACATAATATCATTACACCCCACAATCTGAACCTGGAATAGAAATAGGTTAGCAAATACATGAAGGATTATTGCACTACTTCATGACAAAGTCTAATGGCAATAGGAATCTTCCTATTTCTCATAGCAGGGAGTGGAGTGGTGACAATCACTGGTTAGAGGTGGCAGACCCATAAGCAGAGAATGGCCCTGGACCAGGGTTCAATTCCCGACGCGGCAGGGTCGTGTACCAGGGTCAAAACGGACTCGATAATTCTCGCCTCGGTGCCTACTCTAGCCAGGGAAAACACTCGGCAACTCTGGGCATTAAGCTTGCCTCATCTCTACAACGGCCCCCCACAGATGCCGGGGATGCCTGGTTTCACCTTGGAGATTCCCAGAAAGGGACCATCTCACAGGGAAAACCAGGAAAGGTTCCCCAGTGGTCTTCAGCGCCAGGATACTCCATGGAGTCGCAGTGCGCTTTACAAGTACACCCACATTTACATTTACATTTAAGGTAAACCGAGCCCTAACTTCCAATTCCCCCTTTCATGACAACCTCACCAGAGGCACCTGATCCTCCAGCCACATCACCAGAGTATTTCACAAGTCTGAACATGCTCCACTTGCAAGCAGTATGAACCGTTACCACATTCCTCTTAATGGTATTGATCTTGAATGGGCCCATGTACTTGGTCACCCCCTTTCTCTCCCACCTTGGTCTCTTTACCAGCAGAGTTCTTCCCATCATATCTAGGGCTGGGCGTAGTTCGCGAAGTAGCTACGCAAAGTGCACTTCGAGATAGGAGAGCTACGCGTAGCACTACGCGAACTGCATAGTACCCTGTTCGCACTGTGCAAGATACCGTTTTTAATGATTGCACAGTTCGAACAAGCATCCGGCACTGTGCAATCATTGAAAACTGCATCTTGCACAGTGCGAGCTGTAGTTTTATGCCGCTCAAGTAGATTTTTACTCGAGCGGCAGTTTTCTCAACGCGTACTGGTAGTTTCTCATCGCGAGCAGACGCGACCACTCGCAATGAGAAACCTGGCCTCCCTGCCTTGAGAATCTCGCCGGGAGGTTTATTTTCCATGCTCGCGATCGGCAACTTAATGTTGCTGATTGCGAACGAGGAAAAAGTCTTGCCGGGATCTTATTATTCCTGCTCGCGGTCGCCAACTTGATGTTGAGGACCGCGAGCAAGCAAAAAATGACCGCTGCACTATGCTACGCTATGCTACGCGTGTTTGCACTGTGCTACGTGCAGTTTGCGTAGTGCGAAGTAGCGCAAACTTCACAAACTACGTGAGCGTTGCGTAGTGCTTTGTTCAGGGTTAATCATATCTACACTTGTAACTCTGCTGGGAAGAAGTGATCTTATCATGAATCTCGTCCTTACTCAAATTGGGAGTGTAATTGGTGGGCAGCCACATGGGATTAAGTTCAGAGGTGGCTGCTCTGCCCCTTAAAGACTCAAAAGGTGATCTTTGAGTTATGCAATTGGGAGTGGTGCGATGTGCCCACCACATATCCCTCAGCACCGCTTAAAGTGACACTCTTGTTTCTACTTTTGCTTCTACACAAGCCTTAACCAATCTATTCATGTGCTCCACTGGACTATTGGCTTGGGGCGCATTCAAAACTGTCCTCTGAGGTTTTATTCCAAACTGATTTAGGAGCTCGTGCCTTTCCTGCAAGGTGAACTGCACCCCATTGTCTGTGACCAAATATTAGTACTGGTCTTCACAGGCATACTCATCCCTAAGGAATTCTAACACTGCCCTAGTGCATACAGTACCCACACATCTGGTTAACACCCACTTGGATGTATAGTCCACCAACATTGCCACATACCTTTCGGTAGGAAGCAATTTCTCAAAAGGTCTCATGATGTCCAAACCAAATGTTGTCAATGGATTATCTGGTACAACAACTGTGACAAGGGAGCCTTATTTCAATTCAAAGACTTTATTGTGGTTGTTAGGGTATTAGACCATAAATGTGCAAGTGCATAGAAAAGACAGTAATACAAACAGACATCCACCAGGGCCCAGACTCATGTCCCAGGGTCCTAAGATATTATTGCAAGCTGTTATCCCATGCCTCAATAAATAAGCAAAACACATAACAACACGTACACAGTATCAGAATAATAATATTTACTGTTGATACTAAGAGATTGAGACTGAAGTATCCCAGGTTAATAAAATACTAAAAAATCCTCTTTAAAATACCGTTAAAATGCCATTAAAAAAGATAGATGGCAGGGGCCCAATTAAAAGTCTCAGTGACTGCACCTGCCTGCAAGGGGATGTCTGGGGGGTCCAGGGGAGCCTCTTTACCCCCTGCAGAGGGCTGCTGTCAGGAATCGCACTGACAGTGCGCCACCTTTTAAATGGCGCACTGTCAGTGCGCCTCCTGAGGACTTCTATGACTCACGTCTTTAATATGGCAAAGGTGTAGAGTCAAAGGAATCCCCCTCATTGCGTAGGGCACACCCCTATGCAATTGAGGGAACACCCTCTGAAGGTAGAGCTGGCGCATTAAGTGCACCAGCGCTATTGGTAATATATAAGGGGACGCAGAAGTGTCTTCTCCCC
Source organism: Lissotriton vulgaris (assembly GCF_964263255.1). NCBI lineage: Eukaryota > Metazoa > Chordata > Amphibia > Caudata > Salamandridae > Lissotriton > Lissotriton vulgaris. The sequence continues at coordinate 1,599,739,474 of NC_141687.1, read as the reverse complement.
CTACTATAATCCCAAAGTGCCTCTGAGGTGCACAAATCCACCGGGCACCTTCTGCAATAGTGCCCCTCTTCTACCTGATGATCCATGGCAGGCTACCACCTCTCATGAAACGAGCTTTAGTTATGCTTCTACCCAAATGTCCCTCATAACCTAGATTGATTACTACAGATCTCATGCTACTTGGAGGAACCATCCTCTCCCCTCTCATGAGGTTACCTTGATATATAGTGAGCTCATCACTCATTGACCAGAAACATTTTAATTCAGGATTAGGCCCCTTGTGCTCAGGCCAACCCTTCACAACGGTGTACAGACAAAATATCGACTCCAAAATATCGACTGGACATAATATCGAGTTTTAAATATAGACTGGACAAAATATCGACTGGACATAATATCGACTACAAAAATATCGTTTTTCAGGTAAGTGAAGTAATATCGACTGTATAAAATATAGATAGCAAAAATATCGAATTTTTAATAATATATAATATTTTATAGTGTATTTTTATGTAATAATATGTGTGAATAGTGTGTATTAATGTCATAAAATATTTTATTAAATTAATTTTGTTTTTATAATAATTGCGTAATGTAATTCTGTAGCGGGTTGGGGGTTTATAGGGGAATAGGGTGGGAAGTAATTTAATAATAATTAATTAATTAATATATGTTTGTTAATATTTTTAATTAATAATTAATTGATAATTAATTAATATTAATTAGTTAATTAATTAATATAATTTTGAACATATTTTGTATTAGTAATTAATTGTTAATTAATTATTTGTAATTAGTTAATTACATTAATTAGAGTAAATTTTTAATATATATAATTTTGTGTTATTTTTAAGTAATTAATTTGGAAAAAATAATATTAATTATTAAAATAATTACAGCTAATGTTCTAATATATTTACTTTATTGTTATTGTTAATTAATAATTAATTGGTAATTAAATAATATTGATACATTTTGGGTAAAGGAGCATTTTTAGGGTTCAGGGTCAGTTTTCAGTTTTAGGGTAAAGGGGTATTTTTGGGGTTCAGGGTCAGTTTTCAGTTTTTGGGTAAAGGGGCATTTTTAGGGTTCAGGGTCAGTTTTCAGTTCATGGGTAAAGGGGTATTTTTAGGGTTCAGGGTCAGTTTTCAGTTCATGGGTAAAGGGGTATTTTTAGGGTTCAGGGTCAGTTTTCAGTTCTTGGGTAAAGGGGCATTTTTAGGGTTCAGGGTCAGTTTTCAGTTTTTGGGTAAAGGGGTATTTTTAGGGTTCAGGGTCAGTTTGGGGTTTTTGGGTAAAGGGGTATTTTTAGGGTTCAGGGTCAGTTTGGGGTTTTTGGGTAAAGGGGTATTTTTAGGGTTCAGGGTCAACTAATAAGATTGTAAAAAATTATTTTTATTATTTTCATTTATTATTTAATTATTATAATTTAATTTAAGTAGTTTTAAGTATATTTTAGTAATTTAAATTTAATATTAATTTAATTTAACACTGTTTTTAATAAAGTCGATATTTTTTACATCTATATTATTGTTAACGATATTTTGTACTCGATATTTTTGTACTTACCTGTTTGTAGATACAAACTCGATATTTTGACTGTCGATATTTTGTCCACGATATTTTGGCAAGTCGATATTTTGTCCGTCGATATTATTTCAGTGATCCCTTCACAACATAGGTTTTAATAACAGGATACCATTCATCCTCTTCACCACTCTTTATCCACTCATCTCTCATGATGATGGGTTCTCTCACCCAACTCACACAATCAAAGTGATCAACGCACCCCTCTTTCACCTCTTCAAGAGGCAGGCATGACAAACAGTCAGCAGTCCTAGGAGGTATTGCACTTGGAAGTTGAACTCCTCCAATCCTCTGCTCCACCTCTTAAGTCTAGGGTTCACTCTCTCACGTTCACCACAGGAGAAGACTTGAACAAGTGGTTGATGATCTGTTCTTACTAAAAATGGAATTGCCCACAAATAAAACTGGAAGTGCTTCATTGCCCAGACTATCACTAGGGCCTCCTGCCTCAATGCATGTGTAATGCTCTTCAAACGACTTAAGAGCTCGCGAGGCACGTGCTACCACCTTCTCTTCTCCTCCCTCAACCTGTGAGAGGACCACTCCCAGATCTTTTTACTGGCATCAGTGGTGAGGATGCTTTTTCTCCTGGTTACAAAATGGCATAAGGTAGGCATTTTACTAATACTCAACTTCCCTATTTGGAATGCTGACTGGCACTCCGGTGTCCATGCAAAATAGACTCCCTTTTAAGTAAAGCTACAATGGGCTCCACTACGCTGGCAAATCCTCTAATGAACTTGGAATAGAACTTGGCATGTCCTATGAAAGACCTCACCTATTCCTTGTCCATGGGAACAGGGGCATCTAAAATGCTATCAGCCAACTCCAAATTGGGCTGAATGCCTTCTCCTTATATGCCATGACCCAAATAGGTAATGGAATTTACTCCAATTTTGCATTTTTGCTTCTTAAATGCGAGCTCCATCTCTTTTAGTTTCTTGAATACTCTTTCCAAGATCCTAAGAAATAAGAGGGTTATTTCGGTGACAGGCTTTAGGTTTTCACCCTTGTTGGTGCAGCCAGTGCTGTGTATCTCTAGACATGTGTTTCAGGATAGTTGTCCTTCTTTAGTAGAAAGCAACGCATTCTTTTTAGGGGTGCTGGAAAGGCTGCTCAAAGTCCTCTCAGGTCTCTGTACCACTCGTTGGGTGCAGGTGAATCAACCAGAGCTCCTCAACACATTAGCTTGAGGGAGCCTTTTCAAACAGGAGAAGGGCACACACTGCCTCACATCCCAGCACTCAGCTTGCCCCAATGCATCATAGTACATGCAGTGCATAATAACACTTATTTCGGTGACAGGCTTTTGTTCTCATCCTTTTTTGTGCAGCCAGTGCTGTGTATTTTTAGACATGTGTTTCAGGATAGTTGTCCTTCTTCAGCCTAGAGCCACGCATTCTTTTTGGGGGTGCTGTAAATGCTGCCCAGATTCTTCTCAGTTCTCTGTACCTCTCGCTGGGCGCAGGTGCATCAACCAGAGCTCGTCAGTTCATAAGCTCAAGAGAGCCATTTCAAACAGGAGGAGGGTGGGTGCACACTGCCTCACATCCCAGCACTCCGTTTGCCCCGATGCATTATAGTAAATGCCGTGCATGATAACACTTATTTCGGTAACAGGCTTTAGTTTTTCACCCTTCTTGGTGCAGCCACTGCTGTGTGTCTCTAGACACATGTTTCACAGTAGCTGTCCTTCTTCAGTGGAGAACAACACATTCTTTTGAGTGTGTTGGAAATGCTGCCCAAAGTCTTCTCAGGTCTCTCTACCACTCGCTGGGCGCAGGTGCATCAAATAGAGTTTGTCAGCTCACTTGCTCAAAAACGCCTTTTGAAACAGGAGGAGGGTGGGTGCACACTGCCTCACATTCCAGCACTCAGTGTGCCCCGATGCATCATAGTAAATGCAATGCATTATATCACTTATTTCGGTGACAGGCTTTAGTTTTTCACCCTTCTTGGTGCAGCCAGTGCTGTTTATCTTTAGACATGTGTTTCAGGATAGTTGTCCTTCTTCAGTTGAGAGCCACACATTCTTTTTGGTGGTGCTGTAAATGCTGCCTAAAGTCTTCTCAGGTCTCTATACCACTCGCTGAGCACAGGTGCATCAACCAGAGCTCATCAGCTCCTTAGCTCAAGGGAGCCTTTTCAAACAGGAGGAGGGTGGGCCACACTGCCTCACATCCCAGCACTCAGTTTGCCCCGATGCATCATAGTAAATGCAGTGCATGATCACACTTTTTACGGTGACATACTCACCCTCACCCTTGCCATAAATTAGAATATCACCCTGGAAGAACAAAATGTTAGGTATCTCTCCCAGGACCAACTTGATTATCCTCTGAAAACAGACTGCTGAGGAAGCCAACCCAAATGGCATTTCTATAAAACAATAGGCTCCCAATGGTGCTACAAACAAGGTGAGATGCCTAAAGTCTTGAGGAAGCTGCACATGGTGATAGGCTTAAGAGAGATCAAGAACAGAGAAAAACTGTGCCCCCTTTAACATGGTGAGGCATTCCAAATTATTAGGTAGTGGTTTGGGATCCACGCAAACTCACTTATTAAGACTTCTGAAATCCACACACATCCTGATGGACGTTCCAACATCCTTGGGTGCTAAAACTACTGGCGTCAGGCACTCCTATGCCTCAATCTCGTCAATTGCCTTCCGGTCCAAAGTCCGTCTAATTCCTCCTTGCAGGGTTTGAGCATTAAATGAGGGACTTTGCACACTTTATGCACACATGGTTTTGCATTGCTTTTTAACATAATGCGGTGCTCAAAATCTTTTAGTAATACTAACTCATTGTTAAACACACCAGGGAACTCCTCAAAGAAGTTATTCCTATAACTACACTCAACCAACATCACCTGGTCCTTAGCATTGGGATTGAGTATAATTCCCATATCTCTGTGCGGTCTCATACTAAGGAGATTGTTCCCCCTTTTTGCTATATATACTTTGCCAAATGATTCGATCCCTTTGAACTCAATCCTCTTCACAACATACCCCAGCACATCCATGCCCGAGCCACCATAGCTGACCGGATTGATATCTGGAGGAAGCAAGACTTCATCGGGAAATTTACCATCCCATAATTCATTTCATTTCATGGTAAATGGAGAACCTGAATTCACCAGCACAACATAACGTTCTCCAACTACATCAACTTCACATTTTGGCATGACTACTGCATCTACTTCCTTACCTGCCACACGCACCTCCTTTGAAGATTTACAGATGTTTGCATAATGCCCTTTAAGGCCACACTTAGGAAATGTTAAATGTCTGGCACTACAGTTAGAACTTTTAGCCATGTGAGTGAAACTCCCACATCTAAAATATTTGAGTTTACTATTGTCAAAAGATGTCTTAGACTTGGCTTTTGCAGTAATTTTGAATTTGAATATGTTGCAGTCTAACTCCTGTTGTCTCTCTCTCTCTCTCTCTCTCTCTCTCCATCAGTTCATGTATGACACTCTGCACTGGCTTACTGTCAGGGGTCACTTTCTTGGTAGGTGCGACCATATGACTCCTCATCTACTTCAACCAACCAGATGCATTTCAACGCCTTCCACAATGGCAATTGCGTCCTTACGTGAATGATTCCTGGCAAGCAACTTTTCCAACAATCTATTACTATTGGTGCAACTAATTAGTTGTATTTTTATCAGAGAGTCCATGAGTTCCCCAAACTCACATGTGCGTGCCAGTACTTTCAAAGAGGTAATATAGTTGCCCACTCTCATTGGACTCCTTTGCCCTCGTGAGAAATGTGCCTCTCTAACACCAGATTAACATGAGGACCAAAGTACTGCTCAAGCATCTTGAGAGACTTTTCAAAGACAGCAACAGGTTCCCCAGCACCATCTCTAATGAGCCGTTCATCAAGACTCATAAATGTTGCAGCCCTCAATACCAAGATTATGCAAAAGATTTGAATGTTTCCTGTATGCAGAAAACTTCACTCCACCAAAAGCCAAAATGTAAGAGTCAAAAAGCTTTCTTCAACGTTTCCAGGGCAACACCGGCTCCCTTTTATCAGAGAGAAAAGCATGGGGCTGTGACAAATTGCTAAATGCCATATCCACGTAGTAGTATGTGCTAGTACCACAACCTAGGTTAACTTGAAAATTATTATTCCACAGACAAGGACAAAGATGGAAAAAATGTCACAAAGATGCCAAAATGGGAAATTTCAAAAATACCATCATGGTGTAAAAATGGAAAATTACATTATATTGCCAAGCAGAGGAACTGCTGGTATAAAGCACAAAAAAATATATCAAACAGCGTTGACAAGGATAAATGCAGTCACAGTTCAGTTAAAAGGAAAGGGTATTGACCCATTCCAAAATGGCACACATGCAAGGCATGTCGACACATTGGTCACGAGACAGGAAGCTTTCGAGAGTCATGTCAGACACGGCCTGTCCATATTACCGCCATTCACCACACTGATCAAGTTCAGGCAGAAGCCTGCTCACCTTTTCACAGCATGGACCTCGTCAGGACAGCATGCTCACCTTCATGCTCATCTGCCGCTCACCTTATGGACCACATTCTGGAAGATGACTGCTCACCATTCCACAGTGCATACCTGGTCAGGACAGCATGCCCACCTTCACACTCAGCATTCGAGCCTCTTCTGCCTCCTAATGTTTGAGCCTCGGTCTTCTCGAGCAGATGTGCAGCAGTAAGCGTTAGGCCCATTAAATAATGAGTGAAGCACAGGCAGATCCAGTAGTATACAAAAAGGCAAAAAATTCCGGCGTTTTCCATCAAATCAACCGGTAAGACACGCCACAATATGCATGTGAATTCAAGCTCTAATTAAACACAAGCCACTGACAGAACCCCTGTCCTTTCCCCTTTATAGAACTGAGGACAAAGATATCATGCCAGAAGTAAGTATGAGGTTGAGCATGCCTGCCACGGAATGTTGTCATTAGAAAGTCATACCAACAAACGTGTATATTTGTTACACAGGTGGTCCCGCTCCGCGATAGATGATCAACATATGAGGCACATCTTGTTCCACTTAGAGAGGTAAGAAGCAGAGAAGTGGGTGTTGAACCCAAGGCGGCTCACGCAGAAATAGCTCACACATTAACACAGGTCCCCCCTTTTCTTGTCATTCACAGCTATTGATCCTGACGAGAACTCCAAAACTAAGGAGTTTGAAACGCGTAGACCCCTCTATATCACGTTTCTCATGTGGAAACCATAAGAGAATTGAACAAATCTTTTGATCAAAGTGATTCATATCTAAAAACGTATATCTATGGTTTCTTACTCATGAATTGTATATAATTGCACGAAAAATGTATTCCCTTTTATATTGCTAGTAGTGTGAATGTGCTTATAGTATGATTGCAATGTCTTTTGGTATGAATGGTGTATACAAGTAAGTTGTGACATGTTTAATTTTTGTATTGTTCATTTGTAATGTGCTTCACAAAAAAAGTCTTGTTGAAACAAAAAAATGTTTTGAAAAAATACAAAAAAGAAGAAATGTGCAAATAAAATGCAAAATTGAATTGATTAATTCTGAGAAAAAAACTCCTTCTTGCGTATAGTTTTGCTCATATGCATGGCATGAAATAAGTGATGTGAAATTAAGTGGCAGTATTGGCATTCAGTTTTGGAATAGCAGTTAAAATAAAGGCTGGACAAAAGCAAAGGTCAACATATGTGTAAATACGAAGACAGGATTTTGTTTCCAACAGCAGGAGAGGGTCAACATTGAAAGTGAAGAAGGACTGCAAGAAGAGGAACCTGGTTCTAGTAAGGTGAGCGGAGGAGAATGAATTAGAAATTGAGGAGAGGAATGTGAGATGCCAAGGAACGCCGTCGGAAAGAGACACAACTCCAGGGCGACCACCATAATCAAAGAGCAGGAGACCACCATGAACGTTTAAGAGTCTCCTGAGGACAGATCTCTCTGGGGCGGCCCTTTGTCCCATCACACTCCCGGAGGTACATGGTTAGCTCAGAGGAGTGTATGACAGTGAGAGTGGTGGGCGATGGCTGGGTACATCAGGGGGCATTTCCAGTGTTAAATTAGAAGGAAAGGAGAATTCACCACTCAAAACCAAACCAGCTAAAAGAAAGGGAAAGGAATTTAATAGACAGGAGTCTGAAGAGAAGAGTAGGGGTGTACAATAAAAGAAAGGCCTGGATGCTGCCTATTATGCATCTTGGGCTCAATAATTTGTGTTTTTTTCCCCAGTTTCTTTTTGTTCTATTTATTAACCTTTTCCTCACTCACCATATGTATAATAAGGCGCGCACAGAGAGAGGACAGAAAGAAAGGACACATATAAACCCCACTTGAAGAGGACAGTGAGGTGTGATGAACTCATAAAGGGAGAAAACACAATAAGTAAGGAAAACAGACAACGAGTAAAAGAAATGTCCCTAACAACTAATCAGGCATAGAAAAAGAGTAGACTGTACAACTATAAAAAGATTTTGGTACAAAGTACTTACCTGCACTTCACAGATCTTTTTCTGATGGAATTCGGATGGTATTCTCCCTCCTAAAAAGGAAAAGAAGAGAAGGACAGTGAAGAAAATTGGACACTATATTGAGCATCTGAATTGAGACTGTTCTCAGATATCCTCAGGAAATAAGAGACTTAGGCCATGATTAAGTTCTTGTGGGGGTTGGGATATGCCATCACAAATGGGACTGATATCCTGTCCGCCATATTGCACGTGCCATAGGATATAATGCACTTGCTCTATGGAGTACAGCATATCCGTAAAGTTTGAGATGGAGTAACCCTGTCCACCAAGATCTAAATCAGGCCCTTAGTTTCCTTCCTGCTGTTGCACCTGAACAGAAAGAAAGCACTCATTAAACCACCACATAGGACATCACTTCAGCTGTCTACTTGTGCTTTATTTAGTGACCCAGATATCTTCGCTGACATTGAGGTAGCTATGATTGTATACGCATCCATCCCAGTGCCTGTGATGTATGTCACAGTGTTCAGCAATACACAACTACCTGTGATTTCAGATTACACAATGGATCACTGATAAATAGTATTATATCATTCTTTCACAGTGCTACTTATGTATGCCAGGATTTTATTTTTGTGTACATGACTATATAAGGGTAGTCCTGGTACTGTCCATCATACTCCTTTCTTTATTATTGCACTTGGGAAAGGCTTTCCTATTGTTGGGAAGCACAGGCTATGTTCCTTGTGTGTACCTGAAACTTGATTGACACTTGTGTAGTAGATGGTTATACTCCAAATATATTTGAAGCTAATTTGTTACTCCTTTCTCTCTATTTGCATGTGGGATAAGCAAATTTGAAATTGATCAGGTTGCAAGGTTAAGAGGGATTTCTGTGGTTTTCTTCTAGTGGCAGGTGGTAATGGTGTATTGCACTGAGCTGAGAAGTTAAATGTGGCAGTCCTGGATTACTGGGCAATTTGGCATCCAAATGTATTCTTTACGTATGAGTGTTCAAATCCAACATACATTTCTTAGTCGTTTGTCTGGGGATTTGTCAATTTCATCTCTGAGTAGTGCTGTGTCTGTTGTGTTTTCACTGGCAGCCACATTCCATGTAGAAGCTGTAGAATTCTAAAACGTGGTGTGAGAAATGCATAGATCTGTCAGGGGTTGGATGGTCCATGTCCAGCTCTTAAATAAAGAATTTTTTTAACTACATTTGAGTGGTTTTCTCAGAATTGGCAACAAGGATGGTATGTTAATGGTCTTCAGCCCTCTACCTCCACCCCATGAGAATGACTCCCCTACTAAAGTAATCCTCATGGGTGAATCGCGACGGGCAGATGACAAAAAGTTTCAATCATTGGACGGAGCGTAACTGAACCATCAGTAAGTCTACCCTCTGTGAATATTTAAACCTATAGTGCCTAGGAAGAAAATGGATTAATTAAAGGCCCGGGCCAGTTAACATTTGTTAGCTAGTTCTATTTGTGTCGCATGGACTGCAACTTCATTTAGTGCTCAAGAGTTGGCATGTGACTGCCAACCCTGTCAGCATTACCATGGAGATGAAAGTCAGTGGTGCTCGAAAGTCAGCGTGTGTGAGTCGTGTGGTAAATCATGAAGACCTCAAAGATTTAGAGTGCTTGAGAAAGGGTGCATATCTCACCTCATTTTGGTATTTGCTCTGTATGTCTTCTCAAGTCTCCTCTCTCACACTGAAGGATGTATCCCAGCCTACTTCCATCACACACATGTGGGACATAAAGACAGAACAACAGCTTCTACACCCCGTACTGAAGGAAGTATTCCACCCACTTCATGCACATGTGTGTGGGACTTAAAGGAAGGACTACAGAACAACAGCAGCATAGACATAGTAGAAGGACTTACACTGCGAATTACAGTGATTCTGGAGGATGGTATGAAAGTGTCCTGTACCTGGCTTGCCTTTTCAGAAGAATCAGAGAAAAAAAACTGTGGAATTGGGCTGACGTAAGAATAATCTGGACAATGGTGACAAACAAAAGTTGGCCATATCAAAGCATTATGTAGGGCTCGAAGGTTTGATGAGATGCCTGATGATGAATATACCAATGCTACAAGGGAGTTGGAGGAGAATTTGTGGAAAAAAATTGAGCATCTCTGTGGAATGGCACAAATTATTTTTCTGCGCTCAACTGTCAAGAGAAAGAGTTGAACAATATATATCTATCCTTGGAACTTTGCCGGTGACATGCTAATTAAAAGATTTGCACAAAGAGATCATAAGGAACCAGTTTATCAATAGAACTAGTAACAAAATAATTCAGGAAAAATTATTAGCGTTGAAAGATTCTTTCCTTGAGAAAACAATCACTATTGCACTACAAATGGAAAACACATCTAGATATGTGAAGCAGCTTAATGAGTGCCAAAGGAGAGAAAAGGGTGACTCTGGTGGTATTCATGTAGAGCAAAAAACACAGAAAGATAGCACCAACTCTCAGTTATAGACCAAAGAGCAATATGTGAAGATATTGTGTTATCATTGTGGGAGTGCAAGACATTTTTCAAGAGTGTTCAAGTTTAAGGCGCATGGTGCGTGCAAACAAAATGCTAACATATTACAAGAAATGACACATGGTTATGGCGAGAACGGTAATGGAATTCATCAGGTGACAAAGGCATGGAAATTTTGGTTGTGAATGAGCACACTCATAAGGAATGTGTCATTGAGGATATCAAGGAGGGATACTGCCCTCAAAAATGTGATATAAGAATCAATGTCAGCAACAGTGCTGTGAGGGATGATCCATGTTCACTGTACTAATGGTCTGTATGTGACTGGAATCACCAGTCACTAAGATTAGCGCACACTTCACTTGAAACACAATTGTTTCTTCACAATCTTCTCCTTGGATTCAATGAATACATTCAAATGTTCTTAGTTGCAAATGATTTTTCTTTATTTATATTGAACTCATTTTCATTCTTTCATGATTTGATTGGATCAATTATTACTTCACAACATGATCCTTGTCATTAAATGCTTAATACAACACCCAATGCATTTTGGGTCTTAAGAAGCAACCCTTCTTCAGGGGTCTATAAAGGAAAAATATTGGACCAATTCATTCACTAGTTTTCAACAAATAAAATAGCAAAAACATACATGCTGTTTGATCTAATCTATGTACATTGTATACAAAGCATCTTCTCTATGTGTATCATCGTATAGTTATTATCATGAGCGTTTGTGCTTATAAAGAATGGTCAATAAAGCAAACATTATAAAAACCAAGAGTCACGTGAGTTTGAATACTATCATGCAAGAATGTGCTCATGCGGTATTCAGGTTTTGCATGGTGGCATAGTGTTACAGTATATTGAATTCAACGTATTGTTATGAAACAAATTGTGTTATTTGTGTGTTTTTGCTGTGTGAAAGACTAAGTGGGGTGCGTTTAGTGTAGTGAGTGGCTTTGCAACACCATGTAACGATGTCAAGGTTCGGTAAAATATGGGGGAAAGGGCTCGAGTGCTGCGTGCCTGGTTAATCGGAAGGCATATGGATGTTAGCACGAGGCGCATTTAAAAACGAAAAATACTAACATTGTTCTGAGCAAATGCGCTGCAGTATTCTATAGCGAGTATTAGTGAGGACTTACGATTGTTAGTATAAGCATTTTTGAATTTGAATTCAGTGAGAGAACAGAGGGAAGGGCAGACCTAGAGGACCTAAAAGAGCCAGGTTTTCAAGTTTCTGTGTGGATGTGTTGTGATTAGGGTCTATTCTAATCTGAAGGGATAGAGTGTTCCACGTTTCTGGGCGCTATTTTAGAAAAACATCTGTCCCCATTTCTGACCGAGCAGACTTTCGGGGCCGTTAGGAGGTGCTTGTCTGAGGAGCGGAGGGTTCTAGTCGGGCAGTAATCAGAGAGTTTTCTTTCCAAATATTTAGGTCCTTGGCCATTGATAGTTTTGTGGAATATTTTAAATGTTATGTTTTTTTTATGGGGAGCCAGTGTAGTTTTCTGAGACATGGGGCCGATGAAGTGCGGGGGGGGAGATCCAGAACCAGTCTGGCCGCTGTATTTTGCAGGGTCTGAAGTTTTGTCAAGAGACTTTCATTGATGGCGGTAAGCAGTGCATTGCCGTAGTCCAGGCGACTTACAATTAAGCCCTGTTTTAAGGGCAGCGGGGTGATATGGGGATCCACTTAAAGATCTTCCTGAGGCTGTGCATCAGTCCAAAGCTGGTGTGTACTGCTTTGCTGACATGGGCTGACATGGACAGTTTATTATCGATAGTGACTCCCAAATTCCGAACTGAGTTCTTCGGGGCAGGGTAGAGGCCTAATGTTGGTGGCCACCATTCATCTGACCAGTATTTCTGCGCGTTTCCAAACAGCATTATCTCGGGCATTCCGGCGTTAAGCATCAGGTAGTTGTTGGTCATCCATTCCTTTATAGAGGTCATGCAATGTTGCAATCTAGATTTAGTGTCTGTAGGGTTTTGGACCTAGGGTGATTAACAGCTGGGTGTCGTCAGCGTAAGACACCGTTTCAAAGCCATGAGCTCTGATTACCTTGGCCAGTGGGGATAGGTATAAGTTAAAAAGTGTGGGGCTCAATATTGATCCCTGGGGAACTCCCTTATTTTTTTCCACGTTTGTTGAGGAAAAAGACCCAAGTTGGACCCTAGACCGCCTTCTGGTCAGGTAGCTCTTGATCCAAAGTAGGGCTGAGCCTTCGACACCGATCTCTACTAGGCGCTCTAAAAGAATGCTGTGTGAGATGGTGTTGAAGGCTCCCAATAAGTTGAGTAGGATCAGAATGGCCGACTGTCTTGCATCAATGGTCAGCCGAATATTATCCACTATCTCAAGCAAGGCAGTCTCAGTGCTGTGAAAAGCTCTGAAGCCTGACTGGGATGAATCCAGCTTGTTATCTTCCAGATGTTTAACTAGTTGTTTATTTATTAAGGATTCCATGGCCTTCCCAAAGAGTGGTAGGAGGGAGATTGGGCTGTAATTTAGGGGTTGTTTTGGGTCGGCGTTGTTCTTTTTTAGTATTGGTCTAATTATAGCCTCTTTCCAGTGGGAGGGGACCGTACAATGGGTTAAAGATAGGTTATGGGTGGCAGTCAATTCGGTGATCAGGGCCGGTGCAATTTTTGCTAAGATTTGGGAGGAGGCGGGGTCAGCTGGGGAGTCTGTATTGTGATGTCCACTTCCTCCTCTGAAAATGTGTGAAATTCTTTAAGGACATTGTGAAGGGGGAGTTGTTCTCTGGGAAGTTGATCAGATAGGCTTATGGTTATAGGTGGCAAGGTCGGTTTGGGAAAGAGTTTATGAATGTCATTTATTTTGTCCGTAAATGGACATTAACCCCTTCCTGAGGGAAACAACCTTCACAAGGCAACTTTTACACCGCACTACCATTACAACAAAACTTTTACAACGCAACCGTTACAACGCATGACACTACAATGCACACCACTACAACGCATGCCATTACAACGCAGTCATTACAACGCATACCATTACAACGCATAGCATTACAACACATAGTACCCTTGCACTACCCAACACTTACCCTACTGTTGCACCCCCTGGAGTTAGAATAGTAATTTTTACCCCTACACTATCCAACACTTACCCTACTGTTGCACCCCCTGGAGTTAGAATAGTAATTCTTACCCCTACACTATCCAGCACTTACCTTACATGCAATGTAATGTTATGCTTTGTAATGGTATGCGTTGTAAAGATAGTATGCGTTGTAGTGGAATGCTTTGTAAAGGTAGTTTCAAAGAATTCGTTGTAATGGCATGTGTTGTAAAGGTATGCGTTGTAATGGATGTTGCGGTGTAAAAATTGCGTTGTAAAGATAGGCGTTGTAAAAGTATGCGTTGTAACGTCATACATCCCTTCCTGAGACTCAGTGAGTGGGTGTTGGCAGGATGAGGGGTTTGTGAATTCTTTTTCTAATGAGTACAGTTCTCTATGCGAATTCCCTGCCTGGCTAATCCTGTTTCCGAGGTAGACTTTTTTTGCTGAGGCTATCTCGTTCATGTAAACTTTATGTAAGGCATTATACTGTTATTTGTCCGTTATATTTTTTGTTTTTTGCCATTGTCGTTTGGCTGTCCTGGCAGCCTGTTTAGCTGTTTTTAGATTGGGGGTGAACCAGGGGGAAAGTTTATCAGGGCATTTAGTTGCCTGTTTCAGAGCTATGATGTCTAAGGCAGTAGTGATGGCCCAGTCTAAATCAGCAGCCGCCTTATTTGGGTAGGTGGGTGGACTGTGTGATTAGGGGGGGAACAAAGTGAGTAGAGAATGAATTAAGGTTGATCTTATTCCAGGATCGGCTCATTTTCACTTCCTTTCTGAGGTGGGGTTGAGTGAGATTTACAGAGATGCTGAACTTGATTATGAGGTGATCTGACCATATAACGGGAAACAGCTCGTTGATCTGAATTTTCAGAAAATTTGTGAATATGAGATCTAGGGTGTGTCCTGCGTTATGTGTGGGGCCGGTCTCTAATATTGTTATACCTAGCGAGTTAAAACTGGTAATCAGATCATTAGTATGAGGGTCATGTGTGAGCTCTGCGTGATGGTTGAAGTCCCCTAATAGGAGGAAATTGATGCATGCCAAAATATGTGGAGCTATAATTTCCATAAGCTGTGCGATAAAATTAGTTTTGTTACCGGGAGGTCTATAGATGAGGGCTCCTTTCCATGACTCCTTGTTTGTTAGGGCTAGGGAAAAAAGAAGAATTTCACCCCAGTTTGCTATATGGGTGTCGATAATATGAATTTTAATGTCTGACTTATAAATAATTGCTGTGCCTCCACCTCTCTTGCTAGTCCTGTCCAGTCTGGAGATGTTGTACTCTGAGGGAAGGGCAACAGCTATATCAGGGGTAGAAGAATCTTGGAGCCATGTTTCCGTGATAAAGAAAAAGTCGGGTTTTTCTAGATCTAACAATGCCCAGATTTCAAGTGAATGTTTGGAAAGCTAGCGGGCGTTGGATAAATAGACAGTTGAACTGTTTTAGTGACTGTGGATGGAGCTTATTATATCTACGTTTGTCATTCTCGAATGGCTTTGTTTTTTGACTGTTGAATGGTGAATGGGCTTCCGTGGCAGAGCTATCTGCCTGTAGAGGGTGGAAGGCAGTATTTAGGAAGAGGAGCTCCAGTCTAGTATATCTAAAAGTGGCCATGTGAATTGAAAGCTGGTTTGGAACGGACAGGGGGGCTGGCGCCTAGTGACGATCAGGCACGAATGGGCGCAGGCGGGCTTGCCTTTGGAACGCCGTTGCACGCGTCCGCTCGGCGCACTCGTTTATATCACAGAGTGGGCGGGACCGCAAGCAGCAGTGCGTGGAGTGCTAACCGGTGTTTCCAACCGAAAGTGAGTCTGATTGGTGTTTTGGCCCCTCCGTACAATCGGCACACGCCGTGACGGACCAGGGGGACACCAAGTAGTAGGTAAGCAGGTTTAGCAAAGAATATTTTTAAAATGAATGCAAATCAAATTACATGCGGCGAAAATGTAGAGCTAGTAGGTAAAAGCCTGACAGGTCAAGAGCTACCTTCTGATAGTTGTCTGAGGTCTCACTAGGGTTTGGTTTCTGGCTGCCTTCGAGTTCCTTTCGTCTGTCAGCACTTCCTGATGCGGATGCTGGGAAAATGTGAAAGCAAATACCGTGCGATTTAAGTGCAACTTCCTGATATGAGTGTTTAGCTTCAGAGTTAGTAACGTGGTGATAGTACCCAATCGGAACGATCAAAGTTTTTCAAGTGGATACGAGGACCATAATGTGGATATAATAAGGTCACTTATTGTGGGTTAAAACCAAATATCGATATATCGTGACCAGAGCTTTTGTTATTGGGAAGATTCAACAGACGTTACCATCATGTTATAGTGAGCACGTGATATGTGAATAAAGTTTCGCCATTCATTACATAGTGTATACAACCTTCATGTGGAAATAATCACGTGATATGTAAAATTAAAGCTTTAACATTGGTTGCGGAATGTTTTAACTTTGGTTACAGAATGTAACCGAATGTGAAATGATTTAGATGCAGGAGTGAGACCACACTATGCTTTCAAAAAAGATGGATAGATCTAGTGTCATAGGATAACATTCAAGATGTGTGTGCTATGTAGCCTCTATGTACAGGGGATTAGGAGTAGATGTAGACCTGTATGTGTGCGACTAGACAGGTATAAAAAAACATGGTATTCCACCCTGTCATTCATCCCAAAGTGATGTAATGAGTTCAATTTTTTAATCCAGTAAAGTTCCGCTCTTAAACGTGCAACAGATTACGCAGCACAACAGGAACTACCCAGAAGCAAATACCTGAAAAACATAGGAATTGGAGTAAATCGAGTGCACATGGATACCAAATCACCATGTACACTGTACACCATAATAGAACAGACTGATTTGTAAAAACTATTCAATACTGAATTGTTCCCTTTAGACGTAGTACCTGCGGGTCACTGTGGGGTGAAGTTACCCATGATGGGCTATTTTGTGGGCACATTAGAATATAAGGAGAGATCTGCACTTGCCCCTTTTTATACAATGAATACAGATTCTTTGAATCTACAGAGTAAATACGTACATTATTAAGAACAGAACAACTCAACAATAAAAAAGTATTAAGCGTCATAAACTATTTACAAATAACCTACATAGGCCAACAGAAGTTGCATGCTAAAAATAATAAGACAATAAGAATTTCTAACAGACCTAATCATGACACATACTTGGCTTCCTTATGTCAGGCTTCCCCATGCTTCCCATCTTCATAACTTCGGTACTTCCAGTTACATTTCCATGGCCTCACAGGAGTACGCATCATTTGTTAACCATACACTGCGTTCCACATTATTACATCTTGTGACTTTGCTTACATTCCATTTTTTTCCATCATCCAACCAAGAGTATGAGAATTGCAAGACGAAAATTGAGGTGGAAGTAAGATAAAGGGGGCATTGTATTGCCAGACTTTCAACTATAAGCATGGGCTTTTCAATTAAAAACTTGACGTTTTAGTTGTCTGAAAAAGGTGGGTCAGGGATTAAACAGCTATGGGAGGCCCTGCTAAACAAAGTTGAAAATGGTGGGCCAAATTTATGTATACATTTGGGGACAGAGTTTCTTAAAAAATAATCCGTCTAAAGGTGTTACAAGCGGCAGCTTGATTATGGGCCCAGATTCGGTGTGTAACAAATCAGTCATAGTTTATCAGGTATGCACCACTATGGGACTCGCCATGCTCCCCAGAATGTCTGAAAGATAGGCTGGCAGTGAACTTAAGGGAAGCAGGTATTATTTAATGGGGTCAGATCCTGCAGGAAGGGAAGCTCTGTTCCTGAATACACATCCAACAAATAACCAACAAATCTGTGTCCAAGTTTAAATTTCTCCAACTACAGAGCTGGTCCCGAACTCTCGAAGAAGATAACGATTATGCCAAAGATTTGGAAGAACACTTAATTAAAAACACACAACAAAATAAGGTGGTAACAACTTGGTATGCTTTAATCATGGATAACTCAGAGAAGGGGCAGAGCACACCTAATTATCTAAGGGGAGGAATAATGCCGGATATAAATCTCGGAGATGTGTTGTGTTTTAACTGGCAGCCACGTTCCGTTTAAAAGCTGTAGAATTCCAGAATGTGGTGTGAGAAACACATTGATCTGCCAGGGCTTAGATGATACACATATATCTCTTAAATAAAGGATGTTTTCAAATGTATTTGAGTGGTTTTCTCAAAAGTGCCCTATCTAAAATTATCAGCACATTAAAAATTCTGTGACAGTTCAAGTTTGCAGTCTAATCAAGCTTGCTTTTGAAGAAAACAGCTTCTTAAAATATATAAAATAGATCTAAAAAGCTGGAAAAAGTTGTAATTATTTCTAACATTTCAGAAGTTAAGCACCACATTTCAATGACTTGCATTTAATCTGTGATAGCTCTTCATGAGTTTTCCCATGCCTATGTTTTTGTATCCTCTCGGCTACACACTTCTTGATCTCAGCCTCTTTTTGAAGGAGTGTATTTTTTTATCAGCCTAGATTTCCTCACATTGAGTTTGCTATGGCTGGGGAGAGAATGTCTGTATATTTGCTATGGAGCATTACCCACTTCATTTCAAGAGATTGTGTGGGAGTAAAATCTGGAGGCTGTGATGAAAAGGTATAAGTGGTGAATGGTAAAAATGCAAACTATTATGTACGGAAATGTGACGCTGAATTCCAAAAGGAGCCGTCACACACAGATGAAATGGAGATCATACTGGTCCTTAGACTAAGTTGTACAAGAATGAGAGATCTGATTTGGAGAAGGCAGTGCAGGTGTATTAGTTTCATTCTTCTTACGTATGCCAAAAACACTTAATGGCATCATTGGGAGGACCTGGGAATTCTCAATGGGGTGGTAGAGAACCTTCTAGCCCCATCAAGAAATACAAGGTCTGCTTGAATAGCACCAACCCGTTGCCTTTTACCTTGGTCCACTGGTAGCTATCTTTGAGTTTAACTCTATGAGAAAATGAGCAATTAACTGGCACACAGAGTCCAGTATTTCCAAACCCCCATAATGTTTTTTAATTTCTGAAATGACATTCAGAGTATCACTCATAATTACGTGGACTTAAGAATCACTTTTCAAGGACCCTCTGAAGTTATTGATACTACTGGAAGCAGACACTCTAGTAGTGGGATGGAATAGTGGCCCAAAATCTAGGAATTTAAAAAACTATTTATATTCGTGATTTTAGAATTGGCTAAACTCATCTTGTATAGTAATGCCATTACTATCTTTATGAATTGTCTATTTAAGTGCCTTTCACACCAATTTCATAGTGACAGTTCCAAATTATGTTATCAACATTACATGCTCCTTAACTCTTCATTTTATTGTTAAACATCCCTCTGGCCAATACAGCTATGCTCATCAACTGTAACCAAGAATTATAGGTGAAGATTAAAATTGAAGCTACTTTTTCTAAAAGCCATCACATCGTTCCATAAATACAATGCTGTGAAATAAAACTCAATGGCTTAACAACCGTCTTCAGTTCACATATCGTATAAGGTTTCTTTTGGTTTGCAAAGCAAGTGTCCTGAAAGCTAAACCTCTTATTTGGGCAAATCCCTCGGTGCGTCACCGTATGATGTCAGTTGGTGCATACGTTTCTCTTCAAATAACTAGTACATTCAATTATGACTTGAATGCCTTTAGACAAGCCCCATTTTTACAACTGTCTAAAAATAATGAATTCTTTGAAAAGAATAATATATTTATGACAATCTTCTTTGCAAGGTGAGAAACCGTGCATTTAAGAATAACATTCTACATTATATCCCTGCCAGGCAATACCTTAAAACATTATTTTTTCAAAATTACTCCGTTTCCATTGAGTATTGATAATAAAATGCACATACTTTTTTGAAACACAAAACACTGCAAAGAATTCAAGATGATTAATTTAAATTAATGCCTACTTCATCTCCGCTTTTAAAGCAATGCTCTAAATGTACAAGTTTGAAAGCAGTTGAAAATATTGCATCTACAACAACTATTGGAATTCTACTTCTCTGTCAAATTCCAAAATTAAATGCAACTTATAAATCCATGTATCACGTAACTTATGAATCCGGTTACCCCCTTTTCTGTTTTGTTTCATGGGTTCATTCGGTACAAATCATATCTCACAAAGTTTACTGCCACATTCAGAATCCCTTAAATGTATAGACATCAGATGTTTGAAGGCTCTTAGATGTTCCTTCCACCTCTCTTTCACTGGGCGAAGAGTTGACCCAGATATATTTCAAGACACGCACATGTGATGGTGCAGATACAAAACTTTGTATTACAATACAAGAATTCAGATATTGAGTAACTTCTGATTCTTGAACTGTCAAAAAAGTCACCTGTTTACCATTCGTGAATTCACAAAAACAACATTTCCCACATTTGTTTTTTCTTTTTCTTTGAGAAGACAATGGCATCACTTGGGCATAAAATATTCTTCAAAGATCTACCTAATTTAAAGCCAATTTCCAGGTTTTTCTCTAACATGATTGATCAATTCTTTATCTAGCAAGAGAAGATTCCAGGGATTACATTTTTCATACTTGTGAACTCTCATGGTTATTCCTGGTGATGAATCTGACTGTGTTAGTCATCTTCTTAGTACTTTTCAACTTTACTTCACATTAGGTGCTTTGTAAATCAATTCTTGTGTATGCACTTGTTCTTTTAGCTGCTTTCTTGATAATCTGGCTAGAGTAGCCTCGCAGTGTGAATCACTGTTCAAAATTTATGATTTATTTTTCATATTCTGTGTCATTAATACAAATGCTGCAGGTTCTCAATATTTCCCTGAAGGGAATGTTATACTTCTGATGTGAAGAAAGGGCAGATTTCGAATGGAGAGTACTATTAACTGGTGCTGGTTCCCTATAAATTTTACTCATGATTTTATGGTCTTCAATATACAAAGTACAGTCATGAAATCAAATCATTTGTTTACTAAATTCTAAAGTCCATTCAATGTTGAGAGAACGCTGAATTATCATCATCATATAAACTTTATTTCGGATATAGACCATAAAAGTACAATACCGGTGGATTACATAGTTAGTTCAAAGCCATAAAAAGGATTACAATAGAATTCTATTATAAAATATCAGCTTGGTAGGGTCTAAAATTAAGTAAAAAATTTACAGAGAGTAAATATACATGAGGTTCCAAAGTCGCAAAACCCATTGTCTACCCCCATCAGATCAACATAAACCATAGCAGGTAGATTAATCAATAAAGTGCATTAGAGAACTTTTCAGCTAAAAGGATTTTGGACAAACGTCTGAAGTTTACAGCGAGTACATTCTGTGTGCCCACATACTACCTTAAAACTTTGCAATAGAGCAAACAATAGCTGGGATAGAATCAGATCTTCAGATATGAAGAGCTTCTGCAAAATGTTGAGTGCCCAGTTGCTTGCAGATTGGCCTCAGCCATTTTCTTTTTGGGCAGAAGTACTTTGTGCAAACAAACAGGACATGAGCAATAGATTCTTATACCTTGGGACAGTAATGGAGGCCTGTCCCAAGAGCAAGTAAACAAGTTCAAAAGGAGAGAGACAAACCCTGAACTGTATAAATAGCTTCCTATCCTGCGATGTAGTAATTATTTCGAAATAAATCTCATATGAACCAATCAATCAAAAGAGAGTGAAAGTCATGTAATCGTGTCTAACTTCTGGATGGTTCAAACTCTTATGTATTTTTTATAAGAAATAAATCACTGGTAATTTTGGAAAATAAATATTGAGGTAATTGTATTCATCAACGGATAGAATAGTCAACCCTTCCCATTTTTGCAAATACGGTGTATAGTTTTTTCTCTGCTAATTTAGATGAAAATATGGTTGCTTTTTTGTGCGGCTAACATCTAACAATTGCCTTCAAGCTTCTTTATAATTTTTTTTGTTAAACATGTCTATTGGCATTTAAAAGTATTACATACATCACATCTTTCAATGCCGATGGTGCTGGCATACAAGTGACTCCACACGGGAACATAATATGTTATTATGAGAACATAAGGATTTGAAGGTTGTTGAGCTTCTTCGCTCGGTCTATTAATCGGCAATGACCTCATGGGTCAGTGTCCTTCTACAAGTAACCTTCCCGCATGTCCTTCGCCTCACCACGCGGGGGTATGATGTGCAGTGTCTCCGAGGACATGAGCTTGTAGGGTTTTTGAAATAGCAGCCCCATTCTAACCTTGAACTAACGTGGGGTAGAAAACTGGGATGCACTGTGTCTTATGTTATGCTTACAAGTATGTAAGTACCTGAGAGCTGCACTAGTGTGGAACATCATGGTGTAGTTGCACCAAAGCGGATAGGAGGAGGGGGGAAGGACAACGCCAAGAGCTGTGTGCATTGGGGGTGTAGTGAGGGGTCGTTGGTCTGGTCCGTCGGGTGCTTGGGCCTGCTGGGCACTGTCCTGAGTATCCTCTGTCTCCATAAGAGCCATTGGCGAACCGCCCTTCCTCATCTCCTCCCCTGTCGCCATTTCTTGCATTAAGGAATGGAGTAGCATGGCCAAAGGCATGGAAATCAGATGTTTTCGGAGTCCCTAAACTTCCTAGCCCCGTAGCATTCCCTTTTCCGCTGCGCCCCATTTCTTGACCGCACCCACCCAAGCCGCCAGAGGGGGGCCTTCAGGCGCCTTCCAATGCATAGTTATACATCGTTTAAATGGAATAAAAATACCTTTAATTTCAGCTTCTTCACAAAACCTAACAGTTTAATTATAAATCTAATGATTAAAATATGTTTAACTGGCACACATTTCAGATCTTTATTCAAAACCTGCATCTGTTTTTTAGTCAACAATTGTTTTAACCGTTCTGAAGTACTGATTCCTGCACTTTGATTCATTGTGGTCCGCTTTGCTGCCTCGCCTCCGGGATGTAAGGCTGAATAGCTGTGTGCACTGTTTTAAAATAAAGATTTTAAAATTAAAAAAAAAAAATGTTTTAACATATTAAATTGTCTTGCTTGAAGTATTGTTTTCATCCCTTTTATGTTTCCTTCTATTTCTGTCTTTTTTGTTTCTTCGGGCTGTGACTTCTTTCAAAATCCTTTTTTGCTGCCATTGATGCAGTTCTTTCTGCTTGTTGCATTCTTCGTAGTTCATCCAATAAAGGAGAATTCAGAGAGGAATTGAAGAGCTGGTAGAAGGTTCACTGTCTGTTGTGACACTTGTGGCACTGTTCAAAGAGACATCTAAAGTCGTTCTAGCTTTTGATAAATCTAATTTCCTTTACTTTGAAACTGCATCACATATTTTAGCATTTGAATAGACGTGGCATGCATTGTAGTCACACATGTCTTGTTCTAATTTGGATTGTTTTTTTGTTTTTCATTTCATCTTGATATTTCTCCAAAATACTAAGATTTCATTTTTTTTGTGAGGTCACCACAATTTAAATATTCGAATTGTTTTTTTTTTATATTGTTAATTTCACTCTGTAATCTAACTATTGCTAATTCAACCTGTTTGATTAACAGATCCATTAAATCAAACAAGTATTTTGATTACTTTACTGTCCAGATGCTTAACTCAGAAAAAACGTAAAACTCCAGCCCTATTTGAAATTATAAAGTGAAGAAATGTGTGTCAAGACTTTAGTGACAAAAGAGGTAAGGCAGAGTATAATTTTATTCCATATAATTGCTATACCATAAGACACAGACTGACTACACAGTTGTGTTCATTTGATTCAGGGGATCTGCCTATGTACCTTGATGCCACTCTTGTCTTTCCTGTGATGTTTCATTAGGTGCTATGCCAAATGGTCTGCATCCATCTAGTGCTCATTAGGCCTTGGCAAAAAAGAAGGTTTGAAGATAGGATACTATCTCATCGGTAAACAGTCAAAATATTGAGTAAAAAATATCGAATGGACATAATATCGAGTTTAAAATATAGAATGGACAAAATATTGAATGGACAGAATATAGACATCAAAAATATTGTTTTTAAGGTAAGTAAAGTAATATCGAATGTTAAAAATATAGAAAGTTAAAATATAGAAGTATATAATATAGGTTATTAAGATTATCGAATTTTTTATAATATCAAATTTTTTATAGTGTTTTTTATGTATTATATGTGTGAAAAGTGTGTATTTCTGTTATAATGTATTTTAAATAATGAATTTTGTTTTTTTAATTTTTGCGTAATTTAATTCTGTAGCAGGTTGTGGGTTTATAGGGGAGTAGGGTGGGAAGTAATTTAATTATAATTAATTAAATATGTACATTTATTTATTGGTATTCATTTTTAATTATTAGTTACATAATTTATATTTGGTAATTAATTACATTTTAATTGGCAATTAAGTATAATTAATTGATCTATTGCTAATTATGTAAATTTTACTAACTTATTTTCTGTAGCGGGTTGTGGGTTTATAGGGGAATTGGGTGGGAAGTAATTTATTTATAATTAATTAAATAAATCTATTTATTTAATTGTATTTAATTTGAATTAATTGTTAATTAATTTTTAATTGTTAAATAATTAATAGTTAATTTGTAATTAATTTGTATTAATAGGTAACTAATTGTAATAATTAATTTTATTTTGTAATTTTAATTGATTAATTATTATATTGTATTAAATTGGTAATTACTTTTAATTATTTTTTATAGATATTAATTTATATATTTTTTAAATAATATATGAAGTATTTACTTTCCCTACTGCTGCACTCTCTGGAGTGGGAATAGTAATTTTTACCCCTACGTTATCCAACGCTTTCCCTACTGTTGCACTCTTTGGAGTTGGAATAGCAATTTTAACCCCTACGCTATCCAATGCTTTCCCTACTGTTGCACTCTTTGGAGTGGGAATAGCAATTTTAACCCCTACGCTATCCAACGCTTTCCCTACTGTTGCACTCTTTGGAGTGGGAATAGTAATTTTTACTCCTACGCTATCCAACGGTTTCCCTACTGTTGCACTCACTTGAGTGGGAATAGTAATTTTTACCCCTACGCTATCCAACGCTTTCCCTACTGTTGCACCCACTGGAGTGGGAATAGTAATTTTTACCTCTACGCTATCCAATGCTTTTCCTACTGTTGCACTCACTGGAGTGGTAATAGTAATTTTTACCCCTACGCTATCCAACGCTTTCCCTACTGTTGCACCCACTGGAGTGGGAATAGTAATTTTTACCCCTATGCTATCCAATGCTTTCCCTACTGTTACACTCTTTGGAGTGGGAATAGTAATTTTAACTCCTACGCTATCCAACGCTTTCCCTACTGTTGCACTCTTTGGAGCGGGAATAGTAATTTTTACCCCTACGCTGTCCAACGCTTTCCCTACTGTTGCACCCACTGGAGTGGGAATAGTAATTTTTACCCCTACGCTATCCAACGCATTCCCTACTGTTATTTGTAATCTTTTTTAATTTTACATACATTTTAATAAATTCGATATTTTTACAAATTACATATTTTTAAACAATATTTTTGATTCGATATTTTAGTACTTACCTGTTTGTAAATAGGACTTCGATATTTTGGTAGTCGATATTTTTAATGCCTATATTTTTGTAGTCAATATTATGTCAGTGATCCATCTCATCAACACTAAACAAAATGCCATGCAAGTACGAGAAACCTTCCATCCAAAAGGACACCATCAGCATTATGATGCAGACATGCTCTCTTAACCTATATTACATAAAACCTTAATAAAACCATTTGGATGTAGGTCCAGACAACATTTTAGTACTATTGTCCACACCTTTATGTTTCACATATTTCAGAAATAAACGACTTATAACAACTTACTTTCTTGTTTTTAATCATCATTGTGAACATTGCATCTTCTCATAGATTTATGGGAATTAAAGGGAGAAAGCAAGGCATATTGATTATCCACTATCTAAATCTTCATCCCACTCCTTGAAATAGGACAAGAATAAAAGCTTTACAGTGAGCTCTTAGTCAGCCTTTTAAATACTGTATTAACCCCCTAAAAGGATCTCTCCACTCTAACATGCATTTAACAACATGACAGAAGGAAAACAACTAGATTGCCCCCTTTTATTGAGCCTCGCATGAAACCTGGAGGCACAAGTAACATCTAAAGTCTTGTGCACACCAAAAAAAAATCTACTTCCACCAGAAAACATACCTTCCTTCATGAGACAGCCACTACAACAGAAGGTATCATCATGATGAATAGATAATAGCAACTACTGTTCAAGATGCTGCAGGAGAAATTGCGACCAGAAAAAGCAGTTGAAATTGAGCCTCCCTCCATACAAGTAGGAGAAATGTCTCTTACCTGAAGAAAGGGATGATGGAAATGCTGGAAGGAGAATGGATTCCTAAGAAAAATTGCAGAAACAAGACAAGAATAGGGATGTCCCTGTGGGTTTGAGGATAAAAAAAAAACAATCCAAAAGAGAAAAGTGACTTGTGGGAGAGGGAGAAGTGTCACCCACCAAAATCATCAGAGGTGATGTAAGCATAGATGAGAGAATTAAGCTATCCTCACAAGAATGAAGTTTGTGACTGTGGGACAGAGACACTATTTCATTAAGATGGAAGCATATGCCCTGACCTGTACAGAAAAATGGATGTTAATTTGTGGGAGGGCAAACTATTTCTGATTAAAGGAGAAGAGCAGGGGCAGGAAAGAAAAGAAAATGAAGTATGAAGAAAAATACCCAAAAGGAGAAAGGTGCTTTAGGAAAGAACAAGACCCACTAAGACATAAATTGAGAAGAACAAATGCAATTGAGGGACAGGTTAGATGCATAAAAGAACAGAGGCACAGTAAGGGCATTCGTTCAGGTGCATTGGCGCATTTTCCCATGCAAATTAGGCCGTTCCCAAGGGCAGGCATATGGTCCAATTAAGGAATAAGCACCATGCAATGTATCTTCCCCAGAATGCTCAAAATGATGACCACGGAGGGGACTGTCTGTGTTTTGTGCCCCTACCACTTAGGTGAAGCATCTTTTGAAAGGACAGTTACGGTAGATTTCAGCTACCATCCCCTCACCACTGGGGAAAGGCACTGACCCTTTAAAAAAAACAGAAACTAAAGATCCCTGATAAGCATATCTTGCTTTGCACCAAAAAACATCTGTGTTTCCCTTTGAAGGGATTGAAAGCCAAAGTAAGTGTTGGAATGGTAATGGCCACCATTTACCCTTGTGGGGGGTCTCAGCACCTCTCAAATGTCAGTTTTGCCTCATGCCAAAATACACTTTATATGAGGTCGTTCGACCATGTCGCCTCCAAATCCATCCTTGAGGGAAATGGGCACCGAAAACTACAAATCCCATGAGGCCCTAGTCTGAGGATCTTGGGTATTTGAAGACGTCACGCACGTCGGCTGACGTGTGTAATTCTTTGTTCCAGAAAGTTGTGGATGGCGCAGTAGGAGCTATCTGAGCTTTTCATGAGGAGTTTCTCTGAGTGTTGCAGGGCTCGGCTTTCATTCACGGTGGAAAGGTGTCACAGACATCAATTGGTACACCGAAGATCGAGATCAGAAGTCTTACAGTACATTCTGTTCTGTGCTGTGCACGAGGGATCTCAGTGTGGCATTACACAAAGGAGATGGATGTGATTCTCCTGTCCTGTTGGTGATTTCAGTACTTAGATAGCAAGCGGGATTGCCTCTCTACCTTTGATTCATGTACCAGGATTTTGATGGTCATGGTATTATTATTTAAAGACTCTCTTTTCTCTTTGGATTAACATTCATTGTGAATTTGAAGGCGTGCAGGGAGTACAAATTGCTTGGTCTATTGGAAGCACTGCTGGTTGATCTTGTTTGTTAATAATTCTAGGACCAAAACAGCATTTCTCTGAAACTCCCCTTGTGTTTCATGTTCATTATTCAAACAAAACACTTTTAGGGTATGTATCAAAGATGATGATATGATATGGTGATGCAGAGTGTATGTGTGTTTTGAAACGCTGATAATCTTTTCACATTTGTATTAATGGGTTCATGCAGGGAGCTATACACAGAGTGAGTGTAACTCTGTGTTTTACTTGGGATGAGATTGTCTGCTATACATGCATTACAGGTATGTAGATGTATGTTTAGTGAGATCTTAATTGAGAGTAGACTTGTGGGAAGACAGTACTGATATTGTGTTTTTCTGTTCTACAGGTTCTATTTCCTGCTGTACCCTTCCTATCCCTTATCCCTCGCTTGATCACTTCTCTATTCCATGTAATTTTGTTACGGAATTGGGGAGGTAAGGAGGTGGACTCTTTTACATGTCATTCCAGTCCTGAGGAGCTGCTTCAACTTCACATCCTTACACTTTACACCCTACAGAATATTCAAACTTTTTATTGACAGTAAGATGGTGTTTACGCAATGCTGGCATCAGATCATTTCACCCCTTTAAATGCAAATGGACCACAGAGCCTTGTCAGCTTCTCCTTGATAAGTGTGTATAACTGCACCAGTGTGTGCAAATTGCCTGTATGAAAATGCTCTCTGTATACTCTGGTAGTAATGGAGCGCGTTATAAAACAGCAAATAATAATAATAATAATAATAATAATAAATAATAATAATAATATTACAGCTTTAAGGAAACTGAGAGTTGTGACACAGAAGTTGTAGGTCCCCTTCGTCCATTCGTGGTAGCTCTGTTAGAGACTTGAGGCACTCAAGGGTAGAGATGAACAGCATATGCGTTTTGTCCCGGAGAGGCTTGCATTTTGGAATATTACACTTGCTTTTCAAAGGAAATCTGCACAGCGCCTTCAGCAGTGCAGAATGCTTCCTCCATGATTGCTTCATTAAGAACAAAATATTAACCTGAATTGTTTTTTTTCTTCAAAGTTGTCTCCTCTCTATAATTGCTTTTTTGCACGTTTCTATAGTGTGATATCAAAAAACAGAAGAGATGCAATACGGTCATCCCTGGAGCCAGTATACCACATGATTTGCACCAGAGAACAAAGGCGGTGGCGATTTAGAGCAAGAGTGACAGGTTGAGTGACAGAATAAAATGGAGTGAAAGGGTCATGGAGAAATAAAAAAATTTGAGCAGACCCAGCTCTCCAGCAGTAGCTATCAGCCCTCACAGTTCCCTTGTTGGTTTTGGTGCGGCACACATCCGGGCAGCATTTTGTCCTGGGTATAACGAGACACCCCCCAAACATAAATGTGTAACGGACCGCTTTCTATTGCAAATGCAGTGTATTTGGGTTCTTTCTTCCTTGTTTCCTGCACTGGAACTATCTAGGTGCCTGGGGAATAAAAGGAGTTAAAATCGACTACAATTTAGCAATTACATTGTAATCCATTTGGGCACATAGTAAATCTTTGAGTTGGAAGATGGTATTACGTATGGATTATTACAAATTCAAAGCCAGACAGATATACACAAGTCTCAGGAATATATTGTAAAAATATGGGATTACTACAGGCAGGCCAAAATGACAAATGAAGTTTAACTGTAACAACATAAAACATCAAGAAAATCAGTAATCGTGTCACATAATATTAAAAAAAGGATCTGGTGATCAGTATATGATTTGCGGTCCTTTGCCCTGTTATGCATGAGGAAACTCTAAATCAAAATCTTCTCTAAATATTACTGGATGAGGAAACCCTAACTAGATCTATTAATGGAGAAAGGTGTCAGCATAGCAGAAACTCTGTAGAAGTTTTCTAAATCAAAAGAACATTGTACTGCATAAAGCCACACCACAGAAATGTTTCCAAGAAATCTGTACTTTTCAAAGTCTAAAAGGGATTCTGACCAAACCCCGAAGTGGGTTAACTATTAACACCCACAAAGAACATTCGAGAACCTCTGTCACGTGTTCCACAACTCATCCACCTTCTCACAGTAAAACCTTGGCAACTACAATTAGCCTCCCTTCTTCTGATCCCCAAAAACTGAAACATCCCTCATTCCTTCAGCCTTCAAATACAACATGGACCATCATCTTCCCATCATTTATTAGCGTCCCTCGTCCTTGCCAATTATACTCCTTTCAAGCCTCACTATCTCTGTTGCACAAGGAGCCTTTCTTTGACCATAAGCTCATGCAAGTGCACCTGCAGAGGAGAGAAAAACATCACAACCCAGGCAAACTTTCCCGTTCGAAATAAAAACTTGAATTCAAATTCTTACGGCCTGTGGTCAAGTTAACATGATAAATTAATGATTAATGATACATACAGAGGTGCAATATAAATGTAAAGTACTATTCAATAAATGCTTGCGTTTATACAAGTTAATCATCATTCAAACCACACAAATGCAGATATAAACATAGGAATCAAATCATATCAGGTGGTCCATCTAATAGGTTGTGGTCTTGGGCATATTTCATCCAGAGTCTTCCAGGCATTTCATGTCATCATAATATTTACTCTGACTCTAAATCTGCTTACTTCCTCTTCACTCCCCATCTAAATTGTGCATACATGTATCCCTTAAAGATTATAAGTAGGAATATTGGACAAAGGGTAATCATCAAAAGAGGTTTCAAAATGGTGCTGAGAATTCCACTCCCCAAGCTTTCAACCCACTTGCCTATTTGAGTAAATCTACTTCCAATAGCTTCCCAAGCACCTGTCGCTTCTAACTCTTTCAAATCTTTAGTCAAGCCAGATACATTTAGAATATATTTCTCCAGATGCTTACTTTTATCTGGGATGTACGTACAGGACTACTGAACTTTTAACATCTCGAATACTCCGCCGTCTTGCAAATGTTCTAGCACAAAACTGTTTTGCAGAAGCATGGAACTTATAGCAACCGACTCAAGCCCTTATTTACAATGAGGCTGCGCCACCAGAGCATCTCTTTTTGAGGCTCTCCGATGGTACAGGGGCCTGCTCCATATTTACCAAGCAGTACTTACCCACTTTGCATAGTTTAAATCTGCCTTGTACAACTGTTTCCTTTAACGCAGTATTTTGCATTAAAGTGGCGTGCAATGGGGGTTGCCGTGTGCAATCCCAGCACCACCCATGGCTTTTTGACACTGACTCAGATGTACGAGGAATCCTAACTCTGAGGCAGTGCCAAAAATGAACGCCTCCCCAGGGGAGGAATAAGGGAGGTGCAACAAGGAGAAATGCCTTCATTTATCCTCGATTTTCTTTTTTTAATGTGTGCTGCATTCTATAGCACATAAAGCAGGAGGAAAAGGCCTCTTATGATTGTTTTTGTGTCTGAAGTTTTCCCTTCCTGCACATAAGCAATCATCCCTGCGAAGGAGGCACCCTTGCAGCATGGCAAAAAAAGGTGCCTGCATTGGTGCATGGTAGCACATTGTGTGCCAGCATAGGAGAATATCTGATAGATACGGCACATTCCTGCCCATTTCTTCTGCCATGGGCAGTGCCGCATGAAGACCTGCGGCGCTGCCCTACAGCAAAATCTTGTAAATAAGTCCTTTAAAAGTGATTAAAAATGTGCAGTCCTAGTAGCCAATTTATTCACTATTATAGACAGCTTCCTAATTTTCAGACCATTTGGAATTACTCCTACAGATGGAATAATAGCACCAAAAATATCTCCTACTGCTTCCACTGCATTAACACCTCATCTAGTTCTATGTCTTGTTTCCCATACAAGATCATTAAAATGTCCCACCTGGTAAATCTTCGGGAACTCTGTACCAAGATAACATGTACTATGCCATCCATTGGGCATTTTATAATATGCACACTGTCCATAAATAAAGTACATTCTAAAAATCACAGGATCCCGTTCCTCCTCCTCACCTCAAAAATGTGTTCACATTCTCTCTGCCTTGCAAAAAATGGATCCAAATAACTCTGGTCAACATGAGTACTCAGTTTTCCCTTATGTTGCCAATCTAAAGTCAAATTTCTCTTCATCTGATGTTCAATTTCTTCACTGCTCTCCCTGTGGTGTCTCTTAAGATCTTTATCAGTTTCAGATTTGGACTCTAGATCTTTCCTTCTGTCTTACACTAAATTCAAGAATTTCTTCACCACATCTGACATTGAACAAGTCAAATTAGGTTTGTGTGCATTTGCAGTGTCAAGTGGCTTAAGAGACACATAGTATTTGCCTGAAAATTTCTGCACCTTTAAAATGAGGATACATTTTCAAATGTTTGAACATAGAAACTTCTGACAGGTCTAAATCATAATTCGAAAGTACTATTGGACACTACCCTGTCTATAAAATATACTTAGTGAAAGACTACAAGAGATTCCATATTTCAAAGCAATATGGTGGTAGGTAAAACCTCCTGAACCAGAAGTAGGCAACTAGGCACAAACGTAACAGTCCCTCAAAATCATAGTGTCAAGGTATTCATAAAGCAATATAAAATAAGCGTTTGAAGAAAAATCTCCCCTTGACAGATCTGTGTGAAATTTCTTAACCCACAACAACTGTGGATTATTATAAGCAGGATGTAGCGCAGTAAGGGCAACAGTAGGCTTAATTTCTACAGACCTTTATGTAGCTGAATATATCCCTATAAGCACTATAATTAGTACTACAACTACAACTATTAGCGAGCCTGCTATGATGTATCTATAACCGTAAGTATTAGAATTGGCTTACATTTCTTCGTTGGAACCTAAACCTTTGGGCGGAACGTGCAAGCAGCAAAACCAAAGTTCAAATGACATGCAACAATAATATGTACAAATACCTTTGTGAGTCTTCCTTCTCCCTACTCTGTGTTCTTCTAAAGGACAAACTTAGGCTCCTTCAGCTGCCTATGTACTCTTTTTTTCTTGCCTACAAAGTCTATTTTAATGTCACTGCTAAGGTATGGTTCATATTCATTAACAATCGGTTCCAGAATGAAGTGTTTCAGTTGATCGACTAGCACAGGGAATTGATTCGCATCCATGAAAGGAAACTTGGGCACACCCAGAATAAGATGTCTCAAGGCACTCAATATCACTAACAGAGGCAGTTCAAAAGTAAGACCGAACTGAGGATCAAGTTCCCAAAGTTTTAGTTGAACTTTCACAGTGATCCCAGAATTCCCAGAACTTGTTCATTCAATGGAAGAGTACCTACAACAGGGTCCTCTTGCTCGCTTTGACCTTTTGAGTGCAGTCTCCTTTCCTCTTCCGTCATCCAAATCAGAATCCTCAGTATCTTCTGGGATACCTGGGAGGTCACCAGTCTCCCCCTCTCCTGCTTTCTCAGCCAACACTCTCCTGCAGCCCCTCATAGTTTCACAGCCCCAGGCCCTTCGTCGGGGTCCGAGTTTGGCTCAGCCACGACCGCAGGACTAGCCTCTCTCTCATCAGTTTCAACAGCCCACTCTTCATCACCCTCCTCAGGCCAAACAAGCACTGCTTCAGGTTCTTTCTGGTCCCCTACAGCTTGACTAACCTGCTCGTGTAATCTTCGACCACTGCTGCCACTTCTGTGAGAGGAATTGTTATATCATCAATGGGAGACAGAACGTGACGTGTTTGGACAGCATGTATCCAGTTGGGGAGACTTCTGCACTTCACAGCAGTCGTGGTGACAAGGGTCCCCTGGAAGGGCCCACGCCATGAGGCTCCAGACAACTTTTTCGGACTTATTTTTTCACCACAACCCAATCCCTGGGATTAACTTTATGACACTGCTCCTGATGTGGCGGGGCTGTAGGAGCTTCAACCTGATGAGACACAGAATACATGACATCAACCAGTCCTTTGCATTAATCAAGTAGCAGATCATCAGTAATGTTCACAAGCATATTTGAAGGTATGGCTGGCTAGACTCATCAACACAAGCACCAAAGCATCAGGTCCTTTCAAAGATGTGGAAGCACACACTTTGGTAAGCCTGGATTTCGAAGTTTCATTCACTTGCTCTACTAGACCGAGACCTCAATTCTGTCGCTACAATGCAGTCTCTGTTCATCCTGTAGCGTGGCACACAGCATCATCAGAATTTCATTGTTGAAGTGGGTGCCTCAGTCATATTCCAAAGAAGTTGGGAAGTCAAATCTGGGTATTAACCCCTCAACACCAACTTTGCTACCGTGAGCCTATTGTTCCTTCTTGTGGGGTATACCTCAACCCATTGTGAAAAGATTCACACAACAACTAACACGTACCCCAATCCATTGCACACAGGAATCTTTTTAAAATCCAACTGCATCCTTACATCCCTCTGTGGCTCAATGTCACTGCAGTTATTTTCCCGTTATTGTTCTGTTGACACACAACACATCTGTGGCACAAAGCTTCAGCCACCAACCTAAACCTTGTATTAAACCAAGCCTGCCTTAACAACCTGACCATGGTATCCCTCCTTAAATGAGTTGGACCATGATAATTCCTAGCCATTGTTGGCAGCAGACTATGTGGCAGGACAAGTCAGCCACCTCTTGAAATCCAGATCTCATCCTCATTTCTCTTAATGCAACCTGCATTACTCCAACTCTGCTTTTTTGGCCCTGACACTTCTTCCTGGAATCTCTTTAGTTCCTTCCTATTATCAGCTGTTGTTAACAAAAGGTTGTCGTGTTTCTCATCTGGCCCCTCGTTCATATACTCATAATTGAAAGTGCAAGATTTATGAGCACAATACTTTGCAACCTCATCAGCATATCTGTTACCAATAGTCACGTAATCATCCCCCTTACAATCTACAGGGCACTTGATGACTGCAAATTGGGTAGTGATCTGTATGGCCTAAAGAAGTTTTTAAAGTCATAAACCCCCTTTGAACTATAACTGTTGAAACCATGAATATCACCCAAGCCATACTGGCTATCAGTGATTCTCTGCCTGTCAGAGACACAGCATGCTCTAGTAAGAGCAATCAATTCAGCCACTGGTGCAGAAAACACTCCTTGGATCCACAAGGCTCAAACTACTCCTGAGACTGTACAAACTGCATAGGCAGCTTATACATTTCCTTCATGGTCTTACAAACATGAGCCACCCAGAAACAAAGCAAAATAAGATTTAGGCAGTAGCTCATCTTGAGTATCTGGTCGTGGAATAGTGCACAGTTCAGCAACATCAAGACAGTCATGCTCCACTTCACTTTCATCATTGTTATTCTCAAGAAGGGGCAACAGGGTGGTAGGTTTCAACACAGAACATCTCAAGGTTACATTCTCAGCCACCGGCATGATCTGTTCATATGGGGTCAGGCAGCTGTTCGTTATGTGTTGTGTGCAAGTACACATCAACAATATTTTCACAGAGTGGGACACATACACGATTAAAGAATGACCCATGACAATGCCTTCACATCTCTCTATGATGACATTCACAGTGACCACAGACTTGAGACATCCGGGCAACGCCGCAGCTGCTGGATCAAGGGAATCAGAAAAATAGGTCACAGGCCTATGGGCACTTCCATGAGTCTGTGTAAGCACTGAGAGAGTGCAGCCCTCCCTCTCACTGAAAAAAAAGCAAAAATGCTTTGCTTTAATCAAGCATTCCTAGTGCCAAGGCATGGCAGAGACTTTCTCTCAAGTCTGGAAATGCAACCAAATAATCATTGTCCCTGGGCACCAGATCCAACACATCCGTGTGTGTGAGCCTCTGTAAAGGCTTGGCCACAAGAGAAAAATAGGGTAACCATTGGTGACAGTAGACCACAATTTCCCAAATTATTCTGCCTTCTTTCTGTGTTGTTGGGGGTTTAAATTGCAAAATTGACAAACTTCTTTCCTGTGACACCTCCATGGGTTATTTTCCATGTGGTGACAAAGATACAAAACTTCTTTCAAAAAGTACTGCAACTTATTTGGAGACACCTTATGCCAATTTTCAGCCAAGTGCTTCAACAGAGCACTAGTGCCACTTTTACATGCTTTCTGAGAATTTGTGGCAACCAGAAGATCATCAATATACTGTAGCAGGAGAGACTTGCATGGCATACCCAAATACTCCAGATTCTTCTAAGGATCTGGTTGAAAATGGATGGGCTCTCCCTGTACTCTTGTGGGACTCAGCACCATGCCAAAACAAGAACTGACAAACCAAAACACAAAAAGGAACTGACTGTCCTTGTGCAAAGGTATAAAGATGAAAGCCTGACACAAATCAATGACAGAGAAACATTCAGCCACACAAGTAATTTGAAATAAAATCACAGTAGGATTCGGTACCATGGGGCAACAAGGAACCAAAATATTGTTTATCCTTTAGAAGTCCTGCACTATGTGGTACTTACTGGTAGGCTTCTACAAGCTCATAACGAGTGAGTTACATTGACCCCCCGTAACCTCCTTCAGAATACCTTGTTGGATCAGTGCCTGTAACACTAGGGATATTTCAGCAACCGTTCTGGGAGTCGAATTGTACTGCGGGTGTACTGGGCTACTCAGTATTTGGAT
The DNA here is from genome assembly GCF_964263255.1 of Lissotriton vulgaris. NCBI lineage: Eukaryota > Metazoa > Chordata > Amphibia > Caudata > Salamandridae > Lissotriton > Lissotriton vulgaris. The sequence goes on along the minus strand of NC_141687.1, from coordinate 1,599,703,496 downwards.
TTATCTGTATGCAGATATGCTCAACTCATTTGATGAGTCGAATGTCCTATCCGGAAAATCCCAAACTTCTGATCTTCCAGTATCTCTAAGATCCAGTGGTTATTCTTCATTGGTCAGGATAGGGTACAGTGAAATAGCTGGAATTTGAATAACCAATTTGAAGGTAACATCCTTGTCATGGGTCTGAAACTACACACCTCTCAGTGTGCAGTAAATGATCCAATTCAGCTTGCACCACAAGCCACATTCTAACAAACTCACATGGCTCGAATCACAGACCTCAAATTGAAGATTAACCTCCAAATGTCCTATTCTTAAAGGTTCTCCCTTAATAATGGGATTCCTCATTTGTTGATTAGCAACTCAAATACCTTGGATACTTCTTTCCAAGAGGAATAGGTTTGGAACTTCTACTGTTCTCACAGTGAAACAGGTAGCATCTGTATCAACCAAACATTATATGGTATGGCCAATCACCTCAGCTTCTACAAATGGAACACTCTGTTCTACCTCCAAGACTGTGCCAAGCATGCAATCTTCCTCCCATTCTTAGGCACCGTCAGGAGGATTTATCGAAGCCATGAGGGTCAAGAGTCTCAAACATGGGGTACTGGTGGGAATAATTGTTATTCTGGAAGACATTCTGGTTCACAATTCTGAGACCTTGGTCTGGGAACATTCTGTGGCTGCATGGAATTATTATTCCCAAGCCCCCCACGTTCCCTGCTGGCTCCCTGCATCCTGCGGGAGCCGGTATTGCTTTCCTGCATGGGGGGCAGCTAACATGCTGCTCCCAATGTAGAAAAGCAATCGGATTCGGTTTTTGAAAGAGAGAGCAGGTTTCCTGCTCTCTCTTTCAAAAACCATAGCAAACTAGTGTGTCCCGGGTATAGGCACCGTGGGACACTGCAGGACCCGGCCCTGGGGGGGTGGCGGTCCCCAGGGCCACCACAATGGCTCCAGGAGGGGGGCAGTGCAGCCCCCTCCCAACATTTAAAAGACCAAGGGTGTGGTGGTCCCCAGGGCTGGGGGGGTCTGTCACAGAACCCCCAATTTAAATATGTAGTGCCCCGGGGAGGTGGCTTGAGTCCCCCCACACACTTTTTTTTTCTTTAAAAGAAGCCCCCGGGGCTGGCGGTTACTTGAGGCTGTGGGGGGGCCATGAGCCCCCCACATACATCATATTAAAGCCCCGGGGGGTGGCGGTCCTCAGGGCTCGGGTGCCTTAGAGGCCCCCTATCATTATACATTTAAGTCCCGGGGGTGGCGTTCCCCGGGGCTGCAGGGGGGTCGTGTGCCCCCCCTATAATACATACTTTTCCCCGGGGGTGGCAGTCCTCGGGCAGTGTGGGGGGGGATTGGGCCCCTCACACTTTATTTTTATAAAGCCTCCGGGATTTGGACCCCCAGGGGCGAATTAACAATAAAGCGCTGGAGCCCGCACTTCGTTTTTTTTGGGGATTGGCAGGGTACGCGTACCTTACATGCATCCCGCAATTTTTTTTTAAAAAACATTTTTTTGGGCCTGTGGTACCCCCTAAGCAGGCCTGGGGGCCATCTTGTGCCTCGGTTCTACCGAGGCACAAGATGGCTGCCAACACTTCCTGCTTTGGAGTGTTGGCAGCCAGTTGACAGCCAATTAGCAAGCAGATGGTGCTCGTAACGTTACGCGTATAATCCTCGGACGGTACTTCGTCTATAGATATATCTATAATTTTACTTTTGATTTTCTCAGGCACTATTGCACAGATTTACACCATTTAACAAAAAGCGTCATCTGTGAACCAAACTCTACCTTTTTGCCAAATTTGGTGTAATTCCGTTCAGCAGTTCGGGCAGTAGCCCATCTTAGATCTCCCTTTGGAAAATTGCATGGGGAAAACACGTTTTGGGACCTCCCTTTTTTCTCAGCCCCGCTTCACGAATCACCTCCAAACATTCAGGGAAGGACCGGAGCGGGGCAGGCCATCTTCTTGGAGAATTTCGTGAAGATTCATCGACCAGCCCCAAAGTTATTCCAAATAGAATGTTGCGGTTTCCCAATGGAATCTAGGTCCTAACTATAACTACCAACTGGGGACCGCCAGTAGGTAATATAAATATATATAGCTTCTCTTTTCTTCCCTTTCTGCCATTGGCATCTCGGGGTTGTGCGTTCCTGGCTTGAGTCCTTTTTGGACTCTCGTACCCAGCATGTCTGGATACCTCCTTCTCATCCTCGGCTAGGGGGGTCATAACTGGAGTCCCCCAGGGCTCGACTTTGAGTCCTCTGCTCTTCAACATCTATCTGACCTCTTTGATCTTCCTGGCTGAAGAGCTGGGGGCCAAAATGATGGCCTATGCTGAATACATCCAGCTTTTATTTACCTGTGACGGCCCCGACCTGTGCAAAGAGGCTGCGCAGAACTGCCTCTCCGCCGTGTTCTCATGGCTTGCACAGGATAAGCTAAAATGCAATGAGGGTAAATCAGAAGTCCTTCTATACGGCCAACTTCCGCCTAACTTTGTGGAGGCCCTGTGGCCTTCCGATTTTTCCCGGCCGCTGTGGGATGGAGGCCAGGCAAAAAATCTAGGGGTTTTGTTCGGGGAGGATCTCAGATTCTCCGATCACATCAAGAGACTGACAGGTGTCTGCTTCAGCACACTCAAGTCACTTAGTCATTTCTTCCCTTTGCTTCCTCAGCCAGCCAAGGAAATGGTGGCCCAGGCACTTATTTTGTCCAGCTTAGATTATGCTAATGCGCTCTTTTTGGGCAGTCCGGGCTACCTAACGAACAAACTTCAACTGATTCAAAATGCGGCAGCCCGACTCTTATTTAACATCTCTAAGAGAAACAGCATAAGGGCATGCCTTCATGACCTCCACTGGCCGCCTGTGGTCCAGAGAGTGCAGTTTAAGGCCCTTACTCTAGCGCACAGAGCCCTGCACGACTCGGGACCCTCATATATTAGGAAACGTCTGTCCTTTTTTACTCTCCAAAGCTCTTTGCATTCTGCTTCACACCGTTTGATGACCACCCCGTGCTTCCGATGCTCCAGATTGGGGGTCAGTCACTCTCGGTTAAGGTAGCTGTGCTTTGGAACAGTCTTCCAGCCACCTTACTCCACACGCAGGATCTCGGTTTCTTCAAGAGACTTCTCAAAACCCACTTATTTAGGCAAGCTTTCTTATAATTTTCCCTTCCACACGTTTGAGTCCGTTTTGCGCCAGGATACTCCAGAGTAGTTGTGCGTGTTATAAGTCTCTTATAACATAACATAACATAACATAACATAACATAACATAGCATAACATATATATATATATATATATATATATATAGGAACTGCAATTCGAGGTTACTGTAATGAAAACATTAGATATGCACACAAACACACACACAAATATATGTCAAGATTGCACATGAATGCACTTTCTGTACTGTTAGTGCACCACATCACAATAATAATGTTACATTACATGAGTACATAAGGCCATGTATTGTATTGTATTGTATTGTAATTGCATTTATATAGCGCTTACTACCCCTGACGAGGCGTTGAAGTGCTTTTTCGGCGGGTAGCACGCTACTCCGGGACCCACAGAGGATTAGTTTTGAATTAGTATAGTGAAACATGCAAGTACATTTTAAGTGGTGGATAGGTTAGTCAGTTATTTGGATTTGGAATGATAGCAAAAGGATAGAGTAGGACAAAGGTTTGTATTTATTTATCGCTCGCTTGTTGACGCATGCTATTCAGGGAGCCTATAAAGGATTAGTGGTGAATTAATATGGTGAAATATGAGGTAATTTCAGTGATGGATATTAGTGTGTTACTTGGCGTGAGAAGGATAGCGGATGGATAAAAGGGGAAGAAAGATTTGCATTCATATAGCACTTGTTACCCCTGAAGGGTGTTGAAGCGCTTTTTTGGCGAGTAGCACGCCACTCCGGAACCCATAAAGGATTAGTGTTGAAAATTAGTATAGTATAAATATGAAGTAATTTGAGTAGTAGATATTTGGCCTGGTCAAACATAAAAGGGTGGAGACAAAATTAGGCTGCTCCAATATCTACAGCCACCCTCTGTTTACATAATCTGTCAGATCAGCCTGTTCTCAGATGTTTCGGTTTTCTATTTTTTATTATTCTAGTTTACCAGATTGCAATGTTGTAAGGTAATAGGGAATACAGCGCAAATTTAGGTAATCAGAATAATGCAAGATGACAGTTCATAAAGATATTTGAGTTGAGACACGTTCTAATGAAAATAAAGTCCGACGTGATGATTATCAATAAATATAAAATATCTTAACAATGCAACTTCTGTGCAACATTTAATGCCATTTTCAATACTTCCGTTTTTCAGTCAAGAGATAACTACGGAGGTTTAAATTACTCTTTTCAATACAAACTTCTTAAAGCAAAGTTCAAGTTTTTTAATCTGTTTCTGACCACAGGCCTAGGGATATGTAAAAAAGAATGTACATTCACTTGCCAGGAAGCATTCCGCAATGCACATCCTTTTTTATAACTATTCAAACCAAAATATCTTGCTGGCAATTTAGTTCGTGAGATTTAAGTGTAAATGTCAGTCCATAGGAGTGTTTTAGGTCTACATTTAAGACTTTTGGTTTTTCTGAAAGTTTAAATATTACATACTTACTTAATAAAGTTTTACAAAACCCATGGGAAAACACAACCAGCACAAAGTCAAAAGGGTGGTAGCCAATGCTAGGTTTATTAGCGTTTCCAATGCTTGTTTAACTTTTCTTGTGTTTGCTTTAGCTTTGTCGCTTGAAAGAGACTTTTGTAATGTTTTTTTTCTTGTATTTGGCGCGATGTTTCACTACTGATTGAGACAAACCTATGTCTTTCTTTTCAACGCTGGACAAATAGAGTGTTCTGCTTTCAGATGTCCACTGTGTTCAGCATTTTGCAAGTAAACACCCATTGAATGGCAACAAAACTTGCATTCCTTTGAAGTAGAAAGTGGAACTCTTATTTCTAAATCTGTTTTTACCAGGTGAAAATGTGTAAGAGACTCCCCCGTTATTGTCCCTCGAACAGGTACTCCACAATCTTCATACCACCGGTGGTGTCTCATTCATTCTATGTCGTCCTGAAAGACATGCAATTGTGCGTCTAACACTCGTCATTTATCACTCTTTCGCTGGCTCTTACAGCAGACGCTTTGGCAGGTATCACCTTACTGGAACGCTTAATTTCTGTACGCAGGAGCCAGCTGAGTGAAGAGCGGTTACTCGGATCAAGTACAAAGGGCAGTGTGCTCGTGCGCCATTCGTCACTGAGATAGCAGTGTTTTTGTCAGACTTCGTGCCACTGAGTGTAAGGTCAACTCGCAAACCCATGCACGGCACGTGCACCCCAGCCTTCGCCAAAATCGTTTCTTGATGCTTAAGTCTGATAAGTGCATCAGGTATCTAAGTACACGTGCGCGCGGGGTCTTGGTTTTAAGGTTTGAACGAGGGCAACAAATCAAAATGGCAGTGAAGTTACTTGTTAAACTGCAAATGTAAGAGGTTGATTTCTTCACACCTCTGAAAAAGCATAACGGAGAGAAGAATCTTTTTGTTCAAACGTACTCTTTGCAGATGTTGGTCTTTTTTATGTGCTTCTTTTTTCATGCACTGAAAAAAGAAGATTTCATTATCTTTATAACTGAGCTCAGCCGGAGTAAAATAACAGGTAATGTGGCACTGCGGGACATTTCTGTGAAACCTTTCTCAGTTGATTAAAACTAGCACAGTTATTTTCGAAATTTCAGAAAAAAGAATCTCTCTCCACAGACCAGAAATGCAATTTCTCTGAGGAGGTGTGGAGCTAGACTAAAGATTTATTTAACAAAACTAGTTATTTTCATGAAAGGCAAGAAACCTTGGGTTTTATTTTCAGGAGTCAGTGGAAGCAGCAGTGCCGTGATGGTGACACCAGTAACTGTTCTACACTTTCTTAAATGACCACATTTATTTTTGCTTTTTATGTATTTATTTTTTGCAATAACTTGGCGGTGTCACTGCACTGTATTCCTTTTCAATTAATGGGTACAAGAAAAGGTCATGTAAAATTAGGGTGACCAGAATTTTAAAGCAAACAACCGGTATATTTCACAAAAATAGAAGAAGGACTATCATTTTATGTAAATCGAACGCACAAAATGACAGTACTCCTCGGCAGAGAATTACAAAACAGGCAATAAGAACATACATTAGATGCTATTTTTAAACCCAGTAGCTTGCCTGTGAATTAAATTGCTTTCTTGGAACAACTGCTAACTATCCCCGATTTGAAAAACACAAAAAAACACCTCCCCCCGTTTTTAGTCGACCTTTTCCAAAAACCGCGAATGAGCTAAATTTCTCGAAATGTGCCTGGACAGCTGGTGAAAAACGGGAACCGTCCTGGCAAATCCTGGATGCCTGGTGACCCTATGTAAAATGCATTTTGAATTTTTAACTGGCAGGCTTACAGTGCGCACATTAGCACATGCCTTCAAGTAATCGGTCATGGAGGGTCGACATAGGGCTGGAGGTGGTTTACTAGGGATAGTGGGCCTTAGGTGTTGACTCGTGCCTCATACGTGGTTGACCTAGGCTGGTGGAAATGATGGGATGACCAAACAGTGTTGGCTACTTAAAGCGTGGCAAACAGCTACATGAAAATGCAAGGCGATGGGCTCTAAATAATTTTCTGCCGATCAGACATACGGGCTGATTTGAAGATCAGAATTTGGTATTTTCTCCGTGAGGGCGACCCGTACTCTCAGCGGAGCCGCGTATGGGGCAGTCAGGAGGCATATTCTCTTAGGCTTCGTAGCGAACCGGCAGGAGGACCCCTATGTTCCTGAGGCTCATGAGGCACTGGAATTGATTCATAACAGTCGGCTGAATAGCGACAAAAGAAATCACATTTTGTAGGTACATTGCATAACCTGCACTATACCTCACTTTTGTAAATAAATCACATTTTAAGTAGAGAAACGTGAGTAAGGTGGGGATTTGTGTACCCCGTCCTGAAGAAGGAGTTCTGACTCCGAAACATGTTGACAAACACATACAGGAGGTGATGCACATTGCTCTGCATACCACACCTCCACTTCTTTCACCTTTTAATAGCACCAGCCCGGGAGGCGATTACATTTATTGTTGAGTCTACCCCTCGAGCCAGGCCCTTTTTAAACATCACTCGCCGATAACCTCACCACTCATGCACATAAAACAAATACCCTCACATACACCACACATAGTCATCTAAAAAAGTGCCCCCGCGCAATCGTAGGTCGCAGCACGCCACATCCTGTAGAGGGGTGCGAAGACCCCAATGATGAAGCATGACACCAAGGGTCCTTTTGGTGTGTGAGGGGTATTTTACAAACACTGGGTGCTCCCAACCATTGTAGGGAAACCCTTCCATTGTAATAGTGGATTCCTATTGTTTATGCATAATTTATTAGGGAGAACGAATCCATCTAAATACTCTCTCTCCCCTCCTTGTTATTTAAGTTCTAGTCAATGGCCTGACGGTCATGTCTATTCTTGTGAATGATTTAACAGTATGACGTACGACTCCAACAAACATGAAAGCTGTCTGTCAAACCTTTACCTTGTCTTTGTTTCTTCTGAAAAACAAAAACTAATGATCCCAATACCATGGGAGTTTTTTGATGTAGTAGTCATTTAAACATTTTTACTATCCCTTAGCGCCTATAAAATGGCCATTCTACGACCACTGTAAATAGGGCGAGCAGTCAAATGGCCAAACCTCTGACAGCCCTTACTTTGTCGGACCATTCAGGAGTATGTCAGCGATGGAACTGGAGTAGGTTCAATTTGTAACATATTTACGTTCTCCCCACTCTAAATCAGGCCAGCAGATCTTCAGTTTTGTGGAGAGAGTACTCCACTGTTGTGATGGAGTACCTTATCTGACAAACTCTAAATCAGCCTCATACTGTGCTTCGTTTTCCTACATTGAGAGATAGGGAAGTCTATTCTAAAACAATAGCTAGTGATGTAGCTCAGGTTGAGTGATAGCCACTGACAGTTTTGAAGATATCCTATATATGTTTTGCATTTAAATAAATATATTCTACTATGACTGGATGTTTGAATGATGTGCAAATATTTGCACTGTAATTAGGATTGAATTGGCAGTAAATGAAGCTTGAAACGCACAAGTAGTATTGATCTGGTCCAGTCATTTCTGGGAGAACAATTTAATTGATTGCAGATATTTGGTTTAGTTACAGGTCAAGAAGATCACAATCCAACAGACCAACAATATAATCAAGTTTGGAAAGAACATCAACCTTGGTGGCTGATCTGAAACCTTTGCGGTGCAAGCGCTTTACTTGTTTGATTTCATAGCTCTAAAACGTTGATGAGGAGATAATGAGTTGGGTACCAGTAAAGCACCACATGGATTCAGTGAGTGTGGTATGGACAGATGTGAGTCAGAATTAGGGGGAGCTGGTGATGCAGCGTAAATGCTGATCATTTTTTACACAACATAAAAATCAATGTTGACAATGAAACTCTAATGCACACTTTTCAAACGTCAAGAAAAATAGCACTGAAACTGGGAAAAGCTGAATTACCAGCACCGTAAAAGTATGCTTGGATTCATAGAAAAGAAGAGTTTTGAGAATAAGGAATTTAACATGTTTATTAACTGATTATCTTATAACTTTAAAAAAGTCATTATGAAAGATTATTGATGGAAAGTAACAAATTATTAATATGAAGTAGTGTATCAATATAACAAATAAGTCTTACATACACTTGTGCATATATTATTTTTTTTAATGAATATTTTTATTAATCCATGAAGCCACATCAAAAAAACATAAATACATTTCAATTTTACAATCAATGGTTAAAAAAAACCCCACCCACATGGTTCTTAAAGGAAAGAAAAGGGAAAGAGAAAAAAAAAACGATCCAGCAGTGCTAGCATAAAACCGACATTTAGTAAAAGCAGAGAAAGAAAATCATTAATATGTCCAACTCTCACATTTTATCCCCTCTTTACAACAGTACTAAAGTGCATGGTGCAGTATACAAAATTTATCAGATATTGCTTTCGATCCAGAGGAAAAAAAGTGCATAGTGCAATATAAGCAGCATGTCACAGTTCCATAAAGTACAGGTGTTTATTTCATGGCATATCATTCATCCGTATAAGAAACCACCGGCCCCCAGATGTCTCTACCTAGTTTCCTCTTCTGAGCCCCCTTTATTGAGTATAAGCTATTTTCTAGATTAAAGATGGAAAAAAATCTTGCCCTCCATAGCTCGAAAATCGGGGCATCTTTATGAAGCCACATTGACGCCATGCACAGCCGGGCTATAGCTGTGACTACAAAAATCAAATATCTGTGTTCATATGCCAGTTGATCGCATCCATCTCCCTCAACCCCTAACAACACATGAGATGCACCTACTTTAATAGGGCCCCCAAGCAATTCTTCAAAGAATTTTTCTAGGTACCCCCAAAATGTACTAATGAGCCTGCATATATAAAATATATGGACAATTCACGCATCTTCTGCTCCACACCAAAAGCACTTGCCACAGTTAACTCCACCCCATTTTAACAGCCTAGCTGGAGTATAGTAAAGATTAAAAACGGTCTTGTAGTGCTGTGCACGGAGGTTAGCAGACATAAGTAATCTCCCTGCCAATTCAATAGAATCTTCCACCCCTGTACCTTGACACCCAAGTCTGTTAACCCAATTGGTATTTTGTCTGCCTAAATCCCCTTCTTTAGTCTCTAGTAATAGATTATATAACAAGACAATTTGTGCCGCTTTCCTTATACCTTTAACTATGGGATTTATATCAATCTTCCATTTGTTCTTAGATAGGTAATACCCGATCTGCAGGAATTTAAAAAATTAAGTACGGAGGAGGTGATACTTCTCGACCAACATCTCAAACGACATCATGTCCCCGTTATCATATAGGTCCCCAATGCATTGACTACCTCTTGTCCGCCATCTTTCTATATTCTGGTCCCAGAATATCGGGGGCAAAAGCATAGTGGCAGAAAATGGGGTATACTGGAGACCCTCTCAAATCTGTACCATTTTTGCACCACTTTCCACACCTTTTATGCAGCATTCAAAACCTTGAATCTGTTTTTTTTTTATAGTGGCTGGGTTCCAAATTAACAACAACCGATTTTTCGCATCTCTACCCAATAACATTTGATATATCAAAGGTGATTCGGAAAAATCAAGCGATTCTGTCCCCGTTAATTGAATATTCATACGCTGCAACATACAAAAAGGAAAATCAGGTACTGCCTATCCACCCTTTTCCCGTAATAAAACCATAATACCGCATTGCTCTTCGGGGTTTCCCTTGTGCCCATACAAACCTAGCACACATCGACTGTAGTATAGCCAATTGGGTACATGGAATTTCTAATGGAACAGATGTAAAAAAATATAAAACCTTGTGTAAAATAAGCATTTTAAGAACGTTGCACCACCCAACAAGTGTCAGGTGTAAACATTCACACCGGTCTAACTGCTTTTGTATCGATGTTAGAATATTGCCCCAGTTGACCTCAACTAATGATTTCAAACATGTTCTTATTGTAACCCCTAAATATGATACCTCACTTGAAACCCGTTGATCATTGAAACAATCTTGGTTTAAGCATAGTATTTGTTTTTTAAACACATTTAACTTATAACCTGACATGGCTCCAAACTCTGCCGCTAGTTGTTCTGTCTTGGAGATAGCCCCCCTAGGATTAGGGGTGACCACCGCCTTGTCATCAGCATATGCAAGAACGCGATAGTGCTCTTGTTTCCAGATTACTGGTTCTATTCCTGCACTCTACTCCACCATCATTAAGATGGGATTTAATATGTAAGGAGAACAACAAGAGAGAATAGAAACACCCCTGCCTTGTCCCCCATGTTATATTTACCCAATCTGACTCAAGACCCATGATACATATCTTAGCTGTAGGGCGTCTATATAAAGCTTGAATAGCTGTAAGGAAATGTTGTTGAAAGCCCGCCTGTCGTAGTAACGCCCATAAAAATTCCCAAGCGCCCCGTATAACGCTTTTTCGGCGTCTAATAAAATCCAACTGGGGGGAGGAGCTTCACGGGCAACCAAGATGGCCGCGTGAGCTCGGAGCTCCGAAGACCCTCCGATCCTCCGTATTAATCCTGTCACATATCCTCATCAATGTTCGTGGAATACTGAAGATGAACCGACGCTGACACGGGTCCCGTTGTCCGATTTCAAATCCGACATTCCTGGGCGCAGTTACACCGTGTGGAAGTTCGCGGATTGCAGTGGGACCAATATTTGGGCCGGGGCCGGTGATTGCGACACTGCCAGATGGAGGTGACGAGGCACGGATCTGGCCGCCCCGGCTCACAACGGAGCTGGCGTAGTGGCGGAGTGAGCGCATACCAGACGGAGTGTGGGATACATCATCCCTTCCGCAGGTGAACCGGTGAGGCCCGTTGTGTGGACTGACGAGGTGGCCTGGGGACCAACTATGGCTGGTAAAGGTGGCGCTGACAAAACACAGCCTCGGGTCAGCAGGAAGACTACGTACTCGCAGTCAAATAACATGGAGCGCTACGCTCAGCCGAGGGGCTCGCCTGGTGCCTCCACGAGACCCAAGGACCCGCATCGGGAAGTGTCGCCTGAGGTTCAAGAACCCACGCTCCGCGACATAATGGGCGCCATTGAAGGCATGAAGGCCGAGATGCACCAGCAGCACGAAGTGATGGCGCACAAGGTGGACACTCTGGCGATTGACGTCAACCTGATCAGAGCGGACTTGGGCAAAACGAACGAGCGAGTCAAGTCGCTAGACATCAAGACTTCTAGCCTAACTACGGACGTCTCGGACCTGCAAACCGAGGTCCGGAACTTGAAGTCTGCCAACGACTTTTTTGCGAGGAGGCTTGAGGATTATGAGGGTCGGGCCAGGCGGCAGAACGTCCGCATTATTGGTGTGCCGGAGGGGGCCGAAGACTCGGCTGTGGACCTCTTCATTGAAGATCTGGTCCAGAACCATCTAGCCGCTAAAGGACTTAGTAAGTTCTTCTCCGTGGAGCGGACACACAGGATGCCTGGGGGCCGGCCGAAGGAAGGTGCCCCTCCAAGGCCTATCATCGCCCGCGTGTTTAACTTTAGGGACCGTGACTCCATTCTACACGCCTCAAGGAGCGGTGGGCCTCTGCAGTTCCAGAACGCTGCCATTAACTTTTTTACGGACTTCACCCAGTCCGTCCAGAAACGGAGACAAAGCTTCATGGGAGTGAAACGGCGATTGCGGGACATGGGCATGAAGTACGCTATGCTGTTTCCTGCAAAACTGAGGATCGAACATGGCGGCCGGGCTTTGTTTTTTGACTTGCCGGAGGTGGTGTCGGACTGGCTTGACACCTTGCCCCAGCGACGTGAAGACACAGAGGAACGGTCGGAAGAAGCTACTGGCGGCCACGACCGGCAGGAGTGATGACTGGCTACAGAACCTTTTTTTGGACAATGGGTCTACCATCAGCTGTTTGGTTTGGTAATCCTGTACTCATAAGAGGGCTTTCCCTGTACTTTTCTATTTGGAGGATGGGGGGGGATAGGGTTACCTCCTTTCTCCTTGGGGGCTTCTCGTAGATTAGTTTTCTAGGGGCGACAGGCACACTGCGAGTTGGGTGGGCTTTTTAGTCTGATGCAGGGGTGCAGGGTGGGGGGCGGACGGGTTCTTTGTTTGACGTTTTTGGGTTGAATTCCTTTACTCTTTGTTCTCTTTTTGGCAAGGCAATTGGATGTATGATTCTGTTCATGTAATGGCGGTGCCCGTCGAGGGTGGGATGGGTGTGGATTTTGATGATGGGGGGTAGGAAATTGAATGTTTTAAGCTGGAATGTCAACGGGCTGGGGGACCGTATCAAGAGGGGTATTGTACTGCAAATGTTTAAAAGGTGTGTGCCGGATGTAATACTGTTACAGGAAATGCATTTGGTGGGGAACACATGCCACGCACTTAATAGAAAGGGCTTCAAAATGGTGGCACACTCAGGGTTCTCCTCGAGGTCCTAGGGGGTGGGGATTATGGTGCGCTCGACCCTCCCCCTGGAGATTGACTCGAAAGTGGTCGATGAGCGAGGATGCTACGTCGCCGTCACAGGGAGATGGGAGGGGCATACCCTGGCTCTAGTTTCGATCTATGTCCCCCCTGGGCTAAAGACGGACACCTTCAAAGATCTTGGGGGCGCCATTTTAGGTCTTCCAGAGGGGCTGCTTCTTGTGGGAGGTGACTTCAACGCAGTAGGTTCAGGGACATTGGATCGGTACCCATCCAGAGACCTCCGAGGTGCGCAGACCTGGCTTCCCGACTTTCTTGACACCTTAGGACTTGTTGACTGCTGGAGACTTCTGCATCCTACCCAGCGCCAGTACTCGTTTCACTCAGGGGCTCATGGTAGCCTCTCCAGGATTGACTATGTCCTGACATTAGCGGCCCATGCGTCGGCGGTCTCAGAGGCCAGAATAATGGCGAGGGGCATCTCGGACCACTCTCCGGTCTGGGTGGCCTTCGATTTTGATGTTGGAACGGCCGAGAGGGTGGCACCAATGAACCCGTGGTACTTTCGTGATCTCAAGATTCGCGGACTCCTGGCTAAAGCCATGGAGCTCTACTTCTCCGAAAACACGGGCTCGGTTGCCTCCACTGTCTCCTTATGGGAGGCATTCAAGACTGTCCTGAGGGGGGAGGCGTTCTCGCTCATTGCTGAGGTGCGGAGACGCAGAGATGTGGACGTGGTGACTATCGAGTCCGACATGGCGGCGATAGACACCCAGTTGGAGGCCGGCCCGACGCCGGATCTCCTACACGCTCTTTCACTCAAACAGTCAGAGTATCGCGCTACAGTCACGGAGGCGGTGAAGGACATGGGTAGGGAGAAACAGGGGCGAATCTATGAGATTCAGAATGCGGCGGTTCGACTTCTCTTCTCTCTTCCAAAAAGAACTAGCGCATCTGTTTATCTCCGAAAGCTCCATTGGCTTCCAGTGGCACAGCGTATTGTGTTTAAATCCTTGGTTCTGGCCTTTCGTGCCCTGCACCAACAGGGACCACAATATTTGCACAAAAGGTTCATTTTCTATACCCCTCGCCGAGCACTTCGATCAGCTAATCTCCTTCTGATGGACATGCCTAAATTCAGATATGTGAGATTGGGTGGTCAGTCTATTTCTGTCCAAACAGCCCGAGCCTGGAACACCCTGCCGCTCTCTCTGCGAGCGTCAGCGACACTGATAGAATTTAAGAAAGGACTGAAAACCCACCTTTTTAAACTCAGCATCTAGCTGTTTTTCCTCTCTCTTTGGTTTGGCTCTGTTTTAGCTCACATATCGCGCCAGGATACTCTGTAGTAGCAGAGCGCGTAATAAAATATTTTATACATACATACATACATACATACATACATACAAAGCCGGTAAGCTTATTGCCTGGCTTGATAAGAAGGAAAGGGCCAGCCGCGTTGTCCCGGACGTATTGGGGGAAGATGGCACGGCTGTCACCGACCCTAGCGCCATTGCTTTCGCCTTCGCTGAATACTTCTCGTCCGTCTATGCCTCGGTCTCCGAGATGTCGGAGGAAGACTCTGGTGCCTTGCTGCAAGGCATAGAGGTCCCGTGCCTGTTGGAGACTGAGAAGGGGGACATGGATAGAGACATTGCAGTGGACAAGATCGCTCAGGCGATGCGCTCCCTGCGATCCGGCAAGGCTCCTGGCCCCAACGGTATACCAGTGGAGCTGTACAAGATTAAACCGGACCTCGTTGCTTCGCCATTGCGGGCTATGTTCCTTGAGGTGCGGGAGTTGGGTGCCCTTCCCCCCGATCAGAGGCTGGCCACCATTGTGGGCATTCATAAGGATGGGAAGCCCAGAGATTTGTTTCGGTTGTACCGTCCAATCTCGTTACTGAATGCTGAGCCTAAGATCTTGGCTAAAGTGCTAGCCAACCGGTTGGTCGGTGCGATTGGCGATTTGGTGCACCCGGACCAATCTGGTTTTATTCCACATCGTAACACCACCCTCAATCTGAGAAGACTTCACGGAGCCCTAGCGAGGGTCCGCACCCTTCAGGAGCCGGCCATCTTTGCGTCCTTGGATGCCACGATGGCCTTCGACTCCCTTGAGTGGCCATATTTGTGGGCGGTGCTGGAGAAGTTTGGGTTTGGTCCGGGGTTCATAGGATGGGTCAAGCTCCTATACACCAACCCGCTTGCCAGGGTGGCGGTTAACGGCCGCGCATCGGCTCCTTTTGCCCTTGGCAGGGGCACCAGGCAGGGATGCCCCCTGTCCCCTCTTTTGTTTGCATTGGCACTGGAACCACTGGCGGCGTGGTTGAGAGGGCATCCGGACATTAGGGGAATCAAGTGGTCCCCGGGCTTTGAGGATAGGGTGTCTCTGTACGCAGATGACATTCTCCTGTACCTCACCTCGCCATGTATGTCCCTTATTGTTGTGTTTGATGTCCTGGGTACCATCGGTAGACATTCTGGACTCGTCATTAATTGGTCGAAGTCTCATTCATATGTCCTGAGGGGTGAGGTCCCGAGACTCCCGCGGGTCTGTAACATACAGGTCGCGAGGCAGGGGTTCACATACCTGGGCATCTACATTTCTGCTGATCCCACGGTACGTTACGCGAACAACTTGCTTCCCCCTCTTGCGCGCCTTCGGCGTGATGTGGAGGGATGGCGGAAGTTGCCGCTTTCCTTGCTCGGACGGGTGGCTTTGTTCAAAATGATGTCCCTGCCCCGGTTTCTATACGTGCTTCAGAACACCCAGGACCTGGTCCCGTCGGGATATTTCAGAGAGGTTGAGGGCCTCCAGCGGGCCCTGCTTTGGGATGGTAGGCCGCGCATCGCTATTATGAAACTGACTCTCCCGTGGTATGACGGGGGATTGCGCTGCCTGACATCCGCAGGTATCATTGGGCGTCTCAACTGGTAGCCATTAATCACGGCTTCTATGGACCAGCCGTAAATCCGGGCTTTGCCATGGACCAGTGGCTCCTGGGTGATGGGAAATATTACAGGGCTCTGTACTCCAGGTCTCTGGATGGAAGAATGACAGGTCCCACTAAGACATGGGTCCACATCTGGAGAGCGGTGACGAAGGCGCAGGGATGGAAAGGCAAACTCACAATGGTGACTCCACTCTATGACTCTGATCTGCTGGGTAACTTGTGGCATACAAAGGGGTTTGACCGCTGGGACTTGATAGGTATCTCCAGGGTGGAAGACATGATTGCCAAGGGACAGATCAAGCCTTTCGAGGTACTGCAGAGAGAATTTCAGTTGGGGGAAAGGGAGTTCTTCAGGTATGCTCAATTAAAACACGCCCTCCTGGCAGTTATGCCGGAAGGTGAAAAGATCCCTGAATCTTCCCCGCTGAAGGACAGGTTGCTGGACGGCTACATGCCCGACAGCGCTATCTCACTGACCTATAAGAAGCTCATTAACGTTCGTACGGACCTTCTTCTGGGGGTGCGAGATCAGTGGACCCGTGATGGGATTGAGTTGGACGACGAGGATTGGCAGTGTGCGGTCTCGTCTCCGAAGGAGGTGGCAATTCCGGCCAGACTGAGACTTGTACAACTGAAAATCCTGCATAGGGTCTATGTCACTGGCCCCCGACTGGTCCACATGGGTCACTCGGAGGAAGGTCTCTGTAGACGGGGGTGTGGTTCCCTAGCGACCTTCATGCATATTATATGGGAATGCAGGGCGGTAGCTGCATATTAGAGGCGTATACACAAAGTGATGGGTGAAGTGACTGGAGTTGACTTGCCCGCTGAAGCCCGGCGCTGTCTGTTAAATGTATGGGGTCCCACGGACTACACCAGTTCACAAACTCAATGGGTCACCCTAGGCAACATGGTGGCTAAAAGGGACATTGCACAGAAATGGGGAGCGGCTCTGCCCCCCACAGCAGAGATGTGGAAGGCTAACATGGACTGTTGCATGTTCCGGGAGAAAACTGTGTATGTTGCCAGGGGTAGGCCCAAAAAATGAAATAAGATTTGGGGGCCCTGGAATGAGTATAGAGGTGATATTTGCCTCCCGCCGGACACAGCGCCCTTGGAGGAGCGACTGTCCCCTTAGCCCTTGAGTCCAGCTGACTTAGTGATACACAACGTCCTGTTTCCTCCCCCCCGATACCCGTGCGTGTGACCTGTTCATGTATCCTATTCCACATATAGGCCCATCCTGCCTCGAAGTGGGGCGATGCCGCATTCATTTCCATTGCCTTGCCCTCTTGCATCGTTATAGGTGCTTTTCCGTTTTTACATTGTTTCTTTTCTTTTCACACTATAAAATAAACCTCTTGTGATTCTGTACTGTATTCTGTGTGCACCATTTATATTACGTAAAGTCTTGCCAAGCCTTCGGGATGTATGGCTGAATAGCTGTGTACTACTGTTTTGTAAATAAAGGTTTTCCCCCAAAAAAAATAATAATAATAATAATATCAAACTGAATTTGTTCCCTATAGTATTGGCTATATCTAACAAGGTAACTAACCGGCTAATATGAGTGGTTGTCCCCTCATCGGTATGAATACATGTTGCCGTGTTGACACTAACGGGGTAATAACTTCAGCCAGCCGGGTAGCGAGGATTTTGGCATACATTTTGCCATCTGCATTCAATAATTATATTTACTGATACGAGCCTGGCTGCTCGGCGGGTTTATCTTTAAAAAAAAAAAAACGATTATGCTAGCTTCATCCCAAGACAACGGGGAGGCTCCTATCTGTGCCTGAAGAAAGGTGGTATGCATATCCGTTTTAAGTTCTTAAAAAAAGTTGTATATACTTCTAATGGTAGCTTATTGGGCCCTGGTGCTTTACCAGGGGCTAGACTGTTAATAGCTCCTTCTAGTTCTTCCATAGTAATGGGCTCCTCAAGTCTTTCTGCGTCTAATATATCTACTTTTTTACAATCAAGGCCCTTTTCCGCGGCCTGTATATCAGAAGGTTCACCCGTATAAAGTGTCTCATAATATCTGTGAAATACTTTTAATATCCCTTCATCCGTATCAGCCATGTTCCCTCCAGCATCTATTACTGGTCGAATTCTTTGGGCCGCTTCCCTTGATCACACCCTTTGTGCCAAACAGAAGCCGGTTGCCTGCCCATATTCATAGCTTTGACTCCTATTGATAACGTGCTTCTTAGCTATTTCTTCACTCCAGTGTAGGTTTATTTCAGCCTTGCACCTAGCTACATTCACCTGTATATCAGAGAACTCAAGTCCAGCCTGTCTCCCCTGCATGAGTATTTCTTCCGCTGCTGACAAATTGCCACATGATTCCTGTACAGCTGCCTGTAGCTGCTTCTGTTTATGTAGCCCAAAGCTCAGGGTTTCAACCCTGAAGCCCGCTTTTAGGGCATCCGACACTGTTCCAATCTGAGCCGTGTTTCGATTTGTAGCCAAGAATTGCTCGATGCACACTTTCATATGTGCCTCATATTCTCAATCTAGAAGCAACTTCTTATCAAATGAAAACATTCAAGGTCTAGTTCCAGTTTTAAACATGTTAAGGCTCAACACAAGAGGGCCATGGTCCGAGGAAATCCGTGGGTGAACCTTAATGTTAGAGCCTGACAATAACAGCTCGGATAAGAAAATAAATCCAGCCTTACCAATTTCTGGTGTGGATGTGAAAAGAAGGTATACCCGGGCTCCGACCCCCTCAGTGTTACCAATGCATCCACCAGGCCATGATCTGCTACCAAAGACTGCAGTGCCTTAAACACCTTAGTTTTTTTCCCTTTGTAAGACTTGCTACTATCATGTAGCAGCCCTGCCTCCAAATGTATATTTAAATGTCCGCATAAAATCAGAGGGGTGGGCCATGATGCAAATAAAATGCAAATAAAATAGGAGAAAAAGGACAGCCTTGGCGTATGCCTCTGGCGATCTCCACCCTTCTAGAAGTGTGACCCATAACTTGAATATGAGCATATGGCTTGTAATACATAGCCTGGAGGGCTCTTATGATTCCAAAGGGAAATCCTCTGTCCACCAGATTCCCCCATAGATATCGCCAGGCCACCCGATCAAAGGCTTTTTCAGCGCCCAAGAGGACCACAGCCAACTCTCTATCCACAGCCTCTCCAATATCCAAGATTGAAATAACTCGTCTTGTATGGTCTGTGGTCCCCCTGCCGGGTACAAAGCCATGTTGCCACTGTGATATAAGTGTGAAGATAGTGTTTTGTAACTGGGTGGCCATTATTTTGGAGTAAACTTTCACATCTGCGTTCATAAGTGATCTTGGTCAGTATAAGGATGGCGCTTCTGATGGCTTGCCCTTCTTAAGGAAGACAACCGTATCCGTACCCTGCCATGATGCGGGTGGAAATCCCCCTCTATATTGTATACCCATGAATAGGTCTTGCATAATGGGGAGTATTTGAAATGATAGCATTTTATAAACCTCTACTGGAATTTTATCTGGACCTGTAGCTTTCCCCAGAACTAGGGATCCCAGTGCTACCTGCACTTCTTCTCTGGTCATTTCTTGTTCTAATTCTAAAGCAGCTTCTGTATCTAGTCTTGGTAACATAAATCGCTCATATCCTGTTTCCCCCTGTTCCACCAAGCTTTCCTCCGGTTGATACTGCCTGCTATAAAATTCCTCAAATACCTCAGTAATTTCCTGTGCACCGGATACTAATCGTTTATTACTATCCCTGATTTTTAAGATATTGTTCCTTGTGACTTTCTGTCTTGTTCTTAAAGCAAAAAGCCTCCCCGTCGCCTCCCCATACTCATATCAGACCCCGGTGCGTCTCTAGTGGTTCTACCCTGACACACTGTTCTTTTGTCCCAGATGTCACTCCCCTAAGGCACACTTCCAACACATGTTCTGGAGCTGCCCGGCCCTTCAGACCTACTGGTCAGCCATACTCGACTCCATCTGCACTCTCACAGGTCTCACTTGGCTACGGGCCCGATTCACAGAACTAACTTAAGACAAAATCCTATACTTACTACTTTTGGTATTCACAGAAGTTAGGATTTTGTCTTAAGTTTGTCTTAAGACAGACTTAGGACAGACTTAAGTTAGGAATCTGTCTTAAGTCTGTCTTAAGCTTGTCTTAAGACAAACTTAAGACAAAATCCTAACTTCTGTGAATACCAAAAGTAGTAAGTTTAGGATTTTGTCTTAAGTTAGTTCTGTGAATCGGCCCCTACATTCCTGGGAGGCAGCTGTTTTGGGGATCTTTAATAGACCAAAAACACACAAGGTATAGGTCCGATACGCTGCTCTGTCCCTGCTTCTAGTTTTTTTTTTACAGATTCAAGTTTTTATTTATTTATTTATGTTTTGGAACTCTAGACAGAGGTCCACATAAAATCTTCCAAGATCAGCATTTGGTTCGTTATGAGCAATTTTGCAAGAAAATACATTTAATATAAATTCAAGAAACTTTAAAAAAAATTAAAAATGGTACAGCAGAATCTCTCATTTGGAGGATTATACATAGCATCAAGAAAAGCAGAAGAAGAGGAAATATTTAGTTTTAGACAAATAGGTCTCAACCATTTTAAACGATAATTTTTTTAACACCTTAAGTGCTGCGCCCGTCCAACGGCCGACGGCACCACGACCTCGGGAGTGCTGCCGTCGGCGATTGGACGTTCCAACTGCACCTGGGCAATGGAACGTCCAGCACTGGAGCTGGACGTTCCATAGCTGCTAAGGTGTTAAGCCGGGCAAACAAATAGCACGTTTAACATCTTGATTGTATTTGTAGCAGAAGGTACACTTTTCTGAAGAGCCATACCATTTTGATATCAGCACATTTAGAGGAAGAAGGTCCTGTCTCAAAAGAAACATAAAAACGACGCACGCCGTGGGGGATATTCCAAGAAACGAAAGGTTGGTTCTAAGTTGGTAGTGATTAATAAGAGGAGACGGACCCCTTTTGGCAATAAGGGCCTCTTTATCTAAGTCAAAGCTTAGATTCCAGGAGGCCAATTTTAGGGTCAATTTTAATTGATAGGTAGATAAAGTAAAACGTGCCAGTTCATCTAGTTTCAGGAGTTTAACTGCTGATCTAAAATTCTTTACAAGAATAGAGTGTACATTTAGGGGACCAAGAAGTTCTTTTCGGATCAGATATCTTAAGGTATCTGAGTCACCCTTGGCCAAACTAAAAACCCAGCGTACTACTCCAGCTAGACCCTGGACCCATGCACTGCGTAAACCAAATTCCAGTCTAAAGGCTGCAATAGTGCACGTAGTATTAACCGTACACAGTTTCCGTAAGATTTTTCCCTCTGTGATGTTTAAGAAGCCCCAACTCCCCATATCAAGTAGTTCTATGCCGTATAGTAAGGTAGCTGAGATTTTTGCTCTAAAAACCTCTAAAAGATGAACAAAATGCCTCTGGCCAGTAGATCTATAGAGGGTATTAAGACCCCTTTCATGGGACATGGTCTTCCGAATGGTATTGGTTATGTGGGCTTTCTCACTTAATGAGCTGGAAACTATTTTTCCCAAGAAAGTATAGGATTGGACAACTTCCAGACGAAGGCCCCCTAAATTCCATAAAAAGTTTCCAAATTTTTGCTTTTTTCTTCGAGCCATGCATATGACTTTACTCTTAGTTACGTTTATCCTTAAGTGATGGGATTCTGCAAATACGTGGAGCGCTTGTAATCGATTATTCAAACCCCTGGGGGTCAAATCCAGAATTAGTATATCGTCTGCATATAGCAGGCATACTATCGGTTTGCCCCCCAGGGACGGGGCAATACCATCACTCAAGGAAAGACATTGGGGAAGGTCAGATAGATAAAGTGAGAACAATAATGGGGCCAACAGGCACCCTTGTTTTAACCCATTGGCAGTTGGAATAGCTTGGGAGAGACCCCTTTCACCTCCCATAAGTATTCTGCACCATGTATCGAAGTGAAGCTCTCGAACCAGATTTAAAAGCTCGGGAGGCATACCTAGGCTCGATAGCTTTCTCCACAGCAGATGGCGATCCACCTTATCAAAAGCTGTGGAGAAGTCTATGAACGCTGCGTATAGTCTCCCTCCTCGGAGCTTGATGTACTTCTCCGATAAGACATGTAGCGCAGTCAGGTTATCTAGGGTGCTATGATTTTTTCGGAACCCCGTCTGCTCAAAGGGCAAAATATTGTTCTCATCGACCCACTTATTAATTAGTTGCAGGAGGCATTTAGAAAAAACTTTACCGACCGCGTCAAGGAGGGCAATCTGTCGATAGTTTTGGGGTAAATTTCTATCGCCTTTCCTAGAGGTATCAATATACTACCCTTCCAGGAAGGAAGGATTACAGAGTGTAGAAAACACAGGCTAAAGACTGGAAAAAGGATCCTACTCCAGATGTCACTATTCTGTTTTAGTACTGAAATAGGGAGCTCGTCAGGGCCCATTGCTCCAGATGAGCGCATACCTTTAATGGCCAGTCGATATTTTTTTCCGAGGGAGGGATAAGGTTGGAGTTATTCTCTTTTTCCCTGTTGGGGACTATTTCCTTATCATTTTCAGCATACAGGTCAGAGATGTATTCTACCCATTTCTGTTCTCCAATCGGGACGGGCAAGGATCTACGTCTATGACCGCAACCTTCCCCGATCAGAGACCAGAATAACCTAAGTTGGCCATTAACTACCGCCTCCCGCAATCTGATCCACACCGAGTCCTCGTTTTCCTTTTTTTGCTTGATTTTTAATCTTTTCCTCCTTCTTTTTAATAATGCGAGTCTCTGATAACCTAAAGGGCTGTGCTTCAAGTATTGTTCTCTTGTAAGTTTGTTTATTTCTACATTAAGTAACTTCAAAGAAATGGGAAGATTTTTAATGTGAGATTTCTTTTCTGGATTTTTAGCAACCAAAATTATCCTATTCATGAAGTTACAGAAGCAAATTAGTTCAGAACCCTTCCAGTTAGGCACATCAGCAACTGCAATGTCTAAATGGTGCTTAATACCCTTGATAGCTCTAGCGTTCCAGAAACATCTTCCACTATGGGCTCCAAAATTAACCAAATTACCATTCAGGCACCATTGATCTGAGAGAGGAAGATTTAAATTTAAAGAGATACTAATTATTTTATGATCGCTGAGACGAGTGTAGGTGACCGTAAGGTCCTTAAGGAGAATAAAAGTTGACATGTCTACTATCACATAATCTATGATAGATTCTCCCGTGGTGGCATTGTGCATATAATTTGCTGGCGTATCGGAGGGAAGCCTACCGTTCACCTTGACTCCATCTATTTCATATAGTTCTTTAAGAAGTAATTTCCCTCTCTTAGTTGTTTTTATATTCCCGTGAAAAAGTGCTTGAGGTATCTGTAGGGAATTTTCTTTATGTTTGTTACGAAAAGTTTCCAGACTAAAGTTGGATACTTTACAATTAAAGTCACCTACTATCATTATATGAGGTGAAACATCCTTTATCGGAAGTGATTTAATGTATGTGAAAATCCTAACTAATATTACGTTATGACAAACATCAGGTGGAATGTAGGCGTTTATTAGTATAATTGGATACATTTTTGAGTTAACCGAGTCAAATAACGTGACTGCTTGGAATAAATTACTCGAATCTATAAAGTGGGAGAAGTTCCAATGAATTTTGGAGGACAAAAGGCATGCTATGCCCCCTCTAGCATGACCTCTCCTAGAAGGACTTGCTTTTCCCTCCAAAACTGAGTAATCCTTCCCTATTGGTAAATTCTCTATACACCATGTTTCTTGAAGGCATATAACACTAAAATCTGAGGCGAGTAAAAGTGATAATTTTTCGGGGCAATTTCGTATTCCTGAAGCGTTCCAGGATACTATCCTGAGATCGTTGTTAAAGATACGGATGCGATTGCAATTTTTGAGAGGGTTTACTAGCTAGGATCCCCGGCAGCCAATTCCATTGATGAGCTGCCTCTGCGTGAGCACCTTGAGAGTGGACGAGAGGGGGATTAAAATATTCGACCTGCCGCCCACTTTTTGCAATGCTAATTTTTAAATCCTCAAAATCAGCAGGTAACATCCTTTTTCCAATTCCAACAAGAGAAGACCGAGGATTACCTCTTAGTCTATTAGTTAGGGGTTGTACCAAAAAGGCATCACATCTATCCCTTTACACTGGAAACTTTCAGTTTTTTGGAGTATAAGATTAACCACAAGCTTGGAATAAAATCTCACCCTTGTTATAGACCCTACTTCAGTGTTCATAATTTTTACTAAATCTATATCGGTGGTCTGCAACAGTTTCAAACCATCTGTCTCTTGGAAACATTGAAGGAGTGTGGATCTATTAAGCATAAAGTCCAAATCAAGTAGCAGAAAAAATCTAAGATACAGGTATCAATGTTATCCAAGTCAGTTTTCTTAGTATGCCTGATTGATTCTATGTCCCCTCCTGCGATATTAAGGAAAGGCCTGGCTGATAGATTAAAATTAGCTGGCTCTTGGGCAGCATGATTTATGGGTTCAGCAACAGGAATTATGTTAGCGGGGCCCATAGGAGGCGGAGCAGACAAACTCAGTATGGGCTGTGTGGGAAGGGGGGAAGACGGGATTTGAACGAATATATGACGTTATCCCGCATGAAAAAATCCCGCATACCATTAGTCCGCAAAAAAAATCCCGCAAATACCATTAGGCAGCAAACAAAAAAAACGCATACTTTTATAACGAATATGCCTTTAGCACGCACGCCTTTAAAACGAAAAGGCATGCATGTTAAATGTATACTCGTTTTATAAGTTGTTAAAGAAAGTAAGAGCACCATATCCTACACTACCTTACACTACACTCTAAAGTAGAACCCCTGCACCACCCACCCTTAACACACAGACCATTACCTATATTTACACTACCCAGCACGACCCCCCAACACTACCATAAAGCACTCTACTTCCCTACACAAACACTACAACACAACCTTTATACACTACAACAAGCATGACCCTACACAAACACTAAAATACTACCCTAAACTACTACACCCAGCATGACCCTACACTACACAAACACTTCAACACTACCCTACACCCAAAAACACTACACCCAGCATGACCCTACACTACTCAAATGCTACAACACTACCCTAAACCCTTAAACACTACCCCCTGCATGACCCTACACTACACTAAACCCTATGACACTTCCCCTAGCATGACCAAACACTACAACACTACCTAAAACCCTAAAACACTACCCCCAGCATGACCCTGTACCCCAAACCCCATACCTAACCCGAACCCTAAAAATACCCCTGTACCCCAAAACCCATACCTAACCCTGAACCCTAAAAATACCCCTGTACCCCAAAACCCAAACCTAGCCCTGAACCCTAAAAATACCCCTGTAACCCAAAACCCAAACCAAGCCCTGAACCCTAAAAATACCCCTGTACCCCAAAACCCAAACCTACCCCTGAACCCTTAAAATAACCCTGTACCCCAAAATCCAAAGCTACCCCGAACCCTAAAAATAACCCTGTACCCCAAAACGCAAACATACCCCATAACCCTTAATTACCCCTGTACCCCATAACCCAAACCCACCCTTAAAATACCCCTGAACCCCTAAAACATATACCCCAGCACCCCCAAACTTAAACCATATACTTACCTTACACTTAAATTTTAAAAACATATGCTTTTACCATTCATGCTTTTACAACGAATTTCGTTGTAAAAGCATGCGTGATAAAAGCATATAAGATATAATGACATGCGTTGTAATATTCTGCGGAATAAAAGTACTTGCGGGATAATGGTATGCGGAATGAAGGTATGCGGACTAAAAGTTGCGGACTGAAGGTGATGAACCATAGCCGAATATATGACGTTATCCCGCATGAAAAAATCCCGCATACCATTAGTCCGCAAAAAAAATCCCGCAAATACCATTAGGCCGCAAACAAAAAAAACGCATACTTTTATAACAAATATGCCTTTAGCACGCATGCCTTTAAAACGAAAAGGCATGCATGTTAAATGTATACTCGTTTTAAAAGTTGTTAAAGAAAGTAAGAGCACCATATCCTACACTACCTTACACTACACTCTAAAGTAGAACCCCTGCACCACCCACCCTTAACACACAGTCCATTACCTATATTTACACTACCCAGCACGACCCCCCAACACTACCATAAATCACTCTACTTCCCTACACAAACACTACAACACAACCTTTATACACTACAACAAGCATGACCCTACACAAACACTAAAATACTACCCTAAACCACTACACCCAGCATGACCCTACACTACACAAACACTTCAACACTAACCTACACCCAAAAACACTACACCCAGCATGACCCTACACTACTCAAACGCTACAACACTACCCTAAACCCTAAAACACTACCCCCTGCATGGCCCTACACTACTTAAACGCTACAACACTACCCTAAACCCTAAAACACTACCCCCTGCATGACCCTACACTACACTAAACCCTATGACACTTCCCCTAGCATGACCAAACACTACAACACTACCCAAAACCCTAAAACACTACCCCCAGCATGACCCTGTACCCCAAACCCCATACCTAACCCTGAACCCTAAAAATACCCCTGTACCCCAAAACCCATACCTAACCCTGAACCCTAAAAATACCCCTGTACCCCAAAACCCAAACCTAGCCCTGAACCCTAAAAATACCCCTGTAACCCAAAACCCAAACCAAGCCCTGAACCCTAAAAATACCCCTGTACCCCAAAACCCAAACCTACCCCTGAACCCCTAAAATAACCCTGTACCCCAAAATCCAAAGCTACCCCGAAACCTAAAAATAACCCTGTACCCCAAAACGCAAGCATACCCCATAACCCTTAATTACCCCTGTACCCCAAACGCTACAACACTACCCTAAACCCTAAAACACTACCCCCTGCATGACCCCACACTACTCAAACGCTACAACACTACCCTAAACCCTAAAACACTACCCCCTGCATGACCATTCATGCTTTTACAACGAATTTCGTTGTAAAAGCATGCGTGATAAAAGCATATAAGATATAATGACATGCGTTGTAATATTCTGCGGAATAAAAGTACTTGCGGGATAATGGTATGCGGAATGAAGGTATGCGGACTAAAAGTTGCGGACTGAAGGTGATGAACCGATTTGAACGGATTTAAGAGGAGAAAACGGAACAGCATCCGTAACAGGAAGAGCCGATGTCTCACACAACAATGTTTCTACCCGCAGTTCCTCAATTGGGTCATTGAATGAACTATTGAGGTTATTTTCAAAATTAATTTTCCTCCGCCTTTTCTTTGCAAATCTGCGCAGCTGTTTCCTCCTTTTTCCGCCATTCTTTTTTAAGTGCGTTACTTTTCCCCTGCTTCTAGTAAAAAGGAACATAGCCATACAACGGCGAACGACCACTGGTCCCTCGTTTGAGACATGGGTGGGAGCGGTGAAAAAATGGGCGGCAGCAGAGGAGGACGCCCTGAGGGAGGAGGAAGTGAAGGGACAGCGAAAACACCCCATATCCCTTGAATGGGTCACGCTGTCTCACCCGTTTGTGCTCGCCCACAAGCGCGATACCCCTATTGCTTCTCAATGTGCCGCCACAGCCCTGGCTGCATCAATGCCCCATTAGGGTATACATGACTTGACTCCCCCCTGTCTCTCCAGTCTCTCCCCCCTCCTCCCCACCTTCTTGCAGATGTGTCCTGAACAATGTATGCACTCCTGCTCCCCGGCTCGGTCTTCACCCCTCTCCCCCACACTCCCCCACTGGTTTTCCTCCTTCCCTTCGCAGTTTCACTGCTTTAGTTACCTGTCTTACTCTTCCCACACACGGTTCCCCATTCCTTTCCCCCTAGTTCCCCCCCCGCTACCACGATGCGTCAGACTCTCACGGACCCATGCCTCTGATATTCTCAACTTATGAATACTGTATACAGCCTGATGGTATGTTTGTACCAATGTCCATCTTCGAATGCATTCTGATGTACTGTTAACGCTTTTTGGTAAAAAGTTAATCAAAATATTTTTTTTTTTAAAAGAAAGTGTGCATTTATTTCCGATTTGGCAATAGCTTATTTAATCATTTGTTCGCCCAATAAGCTCTCAGAGCCTCCTTTATTTATTATTTGAACATACTCTGCCTTAAGTTCTGATAATTTACTAACTAATAAATCAGATTGTGCTTTATATTGTTTCCGGGTACGAGCTACAAACCCAATTATCTCACCTCTCACCTCACCTTGTGGAGAAGTGTGGCTCAATGATTTGAGCGGCAGACCCTGATGCAGAGGTCTAGCCTGGGACCAGGGTTCAATTCCCCGCCTCGGCGGGTCTTGGGCTCAAAATTCTACGGACCTGATAATTCTGATGTACTGTTAACGTGTTTTGGTAAAAAGTTAATCAAAATATTTTTTTTTTTAAAAGAAGGTGTGCATTCATTTCCGATTTGGCAATAGCTTATTTAATCATTTGTTCGCCCAATAAGCTCTCAGAGCCTCCTTTATTTATTATTTGAACATACTCTGCCTTAAGTTCTGATAATTTACTAACTAATAAATCAGATTGTGCTTTATATTGTTTCCGGGTACGAGCTACAAACCCAATTATCTCACCTCTCACCTCACCTTGTGGAGAAGTGTGGCTCAATGATTAGAGCGGCAGACCTTGATGCAGAGGTCTAGCCCGGGACCAGGGTTCAATTCCCCGCCTCGGCGGGTCTTGGGCTCAAAATTCCACGGACCTGATAATTCTCGCCTCGGTGCCTTTTCCAATCATGGAGTCCCACTCTGCAACTCTGGGCAATAGCTTGCTTAATCTATACAACGTCCCCAACAACGCTAAGGATGCCTAGCCTCCACCTTGGGGGTGCCCAGGAGTGGACGCCTCACAGGGAAAGCCAGGATGGGTTCCACAGCGGTATTCGTACAAGCGCCTTGAGACCCTTGCGGGTGAGTAGTGCGCTATACAAGTATCAATTTACATTTACCTCTCAAGGGAGCCTTAAAATTATCCCATACCACCTCGCGGGAGGCACTATATCTATTGCAATCAAAAAATTCTTGAGCCCATTGCTTGATATATGTGCAAAATTCCTCATCCATCAATAGCTTTTTATCAAATGACCATTAAGTCCTTTGCCTATCAGTCGTCACCCCCTTATCTCCTAGATTAGAGGATTATGATCAGAATATAATTGGAGCAGTTTTATAATGTCTAAATTACCTATCAGTAAATCTGAGGCTAAAAAGTAATCTAGTCGTACAAATTCCCTATGTGGTTGGGAGAAATATGTAAATCCGGGTCTCTTCGCTGTTTTTCTGCCCATACATTGCACAAGCCAAGGCTATCTTTAAGTGCCCTAATTGCCCTATAAACCTTTGACTCCTTTCTACATATTTCTGATTTTGGGTATTATACACATCCATATGTATATTAAAATCACCACACACTATCAATCGTTGGGACCAATTTGCTAGTACTATTTCCAGTTCGTCCCGGATGCCCGCATCATCCAAATAAGAGCCATAGATATTCATGACTGTCAGCCCTGTAGATAGTTCTACTATAGCCCAGCGCCCCATTTATCTGCTGCTGATCTCACTACCAGCCCATTCCGTTGTCTGGCATATATAGCAACCCCTCTGATCATGGTGGTCTGAAAAGAGCGTGCCACCAAGCAATAGCCTCTAATCTCTTTCTTGTAAACATATTACATCTGGGTTCAGTGTTCTAAGTATCTCATATACCCTTTCTCTTTTTTTCCTATCATTTAAGCCGCCAACATTAGATGAACAAATCCTGAAGTTATTCATATTTTGCGATATTTTCCCTCTTATCTGGCCGTTGCTGAGCTAATACCACGTAACTATTGTTTTGATTAAAAGCAGATGTTCTGATTTCCTTTATTCCTGTTTATTCCTCTTTTTAACCTGCCCTCAGCTTGCCCATCCCCCAGATCTTCCAACTCCCCCAACATCCAACCAGACCCCCACCTACCAACATACCCAGGGCTACCTCCCCCACCCAACCATGTGCCCCCAAACACCCAGCCACCTCCCCACCCATTACCCCCTACCGAGGCAAAATGGCAAATAGCCCTTGCGATGGAGAGAGACTTGTGCCTCTGTTACCCCCCTTCTTCTTGTTACAGTAGTGTTAACGGATATATATTTTTAGTTCTTGTTTTTAACTAACCGTATATCTATCTATATAGTACCCTACACATTGGTTTCTAGCGCATCCATTTCCTGGTAGCTCATGTTGTTATTGTTAATTGACATTTGTATATCGCTGAATCACCAACAGGTCTCTCAGTGCTAGGGAGGGAGATGGTGGGCAGCAAGAAGACACAGGGTTGATGCGTGAGTTTAAGCAGTGCTAAGTGATTCTCCGAACAGGATAGTTTTGAGCTGTTTCCTGAAACGAAGCTGGGAGGGTTCCTTACGGAGATGTTCAGGAAGCTCGTTCCAGAGCTGGGGGGCCAAGACAGAGAAGGCTCTGCCTCCTTTTGATGTAAGCTTATAACTGGGGCAGGATAGATGACCAGCCTTGGAAGACCGTAGTGTGCGGCCAGGCACATAAGCCTCCAGGCGTTCTTTAATATAAATTGGGGAAAGGCCATAGATTGATTTATGGATGATGCAGAGGCCCTTGAATTTCGCTCTCTGCCTAATGGGGAGCCAATGTAGTTTGTGTAGCAACGGGGTGGCATGGGATCTTCTAGGAAGCCTGAAGATCAGTCTTGCTGCATCATTTAGGACCACCTGAAGTCTGTTGGCTAGTTTCTGGGGGAAGCCCATGTATAAGGCATTGCCGTAATCTAACCTTGAAACAATGGTGGCCGAAACTATCATTTGTAGTGAGGTGGTGGTCTGATCAGACCAGTGCATGTACCGACCACTGAGGTGACTTGATTGGCCATTGAGAGCTCTGAGTCGATTTTCAGACCAAGGCTCTTCACGACCGGCACGGGGTAGGGGTGGGGCCTAGCTCCTGGGGCCAGAAGTGATCATTCCAGGAGGAGTTAATAGAAGGGATGACCAAGATCTCTGTCTTGTCTGGATTGATTTTCAGCGAGTTTGCTGACATCCAACTCACTGTAAATCTGAGCACATTTTGGACATGGGCTTGGGCGAGGGGGGTGTTGTGTATGCTGAGGAGGAGTTGAGTGTCATCCGCGTAGTTGAATATTTTACAGTCCATGTTGGCTAAAGCTACTATCAGTGGTTGCAGATAAATATTAAAGAGTAGTGGAGACAGAGCGGAGCCTTGAGGGACGCCGCAACTAAGCATGCAGTCTAGGTATTCTTTCGCTTGTACTTCTGATATAAAAAATCGTGTCAGACCGATGCTAATTATTTTTAATGAAGCTGGGTTTAGTAAAAACGCCTGCGCCCCCTTATTCTGGAAAGGAGTTATCAGTTGGAGTAGCTGCCATCTTTTTTCTACAGTGTGGTGGCAGTATTCAGGTCTTACAAAAAACTGAACCCCCTTTCCCTGCTGCTTCCTATCTGGTTGGGCTAGATCATATAGGGCTTGGTGTGCTAGAAAATTGTTTAAACAAATAAAAATAGCCCATGGCCTGATCTCAGTTTGACCTTTTTTGACTATCGGCTGTCTAAACGGAAACCTGTGAGCTCTTTGGATCTCAGTAGACCAGTTCCACATTGTTAGGTCCGGAAAGGCTTCAGAAAAAAGATCAATCAAAAATTTCTGGACATCTAGACCCTCAACACCTTCTGGAATACCTAATACTCTAAGGTTCTTGCAGCATAATCAGTTCTCTAAATCAACTAGTTTCATTTGAGTGTCATCTCTATGGGTAGTCATAGCTTTCAAGAGGGATCCTGAATTTTTGTGCCAGGAAGGCTGGGCTCAGAGCTGTGTGAAGGAGACAGGGAGATCTCCCACATCAAGCTTTTAGCTGACCCCGGGCGGGGTGCCTTCTCCTTGTATGTCAGTTCTTTGTGCACCATAGTAGTATCCAAACTTGTTTCATCCACATTTGAGGTATTCCATTGATTCCACAAGCTGGTTGCTGACCCCTCCAATGATCCAGATCTTGGCCCCCAATCTACCTCATCATGTCCAACTTGGTCCTCCTTTGATGAAACTGAGGGTTCTGAGAGTGAGTAAAAATTCTCACCTGAGTCTTTCTCCCTGCTAATCTCTCTACTGGTCTTTACTACACTACCTTCTTTCAGATCGTGCTCCGTAGAGAAATCCAGTGTAGATGCGTTTATGTCCATGTTTGCCTCACCATGCCTTGCCTCTGATGTATTCTGTTGTGGCTCAGAGATAGTCTGGCTAAGAATCAGAGCATGGTATTTTTCCTTGTTGGGATGTGTCTTATCTTGCCGCTTATACACGGCACCCCCAGGGTTTTCACACAATGAGATGTTCACTGGTGTATAGGTGTTATCCGAAATACCGGCATCAGCCCCGGCATTTGCCATTTTTTCTTGGGCCCCGATATCATTATCCTTTTTTGATTTTGTAAACATTTGTGGGACTTTTTTTCTTGAGTATGCCTTATGTTCTCCCCAATGCGTGTGGCTGCTCAAATCCCCTATTGTGCGCTCCAAACACGTTTTCATGTTAATTCTAACCTTCATTGAGACCTCTATTCTACTCCCGGCTTGAGAGCTCGTCTGACCTCGAGTCTTGCAGCCACGAGCTGATTTTGGGGCATGATGACACAGATTACAGTTGTACGGTGCAATTTGGAAAGAGACAGTGATTGCACCTTTTAGTTTATTAACTTTTTTGCAGGCGCAGCACTGTCAGAGATACCGTGTGGCAAAGATGGTGGCCGCTAGTCGGACGCTCGAGAGATGAGCTCCTCACTGAGCTCTCCTTCTTCATAGACTCTATTAGCAGAATACCTCGGCGATATACCGGGACATGGCATCAAACTAGGTATTTTGAATAGGAACTCAAAAAATCTTGAAATCCCTAAAGTGATAGTTGCTGCAGGAAAGGGAAGGGATTCGGCAGCGGAAGCGGGGGCGGCGATTGCTCTGCGCTCTTCCAACCCGTCTAACCGCTCACCTGTGTGGAAGGAAAAATGAAGATTACCCAATAGACGTCCTCGGCACTGAGAGGCACTGAGAGGCACAAATCGGTTGTCATCCACAGCAGCGGGAAGCAGGGGTGCGTGCCCAAACCGGACAACTCTCCGAGGCTGCTGCAGATAGGAGAGGGCTGCGTCCCAAGACATTTTAGGAACCCTGGAGGTGGTGCGTAGGAGAGACTCTGCCGGTAAGTGCACTGTGTTGTGGAGGTCTGCTGTGAGGAGGGACGGTGGAGCATACGGGTTGCAGTGATACACAGAGCCGGACAGCAGGAAAAACAACTAAACTTGCAGTGCTCTGGGTAAGCCTTGTGTTTGGGATTTATGGTTCGGGAGTAGAAAAGGAGCATAAATGGACATTATCTTGGCATCTCTATTGCCTTCATTGTAATGCACCATAGCAAATGAATAATTGGAGCAAATTGAATATGCTACAAAGTATACAATTGAAACTTTCAGCATAAATTTTCTACATTATTAGTGTCTTAGTTTTCCTAAAACTATTTTAATATAATGATTTTTAAGAATAGTTTGCATGTATGTACTTTTAAAATTGTGGTAGTAGGCCATGTTTAGAGTTGGACATTTCTGTGCAATAATCACTGACAAACATTACAATTATGTATTTACATGATATGTTATGCTAAGACCTAAGTATGAGTTTATTTTACTAAATAAGAAATGCTGAGTTTAGACTGCATTATATTGCCTCTTTACTGAGGCTGCATTATTTCATAGCCTGGTAATGAACTTTTGTTATGTTTCCTTGAATGTTGTTTATCTGCACTTTTTACGCAATATTCTTAAATTAATGCATACTTTCTCAGTACTTTGTTGTGAGTGAATTTATGGGAACTTGACTATTTCCCTTAATACATAAAGAGCAACAAAGTAAATAGGCACTTTGTCAACTAACCTGTGTGGACAAAATGGACAGTCATTTGTCAAAAGAAACATGGTAAAATATGCTGGTATATCAGTTTTGTACCTGGTGAGTTGGAGAATGGTCACATGATGATCAGACCATCGTACGGTGACAAATAATGTCACAAATAAACTATTTGACACATAAGAAGTGACTTTCCAAAGAGGAGGGATGGAATCTCTCTCTCTATTTCCTACCTACCCACTAGAGCGTCATACTTTCCCTGCCCTTGCCTTTTTTCCTTTGCTGATTGACTTGCCTGCTAGACAATTTGGAGCTGTCTGGTGAGACATCAGACTTGAACGTTCCAGATTTTAGCTTCATTCCCCTTGCCCATGCTAATGGACCTTTCCGCACTGGACTCTAATCTGTTCCCTTTTCCCTTGCTAAGAGAACTCATTTGAATAGACCTTTCACCTTTGCTGGTGATAGTAAACTCTAATCTGAACAATGCTCTTTATGGATTATTTTTCAGCAATAGATTTAGTTTGACTTGATGTGTGGCTTTATACTATGTGATGTAATACCCATGAGTGAACTGCTTGAAATGTTACTTATATGCATTGATTTTAGATTTTTAATACAATAACCAAATTATCTAAATTCTGTCTGCACTTTTTTTTATTATATGTGTCCTAATATTCTTTCCATAAAAACTGTGCTGACAATTACCTGATTTCTAATGCATTAGAGAGGTAGTCATAGGTCATTTTCAGAACATCAAGTTCTTTTGCTCTTGTTCTGTATAGCCACAGCAGAGCTTCTGGTATGCATGATTCTTTTAATGTTGAACTTCTTTCGGAGGTTTGGTCTTCCAATTGCAATACTCTATGTCTATAGCATAGTTCTGAGAGTAATGTATTTACATTTCATCACTAATTTGTAAGTGGGCTACTTACTATTGGTCCTCATTAGGTGGCCAACAGTTTGACACCCTGACTTCTTACTCTTCATTGCAATGAAGCAAGGTCCATCAAAAGACCAATGCCTCTGTGAATGAAGGGTAAAATCTGAGTAAAGTGACAACGCTGAAAAGTCATTGTTGGTCACAAAAATGAAAGGGGAAAAGAAAAGTGGAAACGCTTCAGCTGCACAACTGGTAATACAGCCGTAACAAAATATGGTGAACATTTTGGTTGACTGGGAAGAGCATTTTGTTTGTTTCATGATTGCAGAGCCAAGAAGCACAAAACACCACTCACAGTTAGGTGGTAGTGCTAAACAGTGGGAAGTCAAAAGTTTAGGCTGATCTTGATTTTGCGTAGATTGGATACAGAGACCATGTAAGTCTGCTGAAGAGTTACCTTCTCAGGTCTTGGGCAAAGAGATCTGTTTGCATTGGAAGGGCTGGGAGGAGGAGGCTGTCAGCTTGTGGAGCAGTTTGAGCATCACAGATGGTCACTGTTGTTGCCAAAGATTAAAGCTGGTGGTGGATGTATGCTATCACTGTTGGAGCAATAAGCAGGTCTCTCTGAAACTTTCCAATGGCAGTTGTCTCAGTCACTGTCGACTCAGAAAGCAAGCCACACTGGCGCATAGTCAATAGATCCTTGAAATGAAGAGGTAATTTTGCAGTCCTGATGAGCCTTAAACTTCTGTATCTTCACCTTTTCTTCTGGAGGAGTTCACACTGATGCCAGCCAATGGCCCAGGACCTGGGGCACCTCTTGGGGATCAAGAGTCACTCAAGCAGAGCATCAGAGCTGAGGCAAAACAGCAAGGATCCATTTGGTGCTGGTCAGCTGGGCAGTTTCAGGAGGTCTATGGAGGCTTGTTGTTTTTATTTAGGTTAGTAAATAAGTCTTTTTACAGAAATATCAAGAATTAGAAAACAAAATAACAGCATGTTCTATAAAGGTATTAATCTCTATTTTAGCTATGATCAGCATGGAGAAAGTCTCCAAAAATACATCAGTATAACAGAAAATTCACTCTCAGAAATAGCTCACAGTAATTTTAGACAAGAGTAGCACAGTCAAGTGATGCAGGGCCTGGCAGGGGGAAGATATGCATAGAATGATTCAAAAGCAATATCTTTCTAACTAGGAACACAGAAAAGTACAAAGCATGTTGGAAACTTCGGATGTTGAATCATCTCTAGCCAATCGGAATGGATCTTCCTATGATTCGTCGTTTTCTATCTTGATCCCCACGGTAAACATCCATGTCAACATGTTGTTATTTGAACGTTTCTACAGCGTATTCTCATGAGAACAT
Organism: Lissotriton vulgaris; assembly: GCF_964263255.1. Taxonomy (NCBI): domain Eukaryota; kingdom Metazoa; phylum Chordata; class Amphibia; order Caudata; family Salamandridae; genus Lissotriton; species Lissotriton vulgaris. The sequence goes on along the minus strand of NC_141687.1, from coordinate 1,599,667,231 downwards.
TTGCAAGCCTATTCTGTAAGTGTCCCAATGTGTGACAATAGGCTGCTCTATGACATGAGACATTAATAGCTAGCATGTCCTGGTTAGATCATGAGACTTGAATCCATAGCAACATATGTGTTCATTATAAGTATGTGCCAGAGGTAACTATCTAAAATACGATGAAGTAATATGGTGTGAGGAAGGAAAGAAATACATTTTGCAGCAAAGAGCACACTTCATGAAGATGTTAAGCTCTACAGTTCAATTGTAATGCTAAACCGGCATTAACAACAAGCATTTCTTTTATTAAAAGGAAAGGAAAGAATAACAGGAAATATTGAGGCCTAGATGTGAAAGAACAACAGAAATGGGAGCTTTCTGCAAAAATATGCTACCTATTCCCTTTTTGTATGTTTAATAAAATCACATTTTCTCGAACCTCTATATTGTTAAGATACATTTTTACATTGTGATGTGGTACATTTACATCATAGGGGCCTATTCTGATCTCGCTCAGAATGGCACCGAACGCGATCCGGCCGGAAAAAGTACGAAACGTATGCGTGTTTTCCGCCCGACTCGTACAGCTGTACGAGCTAGCAAGTACGATGCGAGCAACGTGAAATTCACCGACCGAGCCGTTTTGAGTCCGAACCTCTCTGTATGTCTCGTCCGTAAGCAAACTGTGCCATGCAATGGATGCAATTTATGACTGAGCCAGTAAGATGCATGCATCGGACAGCCGGTGCGAGCCGACGTCTCCGGCTCACAAAACATCCAGGAAGTTGCCTTTGGGGGTCTGTGTCGGACCCCCTGTCACCTGCAGCCTTACGACTCAGACACAGGGGGAGACCCAAGGGTCTCCCCAACACAGGCATGTACGGTGCAGATGGCACGACGCGTACCCACTGTAGGGGGAGCCCTTGTGCGAGATGTACCCATTCAGTCAATGGGAGCCCATGTACGTGTCATACGACCGGCTCCCATAGACTTTTATGGGAGTTCAACCGAACCGAGTCCAGCCGCATATGGCCGCATCGTACTCGCTCGGTCGGACTGCAGTACTACGGCTCGGTCGGAAAACACTCTGGATCTGGCTCAGTCAGAGAGCTTTTCGACCCAGATCAGAATCTGCCCCATAAATGTAAACTTCCTCAATCCCCGTCTGATGATTTTATTAACCATCACAAATGTAAGTATTGCATGTGAGTTCATTTAAAGGTACACTCTTTTCATCAGTTGAGTCTCGTCGTTTTCTTTTTAAGCCTTTAAATTTGAAAGAATTCATATAATCATCATTCATAATGCCCCTAAAACACAAATGCTTCTCATATAATTTCTTTTCCAACCATTCCTTTCTCTTGCAAAATATGGTGTTTATTTATAAGCTCCTTGCACTGCCGATGAGTAACTTTTTGTATCACTCCAGTGGTGCAGAAGCCTGCTCCATATTTAACAGGCAGCACTAAGCTACTTTATTGGACTTATTGCTGCTGTGTGAATATCGTTCCTCTTAACGCACTTTTCTATCTAAAAGGAACGTGCAATGGGTGTTGTGGGGGTGTATCCCACAACATACATGGCTTTTTGACACTGCCCCAGATTTATGAGAAATTGTAGCTCCGAGTCAGCACCAACAACTTACACCTCCCCAGGGCACAATGATGAGAAATATCTTAATTTGTCCTCGTTTTTCCTTTATTTATGTGTGCTGCATTCTGCTGCACACATAGAAAGAGGAAAAAGGCCCTTGTGATTGTTTTTGTGCAGTAAGGATTCCTTCCACTACAAAAACAATCCCCCCGCAATGCAGGCACCCTTAAAACCATAGTACAAAGGTGCCTGCAGTGGCGCACGGCAGCCCATTGTGCGCCAACGCAGGGGAATAGGACAAGAATGCACCATATCTGATGGATACGGTGCATTCCTTCCCTTTTCTTTTGCCATAGGGCAGCGCAGCAGGATGACATACGGCGCTGCCCTACAGCAAAAAATCATAAATGAGGCCCTTTGCATCTACAGCTCTAAAATAGGTGCATAAAGAAAAATTAAACGAAGCCCCAATATTGATTTTGACCTTAGAATAATGTTTAATATACCATTTCCTGCTACTGAAACCCAATTTCCAATTGGGACAACTCCATTTCCAAAATATTCATACAATCATGGTGTTTCCAATACAAATAAATCAGGTTCTAACCCTTAAATGTTCTTTGTAATACCTTCTATTTCCCTACTCTCATCAGTTACGTATGCACAGCAATGAGTTAATTTAAGCATTTTGCAGACGCCACCCTTTTGTACGAGTAAGATCTCTAAGGCAGGTTGACCTGTAAAACCATCAACCGTATAGCAATTAGTTCTGTATTTATTACAAGCAAGGCTTCAGATGTGCTGATTGCCATTTTGTCAACAACTGTTGACAACATTCTAATTTTATCACCATTTAGGAAGATGCCTAAAGGTGGAATAACATCTCCAAATATATCTCCTACTAGTCAAATTCCTGTGTTTGCACTGCGTTTCTGTCTGTGTGCTGGTGTTAATGTTAATGCATTTAAACTCTTCAATTGGTACATTTTGGGAATTAGTATCCCTAAATAGCAAATTCCCTACCAGTCAGCTGGAAGAAGGAAGTAAGCATTCTGTCCACACATGTAATAAACTCGTAGTATAGCATTTTGTTTCCATGTAAAATTTACCAAGATCCCCCTGTTAATTCAAATGTGTGTTTATAACTACTAATACCTACATGTCTAGTTCTTTTGGGTGTCCGTCTTCTGTACAAACACATTTTCCTTTTGTATTGACTGTGAAGTCTCAGCTTAGGGTAAACCATCTTCTATCTAAAATAATATTCTTCCTTCTTCCAAACATTCTTTAAGATGTTGATCTTCCTGTCAGTAGTTCTAGTCATGTTAGTGATCTTTCTTTTAAAGCCTTTGGGCCTTAATATAAGTTTTGGTGGTGCGGGAGCGGATGGCATGCCAACGCCACGCTACCTTACCGCCAAAACTCACTGCAGCTAATCCACCAGATTACAAGTATTTTGTGGTCTGGTGGCTGAGTGGCATGGTCATCCCGCAGAGGTGCAGTTTAAAGGCTCCTAATGATCCTTAAACTGAACCACCGTGGACGCACCAGTGCACACTCCTGCATGAGACAGAATGCACCATGTCATGCATTCCCTCCTGTGCAGGATCTGGGAGTAAAAAAAACAGGGGCCCACAACATGTGACCCCCCTGCATGCTTCCCGTGCACAAGGGAAAGAGGACCCCCTTTCTTTCCTCTCTGCCAGTAATTTCTTGGAATAAGAGCACCCATGATACCGCTGGCAGTGAGGAAAGTCGTAGTATGCTTGGCGGTGCCTCAGGGCACCACCATGAATATTGCAGCCCCAGACCACTGCACCAATAAAAGGGATCTCTCATCCCTGGCGGTAGAGGCAGTGCAATGGCAGTCTGACTGCCCTTGTCATAATAGGGAGGTCAGACAGCCGGTGTGCTGTGATTAAACCTCGACCTCCACCTCCGCACCACCATGAATCTGGTAGTCCATGGACCGCCAAACTCATAATCAGGCCTTTTATAAAATAATCCTACTCCATTGGTCACATTAAATAGGTTAAATTGTGTTTGTAAGCCTTCACACTATCTATGGGTCCTTATGGAAAGAAATAATACCAGGCTGTATCCATCTCCTTTGCTTGTGAGTGTATATTAATGTTCTCTATTAATCGTAACCTGGAAAGTATTAGATCATGGTTAGAATAGAAGTACTCAAAAAGTCTTCACTTATAAACTAATGACAATAGGATGCTGCAAGAAATAACATTAGATAAAGGCATGTGGTAAAAGAAAACTTCTTCTGAAACTGAAGTAAGTAAGTGTGCACATAAGTAATTATCTTTTGCATCCGTGGAGTTAGTGTATTCTTGTACTAACATAGAAGAAACATTACTAGAAAACCATTTTTCTTATAGCCTACAGAGGAGTAACCATAGGGATCTTCCCTAGTATTCTAAATAGGTGTGTTATTGATGGTTTTGATTTAAGCTCTGACTTTGACTTTGGCGTTAGGAAAAACCCAATTAGTACTATAGTGATCATTAATACTGTTATTATGAAAATGTAACCCATAAAATATTTACACCGATTTATAGTGCAACACATTCTCTGAGTCAGTTAAAAAACACTGAGGTCAATAGCTTGTAGCAAGTTTTAGTATGTATCTTCTTTGATACAGACAATCCTTAACCCTTCTCCGTGCTCTTCTAAAATGTTGTCCTATTCTTCTGTAACTTTCAACTTGGGCCTATGTTGATCGCCTTTAAAACAAAGAACTAAAACAACAAACATCTAATAAGCGTAATTCAAATAGTCTTTTTTCAGTTCCATTTAACTTCAAATCTTTCTTTAGATTATTTCCATCAGTCTCGTTTTATCTTTTTCTGGAAGGTAAATAGTTCAGGGTTCTCGTTGCACAAATATTCAAATATGACATTAGAAGCAGAGTTCACGTAGTATGACCATTCAGGTGCTGATTATCTGCAATAGTGAGCTTGTGCTCTTTTCGAGCTTCTTAGGTTTTGCTGATTTGGATGTATGCCACCTTAGTTGCTAGACTCAACCTCTTTGCGTATTATTTCACGGATTTGAGCTACTGAAGAACATCTCCTTGGATTTTAGTTTTTATAGCTTTATGGACATTCTGATTGTTGATTTGCTCTCCTTGTTCCAGTGCTGGTTCCTTTGCCTGGATCTTCTTCTTGTCTCGGTATCACATCAGTAGCAGTTATATTCCATGATTTGATCTCTGTTTCTTTTTTTGTTAGAGATCTCAAGGTCACTCTGGGCTTCTTCAGTTACTTGTACTCGACTTTACGTCAGTTGTTCTTCACCCCTTACTCTTCCAGTGGCTGGGCTGGTACCGGTGCTGTTGGTCTGGCTAGTCTCTCTCTTGGTGGTGCAATGCTCTTCTTTCAGAATCATAGAACAAAGGCACTTCTGCTGGATTACTCACTCTTTTAGTGTGGGAAGCGTGAATTCATTTTGGCACTCCAGCACACTTAACAGAAGTGTGTGTAGCTGGGATCCTCTGAAAGGGCTTTTTCACCTGCGTTCTAGGCAAAGTGCTTCTTGATCATGACCCAGTCACTAGGATTGAGGTCATGGTATTGTTCTTGATGCGGGTCTTGTGTGGCTGCTGAAACCTTATAAGAGGTTCAAAAGGGGGTGGTGATGGACGGAGCATCTGAATCAATCAAACACTCACACCCAGTCAAAAGATCTGGGTTTAATCCATCACCGTTCTTTAGCCCACTCTGTCACCCAGTTCAGACATGGCTATATGCAAATCAGTCTGACCCTGTGCCTCATGGGAACAGTCCAGCCCGAACTGCCAAGCCATGTCTTCCCTGGACCGGAAACAAGCTACCGAGGACCGGTTTCTGGCATTTCAGCCGTCTTCAGCCCGGTTTGCTTGAATCCAGTGGCAAAGTGAGCAAGGGACTCATGTCTGAGCATACCCTGCCACACTTATGGCGGCCAAAAGCGGTACAAAAGGGGGTGGTGATGGACAGAGCATCTGAATAAATCAAACATGCATACCCAGTCAAAAGATCTGGGTTCAATCCATCACCGTTCTTTAGCCCACTCTGTCACCCCAGTTCAGACATGGCTATATGCAAATCAGTCTGACCCTGTGCCTCATGGGAACAGTCCAGCCCAACATATAATATTCCATATTATATGGATGTGCCCTTGCTGAATGCTGCTTTTCAGGCTCTTCACATGAGCCCCAGGAACTGCTGCTCCTTACAGTGGCTAAAGGACAAAGGCAGGGTGCCATTGCTCCCCTATCCTATTTGCTCTTTACATTGATCCCTCTATTGAGCAGATATTAAATAATCAGGAAATCACCCCGATTTGTGTTAAGGGCTATGAGACAAATGTATTAGCATACGCAGATGATATTAATATCATCTAACCCTGGGTCGGCCATAAAGGAACTGGAAAACATGGAGGAAGCATATGGCTGTACTTCAGGATACTCATTGTACAATCCAAAAACCCAGATAACATGCACAGGTAACAGCCTTCTTCAGGATACTCAGCGGGTGGCCACTGCTACATATCAGGGGTCCAAGATGAATTCAAAGGCAATTACTCAGATTAATTTCAACAATTTCAACCCTTTGATCAGTAAGATGTCATCTGATCTGAGGTGCATGAATGCGCTACTCTTGTTTATCACCGGCAGAATTAATATCCTTCAGATGGAAATGTTACCTAAGGTATTATATATGTTTTGGTCCTCACTTATAGAAATTAAAGGATCTACATTGAAGACATTGGATTCCATTTTCATTAATTTTATTTGTCAGTACAGCAATGTTAGAAGATCCCTGAAACTTCTTACTCTCCCTCAGGGTTCGCTGTGGGTGGGCCGATCCTAACCTTTTGTTTATTGCTGGGCTGCACTTTTGCAACAGCTGAGCATACTTCTTTCTGAAAGGAACCCCAGTGAGTGCCCAGAAGGGCTTGGAGGCGCCCCATCTATTTACGAGCTCACAGTTGGGGAAGTGGCAGGGACTTCGGGGCCAGATATACAAACGTTTTTTGTGTGCGCAAATGGGTTTTATACCTGTTTGCGCCTGCAAAAACCTGTGGCCCATGTACTAATGCTATCTTGCGAGTCGCAAATCAATTTGCGACTCGCATAATAGGATTAGCGACTCGCTTTTAGAAAGGGGCGTTCCAAGGGCGTCCCTTCCTAATAGCGACTCCTCAAGCTATGTAAGAATGTTTTGCACCGCAATTGTGGTCGCAAAACACTCACAGTTTACCACCCTTCTCAGAAGGGTGGTAAAAGGGACCCCTTCCCATTTGTGAATGCATGCACAAATATTTTTTAAGGGCAGGAAATGGTCCTAGGGACCACTGCCTGCTCTAAAAAAATTAAACTGAAAAGTTTAATTTTTTTTAAAAATGCATCCCATTTTCCTTTAAGGAAAACGGGATGCATTTTAAAAAATAACTGCTTTATTTAAGTGCAGTCCCAGACATGGAGGTCTGCTGACTCCCTGGGAGTGCCAGCCATTCCAAATGGGGTTGCAAATTGCGACATCCTCATTAATGTGAATGATGCATGTAATTTGCGACCCCATTGGGAATCGCAAACAGTGTCTCAGGCACTCTTGTGCATCCCAATCAGCGAGTCGCAAATCAATTTGCGACTCGCATAATAGGATTAGCGACTCGCTTTTAGAAAGGGGCGTTCCAAGGGCGTCCCTTCCTAATAGCGACTCCTCAAGCTATGTAAGAATGTTTTGCACCGCAATTGTGGTCGCAAAACACTCACAGTTTACCACCCTTCTCAGAAGGGTGGTAAAAGGGACCCCTTCCCATTTGTGAATGCATGCACAAATATTTTTTAAGGGCAGGAAATGGTCCTAGGGACCACTGCCTGCTCTAAAAAAATTAAACTGAAAAGTTTAATTTTTTTTAAAAATGCATCCCATTTTCCTTTAAGGAAAACGGGATGCATTTTAAAAAATAACTGCTTTATTTAAGTGCAGTCCCAGACATGGAGGTCTGCTGACTCCCTGGGAGTGCCAGCCATTCCAAATGGGGTTGCAAATTGCGACATCCTCATTAATGTGAATGATGCATGTAATTTGCGACCCCATTGGGAATCGCAAACAGTGTCTCAGGCACTCTTGTGCATCCCAATCAGCGAGTCGCAAATTGCGAGTCGCAAATGCGACGCAATTTGCGACTCGCTTATTGGCGGGTCAAACATCTGGCCCTTATTGCTCCATCAATTGGAGCCTAATTATTTTAAGAAGGTGCAATTTAAAATTATCATCAATGCCTGGAAAATCAGGGGAAGAATCCGAAAGTTCATGAAAATTTTAAAGTATAGTAGGTATACACCACTTTGGCACTCAACGCTTTCCCCTGTGATTTTTTATGACGTGATGGGGAAACAATGGGAGCTACATGGCCTCACAAAGATTGGGGATCATTTACTATCAGATCAATTGCGCTCCTTTTACGAACTACAGAGGGATTACGGAATACAAGACACTTCTTATTTTAAGTATGTTCAAGTAAATGGTTTCTGATAAACGTAGATTGGGGTGCCCCTGACTAAGGTCCTTTTGCTCGAGGCAATTGATATGGCTTGTAAGATAAAACAGCTACATAGTATTTTGCTGGATCCCGTGCCAGATGATATGGAGTAGACCAAGTCAACCTGGGCTAGCAAACTTGATAATGCAGATATTGATTTAGAGGGCGCAGCATTTTAAAACAGTATTTAAGTTATACTTCACCCTAACCAAATTATTTAGCTGGAAAAAAAGGGAGACTGATAAGTGCCTCAGGTGTTGGATTGGCCCGGCCGATGTGGTACATATGTTTTATGGTGCAATAAGTTGTTACCATTAAACAAGCATTTGCAATGCAATAGGTCTCGCATTTGGAAAGTTTGAGCTATTGGTCTTGTAAATGACACATTTTATATTTATGTGTTGGTTTTGAAAATAGCTAAATTAATAGCTTTGTCATTTACAATGCCAATACTTTTAACTTTTGCAAATGTGACACATAGCAATTGTAATGCAACATGTTTTGTATTTACGTGACTTAGATGAATTGATATTACAAATAACAATGGCTTTTAATTTTTTTAAATAATTAATACTTAAATACATTTATTGTAATTTATAATGGCAATAGCGTAAACTTTTGTAAATACCTTTTGTGAAGATTATGTTCAGTGTATTTTATTGTGACGAAAATCCAAGAACAGAAGTGAAATAATAACGTCTTTTTGTGACATTTGTAATAAAGCTTTAAACATTGATAGAACATATTTGAACTAGTTGTTGTTGAATGGTTGCACTGATTGATGCTGTGGTGGCGCGGAGGGATGTTGTGGTGGCGACGAGTGATGCTGTGGCGTTCAGTGATGTTGTGGTGACCCTGAGTGATGTTGTGGTGCCCCTGAGTGATGTTGTGGTGCCCCTGAGTGATGCTGTGGTGCTCCTGAGTGATGCTGTGGTGGTGCGATAGATAGATAGAGGGCGATAGATAGATAGACAGAGTGACGGCGATAGATAGATAGACAGAGTGAGGGCGATAGATAGATAGACAGAGTGAGGGTGATAAATAGATAGACAGTGAGGGCGATAAATAGAGTGAGGACGATAGATAGAGTGAGGGCAATAGATAGAGTGAGGGCGATAGATAGAGTGAGGGTGATAGGGCGATCGATAGAGTGAGGGCGATAGATAGAGTGAGGGTGATAGATAGAGTGAGGGCGATAGATAGAATGAGGGCGATAGATAGATAGATTGATAGATAGAGATTGAGGGCGATAGAGAGATAGAGTGAGGGCAATAGATAGAAGAGTGAGGGGAATAGATAGATAGAGTGCAACAGATGTGTGTGTTTGTGTGTGTGTGTGGTTGTGTGTGTAGTTGTGTGAGCGGTTGTATGTGTGAGTGGTTGTATGTGTGAGTGGTTGTATGTGTGAGTGGTTGTATGTGTGAGTGGTTGTATGTGTGTATGGCGGTGGGGTTGTGTGTGGGGTTGTGTGTGTGGGGTTGTGTGTGTGGGGTTGTGTGTGTGTAGTAGTGTGTGTAGTTGTGTGTGTGGTTGTGTGTGTGGTTGTGTGTGTGGTTGTGTGTGTGGTTGGGTGTGTGGTTGTGTGTGTGTGGTTGTGTGTGGTTGTGTGTGAGATTGTGTGTGTGGTGTGGTTGTGTGTGTGTGGTTGTGTGTGTGGTTGTGTGTGTGGTTGGGTGTGTGGTTGGGTGTGGTTTTGTGTGTGTGTTTGTGTGTGGTTGTGTGTGAGATTGTGTGTGTGGTGTGGTTGTGTGTGTGTGGTTGGGTGTGTGGTTGTGTGTGGTTGTGTGTGTGGTTGTGGTTGTGTGTGGTTGCATGTGTGGTTGTGTGTGTGGTTGTGTGTGGGTTTGGGTGTGTGGTTGGGTGTGGGGTTGGGTGTGGTTGGGTGTGAGCTTGTGTGTGTAGTGTGATTGTGTGTGTTTGTGTGGTTGTGTGTGTGGTTGTATGTGTGTGTGTGTGTGTGTGTGTGTGTGTTTGTGTGTGTGTGTGTGTGTGTGTGAGCGGTCAGAGAAGGATGTATGTGGAAGAGAGCAGCAGATCAGCACAGCAGAAGAGAACAGGGAGTTAAAGAAGGAGGTGGGTGGAAGAGAGCAGCAGATCAGCACAGGAGAAGAGAACAGGGAGTTAGAGAAGGAGGCGGGGGAAGGGAACAGCAGATCAGCACGGGAGAAGAGAGCAGGGAGTTGGAGAAGGGGGCGGGTGGAAGAGAGCTGCAGATCAGCATGGGAGAACAGACCAGGGAGTTAAAGAAGGAGGCGGGTGGAAGAGAGCAGCAGATCAGCACAGGAGAAGAGAAGAGAACAAGGAGTTAGAGAAGGAGGCGGTGGAGTTGTAGGGTGGAGTTGTAAGGTGGATTTGGATTTGGAGGGTAGAGTTGGAGGGTGTATTTGGAGGGTGAACTTGTAGTTGGAGGGCGGAGTTGTAGTTGGAGGGTGGAGTTGGATTTGGAGGGTGGAGTTGGATTTGGAGGGTGGAGTTGGTTTTGGAGGCTGGATTTGGAGGGTGGAGTTGGATGGTGGAGTTGGATGGTTGAGCTGGATGGTGGAGTTGGCGGGTGGATGAAGGGCCAGAAATATTGGGGCAGATTCATTAATTTGGTAAACAGTGTGCTTCTGAAGGGCCGATAGGGCTGGGACAGAGTTGGTCATTCGTGAGACAGCTGATTCTTCAAATGAGCCGTTAATATTGGTGCAGAGTCAGTGACTTGGGCGAGAGGATGTTTCTAAAGGGCTGGTATGACTGGGACAGAGTCGGTAACTCTGGAGACAATTTGGTGCTCCTGAAGGGCTGGTAATATTCGGGCAGAGTGAGTGACATGGGCAGAATACGGCTGTGACAGACTCAGTCACTTGTGAGACAGTCTGCAACTTCTGGGGAACCCAACGGGGTGAAGCAGCCAGCCTCAGAGGCCGTATGCTGACATATTTGCTAGCACAGTTAAAGGCAGAGGAAACTGACGACATAGCATGGGGAGCAGCAGCCTTTGATGTGCCGGCCGGCCATGCAGTGAATAATTAGGGGCGGAGAAATGCCGGCCTGAGGCCGAGCGCAAAGCAACAGATGGCATTTCTCCTCCTCTAATTATTCTCTGCATGGCCGGGCGGCACATCAAAGGCTGCTGCTCCACATGCGCCTCGGGTGCGTCCATGCAGGAAAATAGTCAGAACGAAATAGGAGATGACGATATGAGCTATCAGCATTATAAAGGGTTATCTTTTGTTTTGATTTATTTATACATTTTTAATGAAATGTATTATTTCTGGATTGGTTCTTAATGCGGCGAGGCTCATTTATAAACCCCACGTGATAAGGCAACACCGACCCTTGAAGAAGTAAGCTTGTCAAGGGCGGGGAGAGGATAATGGGGGCTCAGCACAGTTAATTTGCTGATGAGGGAAACTGGCCAAAAGATTGGAATACTAATGGAGGCCAGACACAGGTTGACTGCTGTTACGGGATAACGGCTGAATGAGTAAAGTTTGGGTGAATTACTCTCATAACTGGGGAGTAAGGCATGACTAGTATGAATGAAGCCACAACTCAGTGCACATAGATGAACAAGCACATTGAGATGAAGTGATTTGCATGGCCTGGTGGCCGTGAAGCCTTTGAAGCTCTCGAGAAAATCCAGAAACACCAGGGGGGCGGAGATTGCCTTCAAGAAACGATTCATGGTGTGGTGTCTACATGGGCTGAGGATAGTAGAAATGCAAGTCACGGCCTACGGCCGTGAAAGGTGAAGTGAAGAGCAAGTCTGTGTATTAAATAAAAGAGTAGCCCGCAAGTAATGTGAATGACAAAGAGGGTGAGTGGGTAGTTTGGACCCTAAGCACTTTAAGGCGAAAAATCTCAAGGAGCTGAAATTTAAACAAGTTGCGATGCGTGGGCAGAGAGAAGGCAGGCGCTGGAGAGGGAGGGGGTGGGCAACTCGAGCGACCATATGGAGAGGGAGGGGGGTGGGCTGCCTGCTGGGAGAAGCTTGTGTGAGGGAGGCTGAGCTGGCTGGGCTGCCTTTGATGATGGAATGCGAGCTCATAAGTTGCGATGCGTGGGCAGAGAGAAGGCAGGCGCTGGAGAGGGAGGGAGTGGGCAACTCGAGCGACCATATGGAGAGGGAGGGGGGTGGGCTGCCTGCTGGGAGAAGCTTGTGTGAGGGAGGCTGGGCTGGCTGGGCTGCCTTTGATGATGGAATGCGAGCTCGTGCACGAGGAGCTTGTGGTCACGTGATTCTCGTGAACTGTTGAAAATCTGCTTTTGGAGAGCCTTTTGAGAGCCTTGGGCTTAAGTAGTGGTTTAGCTGCATTAGACTCGCACATTCATTCCTTGCGGAATGGAATAGGCGAGACCTAAAAATGGTTTGGAAAATTTCCGGGAGAAGGGTACTCTGCAGAAGGGTGTGTCTCACTCCTTCCCTGATGCCAATAGGACATGATAACAGCAGCCCGCTAGACTCAAGGCAGACTAGCTTAGTTTTTATATTAGTTACAGTCAGTCAGTCAATCACTTTTATTCGATTTTTGAAAATCATAAAAAGACACAGGGTACAGATCATAAAATACAACAATAAATATTTCTACATAATATATCATATATCCGACCAACAAATTTCATCAGTTGTTAAGAGATGCATATACACAAGGTATGCATCGTGCTAAATTGGCCTGAATAAAAAATGTATTCATTCAAAAGATTTAAAACATTACAGTATACTAAAATATTTTTAAAAATTTCGTTTAGGATATGTCCTTGTCTTCCTTTGTTACGTCTTTTGTTTATACGGGCTCCTGCTACTAGAAAGTTTGCAACATGAAAAGTTATTCGTGCATTGTGCAAAAGTTGCAAAAATAGGAGTGCTGCCCTAACCTGTGAAAAGCCAACCTCTCGAAGGATTGGTAAAAGGTATTTTTTCCTGATTTGTGCGTAGTGATCACAGAACATAATAAAGTGTAAAGTGTCCTGAGGTGAGAAATGATCACAATCACAAGGGTTTGCATTATCAGGTGTATCCCATCTAGTGTAGGTCCCTAACAAAAAGTGTATCAGGTTTAAACGGAACATAGTTAAAAGAAAACGGTGGAATGGTTTATTAACAAAGATCAGGTAGGGTTCTGGGCCTGGGACAGTGATAAGGGCATAATTTCTTCTCACAGTGGATTTTTTAAGTTCTATTTCCTCCCGCTCTGCTGTAAAAGTACTTATCAATGATGTTTTTATCATCTTGACGTCTTCCTTTTGAATGCTATCGGGGGAATCAAAAAGATCAATGCGTGCCACCTGAGATAACATAGTTTTTACGTAGGTCAGCCATGGGATCTTTAGGGCTCCATCCATGGCCAAGCAGTCTTTGAGGATTTGATGGTTTAAAGAAATCTCCTCATTTAGCCAAGTTTTAACCAAGAGATAACAGGAGCAGATTTTATGAGGTCTGAGACAAACCCAGTGCCCAACTCTGAGTGGATGGTAAAAGTGGGAGTAGACTGGGGGACGGAAAGTAGTGATCTAAAAAATCTATTTTCCGCCCTCTGGATGTTAACTGGGTTGGTATATCCCCATATTGAGGCTCTATAGGTGGCGATTGCTAAGCATTTAGCATTATATACTTTGAAAATAGCTTCCATTGGACGTGACCCCATTCATTTGGCGAAATTCAAAAGGGCTGCGGCGGATCTGGTGACTGCATTTGATTTGGACTTGTGTTGAGTGCCCCAGTTTCCTTTATCATCAAAGATCATGCCCAGGTAGGTAAAGGAAGAAACCCTTTGTACTTCCTTTCCTGTACAACTGAAAGTTATAAGTTTCTTTTTCCTACCCTTAAGCCCCGTGATCATGACATGAGATTTTTGTGTATTTTTTTTTCAAATCTAACTAGGTCATAAAATCCCCAAAGGAAGCCAATAACTTATTAAGGGCCACACCCGTTCGGGCCAGTAGGACTGCATCGTCCGGGGATGTTAGTCTCTCCTGCACGCGGGACGTCAGTCCCCAAGGTGGAGAGCACTGGCTCAAGCGCATTTATCTATAAGGTGAAAAGGAGAGGGGCAAGGATACATCCCTGCCTCACCCCTCTCTGTGATTTGAAAAGTCCAGTGCATCTTCCATCTTGGGTTACTCTAACAGAGGCCTCTAGCCCCTGATGGAGGTCTGCTAAAATTCCCACCAGAGGTCTCTCCATACCCATTTCCAGGAGGACTCCCCACAGCCTTGACCTGTTAACCAGGTCAAAGGCTGAGGAGAGATCCATGAATGCCATGTAAAGGGCCCCTTCTTTCACTGTTGTATATTTACTAATTATCAAGTGCAGATTTAAGCACTGATCCAGTGTACTTCCTTTGGGTCTAAATCCGTATTGTGCATTTGATAGAATTCCCCTGCCTTCTAACCACGATGTTATCCTACCCAAAATGACTCTGCCCAAGATCTTAACGGCAGAGTCAATTAGGGAGATAGGTCTATAGCAGGCTGGATCACCCTTTAGGCCCTTCTTGAAGATTGTTATGATTATTGATTTTGACCAAGATTGGGGAAATGTATTTTCTCTCGCACAATTAAACACATTTGTCAAGATCTTAGCCCAAAATTTGGGTGCCGCTTTATATAGATCCGCAGGGACCCCATCAGGGTCCGGTGCCTTATTCTTAAGTGTATCATTTATCGCTTTTTCTATGTCCTCAGGTTCGAACATTTTAATTAGTTCCATATGAGAATGGGTAAGACAATCCTGCATGTGACCAGATGTAGGCTGACTATAGATATTGCCAAAATGGGACAGCCACTGCTCATTGGGTATAACACATTCCGCGGCCTGATTCTCCACCCCTGAAAAATAGGGGTGATTAATCGCCTCCCAGAATTTAGAGCTATCCCGGAGACCTCTGCTGATTGAAGTTCATTCAATGCTTGTTGCGGGCATGAATGGCCTGTTTGTATGTCTTCCTAAGTTGGGCTACATTTATTTTATTTCTAGGTATCTCTTTTAATCCCTTTAGGAGGGCGGAGTGAGCCCTAGAGCAGTTAGTATCAAACCATCGTTTACCTCTCTGGCCCCCGGGTTTGGCTTTAAGTGTTAGGTCGTTATTTACTTGCTGGCATATTGAGTTAAAAGCCTGTACCATACTACTATTAGAGGCAAGGGGATCTAAACAAATGCCAACCTCGTCTTCGACCTTTGCTAATACCTCTTTTAGAAAGGTGATCGGGGTCACATTAGACCATTTCAATCTTCGGCCCTGGTCCTTAATTATCAAATCAGTCACACACCGCGTAACAGAATCTTTAGGATCTTTAAAATCAAATAACCCCCCCTCTGTAACCTCAATACCACGGGGTTATGGTCACTAAAAATAGAGTCTACTACCCTATAACTTAAGATAGAAGCCAAAATAAAGGATGATATAAAAATATAATCTATGACCGAGCCTGTGTCTTTCCCTTTGAACGTTGAAGGTCTAAAACCTATTGGACAACAACTCGATTCATAGAGATCAAATGAGGCCAAAAAATTCTCCAATACTTCCCCATATTTAGTATGCTCTAAGTGCGTGATGAGCGAAAAAGGTGGGCCCCCTTTATCTTCCGAAATGCAATTCAAGCAGCAAGGGTAAATATTGAAGTCGCCCATGAGAATAATCTCAAAACTACTTTTAATTAATTTATAACTATCCAAAAATTCCTCAAGTGATGCTATGAGTTGGTTTGTACTGACAAATTCAGGGGAATTATAAAAATTGATGAGTAGAATGGTGAGTGAATTTGACACTAACAGTTCTACAACTAAAAAATGCGGAGAAGAGGTCTCTAGCTGTTTAACTTTCCCTTTCAGGTTAAGTGAAAGTAATATAGATAGGCCACCCTTTGCTCTGCCCGACACACTTGGTAGAGCAGGAATATTAAAATGGACAAACCCATCTAAATCAAATCTTTTGGCTATATCCCACGTTTCCTGGAAGGATATAATATCGAAAGATGAGATGAAACTCAGCCAATTCTCATCTTCGCTCTTCGATCTTAAGCCTGCGATGTTCCAACTAAGAATCCTACACATCTTCTTACATATCAAAGGGGAAATCTGGTTGGTATCTTTTGTCTTGTGTAGTCAATCCGAGTTGTCTGTGAATAACAATGGTGCAAAACGGTTGGATAGGGAGACACCCTCAGGCTGTTTACTATTCAGGGTCAGTGTCGATATCGTGAATGATGGTGAGTGCCAAAGAGCAGGAGCTGAAGCCCCGCTCTTATGTTCCATGGCACAGTGGCATGGCCCTAGAGTAGGTGTAGTTCTATTCCCAGCTACCTTCTGCAAATGTGAATAGGCCTTCATATTACCCCGCGGGGGATAGAAATACCCCAGTGGGAGCGGTCTAATTCCATTATTTATAATGGGAGACCCATCCCAGAAAAGTTTATCTGCCACTTCTTTCTCTGAAAAATTGATGACGATGCAGTCTACCACAATGTTCTTCTCCCCATGTCCCAACCACCCCACCCTTCTGGCCATGATGATTGAACGGGTTATATCATGTTCACCACTAGAATATTGTTTACTCCATTCCCTAGATTTGTCTAGTAAGTCCCTGGTGGACTCTTTCTCCTTTTGGTGTAGAGATGGAACCCCAGTTATTACTGCCACAAAGGGGACCGCCTCAGGTGGTAGATGCAACCTAGCGGTGCTGGGAAAACTAAGGGTAGGTGGAACGTGGGAAGTATTAGGACGTGCTGCGGTGGTCACATTTGTGGCTGGGATGGGATTGTGTTGTGACGATGACTTACTAATACCAGATTTAGCCACCTTATGAGGTAGAGTTAATGGTTGGGTGGGTGGGGCATGTGTAGGTAGCAGGGGTGCGTTTGCAAGAGAGGGTTGTGTCGCAATGCATTCCATGGACTCCAGATTGTGAGTCTCATTAGTCTTATTATTGTTTGCGGAAAATTGATCTCTTGAGCGAAAATCATTAATAAATAAATCAATTTTCTCACATCTCTTTAGTAGCCCGGCCAAACAAGTATTCAAACAGTCAACAATGTCTTTTCCAGTTTCTTCCAGTATTGGTTCTAGTCGGGCATTAATCAATTCTTCCAGTTTATCCCCCATAAGTGAGCAGATGTCACGAACAAATTCCTGGTGAAGGGAAGCTGGAATGCCTTTCCCCCCATTCTACCCATTTTTCTTGGGCTTCTTTTTGGTTTTATTTGGTGACACATTTGGCTCTCTAGACACAGTTCTGGGGGATCATTAGTCTCTGAGTCAATAACAGGAGATGCCTCGACCAAGAGACATTCAGGGGTTGCCTCAATGGAATGTGAGGGGTCAATGTTAGATGAGTCAGTGGCCTTTCGCAGTTCCAATTCCTTTTCGGCGTTGGCTATTTTCTGGTTAATAGCGCCAACCGCCGATGTAAGATATGAAATAATGGTATCTGCCTTACGGGGTACCTTAGCGTCTTTAGCCCCCTGTCCCTCAGGCCCCAAATGTTTGCACTTACCCATTACTTCGATCAATGGGGGTGGCCCAGCCCGGCCTCCTCTGGCCCCTGACGGCCACAGACGGCCCGCCCTCTGCCCGGGCTCCGCCGACTCCGCCCGCGTGCGTCCCGCGTCGCGGGAGGTGCTGCTGGTGTTTATGCACCTCCGGCCGGAAGCTGCAGGTCTCAGGAGGCGGCGTCCCGGTCCCGGTCTGGCAGGGATGCTGGAAGGTGTAGTTTTGCGAGGCTCCTCCCCACTCTGCGGCCGGTAGCACTCGGCGGCGGGGGAGAGCGGTAGAAAGCGATGGCCCCAGCGAAAGTCTCCGTGCAGCAGCAGGAAGCTCCAGGTAAGTTGCAAATATTGCCCCCAGACAGACAGCAGCAATGACCCCCTATTCTTGGAAATAATGGCCATCTATAATTAATTGATGAAGTTTATGCACCTCCGGCCGGAAGCTGGAGGTCTCAGGAGGCAGCGTCCCGGTCCCGGTCTGGCAGGGATGCTGGGAGGTGTAGTTTTGCGAGGCTCCTCCCCACTCGGCGGCCGGTAGCACTCGGCGGCGGGGGAGAGCGGTGGAAAGCGATGGCCCCAGCGAAAGTCCCCATGCAGCAGCAGGAAGCTCCAGGTAAGCTGCAAATATTGCCCCCAGACAGACAGCAGCAATGACCCCAGTTACAGTCGCTAGACTACTTTTCGTATCAAGATGGAAAGATCCCGATCCCCCAATGTTTCAAGCATGGCTGGCTCGATTAATTGCTATCTACAATCTAAAATGAACCTTATATGATTGTAAAGGGCGACAAGCCAGGAAGTGGGGGGAAAAGATTTGTCTTCCTATGTCGAACTTGTTAAATAGGGACCATAATTCAGGAGTTTGATCGCACTTTTTAGCTATATAGAAATTCCCACCTATTCTTGGAAATAATGGCCATCTATAATTAATTGATGTATTAATTTATCTATTTGTATTAATGGCACAAGCTTTTTCTTTTTGGTTTATATTTTAGCTTTTTGTGTGAATTCTCAATCTCACTGAATGAATTTGGTATTACCTGTATATTGAATATTGCATTTATTCAAAATGCTACTCTCTGGTGAAATTAAAAAAAAGGAAACAACAAGGTATCCGGTAATACTGGTCTCCCATCTGGCAACACATAAATGTCGTTTGAATTTTTCTCACAGCCTGCTTTTACCCAACTATTCTGCTCTGCCTCTGACATGCTTTCCTTCACCCACTTCAGTTTATCCCATATGTCAGTAACTTTCATCAACATTGCAAAAGAACTTGCTGCTTCGGACTCACATGTGAAATTTCTATTGCTAACAATGAATAATAAACACAACAAGATGATGGGCGAGGTGCTGAAACTTCTCAACCACTGACCCGCTGTCACAGATCTGGAATTAATCCAATGTTATTTGCTCACTTTGCCTGCCCAATTTGGACCCAGCAATATGCAAATCAGCCTTGACCCTGTTCTCATGGGAACAGTCCAGCCGAACTGCCAGGCTAGGTCCTCCCTAGATCAGAAACAGGTATCCTGAATGCAGTGGCACAGAAAGCATGGGAACCACGTGAGGGCATATCCGTGGCCACTTAGCATGAACATAGCAAATACAACAAGATGATGGACAGAGTGCTGAATCTTTTCAACCACTCACCCCCAGTCACAGATCTGGGTTTGATCCATTGTTCCTTTCCTCACTATGCCACCCCAGTGTGGACCCAGTCATATGCAAATCATTCTTGTCCCCGTTCCTCATGGGAAGAGTCATGCCTGAACTGTTAGCCGAGGTCCTCCATGGATCAGAATCAAGCCTCCTGTGACGGAATCAGGGTATTACCCCTCATCAGCAAGGCTATCTTGAATCCAGAGGCACAATGAGCAAGGGACCCACGTCTGGTCATACCCTTGGCCACTTAGGACAAACATAGCAAATATAACAAGATGAAGGACAGAGTGCTGAAACTTTTCAACAATTCACCCCCAGTCACAGATCTGCATAATACCTGGCTACTAAGTCAGCATATCGGATGACCAAGGCAACGTATCTGCTAACTCCTTGATGAGCTGAACACTTCACCACAGCAATTTTTCCTGGTAATTGTAAAGCATCTAACAGGTCCTTGACGTATGTTCTATTTTTGATTGGGGTACCTGAGGAAGTGAGAAAACACCTCTGTGACCACAATTTTCCAAAATCATGGTTGACACCAAACCCAAACTCGCTGTCAGTTTATATGGTGACTCTAGTCTGTGTAGGCAAACTGCTGGCTCTAGGAAGTAAAATCAGTTCACCAACTTGGGCAGAAAAAACTTTCTAAAGCCATGAGGCTTTGACCACATCATTTATGGTGCACACAGCACATGGTGCTCTAAGTGTATCATCATTTCCTCTCACACGTGAGCCATCTCCGAATTATCCACAATCAGGGGTTCGTCCTTAATATCAGGGCTGTTTTGGTGCACAATTCCGCGACATCTAGACAAGCAAGTTCACTTTCATCACAATTTTCGTCAACATTTCAGGTAAAAACATTGAAGAGTTCAGCACTGTTCATAGTTTCAAAACAATATTGTTACAAGAGTGTATATTCTGTTCATATTGGCGCAATTTAATATGGGTCTTTGTTCTTGTTAACAGTTGGTCCACAGAGGATGGCACCATGACAGTTAAAGGGTATCCAAACAGTATGTTCTCATTCTTTTCCAAACGTGCTCACCACAGTTAACGCTTTTACGGCAACTGGAAAGACCTTTTGCAACAGGGTCAAGGGTGGTTTAAAAATAGACAATAGGCTCTCAAGATACTACATGTGCTTCAGTTAAAACCGAGAGAGCGCACCCATCTCTCTTGCTGAAAAAGAATGTGAATTATTTTGTATAATCTGGCACTCCTAGTGCTGGGGCATGGCACAATTTGTCTTTCAGCTCTGGGAATGCTTTTATACATTTGATGTCCCATGGAATTGTATCAGACATGTCTCTGTGTGTCAACCTCAGAAGAAGTTTGGCAACGAAGAAAAGTTTGGTATTTACTGTCTACAGTAGACAACCATTCCCAAAAACCTGCTGATTTCCTTCTGAGATTGTGGTGGGGTGGATTTCTTTGCAATTTTGCTGCCGCTCTCTCTGGTGACACTTTCATAGCTCCTTTCACAATAATGTGCCCCAAAAATAGAACCTCTTTCTAACATTACTGCAATTTTCCTGGAGACACTTTGACCTTTATTATGATGTTGGTCAGATCGCAACAGATCCTGTCCGACCAACATCAGATGCCGCAGTCCGACCGCAGCATTATGATGTGTGGGGGTCTGAGGCAACTGCGGAGGGACTGACCGATGAATCCGACAGGCTCAAAGAGCCCCTCTGACTGTCGGTCGGAATGAAATTCTCTACAATAAGGGTGGTGCTTGCTCAGGCACCACTGTAGGGATTACGATGACCCTTCCAGACAGCCTTTCAATGGTCATCTGACTGCCATTGAAAAGGTGTCAGAAACACACACTGGGGATCCCTTGCAGGGCCCCCGTCCCTCCGCGGCCTCTGCTATGAGGCCTGTAGGGCACCTGTGGTGCCGCCAAACATCCATACCCTGTGTGCAAGGCACCATTTGGTGCCTGACAGAAGATGCATGTATGTTTGCAAACATCCATTTTGCCAATGAGGCTTGTGCTCTGACCCTTTTCCGGCCTCTGCACAAGCACAATTGAAACATGGATGTTTCCGGCCACCTCATGGGTGGTTGAATCCTAGTTCATCAGATGGAACCGTAGACTACTAGTTGGCCGGTGTTTATTCTGACATGGTGCTGGTTGGACGCTCGCCTACTGGCATCATAATCAGGGCCTTTGTATCCATTCTCAGCCAGATTATTCAAGAGTGCAATGATGTCATGTTTACATGCATCTCGTGTTTCTGATTCCACAAGCAGGTTATCTATGTATTGCACAAGGGTTGACATGCCTGCCAGAGTCTCTAGATTTCTTTTCAGGATCTGATTAAAAATAGATGATCTCTCTGTATACCCTTGTGGGACACAACACCATGTTAATACCTTCTGCTGTAATAGAAAGGAAAAAAGGAAAAAAAAGGCTTTCCTCGAGTAATTGCACTGAGAAAAAAGCATGACACAGGTCAATAACGGTATACCACTCGGCAGTGAATGGGATGTGAAACAATATGGTAGCTGGATTCGGTACCACAGGACAACAGGGCACGTCTATTTAATTTACCTTTAGTAAATCATTACCTATCCTGTGTTTACCATTGGGTTTCTGATAGCCCATTAACAGAGAGTTACATGGACCTCCGATTAGTTTCCTCAGGATTCCTTATTATAGCATGTCATCTATCACCGGTTGTATGCCTACAGCCGCCTCTGGCGTCAAATGGTATGGTGGTGTTCTGGGATATGCAGTGTTTGTTTTCACAGTGATTTGTACTTTAATGAGTCTGATGTATTTTCCTGCAAAATCCCAAACTCTCACATTCACTGTTTCTCTCATATCTTCAGGAACTTCATTAATGGCTAGCAAGGAATATTCCTGTTTGAACCTGTTATTTGATTATTTTAAAATCTCCATTCTCATTGTGTGTCTGGAAAGCAACACCATCTGAAATAGTATAGAATGCAATTTAACTTGCACAACAAATCTCTTACTTGCAGGTTCACAGGGTTTGAATTACAAATAGCAAATAGGTGCTTTTCTTTTGGGCTATTTTTACTGGAACCTTTTTAGAAACTCGGTTAGGGATTTGTTTATTTGTAACTCCTACAACTTGAGTTTTCCCCAAGAGAGGTAGGCCTAGGACTTCAGCTGTTCTAACAGTGGAATGGGTAGCACCGGTATCAATAAGAAATGAAATGGCACTCTGCTCTACCTCTAAGACTGCGCCAAGTACACAATCTTCCTCCCCTCTCAGGCAACGTCATTGGGAATTAACTGAACCGGAAACCATTGTTTTCAGATAACAGTAATTGCGTAATGCGTTCTGGTTTGGATTCTGACATTTTGGCATAGAATTCGCAAATGGACTGGTATTAAATTTGACATTTGATTTAGATTAAACCTTGGGTTTCCCATTTGCGCAGTTGCAACAGGTATAATTGGAGCCTATCCCTGTATTGGCATTTGCATTTTTTATGCAGGCACATTTTGAGTTTGCATACCTTGCTGCATCTGTACATTTATTCCAGCATTGTTTTTCATACCAGCAATCTCTGCTTCAGAACCTGTAACCACAGGAACATCTCTGCCTCTAAAGCAAAGCAAACCTGTGGCAGAACAACTCTCTGCATGCTTCCTTGATTGCTTTTAAATTAAGGATTCTGAAAAACTTTCTGAGCTAACTTAGTTTGTGCAAACATGAGTTTTTGTATTATTTTATTCTGCTTCCTGTCTAACTCGTTACTGCAATATTTTTCGTATCTCAAAATGTCATCTAGTGAGTTATTCTGCCAGCATATCAAGCTTTGAGTTTTGTGTGAACAGATCTCTGGCTTCAGATCTAAAATAAACTGGGATACGAAAATCCCCACACGCTTCTCCTAGGGATGTTCATGTCCACTGTGCTGCTGAAACACCTGCAATAATCTCTCATAATATTCATGCACAGTTTACTTCGTTCTTGCGTAGTTCTTCACTGCCGTCTTGCTGTCTTGTCTGACACCGGACACCGGGGATTTCACCCCCTGGCAGCCCACGTGACAGGAGGCTTCAATGAGTGTTTATCACGCCCAGAGGTGCATAAATTATCGCTGGGCTCCCACAGCACAGGAGTCCTCACTGCCACCTTGCAGCCTTGCAGCCACCTTGCAGCCACCTTGCTGCCTTGTTTGACACCATACCCGGGGGATTTCAGCCCCCAGCAGCCCACGCACCAGGAGGTACCAACAAGAGTTTGCCGCTCCTGGAGGAGCATAAATCATCGCTGGGCTCCCGCAGCATGTGCCCAGGCTAAGCACCGGCTAAGGGCAGGCTCAACTGCACCATCAGTGACTGGCAGAGGCTGGGCTACCCCCTTTTCGTCCATCTTTCAGCCACCACCATGAGTAAGCGTAAACAACCTTGCAGTGTCGACTTAGGCAAATCCACAACTAAAGTGCCCCCGAACTCTGCTTCAATTATTTCATATTTAACTTCTGCTGTGGGAGCATTAGCGCAAGAAATTCAAAATGCTAAGGACCAGCTGGGATTGAGGGTTGATCATCTTGGGCTGAGTATCTCCCCAGTCGTCCCCCCTTGAATGTGACCCCTACTGGGACCCCAGCCATTCCCAAAAAGCAGGGTGTTCTGGGAGAGGGTCCGTTAGTTCCTCAGAGGGGGACACTGAGGAGGGAGGGATTTTGGGAAAGGCAACTCCACCGCACCAGCAACTGTCTGTACCCTAAGTTAAAAAAAAGGGGAAAAAGAGAGGCACAAAACCTGGCATGGCACCAGCGGAACCCATCCCAAGTCACAATATTGGATCAGACTGATGCCTCGACTATCCCATCTATCCAGCTGTTATACAATCCATGGAGGACCTATTTAAAACGCTTTTGGAGCCACTTTTTCTACAGTTATCGAAAACATTTCTAAACTTTTTAAAACGTTGGTAAATGGGTTGATGGGGAAACTAGAGCATATAGAGACTCAAATGATGGACATGAACAATAGGGGTATGTTGATTAATAGGTCTGGTATATTGGCTTCACAAAATATGGCCTCAAGCCTAAAGGGGGGGGGGGCACCAAGTTTCGAAAATCAGACCTCGCCACAGATTGGCATAGGGTGTTAAGGTAAAGCTAAACCAGGGGTGAGCTTGGTGCGTAGGGATGCAGTCAAGTCCTGCAAATATGTGGGTGAGCAAATCCCTGTCGTTAACCAACAACTGGTAGGATAGGATGAGACCCCAGTGAATAGGTCTGACAATAGGTTTTCAAAAGCTGCAGACCAAACTTGCCTCTGGAGGCAACTCCCCTAGTAGCAACACTAAAAGGTGCTACCTCTCTTAAAGAGAATTGTACAAAATCTATCCAGGAACTTATACGCAAAACTAAGTTCTGGTGTAAACAGTACTCAGGTAATGAGGCCCTGGCATCCACTCACATTATCATGGCTAGGCGAGTTGGCTGGGTGGGTTTCAGGCCAAAAGAGGTAGAGGGAGACTGTAATGTTATTAATTATGATCAGGCAGGAATAGCAGCAAATCAGTTCCAGGGTGGTTTAAGAGAGGGCCCTGGGGGCATCATGGTCCTGCCGCTGGGGTATTTTTATCCACCACCTGATGGGCAGCAGGTTCCCAGTAAGAGAGAGCTGGGGAATTTTGTGCCTGACCAAGTGAAGGCATGTCCGATGTCCAGACCGAGAACTAGGGATGGCCAGTCTTTTAAGTAGAACCCCTCTATTGCCCCGACACCATTCACATTGCTAAAAGATCTTCCAGGGGAGGAAGGAAGAGAGAGAAGTTTAGTGTTCACAAACAGATTCCTCCCATTAAGTCAATTGGACAACAACGATTGACTGGTGTCTCCCTCCCAACAACGGATTATAGTTCGGATGGATTAAGTAGTGCTGGGACAAGTGAGGGAGATAATTTAAACATTAGAATTCTTAGCTGGAATATTGCAGAGTTAAGAAATATAATAGATGATCCTAGGTGGTAGGATCTCTTAAGAGAGTATGACATAGTGGGTTTACAAGAGACGTGGGATAGTGAAAATAATTTCTGGTTGGATGCGTATAAGACCTCTGGTGAGCCCGCACGGCCCTCTCCAGCAGGTAGAGCAAAGGGCGGTCTTTTAACTCTCATTTCACTTAAACTGCTGGGTACACATTGTATTTTGTATTCTGGATCCTACAACTGTCTAGCAATAGAAATTATGCCTACCCACACAACAAAATGTATCATTTTGATAGTATTTTTATAAATTAACATTTATGCAAATTAAAATGTTTTTTAGAGGATTATAGTAAGAACAAACCACTTTATACTCAATTATAATCTTGGGCGATATTAATATTCACTACAGTGCCATGAATTGTAAAGTTATAGATTTTTTGGGGCCAGCTAATTCCCTCAGTTTGCAGCAAGGGGAGTGTTTGGAGGATCTTCTGGCTGAAGTAGATCTCGTTCAACCTAGTATAAATGTTGGTGAGGCTAGGATTCCTACATTTAAGGCAAGAGGGCGGGATTCTATAATAGATTATATATTTATTTCCCCAGCACTGTCAACTCAGATGGTCTCTTATAACGCGCAGTGGTCACATTTTAGTGACCACAACCCCATCTACCTCATGCTGGGCCCTGTAACGGGTTTAAAGGGTAAACAAGAGGAAACTTCTACTGTTAATTACTTAAAACCATCTGACCAGGGTCATAGGCTGAAATGGAGTACGGTAATTCTGGACCTTTTTCTCCAAGAGATACGGGTGGGTGCTGATGAGGACTTCAGCCTCTGTCTTCCTCCCACAATGTGCGGGGCAAAAGTTCTCTCTGCGTTGAAAGAATCTGTGACCAGGTAGTTAAAGGCCTTACTTTGCCCATTATAAATTGCAAGGAAACAGCTGGGAGTTGGTAGTAAATGCTCTGAACAGGTTCCGCAAGAGAAAACCTATATAGCCACACTAAGAAAGTGAAATAAGCCTGTCCTGGATTCCCGCAAGAATGAAATTAAATATGAAGCCTGGAATGACTTACCTGTTGTAGACGTCCTTAATGATAGCACCAGATTTTGTGCAATAGTAAATAAAACTTTTTTATCTGCCATTAATAATTCTCCTTTGCAATATCAAGGAGGATCAATGGTTCTCTCATTTTAAACTCATAATTGAGGACCTGGTGGTGTTGGAATCCCCCGCTACCCTAGATCACAGCATGGGCCCTTTTACTCGGTTTTTTACTGAAGGAGAAGTAGAGGTAGCAATTATGCAAATGACTAGTAATAAGGTTTCTGGGCCAGTTAGTGTCCCAGCTGACTTATATAAATTGAATCCAATTCTCTGGGCAACAATGTTAACTAAAGTTTTTAATGTGGCTAGTCAGCATGGATTCTTGAGGTCTTGTTTCCACTCCACCATTATTCTGGTCTTCAAAAAGGGTAAGAGAGGTGACCCATGCTGCTATAGGCCTATTTCCCTGATCGATTCAGCTGTAAAAGTGGTAGGGAGAGTGATTCTTAAAAAAACTTATGGAATGGCTAGACAACAATGGTGTACTGTCAAATATACAGTAGCTAAGGCTGTAACAGTACAGTTGGCCTTTATGTACCTGTCCTTGGCATTCAATCTATTCAATAGAAACTATGGGCATTATTGATTGCCCTGGGATTAGATCACTGCATAGTCAACTTCCTGGCAGACCTACACAGGGAGTTCTTTGAGAGAGTGAGATTCGACCAGTGTGCAAATGCACCAAGCACCTTCGTATTGGTAGAGGTGTCAGCCAGGGCTGCATTTTATCTTCCTCTCTTTACTTTATATTTAAACAACCTTGATAGCTCCCTGTGTTTAGCCTACCAAGATATTCCCTGTGTAGAGGACCGAACTATCCCTGCATTTTTATATGCGGATGACGCAGTATTGCTACCAAACACAGCAGTAGGGCTCCAGAGGCTCTTGAATTCTTTTGGGGTCTTTCTGCGATCTCTGGATTTAAATGTTAACATAGCCAAATCCATACAATGATCATGGACCAGAGACCAAAAAATCTTAAAACATTTTATTGTGAAGGCTCAGAACTGTCTAGGATGGATGACCTCTTTTACTTATTTGGGGCTACTGTTTGATGAGAGGGGCTGTGGGTACCTCAACAGAGAGTTGAAAAACATGCCATGGCAAGATCAACACAATACTAACAGGGATGATGGAGGGAGTGTTGAACAATGCAAGCACTCACCCCCAGTCAACTGATTTGGGTTTAATCCATCATCATTCTTTAGCTCACTCCGCCACCTCAGTTCAGACATGGCCATATGCATACGCCATATGCAAGTCAGTCTGCCCATGTGCCTCACAGGAACAGTCCAGCCCGAACTGCCAAGCCATGTCTTCCCTGGACCGGAAACATTTAGGCCCAGATCTCTGTACTGGGGTGAATGTATGACATTATCTTGCATTCTGTCCATCAACTGTTGTTTTTGCATATGGAATGATCTACAGCAGCCATTATTGGTTTTGGGTAGCGACTTGGGGCCTAGCCAATTGAAGCTATGCTCAATATCTTCTGATCCAAATCTGTTGACATGGCAAAGTATGGCTCTTCAATCTGGGGTTATAAGCTTGAAGAGAGTTTTAAAAATAGTAGAAAATAAGTTCCTAAGGAACCTTTTGTCGGTTCCTCAATCCACCCCACGTTCATTACACATCAAGAACAAGGCTTTGTCTCTGACCTGGTAGGTCTGGCCCCAGTTGTATGCCGGCTAACAATCTGGACCAATCCAGAATTGGTGCTGAACCAAGAGATTACCCAGGATTGTGTATCCTTGGAGAGAGCAAGCTGCATTCCGTGGCTATGATATGTAAAAATTAGTTTAAAAAACTAGGGCGCCTGAACTCTTTGATTCTCCAGAAAACATTAGGAAAGAGGATCTTGTGCGAGTTAAAAAAAACTTTTTAAACATTATGTTTTTAGAGAGAGAGGTGAGTGAGATAAGGAAACCCACGGTGAGAGCATACCTCTTGTTCAAAACATCTCCATTGACAGAACCCTATCTGTCACTCAGCCTTATCGTCGTTTTCTTTTAATCAGATTTCGTCTTAACTTTTTGCATTGTCTAATTCACGAATCGCAAAGGTAGAGAAGGGTGAATGATCTAGGCCCACGTACATATGATATTTTCTCTACCCAGGACACACCTTCACTTTACAATGTTTTGTGATCATTTTAGCGATATGAGTAGAAAGTATTTGGTACCTATTTTAACGTGAAAAGGCTTTACCTGCAGCTGCTGAATGACCCCTGGGAGACTCTTAATTTTGCAAGTTTTTTAGTTGCCGCTGTTAGGCAAAGGAAACGAAGGCACATTATGTTAAGTACTTCAGTTGCTTCTGTATGAATAGATGAACTTTGTTTTAATGTTTGCCTTTCCACGTGTGGAGTGTCGCTGTATAATATGTGTAAAGGAAAAATCGGCTTGTAATTTGGATCATTCGCTCCCTCCAGAGATCTTATAGAGACATTTTTATTTAGATTTTCTCTTTTAATGCTAATAAGGTGAAGCTCATTTTAATTGTCTTTTCATGAATTTGGTGGTGAAATGTTTTATGGTCCCTAAGATTATTTATGATTTTCATTGTTGTGGTATATGTTGTACGCTGTGTACTTTTATGGTTTTTACTAACCTAATAAAGTGGTTTTGACTGACTGGGTAATTATTTTAATCTTTAGCCAATCCAAATATTTTGCAGGTACTCTGCCCTTTAAAAAGGTAATAACTATAACTGCGTCATGTTTTTCCATCACTATAGGTGAGGGTGCATTAGTTCTAACTTCACTCACTAGTTATTCCTTAGACCATCCATTGCACCATAGTCTTACATGCAGCCCATAAATCAGCAGGTACCACAAAACATATTAAAATCAATCCACAGCACCTTCAAAATCTTTATGAACCTTTCCACTTGTGCCTACCTCTGCACCAGGCTGTCTCTCAATTTCGGAAAATTATTCATGAATGCTGTCAGATCACCTTGACTCCAAGGAACATGTACATACATTTCTCCTGCTTTTCCTCTAAGTGGGTGACTTGTCGCCTTCCCTCATCTTGTTCACTCTGGCTTCCTGCAGTGGATGGCTCCCTCTCATTCTTTTCATGTTCCTTTGCCCATCTAATTTGGGTTTCTCTCCATCTGCAAATGCATGTAACCAATTCTACAACGTGCAAATGCATTCCTTTAACCCTCATGATTTCTATGAACCCTATAGCGCCTGTGTAGATTCACATTATTGCTGCGATCTATGTGCTGCTCTCTGTGTAATCTCCTTACACAGGTAAATTAGTCATTTTCTCTGATACTGCTCTAGCTGTTCAAACTGCATCCTTTCATTATTTCTTCTAATTCTGCCTTTAATGTGGGTATGTCTAATAGCTTCTCTTTTTCCATCTCTGGTTTTTCTTGTGCCTCAACATTCTCTGTCTTTTTATTTCTTGTCATCTCCTCAACCAAAGATGGTAGATAGCCTTCCTCAGTAACATTTAGATCACCAGGAGCCACTGGAGCAGTAAAGAACAAATTTCCTTCATCTATCGGTGCTTGTATTATCTGTGAGGGCTTCCATAAAACCATCTGTGAATTTTGAGAAATGTATTTATTTATTTATTTTGGATTTGTATTGCGCATGGCTGCCCCAGCGACGGGGCGTCCCAGCGCCACCAGAGACCGAAGACAGGAGCCTGGAAGTGTAACAGAGTGTGAGACAGCAAAAGCAGGGAAGAGCCAGGTCTTTAAGGCTTTTCGAAACGCCAAATGATTCGGAATAGCTCTAATGAGAGCTGGGAGCGAGTTCCAAAGTTTCGCCACCAGACAGCGGAACAAACACCCACCGTCTCTAGCTCTCCAGACTCGAGGGGTACAGACCAACCGTAGGTCGGCAGATCTCAGCCGACGCCCAGGCACATAGAGCTCCAATAAATTAGCTAGCCCTGATGGTGCCTGGCGAGTCAAGATCTTATGCGATATGCACAGCGCCTTGAACTGAATGCGCTCTTCGACAGGCAACGAAAGGAGTTTGGGGAGCACATGCGCAACTGAGCAAGATCTAGGCAGCGCAACCAGGATACAGGCCGCCACATTCTGGACCCTCTGCAGGAGCTTGATGCTGGCCTTATTGGCGCCCAAATAGAGGAAGTTACCATAGTCCAATCTGGACAGAATTGACACCTGGACAATGGTCTGACGCACCTTTGGAGGGAAAAAACCAAGCAAAGGTTTCAGGCCTCGCAGAAGCCCAAAGCAGACCCCTGCGATGGCTTTTGATTGTCTGTCAAAGGTCAAGCCGTTGTCAAACCACACACCCAAGTTCTTCACAACCTCCTTAGGGAGTGGGGCGGGATTGAGACGATACAGCCAGCACTGCTCGGACCATAGCTTCCAGTCCTTCCCGAACAGCTAAATCTCAGATTTACTAGCATTCAACTGTAAACAGCTTGACGCCATCCAGTCTGAGACTGCAAGGAGATCTTCTTTGAACTTACCCAAATTGGTATTGCATTTCTTCGAGAAAGCGATCACAAATTGGGTGTCGTCGTCGGCATACGACACCAAGGACAGCCCCCTGCCCTTTGCCACCTCCGCCAGGGGTCTAACAAAGATGTTAAACAATAGTGGGCTCAATACTGAGCCTTGCAGCACCCCTTGATGCAAAGCAAACTCCTGTGTGTGAAAAGGTGGTACTAAAACTCAGAAGGACCTCCCCTCCAGGAAAGACAGGATCCAGTCCAAGACCGCTTCCCTAATCCCAAAATTCCTGACGGCTTTTGAGAAGTATCGCATGGGAGACGGTATCAAACGCAGTGCTTAAGTCCAAAAGGACCAAGGCCGCAGAGTCCCCAACATCCAGGTTACTCCGTATGGCTTCTGTCACTTCCAGCAACGCGGACTCGGTACTATGCAGAGATCAGAAACCATGCTGTGATGGATCCAGGATAGAGTTCTGCTCAATGAAATTGGACATAATAGAATTCACGTGTGATTCCACCAGCTTTCCCAAAAAAGGCAGCTGGAGATAGGCCGGTAGTTGCCCGGTTCAACAGGGTCCAAAAAAGATTTTTTTAGCAGTGGGATGCGTTGGCATGTTTCCATGCCCCAGGTACGGATGCTGACATCAAAGACAAATTGACCAGATCAAGACTCATAGGAGAGATCAGCAAGTGAAACTGGCGAAAGTGGGCATGAGTCAAAAGGTCGGCCAGAGAGCCCGATTTAATTTTTAAACATAGGGGCTCGAATTCCGTGGGTGCCAAGGGAGGAAAAGATGACAAGCTGTTACTCCCATGGCATCTTCCACCCCTGGTGCCTCCCCTCCATGGGCAGAGCTGCCTTTGGTTGCCCAGTTAGATCTGATCTACTTTGTTAACAAAGTACTGCGCCAACTCGTCGCTCTGATGGTTAGAGGAAATGGGAGAAACCCTAGTTACGCCCGCACTCTTCATGTCTTTGAGCAGAGAGAAGATTGTCTTAGCGGGATTAGAGCTGGCCAGGATTTTATTGGCCACAAACTACGCTCGTACTCTCTGAATGCACTTGTGGTACTGCTTAACAGCCGCCAGATATTCTAACTTTGCTGCCGCGTCATAAGAGCGCCTCCATTCACGCTCAAGCTGCTTGCAGCCCTTCTTTGCTAGAGTTAGTGAGTCATTAAACCAAGGATTCGATGGCCCTCGCCCCTTCCCTCCCATTTAACCGGGATGCAGCTATCCAAACCAAGTGTCAGCCATTCTTGGAAACACAAATTTGCTGCCTCCACATCTGGCGGTAGCTGAGGCCTGTGCCTAGACAGGCAGAAAGAAAAAAGATCCAGGTCTAACTTGTGCCAGGGGCGTTTAAGAATTTGGGCTGGACAGATCAAATCAGCTTTACCCTGTAGCTGCAGTGAGAACGAAACCAAAAAGTGGTCAGTCCAGGCCTGGGGGACCGGCGGATAGATTTTTATAGGCCTGAGATTGGAGAAAATAGTGTCCAGTAAATGGCCAGCCACGTTTGTACCCTTGGGAACATGCTACGTCAACTGGAAGGCCTCTAGGTCGGCCAAAAAACTGGAAATCTCGGCTTACCCACCGTTCTCAAGATGGAGATTGAGATCCCCTAAGATGGTGAAATTCACCGCCTTACTTGCAAGTAGTCCCACTTTACTCAGTAGATCTTCCCGAAACAAACTCGACGGACTAGGGGGCCTGTAAGTTAGGAGGCCAGAAACTGTAAAATTGTGGTTCAGCATGATTTTAAATAAAGCGCTTTCACAGTCCACTATTTTCTCCTTACACAAACTGAAAGTGTAGACATCCTTAACAACCACTGCAATACCGCCCACTCCCCCCCTCCGTCTTTAACACATAGCCTTGAGGAAGAGCCAACCAAGGCTCTGCCACTTAGTCTTGAGTGAGCCATGTCTCCGTTAGGAATAGAGCATCTGGGGGCTCATCAGCTAAGAGGTCAAACACCTCAGCATGAAGTTTTGCAAGTGAGCGGCAATTCAAGCTGAGGAACTTATACTCAGTATGGCCTGACAGACATAGGAACCGCTCCACTGGGGCCTGCTTGAATGCACAGAATTCACAATTAAAGGAGTGTTCCTGTAAGGCCCATGGTAAAGAAGGGCAATTGGATGCCAAAGCCAGAAGCTCTTTCTGCGAATACATGGTAGAATCCGCAGAAAAATGTCCAGGGGTTCTGGTGGCCGGTGACGGTTTGGCACAGACGGGCTTGCCTTTGGTGCGCCTTTGGCGTGCCAGCTGCACTTCCGCTGCACGCGTCCCTTGCGCGCTCACAGCTGTGCCTGCATTTAAACAGTCCGGGCAGTCCGTGCACCAACAACTGTCCCGCTGACCTTTACTCCCCCCAAGATGGCGGAAACACTCCAGCCGCCCTGGGAGAGCTACAGTCTTTTGCCTTGCCCACCACCCACTAACAGCTCAATGCCTCCCCGCAATCCACAAAGATGCAGAAACAAGTATGTTTGCTTCCTAAGTATCTGGCCTAATGTCTGCTATTGGAAGAGTACTCACAACAGTTCAAGTTGTAGTCTGAGCAGGAATGATAGGCACCTGGGATGCGCTAGTCCCTCCAGCCACAGGTGTCATCATAGGAATTATAACTTGTGATCTGGTCACATGGTGGTACAAGTTGCAGGATTTGCAAAGGTATTTCAATTAGTGTAATACCCGGACCTGGAGGGGCAGTAGCCACCTTTGGACTTGAACTAACACCTACTTCTTTCTGATCAAGTAGGGTTGCATACAGTAGTGTTCCGGAATTTAACATTTGTTCTAATATTTAATCACAGGAATCTGTATCTGACTCATACTCTAGCAGGTTTCTTGATCTATTGCCCGTCTGGTTTGGCCTCAGAACTTCTACCTTAGCTCATATTGTCCCAGCTTTTGCACTATGATATTAACATTTTTTATAATCCTGGGTGACCTCAAACTGCATTGTGAGGATACAACATGCCGGTTGGCTGCTTCACTTATAAAATTGGTACATGCTCCGACGCATAGGCTTGGACACAACTTTTACCCAATATTTGGGTATAAGTACTGGGTCTCTGACTCTACCAAGACAGTACACAACTGGACCTGTGAAGAACTTTGCCTGGATAAAGGGCTGCTGTACTGCTACAAGGACTGCTACTCTGCTGGACATCTGCTCTGGAATATCTGTGTTTCTGCTCCTATGTGCTGCCCATTGCCAGCTGATTTCTGCTCTCTGCCCTGCTGAGGAAAAGGATTCGACTCATCTTACTTGAACCCAGATTGACTTCAAGGGCTGGCTGGCTCGCCCCCTATTTTGAAGTCTCAGGCCATCAAAGACTTCCTACAGTGTCAAACAGCACCTAGGCTTGACCATCGGTGAGTCACGCCTTGCTAAGGGATGCCATTCCAGTCCTGGGCCCTTGGAAGTGCTTGTTTCTGTGATGACCCAGCAGAATCAACGCATCAATGACTTTGCGCCGATCACAACCGATGCATTGCCCTTTGACTCCAAGCCAGCTCCTACCCAATGATATCACTTCAACAGACTGCACGGCTCGACGATGATGAACTGGGCGACTAAACAATGAAGCATCGCCTGCATCGCAAAGGGGTTCGTCAATGAGGCTTCCTGACAGTGCGGTTCAGAACCAACATATTGCCTGCATCCACAAGATCAACGACGAAGCATTGCCTCCTCTGCTCATCGCATCGAGTCCTGTACAGTGAGACTTCCTCCATCCAAGGTACTTTTTCAGCAGGACCAGTGTGAGTCCTGTAGTCAGCCTGCCCTCCATCTCAGTCGGCCTGAACCTTGGATTTACCCCAGTATAGCACCACTAGATGTCTCCAGTTGGTGCTTTATGAGCACTGTTTTCTGATTTAATCTTTGAAAATTCACAACTCTGTTTCTACTTATTTGATTTTTGTCATATAGGTCTTGCTTTACTCATAAAAATATAATCTAAATATCTAACCCTGTGTGGAGTACTTTTGTGGTGTTTTCATTGTGTTATTGTGTGTGTGTTGGTCAAATATTTACACATTGCCTCTTTAGAAAAGTCTGACTGCTCTGTGCCAAGCTACCAGAGCATAAGCATAGGTTATCTTTTAGTGTGTATGTAGCTTACCCTTTCTAGAGTGGTGGTCCCTACTTGAACAAGGTGTATTCTTCTGCCAACTAGAGTCCCCATTTCTAACAGGGACTCCTTCTTCTTTACTATTTGAAAGTTACAAAAAATATGTGTGGGAAGGGTAGGGATACACTGCCCCCCCTGGGCCTGATGGGTGTTTCTCAGACAGACCACCATGGGGCTAAAAACAGTATTTTTTGGGTGGCACTCTAGATCTGTGTGAAGGGTCTATGAATCTGTGGCACCAATAAAAAAATGGTGGGCTATCACCCTTTTTAAAAATGAGGCCCCTGTGATGGGCCAGGGGCTGTGAGTCAGCAGTATTTTGTATTTTTAGGGAGGGGGATGTGCGTCTCCCTCCTCAAGCCTTGCAGAGGTCCCAGGAACTCCATCCTCCTAGGCCAATAGTCACATCAACGGGAGAAAGGGTGAAACTCCTATCCCCTGACCTCACAGAGGCTCCAGGGACTCCATCCCCCTGGGGTAATATTTATATTATGGGGAGGGAGCATGCTGCCCACCTCCCCAGGCTACTGGAGGCCCTGGGGACCCACTTCCCTAGGGCAGGTGTCATTAGTAATAGGGCAGGAAGGTACGGCCACCTTCCCAGAGCCAGTCATCCTCCCTGGGAATCCCTTCCCCCGGTGTCTGATGTGAGTAGTGTCCAGGGCCGGACTGGCCATAGCGGGCATCGGGCGTTTCCCCGGTAGGCCGCTAGGGTGGGGGGCGGTTTTGGGCCCCGGGGGCCTTTTTTTTTGTTACCGGGGGTCGACAATGTTGGTCCCCGGTAACAAAATCGGCCGAAACCGGCCGTCGCAAACTGCTCACCTGCACTCCCCCTGACCCCAGGGGGGGCCAGCTGAGCAGTTTGCCAGGGCCGGTTTCTGTTCTCAGTCCGGCCCTGGTAGTGTCCTGGGGATGCAAGCCCTGGGACACTCCAGTTTCCTTGCCAGGGAGAGTGCTGGCATTCCCTGCTCACACTCTAACAGGAAGGGAATACAATGCTTGAGCAATGTACTGTGCTGGCTCCCATCAACTCCTCAATAGATTACTAGAGATAACCAGAACTGGTGAATCTCAGTGGTTTTGTTTGTTTAATATGGTACGTTTTACTACTTCCCACCTATAATTAACCTATAATATCCTTTTAATGTTTGTTTTTTTCAATGTATTTCTGAGGTTTATTTTATATAAAGTAAGATCTCATTACAATTCCTTACTATAACATTAAGATACAGATGTCTATTCTGCTTTCCTCCAGTTTATTCTTTCTAGTAAGCTGTATTGCCTTTCTTTTCTCCGCATGCCATTGTTTCACTGAGAGTTGGCTAGCGGAGATTTGTTTCCATTTTCTGAAATCCTACTCTTCCCAAATCCTTGGTTTTTTTTCTCTGTATCTCTTTCCTTCTCTTATTTTTTATTTCCCACTCAGCTTTCATAAGGGCGGCAGTCTCGCTTAAGGTTTATTTATCTCTCTTAAAACCTTTTCTCCAGTAACTGGACACCCATCAGCAACACTTCTTATTGATCTGGTTTCCCCGAGATCACCCGCTTATAGCTGCCACGTTGCAGAAAGCAACAGTGCTTTGCAAAACACACTGATTCATTAAAAAAACAGAAGAACGGAAAAAACAAAAGAAACATCAAACTCGTTAATATTTGTTACCGAATTTTAGAGTGTTTGGGTCATTGTAGGTTATTTTGAAACATAAATGCATACCCCGAGCTTTTAAGTAGCTTTTTCGGTAACATTTGAAAACTTCACATTACTTTCCCTGCAATTCCTGAACCTCAAATTAATTAGACATTAACCATTTCGCTGGAAAATCAGGCTGTTTAAAAATAATCAATGCACCTGTGGCTATTTAATGCATTTTTGGTTCATTTAGACTGTATTGCTCATCTGAGATCAAGCAGAATTGAAATTAAGGAGGGAAAGTTGAAGATTACTGTGGCCATAGCAAGATTCATAAAGCAAGCTCTTAGCCCAGAGTGTTTTTCGAGTTATTTTCAAATGGTAATTTGCTTTATCCAAACCAAGCTCATATAGTGTAAGTAAGTGATTATTTGCATGACTGACAATCATTCGAATGCCTGCAGTCTTTTTAAAAAGCATAATTTTGCTGAGATGTTGGAAAAATATTTAGAATTCTGAAGGCAAAATACTGAGGTGTTCTGGCACCACTTTGACCTCCTTTTCGTCTGGAAGCTCTGCGTAACTACAACGTATGACAGGAAGGACCTGGAAACAAAAACATATTGTAAGATAAAAAGGCATTTCATATTTCAAGATTTACTGTTTTCTTTAATAGAAGACTTGACTCCGTTAACATCGTTTTTGGGTCGTAAAGGGCACACGTGGCACTATATATTAACATTTTAACGTAGGAAATCTTTTTAATATTTTCTTTTCTTTAATTCGCTTAATGCTCTATTACTGGCATATATGCAAGAAAGTTTGATAAGGCAGCAAATGCATTTCAGGAACAAGACCTAAAATGTCTGCCTGAGTTGAGCATCACAATAATATTTCATATTTTGTGGTGTAGTTACACTACATGTAATTATTCCTTTGGAATCTCTGCTACCTATTTGGGTACTAATGCTTCCTCTGTCACACAACAACATTCCTTGAGTGTGTATTAAGACTTCTCAAAATGCCCTCGCAGCAGGCAGTGCATATACTTACCACTTACTACACCAACATGATTCTCTCCCCTCCTCCTCTCCCCCGGGCGGAGCAGACGTTGAAGTGATGCACCATAGACCATTTTAGCTACAGAACACACTCCCCTAGTTTGTGCTGCAGTGGACCCTTAATTTGGTATGCTGGCTCAGATTGGGCACTGCACCTGATTACAGGAAGAAATGTGCAAAGTATAGACACAACCTCTGTCAGTTTGCATGAGTTTGCTTGTGTCCTAGGACAGCATATCAGTGAAAGATGGAGGAGAGCCGTGGTTTGAAAAAATGGCGCCCTCTTTTGCTTGCCATCAGATCCTTCCACAATTCCAAGAAGTGCCGTGACCCTCCCACAGGCGGATGCCATGTGTGAGTGAACAGAGTTACAGGGGCATTCATGGGGGTCCCACTGAAACCTTTGCCCCACTTCCAAGACCTACCCTCAAGGGGTGTATTGACTTTCTGACACGTCATCTCTGGCTGATGGCGTATAGAAATAAGTATGGTGTTTTAACCGCCCTAACTTGGTGAAAACGCAAGTTTAAACTGTGTCCACTGTGATATGCTTTTATCTTCAATAGAGGGTAAAATCTTAAATTCAGCAATACATTGATGACAGTGAGGCCAAGTATATGTGACAGTCTGGAAGAGAGATTTAATTATGACTTTCAGGAGGGTTGAGGAGAAATAAAAGCTGTGAAGTGGATTAGGGCTTATGATATGTCTAATGGTTGTGTAGCATTTGCATCTCCAGATGTAGTTTCAAAAATAGTTTTCGGTTTCCTTTAAAATTGTTATAGTGATCCTTCACATTCTACATTCATCCACAGAGAACTCTATATTGTTGGATATGGTACTGGTAATGCTTGCTAGGAGCTCTTCTTCGGAATAGGCTGTTTGTGTCCAGCCTTAGGTTCTGCATGCGGTTCCTGCAATCTTTAGCGCATGAGAGATATACAGGTCAATCAGGTTTGAATCCTCCCATATCCCGTTATCTTACTTCTTTAGCTAAGGAAGCTTAGAACCTAGCATTTCCAAGTCTATCAAGCCATTCTGATTTGAAACACAAGTCGTGAGGAGTGTGTAATAGTTTGAATTTACTTTTTTGTTGATTGAGCTTTAATAGATTAGTAGTGACCCTTTTCTGAAATATAGATAAGATGTTCCTCAGTGCAATCATCATTGGGAAACAATGAGGTCTTCAGGTAAAGGTGAGTATTATACACATAATAGTGAGCGGATGCACCTGTTCCTTGCAGTATGATTCTGAGTTGCTACAAGTAAAGGTTGGCCAAGTGATATGGCTTCCCCTTAATCCAGCTCTCTTGTTACCAGTCCCCCAAACCTGTTATCTGTACCTGTCACCAGCTACAGGTCTTTCATTGCTAAACACTGAAAAATAATCTGGGGTTGAAAAGGAGATTTGTTTGACACAAATGTTTTTTTAAAGCATTTTAAAAAAATAGTCATGCATGGAATACTTTTGTAAACACATTTGCAGAAAGAACAGCTGATAAAACTGCAAAAAAAATAGGTTATTGTACCAGAGTGTTGAATGCATCTGATCAGATATTTGAGATAAGGTTCACAAATAAAAACTTGAAAATGTACCTTTATTTTTGCTTATGTTTAAGTGAAAGTGGAATGCTTGAAAAGTAAATTTTTATGCACTACTACTTGAAAATACATTTCCCCATATCTTTTTGATTCACAATGTTTTATGTGTTATTGCACTTTTGTACCATTTATTCCACCCATGAGAAAACATTTTAACCACTAAGAAACCTCTCCACCTCCATCTCCACCAATTCAGGGATGCTCCCTTCTCATTCCCTTCCTGGAAACAGATTTACTCTTTCCTTGAGAGTGGTACGTCTGATCATTTCCAGGGTGGGAAGAACATGGAAACAGTCTGTGTATACCCTCAAAGTCACAGGCATGTCAGTGTGCAGCAACATTGTATGGAATCCCTATCTTGAAACACTCACTGCATACACATGGAGGCAGATGTATTAATTTCCCAGATACCGCTTTCTTAGAAAGGAACTCCATCCTGGACACCTCCCTATCCGGATTCTGCAGCAACCACAGCACCGAAACCGCCCTCCTCACCGCCACCGACGAAACCCGCAAGCTACTGGATTAAGGAAACACCACGGCCCTCATCCTTCTAGATCTCTCCGCAGCTTTTGACACTTCTCACACTGAACGCTCACAGCGAGACTACACAACGCTGGAATTCGAGGAGCCGCCCTCGATTGGATCCAATCTTTCCTCTCCAAAGAACCCAAAGGATCCGACTACCTCCTTTCCTCTCGAAAGCCACGGAAATCAACTGCAGAGCACCTTAGGGATCATCACTCAGCCCCAAGCTCTTCAACCTGTATATGGCCCCCCTTGCTGCCATCATCAGACAGCATGGGCTTAGCATCGTTTTCTATGCCGATGACACTGAACTCAAACTCTCACTCACGAACAATCCTGAAGATGCCAGACTATGCTTCAAGGAAGGAATAAAGAACATGGCAGCCCGGATGAGGGACAGTTGCCTGAAGATCAACTCAGAGAAAACCGAAGTCCTCATCCTCGAACCCTGCACCACTGCCTGGGACAACACCTGGAGGCTCTCCACACGCGGGAGCCCACCAACCCCTACAGACCACGCTCAGAATCTCGGCATCTTTCTGGACTCCTCCCTTTCCATGAACTGTCAGATTAACGCCGCCCCCTCCACCAGCTTCAACAGCCTCTGCATCCTCCGCAAGACTTTCAAATGGATCCCCCAACTGGAGAAAGACCATCACCCACGCACTCATCACCAGCAGACTGGACTACGGCAACGCCCACTACTTCAGAATCATCAAAAACCCTTCTGCTCAAACTCCAAACCATCCAGAACGCCGCAGCCTGACTCGTCCGCTGGACACCCCGCCACGAGCACATGACCCAACACCTCCGAGGACTCCACTGGCTCCCCGTCGAAAAGAAGATCACCTTCAAACTCATCACCCATGCCTACAAGTCCCTCAGCAGTACGGGACCAAAATACCTCAATGAACAACTATCCTTCCATGTACCCAAGAGGAATCTCCGCTCCGCCAACCTTGCCCTGGCAGCGGTCCCCCACATCTGAAGAAGCAGAACCGGCGGGAAGGCTTTCTCCTGCATCGCAGCGAAGGCCTGGAATGAGCTCCCTGAGACCATCAGGCACTATCCTGACTCTGCACACGTTCAGGAAGACCCTCAAGACCTGGCTCTTCGACTGGCCCGGCGCCGCTGCACCCCTCTCCCCCAGCTCCTTGAGACCCTCACGGGTGAGTAGTGCACTTTATAAACCCCTAATTGATTGATTGATTGATTGAGATAAGACTAGGGTGAACCCAAGTGTTAGTAAACATGTTATGAGTGAACGCAAAAACGAAATTAGTATTTGTAGGTCTCTAGGTTCATATGGCTTTGGGATTCTCGAGCAAGGCATGAAAAGTCCTGGACAATCAAAAAATGGACTGGGAAATGAAGCAGGCGCACTTTTTCCATTACAGGCAAATTTCAGTATTTCCGCTTCATTATATTGGGGGGGGGTGGAGGGGTGCCAAAAAAAATCCCTTCAATTATATTATTCATATGGAGAATTATTATACTTATTTTTTATTTGTCTTCCAGATGCTTTACCTCTTCTTTAATTATTTTTATTAGGCTTTCTAAATATATACTTTAGCACCTCGCTAAATCAAAGAACTGCTGCACACTCCTTAGCAGTGCGATGTTGGCTTTGGGCGCAGGGATTTTCCAACCCCTCAACCTGCATGCCTGCATGGCACAATTGTGCACAGCCTTTGGCATTTCAGAGAGGCCTCAGAGTGCTGACCCTAGGCAAAGACTAGTCCTTGCACACAGCCACAATACCATCCGAGCTCAAAGTCCACAACAATCAGTTTTGAACAGTAGAGGCTAGGTGCAGGACATGGCCTCCAGCCACACCTTACAACCAGCCTTCTTAAGCACCTACATACATATTTCATGTTTTTGCTACACAGGGCCAGGCACTCACATAAACAGCTACAACTTAAATCCACAATGGTGCAGAAGATTTGTGGCATCTTTTGGCTGTTTGAGATTGTGGTGCCCCATTTGGAACTATACGTTCTGTATTTGTTCTATTTCCAGACATGCTCTTCATTTTCTTGACCCCACGTCCTCTCTGAGGCAGGGAAATGTTCGCCAAGTACCC
Source organism: Lissotriton vulgaris (assembly GCF_964263255.1). Classification (NCBI taxonomy): domain Eukaryota; kingdom Metazoa; phylum Chordata; class Amphibia; order Caudata; family Salamandridae; genus Lissotriton; species Lissotriton vulgaris. The sequence goes on along the minus strand of NC_141687.1, from coordinate 1,599,625,429 downwards.
TTATCTCCTCTTCCACATTTATGTTTCTGCATCATTCGATCCACTGGTTAATCTATCAGGCCAGTAAGTTGGACCCTGAGAACCACGACTTTGAGAGGCCTATTAATGGCCCGTTTCACATCACTCTTGCACCACTCTTGCCAAAAAAATACACCTTCTGAGGTGAGGCGTACCGAAGAGAAAACACGTTATTTCTTCTAGTTACCTCCTCTTTCTTTGTGTGCTGCATTCTGCAACACTCATAGGAGAGAGAAATATGTCTCTCAGGATTATTTTTTGTGTGCAGGAAGGTGTCCCTTTCTGCACAAAAACAATCCTCCACGCAACACAGGCACCCTTGCTCATGGTCCATGGGATCCTGCATAGGCGCTAGGCTACTTAAAGGGCACTAGCATAGGGGAAAAGGCAGGAATGCACTGAATTGCCTTAAATATGGCTTATTCTTGCCCTTTTTCCATTAGGCACTGCAGTGCATCAAGGTGAGTTGCTCCGCTGCACTGCGTGCCATTCTTGTAACTAGGGGTGGGTGGAATTTGTGTAATCGCGTTACGCAAATCTCTGCGAAACGGTAAAACATCTCTGCGAACACGCAGAAATTCCGTGAACACGCGGTGTTGCTTGTTCGCGTTGCTTTTTTACTGTTTGCAATCGCTGTTTGCGTGCTCGCGGGGAAATATCTCGCAAACACGCATTTGAGAACACTAACAAGCAAAAAAGTTTGCGGAGTCGCGGAAAGGAGACTTTTTGGCAAATTCACGTTCTCCGCGGAACACAAAATTACCCAAATTCAGCACATTTCGCGAACGGAACGGAATTTACCGCCCAGGCCTACTTGTAACTAGGTGCCTGCATTCTATGATTCTACATCCTACATCATCCCTAGGTTCAGGAAAAGCTTTTCATATGTTCCCACAAGTTTTGCTGCAATGGACTTTTGTCTACCTATTGGGATTTCCTTGTTTCTCATAATGGCAGATGTAGCAATTGTTTTCAGTGATTGATATCTAATTATAGAAGACTCACAGATCCGATTCAGTTAGCACATTGGTCAAGGGAAAAGAATGTTTCATAATCCAGTCTCATGTGTTTATTTCTTAAATATCCATCCTCTGATGCACCTCAGACCTAGGTTTGTTAAGAGAAAACCATAAAAAATCCACAAAAAGGAACATTATGACTTTCAATGAAAGGCCAAAACACTGAAATTCACATGGATTACCAAAACAACCATATATTGCCCCATAAGATATTCTCACGACCTTGCACATGATGTAATGCATGGTATTGTCAGTTTATTTGGGTAGATGCACAGCGTCTTTTTGTGAAAGTTTAGGTGTTTTAGTTGAAGGTCTAGGTGCTACGCAAGTAACGTCTAGTGTCCCACGACGTCGAAGTGAACCCATAAGCTGTGGGATCAGTGGGTCACTGGTCCCATCCTTGGGTGCACACTATAATTCCTCTATGATTCACAGAGGTTCCACACTAGGTTCATTGTACATTGTTCATATTTATTTTTCTCATAAATATGCTTTGTTTGGTAAATTATTCCATTTTCAACATGTTAACTTTATCCTTTGCGTCAATCCAATGCATTTCGGGGCTATAGACTGCCCCTTCATCAGGGAAAAGGTACTGTAATAAAGTTAAATGAAAAGGTATAGTTGGTAATGGATATGAACGTTGTGGTTTGTGGTATACAGAGGGCTCTAGGGGGTGTGGGGGGGAGGGGGGGTTGTGTGTGTCAGTTAAAGGGTCACCTTAAAAAACTACTGTCGACCAGTGTTGGTAGTAAGATCATGCTTTCCATGTGGCTTACGTGTGTAGGGGATAGTCAAGATGCGCCGGTGTGCTAAAAAGTAAACAGGTGCGTTTCGTTAGACTTGGTTTAAATCAATGGTAATCAACCGTGCTGTGGTCGTTCATGCGGTACACTAACCTGGTGAAAAAGAAGCTCGGACTTCAATGTTGGTCCGCTCGTGACGCCGGTCGGGACGGGAAGCGTCTACCGCCGCGTTGATCAGTTACGGGTATTGCGGTCACGTGTGTGATAAACAAAGAAAACAGACTCGCGTGTGTGGTCTGGGTTTGTGAGCTATAAGAGTCGGGTGAAATAGAAGGATAGGAATCGGCGTGTAGAGAAAAATCATGCAGTGCCGAAGGGGGTGAAGTGAGATGATGGTATTGCAGATGTGGTATATATTAAAAATGAGACACAAATAAAATTTAAACAGTGCCCGGGGTGAACACATGTAAACTCGTTGTGCAAGAAAAAATAAAAAGATTATTGCATACATAAAGATTAAATTTAGAATACAGTACAGTACAGTACATATAATGTAGAAACGGCAGGAAGCCTGTTAAGGCTCCATTAACAGCACTTATAAGTAGCAAGAAATTTCGATTCTGTCATTAAGGCCCATTGGCTTTTGTGTAGATAGTCTTTGAATCCAGGTATTCTCTCGTTGAAGAAGGTGTTTGGTGTTGTCTCTACCTTCAATTTTGGCGACAGTTTCCAATATGATGAATTTTAGTTGCGAAATGTTGTGTTTTTGTTCTTCAAAGTGTGTGGCAATGGAAGATTTGCTGTTTTTCAATCTTATGTTGGACTTGTGTTCTGTTAATCTGATTTTAATTTTTCTTTCGGTCTTGCCGATGTAGAGTTTCCCACAGGGACATTTGAGAGCATAAATTACGTTGCTTGAATCGCATGTTGCGTTAACATGAAGTTTGATTGTGTTGCCCTTCATAGGATGGTTGATAGTATTGCCCTTTATGATGCTATTGCAGTTCCCGCAATTCAAACAGGGTTTGGTGTCAGTATGTTTGACAGTCACAGTGGGTTTGTATTGAACCATTTCACCTAGATTCTGGGCTCTGGTGAATGCGAATAGTGGAGGTTCCAAAAAGATCTGATTAAAATCCGGTTCCAAGTTGAGTAGTGACCAGTGTTGGTATATGGTTCGTTTGAATTTCATGGTAGCTGTAGAGTATTTGGAGACTACCACTATGCATGTCTGTTGTTTTTTGAGGCGAGGTTGTAGGAGTTTCTGTCGATCAATATTCAAAATTTTCCGTTTGGACTCTTCAATGAGGTTCGGTGGATATCCTCTGTCCTTGAATTTAGTGGCAATTTGTTCAATTCTCTGTGTGGATTTCACAGGGTTTGATACGATCCTTTTAACTGTAGCCATTTGTGAAAATGGAAGGTATCTTTTTAGATTTGGTTCATGGAAACTCATATAGTGAAGCATATTGTTTCTGTCGGTGGGCTTCACAAACAAGTCTGTCTCGAATCCCTGTTGAGTGATAGATACTCTGACGTCTAGGAAATTGATGCTCTCTTCCGATATTTCCCACGTGATTTGTATGCGTTCATCAATGTTGTTGAATTTTTCCAATAGTTCTTGTAATTTTTCGCTGGAGTTCTTCCACACAATGAAGATATCGTCGATGTATCGTGTTAATAGCACTAGGTTCTCTGTCCATTCTGTTTTTTTTAAAATATGGGTTTCTTCATATTGTTCCATGAAGAGGTTGGCGTATACCGGCGCCGCAGAATTGCCCATGGCCATGCCCACCAATTGTTGATACCATGTTTCTTGGTGTTTAAAGTAGCTTTGGTATAAAGTGAAGAGCATGAGTTCCATCAAGAATGCTTGGAATTGACTGTCAATGGTGGAATTCAGTAGAGTTTTTTCTATCGCTTCTTTGCCTAGGGAGTGTGGTATGGAGGTGTAAAGGGATCGTACGTCCGCGGTGCATAGAATCAGTTTGTCTTCAGGGTTGATTTGCACGTTATTCAATTTGGAAATGAAGTCTGTGGTATCTTTTGTGTAAGTTCTCATTGATTGTACTGCTGGTTGGAGGTATTTATCAAGTACTTGTCCGATCGGTTCATGGATGCTTCCATATGTTGAGACTATGGGTCTCATGGGGGGGTCCATGAGGTTTTTATGGATTTTGGGTACCATTCTTAAGGTGGGGCTCTTGGGGTTGGTCTTGATGAGATAGTTCTTGGTCCTATCGTTTATCGTTCCATTGTCATATGCTTTGTCAATGATGTTTTTCAAAGTATTCATGAACTCCAATGTGGGGTTCTTTTCCAGTTTCATGTATGTTTGGGTATCCGTGATATGCTCCATGACCTTAGATTCGTACATGTTATGATCCATGCGGGAAGGCTTTCTCCTGCATCGCAGCGAAGGCCTGGAATGAGCTCCCTGTGACCATCAGGCACTATCCTGACTCTGCACACGTTCAGGAAGACCCTCAAGACCTGGCTCTTCGACTGGCCCGGCGCCGCTGCACCCCTCTCCCCCAGCTCCTTGAGACCCACACGGGTGAGTAGTGCACTTTATAAACCCCTAATTGGTTGATTGATTGATTGAGATAAGACTAGGGTGATCACAAGTGTTAGTAAACATGTTATGAGTGAACGCAAAAACGAAATTAGTATTTGTAGGTCTCTAGGTTCATATGGCTTTGGGATTCTCGAGCAAGGCATGAAAAGTCCTGGACAATCAAAAAATGGACTGGGAAATGAAGCAGGCGCACTTTTTCCATTACAGGCAAATTTCAGTATTTCCGCTTCATTATATTGGGGGGGGGGGGTGGAGGGGTGCCAAAAAAAATCCCTTCAATTATATTATTCATATGGAGAATTATTATACTTATTTTTTATTTGTCTTCCAGATGCTTTACCAGATGCTTTACCTCTTCTTTAATTATTTTTATTAGGCTTTCTAAATATATACTTTAGCACCTCGCTAAATCAAAGAACTGCTGCACACTCCTTAGCAGTGCGATGTTGGCTTTGGGCGCAGGGATTTTCCAACCCCTCAACCTGCATGCCTGCATGGCACAATTGTGCACAGCCTTTGGCATTTCAGAGAGGCCTCAGAGTGCTGACCCTAGGCAAAGACTAGTCCTTGCACACAGCCACAATACCATCCGAGCTCAAAGTCCACAACAATCAGTTTTGAACAGTAGAGGCTAGGTGCAGGACATGGCCTCCAGCCACACCTTACAACCAGCCTTCTTAAGCACCTACATCCATATTTCATGTTTTTGCTACACAGGGCCAGGCACTCACATAAACAGCTACAACTTAAATCCACAATGGTGCAGAAGATTTGTGGCATCTTTTGGCTGTTTGAGATTGTGGTGCCCCATTTGGAACTATACGTTCTGTATTTGTTCTATTTCCAGACATGCTCTTCATTTTCTTGACCCCACGTCCTCTCTGAGGCAGGGAAAAGTTCACCAAGTACCCTTATCTCCTCTTCCACATTTATGTTTCTGCATCATTCGATCCACTGGTTAATCTATCAGGCCAGTAAGTTGGACCCTGAGAACCACGACTTTGAGAGGCCTATTAATGGCCCGTTTCACATCACTCTTGCACCACTCTTGCCAAAAAAATACACCTTCTGAGGTGAGGCGTACCGAAGAGAAAACACGTTATTTCTTCTAGTTACCTCCTCTTTCTTTGTGTGCTGCATTCTGCAACACTCATAGAAGAGAGAAATATGTCTCTCAGGATTATTTTTTGTGTGCAGGAAGGTGTCCCTTTCTGCACAAAAACAATCCTCCACGCAACACAGGCACCCTTGCTCATGGTCCATGGGATCCTGCATAGGCGCTAGGCTACTTAAAGGGCACTAGCATAGGGGAAAAGGCAGGAATGCACTGAATTGCCTTAAATATGGCTTATTCTTGCCCTTTTTCCATTAGGCACTGCAGTGCATCAAGGTGAGTTGCTCCGCTGCACTGCGTGCCATTCTTGTAACTAGGGGTGGGTGGAATTTGTGTAATCGCGTTACGCAAATCTCCGTGAAACGGTAAAACATCTCTGCGAACACGCAGAAATTCCGTGAACACGCGGTGTTGCTTGTTCGCATTGCTTTTTTACTGTTTACAATCGCTGTTTGCGTGCTCGCGGGGAAATATCTCGCGAACACGCATTTGAGAACACTAACAAGCAAAAAAGTTTGCAGAGTCGCGGAAAGGAGACTTTTTGGCAAATTCACGTTCTCCACGGAACACAAAATTACCCAAATTCAGCACATTTCGCGAACGGAACGGAATTTACCGCCCAGGCCTACTTGTAACTAGGTGCCTGCATTCTATGATTCTACATCCTACATCATCCCTAGGTTCAGGAAAAGCTTTTCATATGTTCCCCCAAGTTTTGCTGCAATGGACTTTTGTCTACCTATTGGGATTTCCTTGTTTCTCATAATGGCAGGTGTAGCAATTGTTTTCAGTGATTGATATCTAATTATAGAAGACTCACAGATCCGATTCAGTTAGCACATTGGTCAAGGGAAAAGAATGTTTCATAATCCAGTCTCATGTGTTTATTTCTTAAATATCCATCCTCTGATGCACCTCAGACCTAGGTTTGTTAAGAGAAAACCATAAAAAATCCACAAAAAGGAACATTATGACTTTCAATGAAAGCCCAAAACACTGAAATTCACATGGATTACCAAAACAACCATATATTGCCCCATAAGATATTCTCACGACCTTGCACATGATGTAATGCATGGTATCGCATATTACATCTTATTTGACACCACATGTACTATGACATATCACCTTACTATTAAAAATCATTAATGACATCTCTCTGGTTAGTCAAGGCAATGTTTCTCCAAACCAACATGTCCTATCTCGAAAGTGAAATGGTTGTGAAAGTAGAAATTATTATTGCTCTACTGAATGGACTGAGAATGCAATGTTTTTTGACCTGTTACTGCACTGGGATGATTGACATGTAGGACCCTCTTTTGGTCATTTTAGTCCATACCAGGGTTCAACACATAGCCTGTCCAAAGGCCAGGGCCTGTGCCCAGTCCCTCATATGAACCACAGAAGGTTGTGTGTACTGGATTTTGCCACACAGAGGCTAAGAACAGTCTTGTATGAACAGTTTCAATCCTACCCAGGGCTCTAGTTGGGGGTACACTCAGGTACGCAGCGTTCCCCCACTCTTTTAACAGGGTGGACGCCATCCCGCTGCAAAAAAGCGGGGCCCCACAGAAATATGCTGAACGAGTCCCGGTGTAATTTTCAGACACTGGGAAACGTTCAGCATGTGAAGTCATGAGGTCATTTGCATATTGTCAGTCCCCCTACTTCTTTTTATAGGACTTGTGCCCTGATCCCACCGAACATGAGCAAAAGGCTATACATAGAGGGCCCACAATGAGACTGGACACACAGGCTAGCAAGAGGTGAGGTAATATATGCAGTCACCTATGATGGCAATAATGAGGTGATATGTGATCTGTGCCATCACATGTGAGGTCCTTAGCAGTGTATTTGGAAGTCATGGTTGGCTTGTTCACCATAATTGCTGAAATTCAGTGGATTTTTTTTCCACGTATATGTTCCAAAAACATACAATGAAAAACCCCCAGCTAGGGCAAACAGCCCACCCGCATCTGGCTACTGCCCATCATCTTCCATTAAGTCACATATTACATCATAAATATCAACAACAAAGACAGATATAGCTGCTGTAAGGTTGTGGGAGCTGTGCAGAGAGCCTGGCCAAAAGCTAGCCTCTAAAGTTACTGAACATAGCCCAGTAAAAGTCCAGTCACCACTAGTGTAAAGGAGTTTAGGTAACGATCAACAAATACTTTGTTGATTTTCACCTAAGCAAAATGTCTAAAGTGTGTGTACAATGAAAACACAGTATTATGTCAATATGAATATATGCTCGCACAAATATGTGGCTAGAAGGCACCTTCACTTGCACTGTGGTGAACAGACTAGTTCTTCTTCCAGTCGATGAGCTTTGATGTGTTTGCTTTCTTTTAACTCCTTTTCTTAGCTTGAGACAAGAGCTATTTGATTCTTTTGTTGCTCTGAAGTTTCCATTGTTGGACAGCAAAGGCCTAATTATGCTTCCAATTTGTACATAAATGTTTAATGTGGCCCTCTCTGGGCATTCTTTCACGCAACTAATAACATACAACTAATAATTTACATTTAGATAACAAACCCTGCATTTAGCATCAAGCCACATCTTGTAACAAGCATTGGCAAAGCCAATAGGTCTCCCTTATGTGAGAGAAATTGTCTTTGCCAATGTCTTTTTGCCAAATTGTACTGCAGCGTGACTGCAGATTAGCATTGCTAATAGTTAGTGGTGAGGCTTAGAACAGAGTGGCATAGAGGAGAGTGGAGTCGAGTGGCATGGAATGCAGTAGTACAGAAAAGCATAGAATGAAGTAGAGTGGTGTAGAGTGGAGTGTTATAGAGTGTATTGGTGCCAAGTGCCACAGCATGGCATTGCGTGGAGTTATGTAGATAAGATTGGCGAAAAGTGGAGAGCCTATTGTGCCATAGAGTAGAGTGGAATCAAATAGAGTGGCGTAATTTAAATGGGTAAAGAGTAGAGTGGAGTGGCGTAGAGAAGAGAGGAGTAGAGTGACATGGATTAGAGTGGAGTAGCATAGCATGGTGCAGAGTAGAGTGGAGTAGAGTGGGGTAGAGTGGATGGGTGAAAAGTAGAGTGCACAGAGTACAGTGGCATAGAGTGGAGTGGAAAGGCATAGAGTAGAGTGGTGTGGCATAGAGTGCAGTGGTGTTGAGTACAGTGGCATAGAATAGAGTGACGTAGAGTGAAGTGGCATAAAGAAATGTAAAGTGGTATCGTTTGGAGTGGAGTAAAGTAAAGTAGAGTGAGTAGGGTAGAGTGGTGTGGAATGTGTAGAATGGTGTTAAGTGGCATAGAGTAAAATGGCATGAAGTAGAGAGGCATACATTGGCATGGCGTAGAGTGGCATAGAGTATAGTGGCATTAAGTGGGGTAGAGTAGAGTGGAATGGCTTAGGGTAGGGTGCGTTGGTGTGGCATAGATTAAAGTGGCATAGAGCAGCGTTGGGTAGAGTGGCAAGGAGTAGAGTGGAGTGGCATAGAGTGGAGAAGTACAGAGTGGTGCAGAGTGGAGTGGAATAGCGTGGAGTGGCATAAATTAAAGTGGCATAGGGTGGAGTGGAATGGCGTTGAGAGGCATAGAGTTAAGTGGAGAGGAGTGGGTGGGGTGGTTTAGAGTAGAGTGGTGTAGAGCTGAGTGGCATAGAGTAGAGTGGCATAGAGTGAAGTAGAGTGGTATGGCATAGAGAGATATAGAGTAGTAAGGTGTTGAGTGGCATGGAGAGTTGTAGAGTAGGGTAGGGTAAATAGAGATGAGTAGCATGCAATAGAGCAGTGTACAGTGAAGTGAAGTGGTGTAGGTTAGAGTGGCATAGACTAGAGTGGCGTAGTCTAGGGTGACGTACGCTAGAGTGATGTAGAGTGGAACTATGTGGAGTACCATAAAGTGGCATTGAGTGGAGTGGAGTAGCATGGAGTGGCAAAGAGTTGAGTGGTATAGAGTAGGGTGACGTAGAGCAGAGTGGAGTGGCGTACAGTGGAGTAAAGTGGAATAGAGTGGTGTAGAATGGAGTAGAGTACCATGGAGTGGAATGGAGTGGTGTAGAGTAGAATGTCGTATAGTGGAGTGGCATTGAGTAGAGTGGTATAGGGTGGAGTGGAGTAAAGTGGAGTGGAGTGGCATAGAGTAGAGTGGCGTGGAGTTGCATGAAGTGGTGTGACATTGAGCAAAGTGGCACAAAGCTGAGTGGCATAGAGAGAGTGGAGTACCATAGATTGGCACAGAGTAGAGTGTTCTAGAGTGGCATAGACCAGAAGGGCAAAGGGTGGTGTAGAACACAGTGGCCTAGCGTGGCTTAGTATGGCAATGTGTGGTGTGGAATGGTGTAAGGTTGAGTGGAGGGGTGTAGAGTAGAGTTGCATTGAGAAGAGTGGCACAGATTAGAATAGAGTGGTATAGAGTAGAGTTGCATAGAGTAGAGTGTCTTGGAGTGCCATGGAGTGAATTGGCATAGAGTGGAGTGGCATAGAGTGGAATGTGTGTAAATTAGAGTGGCATGGTGTGGAGTGGCATAGAGTAGTAGACTAGAGTGGCAAAGAGTACAGTAGAGTGACATAGAATAGAGTGGAGTTGTATGAAGTAGAGTGGCTTACAGTGGGATGCAGTGGAGCGGCACATAGTGGATTATAGTAAAGCAGAGTTGAGTGGGTGGTATAAAGTGGTGTAGAGTGGAGTGAAGTGGCATAGAGTGGAGTAGCATAGAGTTGAATGACATAGAGTAGCACAATTGTGGTTGTAAGTAACTAAAGCATTGATAGAGACAACAGATTGTCGGATAGCAACATAAATAAGAAGCTGTGTGCCTGTGAAAAAAGTGGAAAGCACATTTCATGTCCAGGAATAATACTAAAATGCTTATAACATTTTACAAAATAGTGTGTTGCAAAATGATGAAGAAGAACAATGATGAGAAAGAACAATACTTGGTGCATACTCCAGGTAGGAGCTAACACAAGAGAGGAAGGGAAGTCTAGGGGAGCTAAGCAATCGCAATTTGCGACTTGCAAAATGTAATTTACAACAGTGCTTCAGACACTGTTTGTGATTCCTAATGGGGTTTTAAATTGCATGCTTCATTAATATTTATGAGGCAGGTGCAATTTGTGACCCCATTGGGGATGGTGGACTGCTGGGGTCAGCAGATCACCATGCCTGTGACTGCTTTTTAAATACAGCAGTTTTTTTTATTTAAATGCAGCTCATTTTCCTTAAAGGAAAACGGGAAGCATTTAAAAAATAAAAATAAAATGTTTCTCTTTCATTTTTTGAGAGTAGGCAGTGGCCCAAGGGACCACTGCCTGCTCATAAAAATATTTTTGCATCCATTCACAAAGGGGAAGGAGTCCCATGAGGTCCCCTTCACGTTTGCGAGTGCCTTTCCATTTGAAGTAGGTGGTAAACTGCCAGTGCATCGCGGTCGTAAAATAATTGTACATTGAAGTGCAAGTCGCTATTAGAAAGGCACACCCTTCCTAATAGCGAGTTGCAAACCATATTTTGCGAGTCGGTAATAGGTTACCGACTTGCAAAATAGGGTTTATACATGGGGCAGACCAATTTTGCGGTCGCAAACGGGTCGATTCCCCGTTTGCGACCGCAAAAAACGGTCGTACATCTGTCCCTAAATCACCTAATTACACTATTTCTACTGGCAGTGAGGTCTGTGTACTGCTCATATCATATATGCAGTAATTAGTTACTTTGAGACTTTCTGCGTCTAGTCTGCCAGACTTGGATCTCCGATTTTTCAAATTGGGTGATACTCATTTTTGTTTCTCAGGTATCCAATGTAATTTATTTCATTACTATGTATATCGAAGTAAAGACCTGTAGGCTTTTATCTTTTAGAAATTTTGCAGTTCAAATGCATTATTTAACCAGCACTAAGGTTCACAAGCCAGTCTAAACATGTTGCTGGTTCAGCACTTTCCTGTTTAGTGTACAATTGTTTGAAAATAATTAATTGTTATGAAAACAAGAATTATATATTGGCCAATATTGTTGTAGATCACGTTGAACTCCACATGGTAAGATTCACATTTGTGCTACTGTTCCCCTTGAATGTATGTATTTATTTATTTATTAATGCATATATTGCGAGCATGGCCCAAAGGCATCAGAGTGGTTCACAAAGGCAAGAATGGAAGTTACAAGATACTGTAAAGCTACTACAACAATATTATTGGGAAACACAAAACCATCCCATCAAATAAGTATCAACTGGGCATTCAAACAGGGATAAATATACATATTTCAGACAATGTGGTTGGCATAATTTAGATGAGTGTTTGAGAAGGAGATTGCAAGGAAGAGATCTATAGAATACATTAGTTGAGTGAGTTTGCAGAAATAAAGGCCACTTTGGGACCATCGAACAGGAATGGCTAGTCATGTGGAAGGTACTTAGACCAAAATCAGCTAAGATAAGAGCATGAAAAAGTGCAGAGGTGGAAAAAGAACTAGGGATCAAGGTAAAATGGGCCGGGACAGTATGATATAAAGCAAATGAGTAGACACAAATCAGAATTATGAACTTTGTTGCAGGTGAGCAAGCAGTGTGGGATGGGCCTTACCGAGCCCACCGGTGCAAGGGTCTATACACAACACTCAGGCAATGTAAGAGGCAGCACAGAGAGTACTGAAACCATGGTGCCTTTATACCGTAGTACTTGCAGAGTAAGCATAGAATCTCAAAAAGAGGCAGTCCAAGTGTTCCCAAAAATAGTCATTTTTACATACAAGGACACATGAGAATCTCTTAGTCAACAAGGCGGGGGAGCAGCACAACTGCTGACATTAGCTAAAATAATCTGACAGTTACGATTATAACAGGTGCATTCCAACAGCTACAAGTCTTTCTCAGCATGCGCAAGGCTCTAGCTCAGTGCTGAAACAGTTAACTATACTTGATGACTCCAGTGAAATACAAGGGCAGACAATAGTGAGGACAGAAAAGCATGTGGCGAGCACATGGCTTAACTAAAATGGCTGCCACGAACAAAATGGCTTCAGCTCATGCTAACAGTGATCACTGCCAATTTCCACAACAGTGTCTTTGAAAGGTTCTACTAAATATATACTAATGTGTAACAACTTTTTCACTAATTAAATCTGATATTTTAAAACAACTTACGTTCTAATAGGTCTTTTTGCAAAATGTTGATTTGGAGTAAGTCGAAATTTGACCTACCTCATTAATATGCATGTGGAAGGTCACAAACTGCTACAGATTACAAGCTGGAAACAGGCTGAATTAGATGGATGAAATGCAGAAATTCATAAATGGCCAAAGCGTGAGGGTGTTTGGCAAAAGAAAAAAAATATATTAGCACATTGCTCTTCGGAATACTGTCTAAGGAAAAGGAGGTTACTGAAAGAGAAAAAGTGTCATAAAAGGCAGCCTGTTATGAGGCTACCGGAGAGCAGGGGGCTTGTGGCCTGCTGAATGGCTTGAGGATCTTAAATGCTTCTAATATGTTAGTAGAGCCCCCTGGGAGTCCCAATTCTACCCTGAAACACCATAAATAGAAGGGGAAGCAGCCTCAAAGTAACCCATTGTAGCCACTGGGGAAAAGACCATTCTATTTTTCAACTTTTCCACTGGACCAATCACTGACTGACTAAAGCAGCAGGTAAAGCAGTCTGGGAGGCCCAACAAATATGCTTAAAGAAACACTGGCCTCTCAGAGAGGACATGATACTCCATTGATAATCAGAAGCAGTAGAGTGAATAAGCTAAAAAGTGCTTGGAAGAAGGCAATTGTGAACACGTTCAACCCACTAACAGCCATAGCAGGCTTTTCACTACCAGGCCCATCACTGCCTGACTGCAGTTAGTCAACTGATCCCATAAAAGATGCCATACACAATGAAAATGATTCAACATGCCCAATGAGACTCTCATAGGATTCCTTTTGAGTCTACTAGGCCCAGCAAGGGCATTAAGCGCCTGATGTCAATGACAGGCCATTCTCTTTCCTGAAAACAGGGCATTCAATTACTTATGTGCTTAAACATATTTTGCATGTATAAATGAACTATTAGCACATTAAAATATATACTCACATTCAACATTGAAAAGCCAACCTTACAACTGATAATAATGAATGATCACCTAATACTGTCTCATTGATGCTAGTTCAACTGTCAAGTATGCACAATAAATATTAGACCTCATCACTGACATCAACCTTGGTCACTTACGCATCATTGAGAATTGTTTTACAGACTCGTATACCTATATTTGTGAATTACAACACCACAAGGCTACATTTTATTTCCAACACAACATACCATCTGCTCAATAAAGAGCATAACAATCATCAAGAAAAGTAACATCATTAACTCTTGCATCCATATTTCCCAACTACCACATTCCAACTATAGGGCTACCTATTAGACTATATTACAAACTTAATACTTGAGCCCCTCTAGTGCTGTGGAAGCATTATTGGAGCACTTTCAAATGTTTCTTAGAATCCAATCACTGACTTAGGCCAGAAGAATTGAGGGGCATATTATCAAGCCTGGGCTATAAAATTATCGCCGCTTTATCGGCAGGAAACTGCCGATAAATTGGCGATAATGAGCTTGATAATATGCTCTATAGAATTCCAATCGAAGCTCATGTTAGATGTCCTTCACATTTAACATGAGCTTCGATTGGAATTCCATATAGCATATTATCAAGCCCATTATCGCCATTTTATCGGCAGTTTCCTGCCGATAAAGCGGCGATAATTTTTTCGTCAAGGCTTGATAATATGCCCCTGAATTTCTTACTTTAATAAATAACAGTCCCTTTTTCAAGAATTCTTAGGCCTAGGTGACAGTATCAACTGTGAAGTACTGTTCTAGAGCCCCTTATTGAAAAAATGCTACTTCCTGGACAGGTTCCTTCAAACTACCAGAAGACCGCTATGTAACCTTCTCCCAACCCCAATGGATAGGCAGACCAGAAATCTCTGACTTTCTATGTAACACTCACATAGAACTGGCCCAACAGACACTAAGCTAAGTCTGACATCTTCTCATCCGCTACATCCAAATCATTCTTGAAGGATAGCCTCTCAAAATTAATATTCCACTTGATGCACTTAAAAAGGCTATCACACACACTGTGGACAACATCCCCCACTCAACAAGGTACCTGGGAACCCCATTCACAACCTCCTGTCAGTGACATGCCTAAACACAATCAAAAGAAACTGTAACAAAACAGAGACCACCTGGTGCATAAATTCCATCCCGAACTCTAGAGTCAACCTCAAACATGCTTGCATCATCTACCATGAATCACACATCAAGCTTCAATGAATGCAAAAGTGACACAGTCAACAGCCCATGAAAGTGTTAAAAAAAAATAACACCTCAATCAACAACATCAGTCATCCTGCTGACCGAGGATCATTGCAACAAATTTGACACCTTTATAATTTATCACATTCATTATATCAGAACAGACATTACTCTTACTCTCAACACAATTTCCATCACTACAGAACAGTCCAATGCCAACAGCTTCTCCTTCACACAAACCAGTATAATATTAATTGTTTCATTACTACAACAATCAAGGCAAAGACTCAAGGGAATCTTGTACAACTACCAAACTGACCCCTTTATAACCACCTTTCCTATAGCGTGAGAAATCTATTCCACCCTGTACCCTAACAGATGACTCTTGATGATCCTTAAGGAAGCCACTCTAGAACCAGAATACTCAAACCCTTGCTTCTCCATAGCCAAGCTCCCAAACAATTCTAAAAACAAATGTAACAACATAATTCCAATTTTATGTTGATGCTGACCAAATCCTATACACTTAACCAGTCCAACTTCTACCTACATCATGGGACAAAGACAGCATAGTCACAACTTGTGATATTATGCTCGAAGTAGTTCAATGGGTTTGCATCAAAAAAGTAATGCAAACAGGGTGCAATGTGCCTATAAAACTAGGCCCATTTGTTGAAAACCACAAACTCAGCAGGCAATACCTGATGAAGTGAAGAGCTGTGAGCCCAGAAATGGCAAACCAAGACATTTTACAGGTACTGGCATACGTTGCATGGCATGCTCAGATCTGAAAAACGTGCACCACTCAACACGAAAGAGCAAAATGGAAAATGACCCCAGACAGTTTAATTAGAATCTTCCATGAATTGAACCTTACCACATCTGCTCCATCTTTCCTGTCACAGGTGGACCTACAATATAACAGCGCTCTCAAAAGCAGACACCAACTTCCTACAAGTAAAGTTTCACAATTATTAACTGCCGTTTGGTAACAACGATGGCAGCATCTAGCCCCATACGTCATGAAATGGGATCACCTGAGGAATCATGCAGTCACCTCTTATTTATGGGTGTAGGGCAAACATAGGAATTATTTGAAATGGTAGGACCAGATGAGAATGCCTAATATGATGTTTTGTCTTGTAGCAATGATAAGAAGAATACCTACGAATACTACTATAGAACATATCTTATTTAGGGTGTTAGGTAGCTCTAGAGAGCACCCCTTTTGCCTACATTATTTATGATTGAAATAGTTTGTATATATTGTTGCTAATGTGTTTTGTTTTTGTAATGACTATGATGAGCAACATGTGACTGATGATGATGATGATGATGATTTCATTCCCACCCATGACCGGCACATGGACAACATCCTTTCCACAGTCAAACAAACTTTGCTGCCTGGTACATGCACTTCCAGTTTCCCATCCAGTACCTGCCAATACTGGTCCTGCATAAGGCCTGGCTCATTGATGCCTCACTAGTCATAGAAAGATGCACCAGAAACTAATAACGACCTTCATTAAACTAGTCAAGAGCATATTCAGCACAGTCACAGTTAAACTAACCAGTTTCAGACCCATCTCTGGCTAAGGTCTTTCATATAGCTGCCCAAGGACAATTTCATGGTAAACCAAAAATGCACATCCTGCTTGTTCACTTCCTGAGTGAATCATGACGCAAGCAGGAGAAAAAACCTCTTTCATAACATATAGGACTAACTCCTTTCATTGGGAGACAAAGGTAATACCTGAGAAGAACATTATTAGATTTAGATTTTTCAGCTGCTTTTGACATCATCAACTATATCATACAGATTCCAAGACAATCTGGTATTCAAAGAAAGGTGTTAAATTGATTGACATTTTCGACATCAGGCTCAATAAGGTAATTCCATGATATTTTTCTCACACATAGAGTCACACTTAGAGTAATTTATATCCAGTTCTCTTGAATGTACACAAGGCCACCCTAACTCAGATCAGAAATTCCCAAAATACTGGCTATCATATGTGTGCTGATGGCAGTCAGCTGAACTTTAAACATTCTCGGCATCCAGGAATTGTAAATACGTCAGAGCAACATATTTGGTGCACATTGGGGAACGGCTCTACCAGAGCAAACAGGGCATCAGTCCAACCAATTCAGAGTACATTTATGGACAATTGGACACTTCTATTTAAGCCAATGCAATCTAGAGAAGCATTTTTTACCGTCTGTGTCAATTAGAATCGCATGGGCCTTTGATGTTGCAAAACTCTGCACGTGGCATTGACATGAAATTTTGGTTCATGAATCCCATTCAAAACAAGTGCTTAATTGGAGCTGGTGGTTGTGGGTGGGGGAACACTGGTGCTCCCTTTTCTGGGCAGGCACTTATCATATTCACCCAGAGTGGGAGAGAGAATAGTACCCGCAAGAAAGAGCTAAAGAGGTCAGGGATGTCTGGTGGTGGTTGAAAGAGTGATGAGGTGAGGTGGAATCAAGCCTGCACAGCCCTGGTATTTGCAGCATATGCCACAGACTTCTGACCAAATCTAAGACCCTGGCACCTATTATTTGACCAATTAGGCACATACCAAGACCCTTATTCAAAGGGCAGAAACCCGCAGTGCCAATGTTGACTTTCAAGTGCATCTTTCCGACCTCATCATTCTGGCACTGACAGCATTGTACTAGTAACTTAAAAAATAGACACTGTTTCTAAACCCATGCAGCCCGATTCATGAAACGAAATTGCGCTCGCAAAGGGCCAGATTCTGAGAATCTGGCCCTTTGCGAGTGCGATTTTTGCATTTGGGATTCATCATCCCAAATGCAAAAATCGCTATTTGCGAAATCGCATATTTGCGAGGAATTGGATTTAAGGAATCTCTAATAGAGATTCCTTAAATGCAATTCATCACCCAATTTGAAATTGCGAATTCGCAATATTTGGTCGCAATTTACCACGAAATCTGACTTCGTGGTAAATTGCGAAAATAGAGTAAAAAGCACTTTAGTGCATTTTTTTCTTTTGCATGTTACACACACACATGTCCTTTGGACATGTGTGTGCGCAACACCTGTTTGAATTTGCATTTAAGGGGTGCTACAGGGTGTCCTTTGGACACCCCTGGCGCCCTTTAAATCGCTATCTTATTTGCGATTAGCAAATTGCTAATCGCAAATAAGGAATACTCCCCATTCATTCCTATGGGCCTTTTGGCCCATAGGAATGAATGGGAAGTTATTCCTTATTTGCGATTAGCAATTTGCTAATCGCAAATAAGGAATGTGTAGGAATCGCATTTAATTTTGCGATTCCTACATGAATCCCGTTTTGCGAGTCTGGAATAGCGATTCCTCATGAATCGCTATTACAGACTCGCAAAACGGGTCTTTGGTGAATCTACCTGTATGTCTACTACACAAGGAAGCACATGGAAAAACACCAGTAGATATTTCCACGGTCCAAAGCTCTGAATGTTGGCCACACACCTATGGTCTGATTCCTTAGAAATACTACCAATCAACCATCTTGTTACAAGTGAAACCCTGGCTTTCAAAACATTGGATTCAACGGGAGTGAGTAAAGATGAGAAATTCCCGTGGAGAATAGCATAAAATACTAATTTGGAAATGTACCTTTTGACATCATTCAGATTATAGGCAAGTTAAAGTAAGGACTGAATGGAGAGAATATGATTCTTTTTACAGGTAATAAAAGACAGAGCAATTATCAGCATAGAGAGGTGGTTGGGAAACCTAGCCTGATAGTTTGAGAAGAAAGAATTCCATCTACTAAGGTGCATGGAAGAAGAGGACAGACATAGATTCAAGCCTATAAGCGGAAGGGCATTTAGCTTCTCTCGGGCTTAATTACATGAAATTGCCGCAGCACTACATCACAAGCCCTGTGGCTGCTCCAGGCTGCATCACTTTCAAATCACAGGGATTCAAAATATTTAAAACAATATGACGTATCCCTGTGAGTTTCCCTGCGCTGGCTCACAATCGGCTGCCATGCACCACGCAGGCACCCTTGCGCCATGGTGCAAGGATGCCTGCGTTGCGGGGAGATTGTTTCTGTTTAGGAAGGGGTACCTTCCTTGTGGAAAAGAATAACAAAAAACATAAAAGAGGTCATTTTCTCTTCCTACGTGTTCAGCAGAATGCAGCACCCCTAGAAAGAGGAAAAAACTAGGAGAAATGTAAAAATTTCTCCTCATTGCGCCTGATTACGCCACCTCTGGGGTGGCAAGTATTCTGACGCATTTCCAGGTTTATGAATTCTCGTAAATCTGGAAATGGGGCAGAATACATGGGTGTTGCGTGGGAACACCCACAGCCACACCCATATCATGCCCCTTTCATGCAAATTGGTGCATCAGAAGGGGCCATAGGAACAGGGGACAGGAAAAGCAGCGCAGGGTGGCTTTGCGTGTCCTTGTAAATATGTGACAGGAGGTTGCGCCAGTGGTGCGTCACAAAAAGTGACGTACTGGCAGCGCAATGGGATGTAAATAAGCCAATTATATATCTACACAGTCGTATATGTATTTAGCAAGGAGTAATTAGCATATTGGAATAGCCTAAGGCCTCCTGTTATGCTGTCAGTCATGTTCAGCCTTATCCTGGGTCCAGCTGCACACTGAGAAGAAACAGTCCAAATTCACTGTCCACAGCACATCTTTCTGTCCGATGATTTGTAATCCTGTCTTTTTCTCAGTGTAAAAAGCATTTAAAAAATAATAAACCATAATTCTGCATACACTTGAAAGAAAATATGAAAAGCAACTTGAATAATCCTCCTTTGGGCACAGAAGCACAATAATGTTTCACAGAACAGTGCTCTTTCAAAGTATTTTTCTACTTTATTTAAAATATTAGACAATATGCCCTAAGACCAAACATCTGCATGTCATCGAGGCTACCCTTCATTCTGCACAAATGTTATTGCCAGTCAGTGAATTGTTTCTGTTGACTTGCTTTCATTTTTAATGCACTATAAATGTAAGACTACATTCATTCGCAGTGTGTTACTGCCATGAATCATTTTTATAATTTTCAGATTTGAAAGAACATTGTTCAGCCCATGTTATTGATGTCGACGTGATATAAAAATATCTTAATGGAAGATCTTTACTAAAGTGAGAAATGGCCTGCGTTGCTAAAGAAAATATCAGTTCACCGGTCTCCATTCGTTTTTAACCCATATTTTACAATAGCTACTAAATGCACAATTCCGGTCCATTCCTCAACACAGTGAAAACAATCTACACATCTTTATCCAAGTTAAACGTTATATTCTACGTTGTAGAAAGGCACATTCAGAAATGTTTTTGCAATTGTGCTTGAGATATAATTAATGGGGAATCAAATATATGTAAAGTTTTCAATTCAAACTTCTATATGAAGGAAGTTACCGTTTTGAAAATTGCCTATTTTTGAGAAGCATTCTACCAATCCATGATGACTAAAAATTTACAAATACTCTCTTAATTTCCCAGTTGCCCTCTGCCCTCTTCTGCCCCCTTTTCACCACTGAACATTTACCTGTTGGTCAGAGGCCTAACAAGGCACCAATATTTCTCTAAGGGCCATGTTACTAGTTTGGAGGCCCTCCTGTCAGCCTGCCACAGCCGCGCCGACAGGAGGGCCTCCAAACCCATAGTGTGCCACTCGCTGGATTACGAGTGTAATCCATGGCGAACGGGCGGTGCTGCAGGGGTCTCACGGTGGTGGTCTGTTATGCTCTTAGGAGAGCCTTAACAGCAGACCCCCCCACTGTGACAAGGCCTGCAGCACGTTCCTGAATGGTGTGGCATTCACCATGTTGTGCATGCAACACCGTGCATGCACAGGGTGTAATTCTAGTTGGGCACAACCTGTGGCCCCCTGAATTCACCCCCACACCCAGAAGTGGAAGGGGCCTTGCATGCTTGCCACCCTTTTCATGGTGGGCTCACCGCCATGAAATGGGCAGTGGACATTCAAATCGGAATATGCTTGGCAGTTTCTGGCCCCTTCCAGGCAAAGGGGGATCCTTGATTCTGGTCAAGCTGGCAACCTCCTTGAGGTCCGACCACCGCACTCATAATATGGTGGGCAGACTTGTAATACTGGCCAAAAACTCCATCCAATGAGATCCTACCTTTTGAGAAAGACCTCTTCATCCGCAGGGCTGCTTTTTCATCCACAATTCCTATTTCCTGGCCAAGCTTTGCAGTTTGAGGCAACCTCATAGGGGCATAAAAGGCTCTGCATACATGGTTATACAAATAGGCATCATGATGTAACAGGTTGAGTGTGACTAGTTTCACATTTACTTTAGTTGAAAGAGAATACCTGAATATTATATCCGTAGAAATATTTTCCTTTCATTTAAGTTTGCCAGCCAAACTCTGACCTTTTAATTCTCTATGGTGAGGAGGAGGAATACAGCAACATATCTTAATACACATGAGCAAGCTTACATCAGCATATGTATGTTACCATTACTTTTGCATTCAAGAAGGCTATTTAAAATGGCATTGGGATCAGTACTGCATCCTGAGAAATTAAAGTGAAGGAGCCATAAGGAGGAAGAGGAAGCATTCCGTGACTCCCTGCCATCTGGCTCAGTTGGCTGGGGGATCGAAATGCACTCTTCTTCAAGAGTTAAAAAAAAAAATTGCCACAAGGTTTCCTTACTCAAAATGGGTTTTGTGGACCTTCAGCGTGGTTCTGAGGTCTGCAACCCCTGTATCGAGTCTGCAAACCAAGCGGTTAGGGATTTTGGACACCTGTTGGGACTGCTCTCGAGTTTATGGGTCAAAAAAACTGAGTGGGGACCCAACAATGTTCTAAGAGACTATACGGGTCTGTATCCTCCCCACTGGGGTCTGTGACCTCTAAAAGAAAAGAAAACAAAAGAGCCTTGGGCCTTTGCTTTCATTTTTCCTCCAGCCCACTCAGAGCTTCCTCCTGCTGCCGGGGTGCCGCCTGAGGCATGGGCAGTTGAGAGAGGGAGTAGGGCAGAGGGATAGAGAAACCTCCACAGGTTGTGTTCACTCTCATCCGATGCCCCATCGAGCATCAAAAAGCCCAGAGGTGCGCGAAGGACTGAAGGACAGCCACCGAGAAATGAATGAAGATTGGCCTTGACTGTGCTAGCAGGAGCTGTTTCGTTACTAAGCAATCCATTGCAAACCATTGCTCTTGTTCTATGGATGAATTATTTGTGATTATAAAGCTCATTCTGCCTGGTGGTGTGAGAAGCCGACCTGCTTGCTATATTGCAGAGACCATGCCAGAGGACGAACTTGGTGTCCCAGATTCCCCGGTCTCCCATCAGGCCAAGCGCTCCCTCGGAGGTGCTTTAAAACTATGCTGCAGTCCCTCGAAACCCCTCCAACACCTGGGATTTGACATTGTGCTTTAATCTCAGCCAAGAGATGTAAAGATGGGGAAGAAGAAGCCCAGCCCACAAACATTAGAGGGGGTAACTATAACTTCTTTAGGCAGCTTCTTGGTGAAAGCTACATAAGCCATTACAAAGGAAATTACCTTGGCCAAAAAGAGACTTTCAATGGGAAGTGGGTCTTGTGGAAAGGTGTCCCTGTTGAACTTTGAGACTGAGCTCCCTGTGCCAACTTACCTAGAAGAGCCATTAAAAACTGGCCCTCCTGGCTCCTCTACATCCATACAGCCTCCCGCTGGCCTCCTGAATTTCCTCCCACTGAACCTACTGTGAAACAAAAAGACTCTCTACATACATCTTCGAAAAGGTTGCGTAAGACACAAGTGATACAATCTATCTCCAACCCTCGAGTTCATTTGCAAGGCCAACTAAATGACCCTTAACCCCATGTTTGAATTGGTTTGAAATATGTGACAAGTTATGTGATGCCCTTGGACGCCTATTACAACCCATCACTCAGCTCCTCCCTGGTATAGAACAGACGTTGCAGGAAATTTTGTTTGCTAAGCAATTGGCTGGAAGTGGGGAGGGTCAAAACATTCAAAATATACAGCAACATTTAATGTTAAATATATACTCACGAACCAATGCAGATGTTCAATCTGCCGCCCAAGAGATCCAGGAAGAACTGATTTAACTAATCCACCTAATGCAAACCAAAGAGTGATACTAACTCAGAGTACAAACACAAAGGAAGCACTGTCATAAAAAGTCACATTATCTGTAGGGGGGGCATGGTATTGAGGGCAGGTAGGGGATAGAAGCAGGGAATATGCAATGAGACCCAAACAACTTTGAGAGAAGGCCCACAGGTGGGAAGGATGGAGAAGGTAAACAGTTGGCATTATCTAAATTTACCTCCAGGTGCATGTCCATCAGTAGTAATCATGGTAAACTTCCGTTACTAAGAGATAACCAACAAGAATACACGCTCCAAGTATTGGATAAAGCCCGGCACTGGCTAACAAGATTTTCCAGAGCTGGTCGCTTTATTTTGGATCAAATGATCATGGCTAGAAGAACACCATGGGTTGGGCCTGCTTTGAAAACAATAGAGGGTGATTGTATAGTGCTCAACTTTGACATCTCGTGGTTGGTAAGTGACCTGTCAAGACAACTACCCACAGCTCCCACACTGTCGACCCAGATCTACGCCAACCCACTGTGCTTTTTCTATAAACTCAAGATGTACACTTCAGTGGTGCAAATTACATTAGCAAACTGGACAACCTACTTTGCCCCCATGAATGGTCACATCAAATATACCCCCCAGAAATAGATACACTGCTTTGGAGAACTTAGATAGCTGTGACTGACTCATACCGCCCCGTAAGGAGATAAACTTCAAAAATGAGGTACGTGCTAGAGGGGTCAACACAGTAAAGCTCCCACTAAAGTCAATTGTGGTACAACCTGCAACACAGAGTTCCAAAGTAGGAACATGCAAGATAAGTATAGAGGAAGGACTTGATCGCTCAAAGGAAATTATGGCTAGATCAGAAGGTAATAATCTTACCTTCCTCACATGGAATTTCACATGGAATTTTGTGGGGTATAACAATAAAAAGGACAATAATGAGTGGCACATAGAATGGGCCAATTCACATAACATTTATTTTCAAGATACATGGGAGATAGCCCCATTAATCTAACTGATTACCTTTCATTCCAAACTCCTGCTCTTCTCACTACAAGAGGCAGAGTGAAGTGTGGTATTTTAACACTAATTGCAGTACGACCTCACCTTAGTTAAATTCTCTAATAATTTGCCTTATTTTCACATAATAATTGCAAAACACCACAAAAATAGTGAATTTTTACTAATAAAGTATTACAATAATAATTTAATTAACCCAATCGTTGTAGTAGAGGCTTTAGGCAAAACTGTGGAAGATTTGATCTATAACCACCCAAAACCATTACAAGTTATATGGGTTGGGGATTTTAATGCAAATAGATGCCCCAGACAGGAGCCACGTTTACGCGGGGTCATGGACCAGTATGGGTAGGCAATCATCTATTTCTACCAAGCAAGTCATGGTAGTGCCCTAAATATTTTATTAGTCTCCTTCCAACTGGAAATGAGAAATTATATAAATTTAAGTACAGGTGAGCCAGACCCTACCTTCTATAAGGCAGGATCCTTCTCAATAATCGTTTATGTAATCTCTTCGGAGAGCTCTGGTGTAAATATAAGTAATTTAAAGGGTTAAGTTGACGGTTTTAGTGACTATGCATTAATCAATTTGCAAAAAAAAGTTGTGTTGAAATAAATAGTGGAGGCCACATTAGAAAGTACCTCTTTGTCAGAAAAAAAAACTTGCTCATAAGATCGCAGGTTCCATTGGCTGAGAAAAATATAATTTTAGAGCATGAGAAGTAGACTCTTACAAAACACAACCAATGAAGGAATTGTTATACCGTAAAGTATGAGAATGATCCATTTGTCTATGATTATCAACTAAACAAAATATCAAGGAATTATTTTTAAAAAGACACATTCAAGACGTGATATTTGAAAATTGCCTCTCAGTGAACTCACAGAGAAAAGCTCCCCACTCTCAGAATGAAAACATTCACTTATATACTAAAGAGAAAGCTGGTGCTCATTGGAAACTTGACTAATGGTGTTGGAAGATCAAAGTGACAAGAATGCACACATTCTCCTCCCAGAGGAGTCTTTCCTCTGAATGCTGACTGCTGAACCTTTAAATCAGCAGGTGAAGATTGGGGAGCGTTGCAGCACTACAGATAGACAGAATAATGGAATTTGAAGTTGCAACAACTTGATTCATCCGTGACAAGACCAACCAGGAGCCACAATAAATGCTTACACCCACTCTCTCTTGATATCTTTAGGTCCATTGAAAGAGAAGTTTTGAATGCGTACATATAGCTGATCTCCAAGTACTGGAAGGACAAGGCACTGACTACCAAAACCTGAAGAGAAATTATCTCTGAATAACAAGTTTATTAACAAAAGATTAACCAACATAAGCACAATTGGTTCACAGAACAGCTAAAACAAACTAGATGGAGCCAAGTCTTAAGATGGGCGGAAGCAGTAGACAGAGATAGTTCAAACACATGTTGATTCATCCAATTAGATACTCCACTAACTTGGGAAGATGATTTGACTCCCTCCTTCTGTTGTTATGAATAATGACTGTTAGATCATTTATCCGTTCCGCCCTTTCTCATGTGTGTAACCTTTTTTGCAATGTTTTTTGCAATATGATTGTCCATTTGAGGCAGAACTGCCTGCACCACTATGTAGGGTGTCCATATACGTCTATTAGATGACGGGACTGACCCTTTAAAGATTCAAAAGTATTGGGCTGGCTTGCACTACAGGTTGATAACCTAATCATACAGGATGGAATTTCTTGACAGAGCTGCAGTCACTGGAGAGTCAAGAGGCAGCCCCAACAATAAGTGTAACACACTTTGGGGCAGATTTACAAGCCCCTTGCAACACTTTTACGCCGCTGTTGCGTCACTTTTGTGATGCAGCGGCGGTGTAAACCATGCACCACGTTGTGTGACTTATTTACAACGTGACACATCTAGGCAGATGCATCATGTTGTAAAGCCCTGCGCCACATGAAACCTGCGTCAGGTTTCATGTGGGCATTCTGTCGCAGGGTGGGCATTCCCTCGCAGGAAAGCCCCGTAAAACTGATGCAGTGAAATCTACAAGATTTCACTTAGTCAGTTTTACGACACTGCTGCGCCAAATCCTTACGCCTGCTTGAAGCAGGCGTAAGGAGTGATGCACCACGTTAAGTAGGGGCGGCCCCTGTGTATTTCAGGAGTTGTGTCACACTTGCGGCACGACCATGGTGCGCCGCATTGTAAATGCAAGGCATCCTTGGTGGCGCAAGGGGGGGGGAATATGTGACTCATCTGTTCTGGCGCATCCCTGCTGATTTGCAGAGATGCGCCAGAAGTTGTAAATCTGCCCCTTTGACACTAGGACAAAGGTTCAGGATTCATTTGAATGCTAGGAACATGTCTTTTAAATCACTGGAACATAGTATTAGCAGGTGGTATAAGGTATCTAATACGCAGCCAAACCCATTGAGATACAGACTTGGAGCCAAAACATTGTTTTAGAGGTGTAACTTATCTTCTTCTATAAGGTAGTCTTTAAAGTGGAAATGGGGAAAAATTATTTTGAAGAATGGAGTATCTGACACTCATACATGTTTTTGTAAAAATGGAAATTGCAAATGTTTACCTCAGGTTTCCACCACGAGCACTCCAGATGGCATCCAGTGTGTTTCCTGACCTTCATTTGACTATTCGATTAAAACAAAATTGGTGATACAAAAAGTCAAAAAATAAACCAAGGTGCCATCTTGTTTTAGACGAACAATCCCTTTTATTAAATGCCATTTTTTATCTAAAGTGTCAACTACTCTCGTTTAATCAAATTATTACCTGTGCTCAATGCTTTCTGGTCCCTCTGCCGTTAACAAGAGAAATATATCAATAGATCACAAAAGACAAAAACATGAAGCATATTATAGTATCCATAAAAACAAAGTAGCTCTAAATGCATACCACTAAGCACAACTCAGTTTATACTTAGAAATTGTCTGTTGTCCAATCTTAACACCAGTCTTGAAGTCAGTCCTAGAGTGTTATAAATGTCATCCTTTGCCTAACTCATGGTTGTGCTCGGAACTAGCTGCCATTATTCAGTTGCATGCATTTTATTGCCCTTATGCTTACCAGATGATGTCCTATACTTCTTTATTTTCCTTCTTCATTATAATTCATAAGGAACATTTTCATTCAAGAAAGGAACAAGATCGAAGACTATATAAAAAATGGATTCATTCAATCGACACAATAGGCTTCTTTTTGTGTCTTTGTTGCTTGTGGTTTCAGCCACGTTTGTTCTTTTCTGCACATGTGCCAGAATCTGAAATTGTATTTAATCTATTCTATCTTTCTTAAATATCTTTAGTATAATCTATGGTTTTACCCATAGATCTACAGAATTTCGTTCTTTGGCCACAAAATGTACATATTTTTGTTGTATTAGTCAATTAAAACGTTTTGTTTGTTTTGTGATATAAGTATCTACTGTAAAATCATCATTTTTTTTGTAGCACACTGATAATGAGGGAAATGAAAAGTGGATGTATGCATGGGTATGTATGAGTATTAGTATGTTTGATGACTGTAATGTATGTTTTTAATATAGTGTATACTTTTCTTGCCAATAATTATTCTTAAAGACACAATTACATTGTTATTTATAAGATTAAAAGGATTTTTCTATATTTGTGTCAATAACACTGTTTCACTGCATGTCTTCTTATGTGCACTATACATTATTTTATCATTTATTTCCTGAGATCTCTTTTTGCAATTCATTGGTCTTGCCCAATACAACATGCCATTAGGTCATTTAATGGAATACAGGCAAAACAAAGTTTCACAATCAGCATTACACTTGTTACTTAATTATTTGACCTGAATGTAGATAATGATTGCATTACAATTCACAGTGATACTGCAATCTATGCTGGCTAGTCTCATATACACTTCCCTCATTTTTCCATGTAGACCCTGTTGGAATTTCCTCTTCACTGTAAATCAATCAACTTCACCATGGAACCCACATGTATAAATATTTTATATGCAAAGATACGCTGCTATTTGAAGAGACAATTATTTTCAATGTCACCAATGTTTAGAGGTCCATATTTAAGTACTATTTTCTTGTGATTAGACATTTGGAATGACTATATGAACACAAACATGTTTTTCTGTTTCCTCAGCCATTTTTCTCAATAGATCCTTTTATTTATACCATACATATCTTTAATAACACTTTCAAATCTTTTTGTATAACTACAGTCTTGGAGTTTTTTTATAAGCATCTTCTTAATACTTTCATGATCACATCTTCAGATATTAGCATACGCCTCAGAGGCAGAAGTAGTGAGTTTATAGCTGTCTCTTAAATGCTAGTGGAATGAAGCTTGCCTAAGGTTAAAGGGGGTTCTTTTCTTTAATTTGCTCCATTGTTTTCTTAAACAACTGTAACAGTTCTAGATCGGCCAGGAAAAGTCCCCCCCCCCCCACACTGAACTCACATTTATATCGAGGTTACATTGTTTAGACATCTAAATGTACAGTACGCACAATCCCACTTGTATCTTGTTATAATACAATATACAGTATGAAAAGAAGTGGCATGTGCTTTTACAAGTGCAGGAGGGTATTCCCCACAGCTCACATTCACCAACCAGGGTGGTCTATTATTTGGTGGGTCAAGTAATTTAGTCAGCTTCTCTGCCCATTCTGTTAGGTCTTCAGTTAACCTCTCATCTTGGCTTTAATAAAGTCTTTAATTCTTTATTAGCAACCAGGATATGTATCAAAGGTTTGCTGGCCTGAAATGTGAATTAAATGAGACTGTGCCCTTGATTTAAAGCATTAATGTTCTATTTTCATGATTCTCTTATGACTGACCACAAATCAAATATATAATCAAATATATCATTGAAGTGTCACAGATATGGATAGAAGCCATTTTTCTTGCGTGCGAATATATTACATCTCAAAATGATGCACAAACAAGCTTTCATTAGATGGGGCCTCATTGGACCCCATGATGTACTGCAAGTATCTATGAATCAATCAAGCAATATTTATAGAGTGTGCAAATCACCCAGAGGGTTATCTAGGCGCTGCATGGAGTGGGGCTACTCGAACAGACAGGTCTTGAGGCCACTCCTGAATATGGCGAGGGAGGTAGAGGTTTGGAGGTGGATAGGGAATCCTTCCAGACCTTGGCAGCGAGGTGGGAGAAGGTGCATCCTCCAGCTCGAGTATGATGATTGCTGGGGATGGTGATGAGGGCCAGGAGGCCGACCGCAGGTGTCTGGTGGGCTGATGGAAGGTCAGTCGGTTGTTCAATTGTTCAGGTCCAGTTTTGTGGAGGGCTTTGCAGGTGTGCCTGAGCAGTTTGAAGTGGCATCTCTTCTAGAAGGGGAACTAGTGCAGGCTGTGGAGGTGCGGGTGATGTGGTATTCTCTGGGCAGATTAAGGATGATTCTTACTGCTACGTTCTGAATTATTTAGAGACACTTGATGAGGAGGGTGGTGGTTCCAAGAAATCATTTTTCCACCTGAACTAATATTAAAACAAATCAATGTGGATGAGCTGCAATATAAAGCAGCCTGGAATCAGGAGACAGTAACAAAGCAATACCAATGTTTTTTGCCTTATGTTTGGTCTCTTTCTATAGTGGCATAGTTGAAAAATAAGTGATGGACTAGTCTGTAGCTACAGTTATATTCTGTAAAGCTGAGCAATATACTTGGCTAATTTCCACAGAGGTGAAATTCACGGTAAACAGTCATAATATTGATTCCAAAATATAGAATGGACATAATATCGAAGTAAAAATATAGAATGGACAAAATATCGAATGGACACAATATAGTGGTTAAAAATATCGAATTTAAGGTAAGCAATATCGATTTTCAAAATATAGAAGTCAAAATATCGAAGTATACAATATAGGCATTAAATATATTGATTTTTTAATAATATCAATTTTTTTAAAGTGTTTTGTATGTTAGTATATGTGTTAAAGGTGTATATTAATTTTTGTAATGTATGTTTAATGTATTTTAAGTAATGAATTTTATGTTATTTAATTTTTGCGTAATTTAATTCTGTAGCGGGTTGTGGGTTTATAGGGGAAAAGGGTGGGAAGTAATTTAATTATATTAAATTAAATATTAATTTTTAGCAATTATTATTAATTTTTAATTAAATTTTGCTTTTTAGTTCTGTAGCGGGTTGTGGCTTTATAGGGG
Source organism: Lissotriton vulgaris (assembly GCF_964263255.1). Taxonomy (NCBI): domain Eukaryota; kingdom Metazoa; phylum Chordata; class Amphibia; order Caudata; family Salamandridae; genus Lissotriton; species Lissotriton vulgaris. The sequence goes on along the minus strand of NC_141687.1, from coordinate 1,599,595,382 downwards.
AATAGGGTGGGAAGTAATTTAATTGTAATTAATTCAATATTTTTATTTATTTATTGGTATATATTTTGAATTTATTATTTTTTAATTGGTAATTATTTTTTATTAATTGCCAATTAATTTGTATTAATTGATTAATTGTTAATTATGTTAATTTTCTAAATGTATTTTCTGTAGCGGGTTGTGGGTTTATAGGGGAATAGGGTGGGAAGTAATTTAATTGTAATTAAGTAAATATTTTTTTTCATTCATTGGTATTGATTTTAAATTTATTGTTAATTAATTTTTAATTGGTAATTAATTTCTATTAATTGGCAATTAATTTTTATTAATTGGTAAATATTTTGTATTAATTAAATATTTGATAATTATGATAATTGTATTAACGTATTTTCTGTAGTGGGAAGTGGGTTTATAGGGAAATAGGGTGGGAAGTAATGTAATTGTAATTAATTACATGTTAAAAATACTTTTTGTGTATTGATAATTAATTTACTGTTAATTTTTAATTGGTATTAATTTGTATTATTAATTAGTTTTTGTTATTGAAAATTAATTAGTTGTTAAATAATTATGAATAGGTTATTAATTTTATTAACTAATATGTAGTTGTATTTCTAAATAATTATTACATAATATTAAATTGGTTATTAATTTCAATTAATGTTTTATTGGTATTGATATTTAATTTATTTTTAATAATATATTAAATCATTACTTTCCCTACTGTTAAACTCACTGGAGTGGGAATAGTAATTTTCACCCTCCCGCTATCCAACGCTTTCCCTACTGTTGCACTCTCTGGAGTGGGAATAGTATTTTTTACCCCTACGCTATCCAACGCTTTCCCTACTGTTGCACTCTCTGGAGTGGGAATAGTAAGTTTTACCCCTACGCTATCCAAAGCTTTCCCTACTGTTGCACTATCTGGAGTGGGAATAGTAATTTTTACCCCTACGCTATCCAATGCTTTCCCTACTGTTGTACTCTCTGGAGTGGAAATAGTAATTTTTACCCTTCGAATATCCAACGCTTTCCCTACTGTTGCACTCTCTGGAGTGGGAATAGTAATTTTTACCCCTACGCTATCCAACACTTTCCCTACTGTTGCACGCTCTGGAGTTGGAATAGTAATTTTTACCCTCCCGCTATCCAACGCTTTCCCTACTGTTGCACTCTCTGGAGTGGGAATAGTAATTGTTACCCTTATGCTATCCAACGCTTTCCCTACTGTTGCACTCACTGGAGTGGGAATAGTATTTTTTTCCCCTACGCTATCCAACGCTTTCCCTACTGTTGCACTCTCTGGTGTGGGAATATTAATTTTTACCCGTACGCTATCCAACGCATTCACTACTGTTGCACTTTCTGGAGTGGGAATAGTATTTTTTACCCCTACGCTATCCAACGCTTTCCCTACTGTTGCACTCACTGGAGTGGGAATAGTATTTTTTACCCTCCCGCTATCCAACGCTTTCCCTACTGTTGCACTCTCTGGAGTGGGAATAGTAATGTTTACCCTTACGCTATCCAACGCTTTCCCTACTGTTGCACTCACTGGAGTGGGAATAGTATTTTTTACCCCTACGCTATCCAACGCTTTCCCTACTGTTGCACTTTCTTGAGTGGGAATAGTAAAGTTTACCCCTACGCTATCCAATGCTTTCCCTACTGTTGCACTCTCTGGAGTGGGAATAGTATTTTTTACCCCTACGCTATCCAACGCTTTCCCTACTGTTGCACTCACTGAAGTGGGAATAGTATTTTTTACCCCTACGCTATCCAACGCTTTCCCTACTTTTGCCCTCACTGGAGTGGTAATATTAAATGTTACCCTCCTGCTATCCTATGGTAAAATATTGTACATTTTTTATTAATAACTTAAATTAATTATATCTTAATTTTAAGGTTATTTGAGTATTTTAAGTATGTTTTAGTTAATTATATTTATTATTTCATTAATTTTAAATTACTTTTAAGACATCTAAAAAAATTCGATATTTTGACTGACTATATTTTTTACAGACTATATTTTGGATTCGATATTTTTGCACTTACCTGTTTGTAGATAGGAATTCGATATTTTGGCATTCTATATTTTGGTGACTATATTTTGGTAAGTCTATATTTTGTCATTCTATATTATGTCAGTGATCCGAAATTCACACATTTTATTTTTTGTCTGCAGAGTGTAATTAACGTTGTACCCCAGGATAAATAAAAATTAAGTTGAAAGTCCAAATTGGTTGCTTTTGTAAATGTATTTGAGCTTATATAGCGCACAGCTACCCGCAGTGGGTTTCCCGGCGCTTGCTTAGGGAACCCGTCCTAGTATTCCCCTGTGAGATAACCCCGGCAGGGTATCCACAAGGTGAAAGCCAGGCATCCCGCCGCGAGGGGCCGTTGTGGAGATTAAGCAAGCTATTGCCCAGAGTCGCAGAGTGTGAACCCGTGAGTCGAGAAGGCACCGGAGCGAGAATTATCGAGTCCGTAGAATTTTTAGCCCATGACCCGCCGAGGTGGGGAATTGAACCCTGGTCCAGGGCCGATCTCAGCTGATCTGCCGCCTCTAACCCCTGAGCCACACTTCTCCACTTTTAGTACCACTGTCAGGGGCTGGATCATGCAATTGCCCTTAAGGGAATAGCTTTAAAGTAATTACATAGCCTGGCACCTGACAGTGCCGGACAGCACAACTATTTCTCATTCGTCACATTCCTCACTGTAGGAAATGAGGAATACTTGTTTTGCAGGATATTCAGCGTACATTTAGCATTTTTTCCATCAAGGTTAGACAGATGAGAAACCAGCAAAAAAGTGCAAAATTGTCTGAAGTTTGACATCCACATACTATGAATTAAAAAGAATTCCTCGAACCTTTATATCAGTGACTAAGAATAAATCAAGGATTTCACCAAATACTGTATTTTTTTTTAAGTGTAACACCTTACATGTGATGGGTATGCCAATACATTAGGCGGTGTTCACTATGCTATATGACTCAAGTAACTCCTCACTGATGAGGACCAAAGAGGGCAAAACTAGCCTGGGGTTGCTTTTGTTCCAGTTCAGAGGGGACCTGGACTCACAGTGTGGCTGGACTGTTCCTAATGGAGAAGGAACAAGGCTAGGTTTGTATTAGGCTTGTACCTGTCTGTGGTGGCTTACTAAGCAAAACAAAAAACAATGGACTTGAATGCGGCCCAGGTAATTACCAGAGGATGAGATTATTTCAAGCATTCCTCTCATTATTTTTTTTCTTTTGCCCTGTATGCAAAACAACCACTATCGTAATCTTTCACCACCAAAAATTTCAGATGCAATTTGGATTTTATTGTGTGCATCACATGCTCTCTCTGCCTAGTAATTTCACTGTCACTCCCAGTGTTTTAATGAATTTAATCCTGACATATTTCATTCCCTGTTACAATGGAAGTCTTTAAGTTATTTTCTCCTACTCCAGTTTTTCAATTTGCTGTTAATATGAAAAGGAACAGGGACATTTAAAGAATGTATTTATCGATATCTTAAATGCTTGACTGAAAGAGAAAGTAGATGAAATCCCAAAATTGCCATTATACATGTCACAGACATGGAAATCCAGGGACATATATAAATAGAGGTAAACAACTGTTCATATATTGGGAATGAAACCATACATCTAAAAGCATCAATGTTAAAAGAACATTGATAATTAGCTTTACCTTTCTCTTGGTCTAGTATTGTTTGAAGTCGGTCATAAATCAAACACATGCTTCAGCTAATTTGCATGTAAAATTAAGTTTTTTTATTACTAATTTATTAGGTAATCCATGCCTTGCCCATAACATATTCCCGTGAACCTTCGCAATTTTTATTTTCAGAGAAATTTCTCTTGAGAGTAAAGGTCTTGTAAAACATTCTCGATCTTCATCCTGAACAAATTGTGGTACTCCGGGGCATTAGAAGTGAAGAATGCCGAAAAAAATTTGCTCATTAAAACACAATTGATGTCAACAAAACAGGTTACTACGTTAAAATTGAGCCGTCTAAATTCTGGGGAATTGTCTCACCTGTTTGTTTTTTAAGGGTCCATTGTTTTCAGAAGAGAAGTTGAAGAAAATATTACCTAGTTATGTATTTTTAAGATAGTGGGATAAAGTAACAAGGAACATGAGAAAATAAGTGTTATCAGATTTGGCAAAGTCATTTATCAATCAGTATTTTGAACTTTGACAAGTTGATATTTGATACCGGCTGACCCTGTTGGCAGGAAGTTACAATGACAGATGATGCAAACTCATTTATCACCGAGGGGCTCTCCATGCTTCTTACCTTTCTCAAGGCTGGGGCTCAAATTTTCACAGTCTGAGATGCGAGAAGCCACAAAGGGCAAAGCCTGTGGCATGCGGCCTTCAATAGCTCCCATCCGAGTCAGCTAACTCTTTCTTTAAGTCATTTGCAATATTCAGCTTCAACCCCAAGCCAAAGATGCCTTTAATAATGTAGAAGGACTTCCCGCCTACCATAATGTATGCAGATTTGTTCTCATTTTAAAAACAAAGATTTCCTTTAAAACCCATTGTGAAGATTTTACATGTGAATGTACAAGTGTTAACACCAAAACTTGTAAATCAAAAACAACATTTTATATAATAACGTGGAAGCTGCAGAAAGTTTCTGTAAAACACTCCCACCAAGGGACCAATTTACAGAGAAATGACACAACCCAGTGCAGCAAGTAAAGTTGGCCCCTTCCTGTGCAAACACAATAGACTTAGGACCTTATTATGAGTTTGGCGATGCGGTAGGGGGACCACCCCACTCCCACACCACCAAACCTGAGCTTGAACTGCCCACCAGATTAGGACTTTTTCCTGTCTGGCGGTGTGTTCTTTGGTGTTCCCGCGTGGTGCCTATGAACTAGGCACTGCAACGGGAATGTCAAAATCAGTACCTGCACGGCATGGACTGCTGCAGTTCATGCCATGCAGGTACTGGGGTGCATGCACACAAGGGGGCACAATATGTACCCCGCTGCATGCACCTGATGACACAGAGGCACAAGGGGGCCCGAACCTTTGTTTCCTCTACGCACACTTTTCATGGCAGTCGCATATCCATGAAAGGTACGGCAGTGTGGAAACTTGTAATATGCTTGGTGGGGCCACAGAGGCCCTGCCAAGCACCTTGAGGACTCAAGACACTGCGCCACCATAGCGGATGTGGTGGTCCCAGGGCAGCCTGACTGCCCTGTTGATAATAGGGTGCTTGGAGACCGCCACGCTCCCGCGAATCTCGCGGTCCCTGGACGGCAGACTCCTAATAAGCCCCTAAGGCATATCCCTCTTTGTAAGTGAGTTTTAGAATGCAGCACACCTGCAAAGTGGAAAAAGTGAGGAGACATGAACGCATTTCTCCCCATTATGCTTGCCTAAGGGAGCCACAGGAGCTTGGCACAAATCCCTATCACCAGTTTTTTGTAGAAAGGGATTTGCTTTAAAACCTATGGGATATTTTGCACAGGAACGTCCAGCCAGCACCCTGAAGCGCCTCCCTTGACACAAAGTAACATAAGGCAACACATTGCACTCTGTTTCTTTACTTTGGCTTACAACCCAACGCAAATTTCCATTTGCGTTGGATTGTAAATCCCACCACCAGAATTTGCGCTGAAAAAAGTAACACAAACCAGGAGCCAAGACTTGCCAAATCTAGGCCCAAGTTTGTGTAGCAAAAAGATTAAATACACTTTTAACCATACACCTGTTTTTCAGGTAAACCGTGGCATATTTTGCAGATGGAAAATGTAGCTGTGCTGCTTGGATTGGGGACAGTCATGTGGTATTGCTGCAATACCTTGCAAGTCGACATCAGTATTTACCAGCTACAGTATTACCACTTCAATCGGGGCTCCTATAACATGAACCATAGTAGCAAAAAAACACGAAGGAACACATTTTTTTTTTTTATATCTATCACATCGCTAGGGCTTTTTTATGCATCTTTGTCTCCGTATTCTGAAAGCACAGCACAACTGTATCTCTCAATAAGCTCAGCTCAGTCATGGCGCTGCAGCCTGTGTGTTTAAAGCTGAGATGTGCTTTGGAATCTGTTTGTTTGCAGCAGATGAGCTGACTAAACTTTGATGTGCAGTCACTCTCTGACATTTGTGTATTTCAGCAGTGAGCGATGTAAACTCATTTTCCGAGCACTTTGATTACTTGCACATAGCGGTGCCCATGGCAAGCGACAGCGAGGGAGGACTCCTTCGACTAATCACGTAGATATGCTCCAAGCGTATTTACGTGAAATAATGAAAACAGCTGTTAGATACCTTTAAACTTGAGTGTCTTTTGTTATTAATCTACTAGTCCAAGCACATTACACTATAATTCTTCCCTCACTCAAGTTGCCTTTAATGACACAGTAATAAAACCGAGAGGGATGAAAGTAATGGAATCGTAGAATGTAATGCCTCAATTGTTCTACACTGTCTTCCTTTTTGCCAAAATAAACCACAATTAGGTCCATATGGTGTTTTGAAGTTTTCAAGCAATGACCCTAATAAAAAGTAATGAATTTCTGACAAAAAGAAAGCATGGCGCTTTTTGAAGCATTTATCTTTGCTATTGATCGAGATGTGTAAGCAGGCTGATATTTCTATTTAAAAAGGTGAATATTCAGTCTTCATTGCGGTGTTCCTTTCACTGTTGATTAAAGGAAATTATGCCCTGAATGGTTGAAACCGTCTTTCACCTGGCCGGGAGTGATCAGCATAACAATGGCGCTGCTTCGAAGTAGATTGGTTAAACGCCATTGTGTTTTGGGCTATTGTGCTACAACAAATGTCTGTGTATTTTTCAACAACACTGGCGGTAAGTGCTTGAACGTGCGCGGAAAACTACAGTAGAGCGTTCCATATTTACTCTGCTTAATTTATAGCTTGAGTTAAAGGTATTCAAGCGAACACATTAAGCTCTTGTTTCAAAATATTCCACGCGAGTTGTTTGTAACAAGGAGCCTCGTTTGGGGCTGGTTGAGCACAACGCGGGTGCTTAACAATGTGGGCGCGTGAGAATCATTGTCTCGTTCTTGTTTCACTCTACTGCGTCGATGAGACCGGTTTTGAGCGTGATAAAAGAGGAAGCTCATTTCCTTAACATTCGGAACCAATATTTTATTCATTTAGAGGGAGTGTTATGATGGGGGCCCTGGGCCCTCATGCTAGAAAGGACTGACGCAGACACAGTGAGCTACATGGTACAATTGGCCCAGAGCACGTGCGCCCGGCCTCTTTTATTAGAACTGTGTCACCTGACCGGTGACATCAGTGGTGGGTGGGTGTTCAGTGTGCTGGCATACAAAACACTAGACTGCTGACTGTGACTCTTGGTCACTACAGGGAGAAATGATGAAGTGCTGTGTAGCCTGAGGGACTGATAATGAAAGAAAAGACATAACCCATCGATAAACAAGAGGGAGTCCGTCTTGCATCACTAATTTACATAAACCTATACCTTTAAATGTAGAGTATCAAATTAGGTACGCAGAGGTATATTTATGACATGAGTTGCATTGCTCTAAGTGGCTTCATAAATCTGGAGTAACGCAGCACTGCGCAAATCGACACAAGAGTGACGCAAGTCCAAAATGCGATTTATGACTTCACCCAATGCCAGCTTGCAGGGCCCTAAGTGACTTTATAAATCTGGAGTAACGCAGCGCAGCTCAAATCGCTGAGTTGTGTTACCCTGCCCTGGGAAGACGTTCCATGGGCTATGCATGGGTGTTCCCATGTAACTCCTATGAATTTTGATGTATTTCCAGATTTATTATCAATGGTAGACCTGGGAATGCACCAAAAAGATACGCCTTCTCAGGAGAGGCGAAACGAGGACAAACATCTACTTTCTACAGCACACATTCTGCAGCACACATCGAAAGAGGAAGAGGCCTCTCAGGATTGTTTTTGTTTAGGAAGGTGCCCCTTCCTGCACAAAAACAATTCTTCTTACATCACAGGCCCCCTTGCACCATGGTGCAAGGGTGTCTGCATTGGCTCTAGGCACCCAAAACGGGACAGGCACAGGGACAAAGGCAGGAATGCATTGTATTCTTTTAAATACCTGCCCTTTCCCAGTCATGCAGCACAAGGTCACTTGCTGCACAGCGTGACTTTTATTTATAAAATAGGCTCCCCAATGTAGAATACCAGAGCCACTGAGTCTCTCCCATAAGTGACACAGCCAACATGCTTACACACTTGGAGGTAGATTTCGTAGAGAGGCAAGAGGATCCTAGTGTGGTGCAATGTAATGCAAAATGTAGTGCTTGTTTGGTTAAAAAGATCTCTGTGCGCAGCTCAAAATTGCATTGCCACCTGCAAACACTCACACAGACTTTAGTAAACCTTTGCGTTAAAGTTCTCAGTTAAGGTCTGAACTATTTTTCCTCAACCCAGAACTACAAACTGAGTTATGTACTCAATACACATGTAGCGCATATCAATCAATCAATCAATCAATCAGGCAGGATTTATAAAGCACAGCTAATGACCTGATAGGGTATCCAGGCGCTTGCAGGTCCTGGAAGCTTATTCAAACAGCCAGGTCATGAGGGCCATTCAGAAATCCAGAAGTGAGATGATGCTCTGTAGGTGAATGGGGAGGATGTTCCAGGCATACTTAACCAATTAAGGCCTAATGATACAACATTCCTCTTACAACATTTACTATTAACAAGTATTTCAACCCCTTAATGTGGTCTTATTTTTCATTCTCCTGGAGCCAAACCATCTTCTATCACACAGGATCTGCCCCTACCCATGTTGCATATATGAAAAGTTATCTAATGGACGATTCATGGTTGTTGCTGTCTTGACTTATGCTGGTTTAATTCGACCATTGCATGCAGGAAAGTAGTAGTATAAAGTTTCATTGTTTTTCTACAGAATTTCCACATCACTTTGAGTAATGAGGATGTGTTGGGTTTATTAGCGATAACGTAGTAGCAAGATAAGTTGCTATCACATATTGTTGGTACAGCACCCACGGAATTAAGATATCACATTTGTTTACAGAACAAGACAGTGAACACAATTCAAGAGAACAGGCTCCTGAAGATCCCATTTTGGGACAGCACATGTTCAGAGTAATTCGGGAAAAGATCATTAAAAATCAAATCAAATAATAACTTTCAAAATAATGTCAAATGTTTTTTAAAGCAGGCCATGGTCCTTAAAGGAACACAGGAACACATGCAGCTTTAAAAAAAGTTCTATGTTTATGAAAGCATCAAAGAGAGCATGCAGTGGTTCAGTGGACCACTGACTTCTCTACCTGAGGCTGCACACTGTAATTCCCAAATGAGAAGCTGTCCAACGGGGACCGCATCCCCTTTGCTAATGAGTGACCAGCTACCTTGAGGTGTTGGAAACATGTCGATGGTTGGAGAATGCAATTATGATCACAAACCTTTGACACATCGCATTGCAATCACAATTAGGAAGGAGAAGCCTTTTTGTGCTCCTCCTAATTATAATTCAGAAAGAGTTGCAAAGTTCATGTTGTGATTCAGAAATGTTTTTTTCAAATCACAAAAGGGGGTTAGAAAAAAAACAAAAAACCATTCCGCCTTCACAAATCCTGTGATCTTATCCATCACAGGGTTTGCAATAAAGGCTTTGTACATGAGGCACTAAATGTTTGTTACAAAATGACACAATTGTCAGCCATTTTTAGTTGCAAAATTGTTAACTTAGCATTTAGCCTCCTCACTTCACACTAAGGAATATGGAGCAAATTCAAGGATTCACACATGACATGCAAGAGGGTGCATCTCTACAGTGTGACATTGTTATGTTCCCAGGCTAGGCCCATGTAGCGAAGATGCTCATTTCTTACATAGTCATATTTTTCACTATAGCATTTTTGCCATGACCCTTTGCACATATTTGCATGCACGACAATGTGGGATAAGTTACTCTGAAACTACTTTGTTTCCACAACATTATCACAATGCATCAGACACCATATACAAGGCTCTTCTACGCAGTATGTACAATTGTTGTTTCTATCTTCATCCACGGGGCGACAGCGCTATCTACATATCCATAACATCACTAATCTATAGGCATATCGCAAGGCTGCTTTCTATTATAAATAAAGAGCTTCCCATAACATTAGTAGAGGAGGCACTTCAGCTGACACCGAGGGTCCCAGAATGCTGAGATTTCACCACCCAGTGGTCTGACATCTCCGTGGGGGGTGTCCAGTTCTTGACCAAGATGGGCTCTTACATTCTCTGCCGCCAGATAATGGGGTTGGATCGACCCTTGGGGGAATTCTTGGCTTTACACCCACACACCCTCTAGGTACACTTAGAGTAGGGTTTTGCATAGTATGAGTCCACCAGATTACTGCCTTGTTTTTATGCCTGCATATATACACTGTGTTAGCACCATGGCAGAACTGTATCTACTATTTACATTTTTGGTGCTCGCAATCACTGCTTCTGTCTACTGATTATCGCAGCACATGTATTCTATACAACAATAACATTGGTTCAATAAATATATTGACAATGTTCCAGTGTGTAATCTGTATACTTCTCTGAGCACAAGTTAGGACAAGTGACTGAGCGAAAGATTCTGATCTGTTTCCACAATCCCTGAGGGGTCAGGGTTGTCATGCTTAGTGGTTGCCAGAAAACATTCCCTCCCTGGTAAGGTTAGGGCTGCTTAGGGGGCACCGTGAGCTCCCTGGTCTCTAGTCCAACATATCCTGCGGGGGTGTCCGGAATCAGTATAGACACATCGCCCACAGTTTATGTTGTCTAACAAACACACAGATTCTATGGATTGGTAGGAGCTACACAGCAACATATCTCCATAAATTAAGGACTGTGATGAGAAAGAGAGAACTCAGCAAAAATGGTGATTATAATTAGGTAAAAGGCATTTTGCAAGAGCCTTTCTTTTAGGAAACTGCTCATGCTCTTCATTACCCTTCCTATAGCTGTGCCACCAGAGGTCTTCTGTAGTCTTTGATCTCCTATAATCTATTTGTGTGGACGCCCCTAAAACATTACCTAGATCACTGTCAAGCAGCACAGATTCCCTTAGCTTGTGTGCATCACTCAAAGATTTTTGTTAGACCCAAATTGAACCTTTTTTTCTAGCTTTAGGAACAAAAATTGATTGCTTAATTCTAAAAAAAATTTGGTTCATAGCTTTAGCTAAGCACCATTATGGACACACTCTACATCTAAATATGCTCAGAGGGTGTTTGACCAAAATATCTAATAATTTTTTTTTCTAATTTGTGTTACTTAGATTGGAGGGGGAATAGTATATCTAAACCTTTCCGTGAATTTGTATTTCGTTGGAGAGGAAATAGTAAATCTAACCCCTCCAAATTCAAACAATGTCCCTACTGCTGTGCTGTCTGGAGTGGAAATAACAAACCTAAGCCCCTAGAAAGTGCAACACTCTCATAAAGGATGTATTTTTGATTGGAATGGGAATAGTAAATCTATCTCCTCCAAAGTTCAACACTTGCCATACTGCTGCTTAGATTGAAGTGGGAATAGTAAGTAAATCTAACCTTTCAAAGTCCAACACTTTCCCTACTTTTGCTTAAATTGGAGTTAGAATAATAGATCTGCCTCCTTTGAAGCCAAAGACTTGCTAGTGTTGTTTTATAGAAATTGTATTTTTATATAGATTGTATAGTTTAATGTGAACTTTTGACTTTATTTTTCATATTTTAATGTATTTTCAATGGCGTAGATATATATATATATATATATATATATATATATAAGTTCAACAGAAAAACTCCTTCTGGACCCCGGGTGACCCGTGGAAGGTGGCGTACGTGTCGGCGGAGTGAAGCCGACTCGAATCAATTCCAAAAGGCACAAAGTCAATGAAGTACGCTCTCAGGGCAAAAACAGGCAAACACCGAAGATTTCTTTAGTGCTGTTTATTCCACAACGCGTTTCGCCGTGAAGACGGCTTGATCACGTGGAATACAAATTGCAAAGCCATTGGTTATATCTATTAGTGTCATAGACATAGAAATGAGACTGAACATAATTACGTTATTAAATAGACTCTAAGTGCATTTCATGTACTGAATACAACACGTATGTCCTCAAAACGATATTTGTCACATAATATGGAACATCCCCAAAATTGTAGGAAACAAATGTACCAACAAAAAATTAATTAATTATATGCTGCATCAACACAAAAGTATCAGAATAGTAAAAAGTTATTACATGGATTAACTTGTGGAGCGTACCACAAAATCCTAATGTGCTTGTAACACAGCATTTCTGTAAAGGGGGGGAGCGTACCATCATTACTAAGAGATGTGTCACCAGAGAAAGGGCCACGAAGTCATACAGTGGTAGTGACATCGGGATTGACTCTTGAGGACAGGGAGTAAAGGGTTGAACCTAGATCGCCCGTATCGCGTCATCAAAGTACATTTGGTATTCGCAAGTGCTCAAATAAAGTGTAAATTTTCTACCATACAGTCTTTGCAAAACCATGCAGTGCCCTTGTGCTCAAAAAAGAAGTGGAGAAGGGGAGTGGTCCCGTGAGGTGCAGTGCCCGTGGAGTGGGCCCCTTCTCGCGTGTTCCTAAAAGAACAAACAAATATATAAATTAATACAAGTTTAAAATCAGATGAAATACATTTCCTATACCTATGTAGTTATACATAGAACTGAACACAAGCATAAGGTATGGAGGAAAGCTCAGTTAATTAACAGCATGAAAGACAAACATGAACCGACTTCAGCTATGGTAGATTACAAATCTTTAAGGTGTACTGCCAATTCCTCATCCTGGTTGAGGCCTCCCGGATCCTTGCACTGGAAGTCTATGATTAATCTTGACTCCCTCTGTCGCAGTTTGAGAATCCTGTTACCCCCTCTAGGATTTTTGGGTACCTGTTCCAAAATTGTGTAGCTAAGGTACTTGGTATTGGAAAAGTGTTGTTCCTTAAAGTGCCTTGCCACAGGGTATTTGGGATCAAAATTTGTGATTGCTCTGGTATGTTCCAGGATCCGCTTTTTTGCCATGCAAGTGGTGCTGCCTATGTACCATTTTTCACACGGGCACACTATTGCATAAACGACAAAGGTAGAGCTACATGTGAGGAAGGACTTGATTTTCTTATTTATGCCATTGTAGGTGACTTCCTTGCATGATTTACTGTTAGCACAGGCCTTACAGTGGCCACATGGAAAAAAGCCATCTAGACCTTGTACATTGGCAGGGGGGTATGTGGTGATATCACTGTGAACTAGCAAGTCCCTGATGCTTTTCCCCCGTCTGTATGTTATGCTGGGTCTTTTGGGTACCTCTTTGCCAATGACATTATCTGCTTTGAGTATATCCCAATTTTTCGTTATAACCTTTTTGATTGCTTGGGAGTCACTGCTATACGTGAGGATGAGTCTTGGGCCACCTCCATCTTCCATATTGGTATTGGGTTTGTCACAGATGGTATCAGATCTTTTTATGGCACTTGCTCTTTCCCTCGCTCTTTTGACCACCCAATTGGGATAGCCTCTGGCTTTGAACCTGTCACATATGATCTCACTCTCTGCTTTGTAGGCTTGGTCATTGTTACAGTTGCGCTTGGCCCGCAGTAGCTCACCAAAAGGAATACTCCATTTTAAGCTCTCGGGGTGACTGCTAAGAGCATGCAAGATGCTGTTGCCAGCAGTGGCCTTGCGAAAAAGTTTGGTCTGTACGGACTCATTGACAATCTCAATTCTGACATCGAGGTACTCAATGTCAGTTTTGCTCTTAGTGCCGCTGAGAACTATGCCACGCATGTTGCAATTGAGTTTATCAATAAAGTCATCTGCTTCCTTCATTGTCCCCTTCCAGACAATGAAGAGATCGTCTATGTACCTCAACCACATAGATACCTTTGTAAAATCCTGTTGGAAGATGGGATCAGAGCGTATGTCTTTTTCCCACTTTCCAAGGAACAGATTGGCAAAGCTCGGTGAAAAACATGAGCCCATAGCTGAGCCACTGACCTGTTTAAATAGTTCTCCATTGAACAAAAAGATGTTATTTTTAAGGCAATACTTAATCATTTCTATAAGCATGGTGGTGTGTTCCCTGTATTTCATGGATCTACCCCTGAGGAAAAACTCACATGCTTCCACTCCCTGGTCATGATCAATTATGGTGTACAAGCTTTGGACATCTAGGGTTACCAAGATATAATCTTCTTCCCATCTTAGATTTTCTATCTTTTTCAGAAAATCTTTTGTGTCCTTAACATAACTTTCAAGTTCCATTACAAACTCCCTCAAAAATGCATCAATATATTTGGAGATTCTCTCCGATACACTCCCTCGTGATGACACTATGGGTCTCCCTGGGGGTTTGGTGGCATTTTTGTGTATCTTGGGCAGTAGATACAGTACTGGGAGAACAGGATAATCACATTTTAAATAATTATATTCGTCCCAAGACAAAATGCCTCTCTCCTTCCATTCAAACAGAAATCCCACACACAATTTACACTTTCATGATAACATTTCCAATCAATGGGTTCATAGAAATTGTTGTCATTCAATTGTCTTTTGGCCTCTGAAATGTACATATCCCTGTCCAGCAGGACAATATTACCTCCTTTGTCCACAGGGCGTATGACTATTGTCTCATCGGCCATAAGGGTTTTTATGGCTTGTCTTTGTTTATAACTCATGTTGGGTTGTTCCCTCAGTTTGTACTTGTGGTGTTTCTGTCTAAAGTCATTGAGGCTTTTGTTCACACACTCGTGAAAAGTATCTATGTTGTCGTGTGGTAAGGTGGGAAGAAAGTTAGACTTGTTTTTGAATGCAGTGTTGGCTGTAGTATTGGTGCATATGCCTAGTTCTGAAAGCAATTGTGTGGTGCTGCAAGCCTCTTCTTCCTGCATTTCGTTGACGCCTAGATCCATAACAACATTTAAGGTCTCACTGTCTCCAATGTCAAAATTGTACATATCATTACTTTCAGGATCTTTTACAAAATTTTTAGTAAAGGGTCCCTGATCACCCTTCAGTTTGTACCATTTACTTAGTTTGAGTTTTCTCGTAAATTTAAATAAGTCTATTCTGTTATCGGTATAGCTGGAAGGATATGAGGGACAGAATGACAAACCTAGACATAGGGTTCTTTTTTCAATCATATTCAGTTTTCTTTTAGACAAGTTAACTATGGTCATGTTTACCATTTCGTCATCCATTAGTATTTCCTTTTGTTGGCACGTCCTCTGCTTGTTCCCACTGCGCCACGACCCTTGTCTTTTTTGCCATCGTTGTCTGATTCGTATTCTCCTGTTTGCTCGTTTCCCCTTCCGCGTCCTCTTCCCCGTGTTCCTCTCCCACGTCCTCGGGGTTTTGGTACCGGGGTCTCCCGCGTTGTTAGACGCCCCCTTCTCAGAGTCCGGTATTCGTCTAAAAAAGTCAGCTGCTTTTTTCCTTTCGCAGGGGTCACGGTAATCAGGGAAACATCAGATTCACTCCCACTCGTGATATTGGTTTCTGTTGTCACGTTCCTATTATCCCCGGCTTCCTCCATTAGACTGGTGCCGGTGGTATCATTTTTGTATAAATGATCGTACTTGTGACTAAACGTGAGTATTCTTCCGCTGTCATAGTCAGCATAGTCACGGTTGAGTTTCCTTTCTTTCCTTGCTTTGATTTCCTCTTCATGTTTTGTTAGTCTCTCTTGAATGGGTTTGAGTTTTGCGTTTAAACTTTCAGCTTCCATAGCTTTATTGAGGTCTTCCATGATTCCTTTTATTTCCCTAATGAGTTCCTCTCGGTCCAGCCACGCATACTTTATTAAGATTTCAAGCATTCTGCGGGAGCTGTTTGCAGAGTTTGTGGACCACTCCTCTAACATTAGGGGATTAGGTTTCTCGTACGTGGGTGTGGTAAATATACGTAGTCCTCTTGGAACCATGTTTTGATCTAAGTAGTGTTGCAACGACGTAGCTTCCCACCATTTGGTGACCTCAGTTTTCTTCAATTTCTCGTATTGTTTAAGTTTTTGTTCAATGGGTTCCAAAGTCGTGGTCGGTTCATTGGTTTTAGTTGAATTATTGGGAATTGTTTTCCTTGCAAACATAGTTTTTGCAGCTTTCATGCGTTCTTCGTCCTCCTCCATGTTGGAAAACCTTATTAAACAGCCCAAGAATGATGTTGCTTTTAAGGTGTGTGCCCGTTTGCCCCCCCAGTAATACCGGGTTCCTTCTGCCACAGATAATTCAGTAATCAGGGAAACTGGTACTGTAAGTATGCACGCACGTTATCGATCTGCGTGAATGTTTTTGTAGTTTTTAAGGTGTGTCGAAGTCCGTTATACCCCCGTGAGGTCTGAGCGGCAAATGGTGGTGTCTCCCGCTGCCCCGGAGTGTATGAGTGGCCGTAGACAACCTCCGTTGTCTCACAACTTCCCCCACCCCGAGGACGGAAAGCTACCAACCCCGCTCACCTTCAGCCGGGTAACTTTCAGCGGACATGCACTTCCTTCTTTCCAAGCTGTTCTCCCGTCACAATCACAAAGGCCGGTCAGGGCGGGATCCTCCGTAACAATAAGTTCAACAGAAAAACTCCTTCTGGACCCCAGGTGACCCGTGGAAGGTGGCGTACGTGTCGGCGGAGTGAAGCCGACTCGAATCAATTCCAAAAGGCACAAAGTCAATGAAGTACGCTCTCAGGGCAAAAACAGGCAAACACCGAAGATTTCTTTAGTGCTGTTTATTCCACAACGCGTTTCGCCGTGAAGACGGCTTGATCACGTGGAATACAAATTGCAAAGCCATTGGTTATATCTATTAGTGTCATAGACATAGAAATGAGACTGAACATAATTACGTTATTAAATAGACTCTAAGTGCATTTCATGTACTGAATACAACACGTATGTCCTCAAAACGATATTTGTCACATAATATGGAACATCCCCAAAATTGTAGGAAACAAATGTACCAACAAAAAATTAATTAATTATATGCTGCATCAACACAAAAGTATCAGAATAGTAAAAAGTTATTACATGGATTAACTTGTGGAGCGTACCACAAAATCCTAATGTGCTTGTAACACAGCATTTCTGTAAAGGGGGGGAGCGTACCATCATTACTAAGAGATGTGTCACCAGAGAAAGGGCCACGAAGTCATACAGTGGTAGTGACATCGGGATTGACTCTTGAGGACAGGGAGTAAAGGGTTGAACCTAGATCGCCCGTATTGCGTCATCAAAGTACATTTGGTATTCGCAAGTGCTCAAATAAAGTGTACATTTTCTACCATACAGTCTTTGCAAAACCATGCAGTGCCCTTGTGCTCAAAAAAGAAGTGGAGAAGGGGAGTGGTCCCGTGAGGTGCAGTGCCCGTGGAGTGGGCCCCTTCTCGCGTGTTCCTAAAAGAACAAACAAATATATAAATTAATACAAGTTTAAAATCAGATGAAATACATTTCCTATACCTATGTAGTTATACATAGAACTGAACACAAGCATAAGGTATGGAGGAAAGCTCAGTTAATTAACAGCATGAAAGACAAACATGAACCGACTTCAGCTATGGTAGATTACAAATCTTTAAGGTGTACTGCCAATTCCTCATCCTGGTTGAGGCCTCCCGGATCCTTGCACTGGAAGTCTATGATTAATCTTGACTCCCTCTGTCGCAGTTTGAGAATCCTGTTACCCCCTCTAGGATTTTTGGGTACCTGTTCCAAAATTGTGTAGCTAAGGTACTTGGTATTGGAAAAGTGTTGTTCCTTAAAGTGCCTTGCCACAGGGTATTTGGGATCAAAATTTGTGATTGCTCTGGTATGTTCCAGGATCCGCTTTTTTGCCTGTTTTTGCCCTGAGAGCGTACTTCATTGACTTTGTGCCTTTTGGAATATATATATATATATATATATATATATATATATATATATATATATATATATATATATATATATATATATATATATATATATATATATATATAATATATATATATAATATATATATACATATATTCACTGAAAAAAACCATAGGTTTCACACCAGTTATAGTTACCTGGAAATTTTACTGTCATAAAACCATTGAAATTCGCACGTTATAGTTAGTTGGACTCACTATAACTTGCGCGTGTAATGCACTGCTGATGACATCACATATTACATCACTCATGACATGGTCAGTGACATCACTCATGACATCACTCATGACATAACTTGCACCTTAGGCCTGCTATTTTAGGGCCAGATAACGGCAACTCCCCGACCCTCGCCAACATTTATTTTCCACACAGCTGTGGCCCAGCAGCCAGACCATCTCATTTTGCAGCACAGACCTCTCTCTTTGATCCCCAGCTCTACTTACCCATAAGGGTGATTAGTTTGCCCTTTACAAATACCGTATTGATTTACCTTCGCACTCCCTATACAACACCACCTAAGCACCATATACAAGTTGAACACGTGTGGCACAGCGCCCAGAGCACATGACTTCACAGCATAGCACACACAGTTTAGGCTCACGGTTTCATCCCCGAGTTCAGCAGCAGCTCAATTTAACAGCATGACACTCTAGGCAATACCTCACTTAACTTCCGTACCCAGCACTTTCAGACTGGTATGGGTCAGTAGTTCAACGGCTTTACCCAGAGTCCCTCAGCATCTCAGCTTACGCCCCAAGCACCATCAGACCTGTAGGAGTGAGTAGTTAGCCCTTCATGAATACCGAAATGATTTGATACGTGCAAATTTACCTTCACACTCCCTCTATAACACCTCCTAACCACCATACACAAGCTACAATGTTCGAAACAAAAGTTCATCCAAGTCGCTATAACTACATGCTGACACTACTTGGACAAATGTGGCGCAGCGGCCAGAGCGCATAACTGCACACATATGACACACAGTTTTGACTCACACTTTCATCCCTGAGTCCGGCAGCAGCACAGCTTAGCAGCATGAGACTCTAGACAGTACCTCACATATTTTCCGTACCCCAGGGCTTTCAGACCAGTACGGGTCAGTAGTTCATCCTGGTAGCTATAAACACATGCTGACTCTACTTCCACAAGTGTGGTGCAGTGGCCACGGCACATGACTTTATAGCATAAGACACACAAGTTGGGCCTACGCTTTAATCTCTGAGTCTCACCCCAGCTCACCTTAGTAGCATCAGACTCTAGGCAATAGCTCACTTAATTTTCGTAACCCACCACTTTCAGACGAGTAGGGGTGAATACTTCACTTCACACCCCCTCTATAGCACACCCTAAACACCCCACAGAGGTCACAGCGCTCCTACCCTTCTCTTGCCAACTTTTTTTGCCCTTTTTTCCCCTTTCTCGTTTCAACAGAATCCCAAAATAGCAGCCAAACCTTCCTAGTTGCAACCGCTCGCACCGCCTGCAGCCAATCAGCAGCAAGCTCGTGCTCGTAACGCCTCAGCCAATCAGATGGCAGAATTCCCAAATAAAAATATCTGTAAATGTCGATAGTTCTCTAAAACTACTGAACAAATGTACACCAAATAAACAAAAGCGTGCTTTCTAGACCAAGACCCTTTTCCCTACCAAATTTTGGGTAATTCCGTTCACCCGTTCGACCTGTAGCCTTGTCTAAAGTTTCCTGTGGAAATTAACATGGAGAAAACACATTTTGGGACCCCCTTTTTTCTCGGCCCCCCTTGACGAATCATCCCCAAACTTTCAACATAGGAGCTGATATCAACACAGAATTAGTTTTGAAAAATTTGCGTAGATTCGTCAATCGGCGCCAAAGTGTTTGGGAATAGAATGTTGCCATTTTCCTATGGTAACTAGGTCCTAACTACTGACAACTGCCAGTAGGTAATATATATATATTATTCCTCCTTCACTTGTGTAGCAGCCACCGTGCACCAGACCAGATGGCATGTCGTCGCTTCCGAATCACCCAAGCTCGATCCGGTAATTATTCCACTCAAACCTCAGTTTCACCAAGGGACAGACAACACCGTGTGGTGACAATAATAGATGTATTTGTCAATTGCTCGTACGTGTTAAGCCTGAATCAGCAGGCTTGTTCACCGATAAAGTTTTTTTGACAATTTCCACCATTTTACATTTCTGTGCATGTGATGCAGTCACGTGAAAAACGACACAACTGATGCAATGGAAGACAGACTCGTGGTGTTACCCTTGTCTGCCGTATTATAGCATTTACATCGATCCCGCACGGTGTTTATGAATCTCAATAGATGCATCAATACATACATTTATCATTATAAAAACAATAAATATACTAGGCCAGAAAATAATATTTTCCACATGCCTTCATTTCATATGGAGAAAAAATTTACTCATCGGAGCTTCTTCACCAATTAGAATGACTGAGTTTTCATCTAATATTATTCACATTGCTGTATTGCCCTGGTGGGCTACACTCTGTGAACCATTTATATCTTTACACCATGTCTTATCTGGGTATTAATCCCAATAGGGCAATCTCTCAAATCTCACTTACCTAATGTTGTGTAGTGTATAATACAAAAAGTGCTACAAAAAGTGTGCTTTAAACAAAACTTGAAATTAGAAAAGAGAGCATAATCACAGCTTAAAATGTAGACATTCGTTCATTACTCATAACAAATTCATAAATGAGTATACAGATCTTCTTCCATATTCAGAACAGCAGTATATATATGGCTATAAATGAGAGTGTGTGATTGTGAGAGTAGCTGTATGGATGAGTGTGTGCTTGTATCAGGTATTGTATAAGAGCGTAAGAATGTGCTAGTATTTGTATGAGTAAGTGAGCTGGTGTGCATATAACTGTATAGGTGAGTAAATGCCAGAGTGCTTATTATTTGCATGACTGACTAGGTGTGTGAGTACCTCTATGGATGAGTGGTGGTGTGTGAGTGTCCAGATAGGTGTATGAGTGCATATGATAGTCCTGTACTGAGTGACCATAAGTATGGGTACTGTAGGGTGAGTGAGTGGATGTGTGTGTAAACCTAAGAATCATGTAGTTATTGCTGCTGGAGTGTCTATGGTTTTGAGAATAGCAGTCTCTAGTTTAGAGTGGGTGTAAAGGTTATATTAGGGTGTGAGAAGATGCATCAAATTATCAAATGAATGATGTCATCCGTGATGTCATCAGGGATGTCATTTGAGATGTCATCAGTGATGTCACTGACCATGTCATGAGTGATATAATATGTGATGTCATGAGCAGTGCATTGCGGGGCCGCGAGTTATAGTCAGTTGAACTAACTATAACATGGAATTTCACTGGTTTTGTACGAGTGAAATGTCCAACTAACTATAACGTCTCTGAAACCTATGGTTTTTTCAGTAAATGCTAATTTCTAACTATAATGTGCCTGAAACCTATGGTTTTGCAGTGAATTTCAAAGGTTTTTTAATTGCTAATTTCAAACCATAACATGCCTGAAACATATGTTTTTTTCAGTGAATTTCAATGTTTTTTTTAAATGCTAATTTCTAACTATAACGTGCCTGAAACCTATGGTTTTTTCAGTGAATTTCAAAGGTTTTTTAAATGCTAGTTTCTAACTATGAGGTAGGACATGTGAATAAAGAAGAAAAAATGCACAGAAAGAAGCAAAAGAAATGCAGAAAGAAACAACAGAATTCCACAAAGACAAAGAAAAGTTCAGGAAGAAGCAAGACATGTGGAGAACCAACAGAGGAGCAGAAAGAGGCCTTGTTCCAAACTCATTCTGTGCCCACAACTTTTTTCATACGGGTACTGGTGGTAATTGATTCTGACTAACCTGGCCTAGAGCCAGTGCTATGCTAAAAGACACTTAGAATTCAGTTAAAACACCTACATACAATAGGGAAAACTATGTGATTAGCATGACCTCCTCTGTAAGGCCCTAGTACATAATAGGGCAGGGGGAGTAAAACTACCTCTTAAAACACGCAACGGGGTGCTTTTGCGCAGTGGTGAAGGAAGGGGGGCCTGAGGTGACATGTGTGCAAACATGCCCTGTGGCCGTTTTAAGTTGTGAGATAAAGTCCCCTTGAAACCTGATGGTCCCTGGGGTCAAACTAGCCAACCAGGTACCGCCAGTAAGCGCCACAATCACTTATAGAAGCACCTACTTATTTGTACAGGAACTCTTCCGATCTCTCACTCTCAAATATACTCACTTATATATACCAATACTCACATATACTAGTTTAAAACATATGTAGTTACTCATAAAGACACTATTGAGACAGTCATTCACTCACTAACACACCCATACACACACTCATCCACCTATACAGTCCTGCACACATGCGGTCTTCAACACATACAAACAGTGAGTCACTCATTCAATCATTTATGCACTAAGTAATACCCCCCACTGAACCATACAGACACACATACACTCATACTGATGTTCAAAAACTCAACTAATAACGCATATAGACACTCATGTAGCTAATTACCAATTTACATAAACATTACTCACTAACCCATGTATTCAC
The DNA here is from genome assembly GCF_964263255.1 of Lissotriton vulgaris. NCBI lineage: Eukaryota > Metazoa > Chordata > Amphibia > Caudata > Salamandridae > Lissotriton > Lissotriton vulgaris. The sequence continues at coordinate 1,599,572,875 of NC_141687.1, read as the reverse complement.
TAAGATACACTTAATCAGTCAGATATACAATCAATTTCTCAAAAATAAACAATCCCTTTAGACACCTATATACCCATTTATTCTTCCATCGACCTTGAGATATACATATATAAAACATACAATTTTCAGAAAAACACACATTCACTGGATGATGTCATTTGAGATGTCATCAGTGATGTCATGAGTGATGTCACTGACCATGTCATGAGTGATGTAATGTGTGATGTCATCAGCAGTGCATTGCGGGCGCGTGAATTATAGTTCGGTGAACTAATTATAACGGGGTAATTTCTACGGTTTTGTACGAGTGAAATGTCCAACTAACTATAACGCCCCTGAAACCTATGTTTTTTTCAGTGAATTTCTAAGGTTTCTTAAATGCTAATTTCTAATTATAATGTGCCTGAAACCTATTTTTTTTCAGTGAATATATATTTATTATACTATGTATACATGTGACAATGTCTTGGTCCGCCTGTTTGCCTCAGTGGCACAGAAAAAATGGGTGGAACTAAAGTCAGCACACAGACGAGGTCCTCTTATGGCTCCGATGACATCATACGGTGTCGCGAGCGGAGCAGTATTATTATGACATCCTTGTCGACGTGGGAGAGCTAGGAAAGAATTTCCGTGGAATGCTGGTGCATAAGTGTCCAGGCTAGTCCTTTGGGTGCAACTGTTTATGTTGCCACTCCAGAAACCGAAACCAGTGATGTGAGGGCGGAGGCCCTGCAGATGGCACATGAGGTAAGGTGCCCAGTTGTGTGCACCGGCGGGGCAGCGAAGTGACAAGCACCACAATCCACAAAAAAAGGTAACAAGGGCACTGATTAACACAGGTTCTTCTCTTTGTATCTGGCAGAAACAACAAAGTTAAAATGCCCTCGCACCAAAATGTAGAATTAGTGTTACAACGGTCTTCAAGAGGACCTGCGATGGCGATTCTGCCTCCTGTACCCTAGAGGCGGCACATGGGTCATGCGGTACGGTCATACTGAGGTGGAACGAACACTCGTTGACCTCTCATGGCACTGCTCCACACTTCAGGGAGGATGCTTTCCATCAGCTATGTTTTCTGATGTCAAGCCAGCCCCGTCCAACAACAGAACTCCTTTAGATCTAAACAGACTCTTCCACTTTCTTACCGGAAGTGAAACCAGGCCACGTAGACACTTTCACAATACAACAGCTGGAAATGCACTTTTCGGTAAAAAAACAAATTTCTTCCTCCTAATTAATCAAATAAACCTCTCACTGAAGAACAGGGGTCAGCATCGATCGGTAAACAGACGTTACAACGACTTTTTTACTTCGTGATACCATTACAACGCATGCATTACCACGCATGCGTTGTACATCGCAAAGTCATTACTACACATTTTTTTAGAACGCATGGTCATTTACCATGCAAGCCTTTACAACAAATTTTGTTGTAAAGGTATGTGTGGTAAATGACCATGCGTTCTAAAAAACATGTAGACAATCCACGTTGTTGTAAGGAAACAGAGGCTGTTCCATTTCCTCACAATGACCTGCTCCGCCCCTCGGAGACGACATGAAGCAGGAACCACGAGGAGAGAGGAACCACGAAGAGTGAGAGGTAAGGGGATTGGCCATGGGGTGTTTTTTTTTCTAGGGTGGAGTGGTGTGGCTCACTGGTTAGAGGCGGCAGACCCGAGAGCAGAGGACGGCACGGGACCAGGGTTCAATTCCCGACGCGGCAGGGTCGTGGACCAGGGTCAGCGGACTCGATCATTCTCATCTCGGTACCTACTCTAACCAGGGATCACACTCGGCAACTCTGGGCATTAGCTTGCCTCATCTCCACAACGGCCCCCCACATACGCCGGGGATGCCTGGTTTCACCTTGGAGATACCCAGTAGGGACCATCTCACAGGGAAAGCCAGGACGGGTTCCCCAGTGGTCTACTGCGCAGAGATACTCCTTTGGGAGCAGATTCTAGCGCATTACAAACCCACAATTAATTAGGGTAGTGCAGTGGTGTTTGGGTAGTGTAGGGGGTCATGCTGGGGTAGTGTTTTAGGGTTTAGGGTGGTGCAGTAGTGTAGGGGGTCGAGCTGGGGGTAGTGTTTTAGGGTTTAGGGTAGTGCAGTGGTGTTTGAGTAGTGTAGGGAGTCATGCTCGTGGTAGTGTTTTTGGGTTTAGGGTAGTGCAGTGGTGTTTGTGTAGTGTAGGGAGTCATGCTGGGGGTAGTGTTTTAGGGTTTAGGGTAGTGCAGTGGTGTTTGTGTAGTGGAGGGGTAGTGTTTTAGGGTTTAGGGTAGTGCAGTGGTGTTTGTGTACTGTAGGGGTCATGCTGGGTTCCAGTGTTTTAGGGTTTAGGTTCGTGCAGTGGTGTTTGGGTAGTGAAGGGGGTCATGCTGGGGTAGGGTTTTAGGGTTTTGGGTAGTGCAGTTGTGTTTAGGTAGTGAAGGGGTCTTGCTGGGGGTAGTGTTTTAGGGTTTAGGGTAGTGCAGTGGTGTTTGTAGTGTGGGGGTCATGCTGGAGGTAGATTTAGTGTTTAGGGTAGTGCAGTGGTGTTTGTGTAGTGTAGTGGTCGTGCTGGGGTAGTGTTTTAGGGTTTAACCCCTTTGCTGCGGGGGTTAATCCCCCTCTGTGCTGGGGGGATAGGGGCACGCACAGCGCCCGCATGCTCATGACGAGCTGAGCTCGTCATGAGCTACGGCGCTCCTGTGCTCATGACGAGCTCAGCTCGTCACAGGTGTATTACCTCCCTTGGAACGCTCAGCACAGCGGGGGAATTCTCCCCGCACCTAAGCGTTCCACAGGCCATGACGAGCTGAGCTCGTCATGAGCACCGGAGCGCCGTGGCTCATGACGAGCTCAGCTTGTCATGAGCATTCAAGGTGTTAAGGCAGTGGATTGGTGTTTGTGTAGTGAAGGGGGTTGTGCGGGGGTAGATTTACGGTTAGGGGTAGTGCAGTGTTGTTTGGGTAGTGTTGGGAGTCGTGCTGGTGGTAGTGTTTTAGGGTTTAGGGTAGTGCAGTTATGTTTGGGTAGTGTAGGGTGTGGTGCTGGGGGTAGTGTTTTAGGGTTTAGGGTAGTGCAGTGGTGTTTGGGTAGTGTTTTAGGGTTTAGGGTAGTGCGCCCAACCAGCCACAATATCCGTGGACAAAGGGGATCCTGACTCTTTTGAATGCTCCGCCAATTGAATAATTTGAGTCAAGGGCACTACCATATACAAGACCTATCAATTTCTTTCTTGGGATCCCGCATATACTTGGAGAAAAAGGTACATAGTTTCTCATCAACTTCAGACGTGTGTGCCACCTTCCCCTTCAGTGAGGGCCTGGGACATTCTCCCCTCATCCTATTCCTGACCTCCCTTTCAAAGGGTTGATGGATTTTCCCCACCACATACTCTGCCACTTTGGTGTCAGGTGTCCACTCCGCCGACCTAGGATAGTAAATTTATGTATGCTCGAACATGTCTGTGTGACCAGTCCCCAACCGGGGACTGAGAGGAGTGGGACTCTGGATGCCAGGGACGCCCCTAGTCCTTATCCTCATCGGAGGAGAAATCGTCCTCCAATAAACCCTCTCCCTCTAAGGGAAACCCGCAGTCGGGTCTACAATAGTGGTGACAACGTCGCAATTTTCTCCGGAGGCTCCTCCTCCCGGCAGGGTGCATGTTTTAGCATTTGCGCACTTTTGAGGAAGGTCTCCGTAAGTTTATCAAATCCTTCCTAGTGCCCCACATTATGCTTAACGGCCCTTTTATTCCCCATCTGGGAACTACTGGGACCCGCCACCACCAGATCTGGGTCACTGAACACCGCAGGGATTCTTTTCACCGGCTTATCAACCTGATCCCTAAGAGGAGCCAGCGCCCTAGAAATAGCCAGAGAGAGAGATTGCACCACTGCTGGAGGGAGAAGTTGTGGGGCCATTCCTCCCCCACTTCCTGGTAGGAGGAGTAAAAAGGGTCTTCTGGAGAAGACATGATAGGAGAGGGTGTGAGCACAGAACAAATGCCCTTAAAATCCTTAAGGCAGCCCCCTTGCCGGGGCTCCAACAGCTGGGCTTTCCCTGAAGCTGTTATAAGAATAGACTGAGGCACCATGCCAATTACCACCACCAGGTGAAGCTGGTCGCTAATGTGGCTGTGTGAGGAAATCACTGCGTAGCTGTGTCAAAATTAGGCGAGGGTTGGTCGGGAATCAAGCGGACACTATAGGAGTGACCAGATTCTCAAACGCGCGTAAAGACCAGCGGGAGCGCTCGTTGGAGCGGCCTCACTCGGACCAGACACGCCTGACAGGATCTCACCGCGCGCAGAGCGCAAAGCAGGAGAAACTGCGAGGGGGAGAATGTTCTCGGGCAAGAGCCTGCTGCGCAGGGAATATGAAACAATACCAAGGCAATAATGCTAATAACGTGCACAAGAAACCGCTAAACAAACAGCAACAACGTCAGATTAAGCCAAGAATATAAGTAATGCACTTAACTGATGAGTAGTGAAGAAAGAGGAAGCGGAAGGGACGTCACAATATTGTGTACAATGGACTGTGATATGATTGGACTGTAGTTGCCTTGGAGACTACCCCCCTAATGGTTCATGTGTTGTGTAGTCTTTTGTTTAATGATTGTTGTGTTACGTTTTCTTTGAACTGCTATGCAAATAAAGTGAAGAAAGATATGCATAATCCTCGCCTCCGCCCTGCCATAGAATTAATTAAACTTTATTTGAACTGATTTAGAAACATAGATCATAAAAGTATACATAAAAACAGTAAAACCTCTTTCCTAATACAGTACAGTGAGAATTAATATAACCAGTAGGTAAAAACAGGTATTACAATGCCCGGTTCAGATCAACTTCAGATTAACAGAATCGTAAAGTTCAATATTTCGCAAGATCAATCTCATGTACTTCATGCAAAATACGCAATAAGGGGTCCAAGTAAGATGTAACGCTCCAATACCTGACTAGTCTGCACTATATAAAAATGCAGAAAAACTAACAATAAAAAGTGTTTTGCACATTTCTGTCATTGGGCTATATGTGGGCTACATCTGAATGATATTTGTGCTACATTTGGGGTCTTTTTTCTCTGGTGGCCATCTTGGGAGACTTATTTGTTATGAAGTTTCCTAATTTCCTCATTTACTGCAGTCTCCTCAGTAGGAAATGCTTTCAGTGTTTTACTTTGATCCCATCAAGAAGGCATTCAGATGTGTCACACATTTGACTTAAATTCAGAATGTTAGCACTCTAGTTGTTCATTAGATCACTGTTGTAAAGGTACTGCTCACCAGGAGTTAACTGGAAGTCTACTGCTGGTATTGAAAGTGATTGTTTCAGTCTGCATGTCTGAATTTTCTAATGAAATAGAAGAATATTTGAAAACTCACTTAAAACATACCCTAAATTTTCTTTCTGCAGCACTAACCATAATTTCTATGGTAAAATGAACCCCATCATTTTGTTACGTTTTAAATTAAATGTTTTAAGTTTTACCAGTTTATTCCAATCAAGATGGCTTCAGGTGTGGCATACTTTTGTCATAAGTAAGTCTGTTGGTGCTCTAGTTGTTCTTTAGAACACTCTGGGAAGCTGCAGTAGAACATAAAGGAATCAACTGACAAGCTGCTCCTGTTGAAATATAACATGAAGATTTTTGAGATCACACTTGAAACATGTCCTAATGTTTCTTTCTACAGCACTAACCATAATTTCTATGACAAAATGAACCCCATAATTGTGTTCCTTTTTTAATTAAATGTTTTAAGTGTTACTCATTTATTCCAATGAAGATGGCTTCAGGTGTGCCATACTTTTGTCATAAGTAAGGCTGTTGGTGCTCTAGTTGTTCTATAGAACACTCTGGGAAGCTGCAGCAGAACACAAAGGAATCAACTGACAGTTTCTGCCCCTGTTGGATGTACATGATTTACTGATAATGACAGACTTCACTCTCACATTAGTATAGTACCATCAACAAATTAATCCTAATATAACTAAAGGTTGTTATTACCCTTTATAGTTCTCCTTTTGGTAATCCTCAAAATCTTCGATTCACTACAAAGCATTTCAATGGGGTACTATCATGGGAATTGGTCCCAAGATGGCTGCCAGCAAATCCAGGATGAAGTGCTGACAGCCAATCAGATCTCACGATGAGATGTGTCCTTAGGCTCCGTCCAGATATTGAAACTTTTTCTTTTTCTAATTTCTCATGAACTACTGAATGGATTCACACCAATTAACAAAAAGTGATCTTTATGAACCAAGGGCTACCTTTTCACCAAATTTGGTGTAATTCCGTTCAGCAGTTCGGGCTGTAGCCGTGTCTAAAGTTTCCTACGGAAATGAACATTGCCAAAACACGTTTTGGGACCCCCCCTTTTTTCTTGGCCCCCGCTTGCTGAATCATCCCAAAACTTTTAAAATAGGAGCTGACCGGAGCGCCCCACAAGTTTTGAAAATGTTGAGAAGATTCGTCAACCGACGCCAAAGTTATTGGGAAAAGAATGCTACGATTTTCCTATGGATAATAGGTCCTAACTATACCTACCTACTGGCGACTGTCAGTAGGTAATATATATATATATATATATATATATAAATATATATATATATATATATATATATATATATATATATATATATATATATATATGTATATATATATATATATATATATATATATATATACATATATATATATATCAATGCTCCTTAGTTGCCTAACAGTGAAAAAGCACACGAGCAGCAGCGCTGAAGGTACAAGCCCTTTAATAGGTATGGACCACAACCGGCATACAGATCTCCTTCACAGCCTGTCCGCTGTAATAGCCTGACGCGTTTCAAAGTTCAAAGACTTCTTCCTCAGAGGCATGGCGGTAGGAAAGTGCGCTTGCTAGACACAAACTCCCTTTGAATAGTTCTTAATTGCACGCACCTGGATGGTCGAAAACTTTGCAAAGTCTTATGGGAGTTGTAGTGCCAGAAAGAATCAATCCGCTAATGGATGCACACAATTTGCTGCTGAAAACATTCAAAGCCCCCAGATGGGCCTCTGTGTGCCGGTCTGTCCTCAATCCTGCTCCACTGCTCCACATTACCGGCCTGCCAATTGTCCAAGCTTCGTGGCCCCCTGATTTCCCGGGGTGGTGCTTTTTCCGCGGCAGGGCGCCGCGTGTAAATCAATGCTCCTTTGTTGCCCAACAGTGCTTTTTCACTGTTGGGCAACAAAGGAGCATTGATATATATATATATATATATATATATATATATATATATATATATATATATATATTTTGCAAAGGAAACCTCCGAAAGGGGAGCCCATGACCCTTCAGGGCGGCCTCTTCTTCCGGGCACGGAGAAGCCCGGTTTACTTTCCTTAGCAAGAAACCACACGTGAGAGGCCCACTCGAGGAGACATCAGGCATTTAATCAGGCAGAGTGAACAGAATCCATTGTCCCAACTAGTTTCGGCTCGAAGCCTTGTTCACGGGCAGGAATAAAAGACAAGTGTCAATGTTCACGCATTTCTATGACGTGTGTGGGTCACCTGACTGTTCTTGAACTGCTACATCCAGAATGCACCGTACTGCACAGGTAAGCAATAGGAAAGTTCCATCTATTATAGCTGTGAGCGCAAATGTCCGCGTTCTGGTGGTGCATTCGCTGTGACTGGCAATGTAACCCAGGTGGGGAACAGGCAGGGTTCCAAATGAAAGCACAATGCTTGGCTGACGTCCTGCTTGATGTTCGTGCTGGCGTCTCCCCAGCGATTGAACGGAGAGTCATCCCCGGTCAAATCCCTTCCAGCGCTGCCGTCAGTGCTTCAAGTGAACCCACAGTGGGCCGGGCGGCAGCGTGTGGGCTAGTCTCCCTCATCAAAACTTTGCAAAGGAAACCTCCGAAAGGGGAGCCCATGACCCTTCAGGGCGGCCTCTTCTTCCAGGCACGGAGAAGCCCGGTTTACTTTCCTTAGCAAGAAACCACACGTGAGAGGCCCACTCGAGGAGACATCAGGCATTTAATCAGGCAGAGTGAACAGAATCCATTGTCCCAACTAGTTTCGGCTCGAAGCCTTGTTCACGGGCAGGAATAAAAGACAAGTGTCAATGTTCACGCATTTATATGACGTGTGTGGGTCACCTGACTGTTCTTGAACTGCTACATCCAGAATGCACCGTACTGCACAGGTAAGCAATAGGAAAGTTCCATCTATTGTAGCTGTGAGCGCAAATGTCCGCGTTCTGGTGGTGCATTCGCTGTGACTGGCAATGTAACTCAGAAAGTTTGCCCAGATTGAAGACGCCCTCACGGAGACAAACCTCTCTGCCAGTGAGGTCAGCAATCACCTCTGTACAGCGCTGCAGTCAGAGATGCTTCTTGGCTTTACGCGTTTCGAATTTAAGCATTCTTGTTCACAAGCCTTGCACAAACACAGGACAGCAGCTTTCTGTAGGAACACCTGCAATTTATTAAACAATCCCGCCCCAGTGGGCCGATGCTCACGCCCCAATAGGCGCTTGCATTCTGGTATTTGCAGTCCTTTCAGTTATAAAATCACAAGTGGGTGCTGCTTGTTCGTGAAATTCCATGCACATATTAATCCACAGTGGGTTTGACATCAGCTCAGGATACAGGGTCTGCGATACTAAAACACTCACTTCCGAGTGCCTCCGTCCCACAGTTAGCTCCTATTCCATGGTGCCAGGGATCCGCCTTTCCACGGCGGTTCGTCTTCGCGACTCGGGCACAGCCGCTTAACATCAAACTCAGAAAGTTTGCCCAGATTGAAGACGCCCTCGCGGAGACAAACCTCTCTGCCAGTGAGGTCAGCAATCACCTCTGTACAGCGCTGCAGTCAGAGATACTTCTTGGCTTTACGCGTTTCGAATTTAAACATTTTTGTTCACAAGCCTCGCACAAACACAGGACAGCAGCTTTCTGTAGGAACACCTGCAATTTATTAAACAATCCCGCCCCAGTGGGCCGATGCTCACGCCCCAATAGGCGCTTGCATTCTGGTATTTGCAGTCCTTTCAGTTATAAAATCCCAAGTGGGTGCTGCTTGTTCGTGAAATTCCATGCACATATTAATCCACACTGGGTTTGACATCAGCTCAGGATACAGGGTTTTGCCATACTAAAACACTCACTTCCGAGTGCCTCCGTCCCACAGTCAGCGCCTATTCCATGGAGCCAGGGGTCCGCCTTTCCGCGGCGGTTTGTCTTCGCGACTCGGGCACAGCCGCTTAACATCAAACTCAGAAAGTTTGCCCAGATTGAAGACGCCCTCACGGAGACAAACCTCTCTGCCAGTGAGGTCAGCAATCACCTCTGTACAGCGCTGCAGTCAGAGATACTTCTTGGCTTTACGCGTTTCGAATTTAAACATTCTTGTTCACAAGCCTCGCACAAACACAGGACAGCAGCTTTCTGTAGGAACACCTGCAATTTATTAAACAATCCCGCCCCAGTGGGCCGATGCTCACGCCCCAATAGGCGCTTGCATTCTGGTATTTGCAGTCCTTTCAGTTATGAAATCCCAAGTGGGTGCTGCTTGTTCGTGAAATTCCATGCACATATTAATCCACAGTGGGTTTGACATCAGCTCAGGATACAGGGTTTTGCCATACTAAAATTTCAATGGGCTACTGGGAGGAGCAGGTCCTGTTGCCATCCTTCCCCCAAATACTTGATACCAAGGTCGTCAAATGGCTGCGCTATATTGACGATCTTCTGATAATTTGGAATGGCAGTGAGGAGGAGGCATCTGTATTCATAAATGATTTGAATTGTAACTCATTGAATTTGGGCTTCACTAGTCAGATGAGCTGTTACTCTGTTTTTTGGATGTGAAAATTTACATCCACAACTTGGAATTGCGTACTAGACTGTTTAGAAAGCCAACTGCTGGTAACGCCGTGCTTCACGCATCTAGTCACCATCCGGCTCCTCTAATACGTAGCATCCCATATGGTGAGATGTTGCGTATTAGAAGGATCTGTAGTTCAGATTTGGATTGCAGAGTAGCGCAAAATGAATGTAAGGCTAGATTCCTTAGGAGAGGTTATCAGTCAGAGGTTGTAGATAACGCTATGTGTCGAGCCAACACGGTAGGAAGAATGCAATCAGGAGCACCGCTCGAACAGGTGTCACTCACCAAGCATGACGAAACCAGACTGATCCTTACGTATAGCAGACAACATCAGGCTATCCGTAAGTTGGTACGCAGTAATTGGTCATTAAGCGCTAGCGATCAAGTTCTAGGATACCAATTGCGTACTCCTCCTAACATTACATTCAAGAAGGCAAGATCCATGCGTGACAGCTTAGTATCCAGCAGTCCTGAGGTTAGACCAGCAGGTGATTGGCTATCAGGCAGTAAGGGGTTTTTCAAGTGCTCTGTGTGCAAAGCATGTAAGAATGGAATCAGTAAAAGCGAGTATTTGATCCCCTTCATTAACCAACCAGTGCGCATACAAGCCAAGTTAACTTGCAATACCGAGTACGCGGTATATGTGCTGGAGTGTCCTTGTGGCCTACGGTATGTAGGTAGTACCAAGTTACCTGCACACAAGAGGATACTCCAGCACCTAAGAGCCATCACCAACGGCGATACAGCGTACCCGGTTGCGAGACATTTTGAGGAGGCCCTTAACAAGAATCCGGAATGGTTGAAATATTTTTTGATCGACACAGTACCTCCTTTAAGGAGAGGGGTTGACCGTGAGGCACTCCTAAGAAAGTTGGAAACAAGACACATAATACTATTCGATTGTAAGATCCCTAACGGTATGAACTCTAGTGAAGATTTGTATACCTATTTATGAATGATACCTGTTGACATGAAATTTACTTATTTATTGACTACATATCTGTACATATGCTGCTCTTCGTATCAATTTATTGTTTTTTTAATGTTTTTTATTGATATATTTAAATTCAAGTGGGGCACCTTTTTCGAGTATTTTAACACTGCGTTAGATCTAGCGTGGATTGGTTTGATGAACTGTGCAGTCTATTTAATCAACTATGTTCAATTGCTATTTTGCACAAAAACATTTGGCCCACTCGGGCTCTATTGCTCCTCGATAGCAACATTGGTTATGCAAACAGAAATAGGACATATTATGCATAAGAGGGCAAAAGTTTTAAAAGGGGTTTGATTTTGATTATCAAGTTAAATCCAGGCCCTTTGACAACGGTGTCCTTGTGTAGGTTGACGCATTACAGATAAACTTCCACCTCTTAGTGATAAACCAATGTTGGAAACAAACAAAAAGAAAAATGTGAAAACACATACACCAGAGACAAACAAATTGAGTTGTTAAAAAGAACCCTCACTCACCCTAGTGGTGACATGCTTCATCACGGGGTTCCCACTGGAGGAACCGAATGTCCCTCCAGTGTGCTTGGACGCCTGATTTGCAGCGGAGCGGGTTGTTGTGAATTGGACTTGGTGTATGTGAATAAGTGCAAGTGAAAGTGAATTAAAAAATATTGGTTGTACCCAAAATCTATTTTATTCAACGGTCAGCCAATATTGTTAAAAACAATGTGTGGGATATTAAGGGTGGTTATATTATTGACCACTTTTATCCCTTCAATAGTAGATCGACATGTTTCAGCTGTCTCTTAATATTATTGCAGCTTTCTTCAGGACCAGTGACAGAAAAAATCCCTGGTGGTCCGTGCTCGCTAAGGCACGTCCAACCAGAGGATGTATGTGAAAAATAAGCAAAAAAAGGAAGATTACTTTCACTTGCACTTATTCACATACACCAAGTCCAATTCACAACAAGTCCAAGTCAGACAACCCTGGGTTGTCTGACTTTATGTCTAAGGCTCCAATAAGTCACTACTAAGTCACTCCTTAGTTGTTTTTTGTATTTATATTCGGGGATATAGGAGTGTTCCTCTTTCAAATCCTCCCTCTCTTGTTGTTAATTAATAGCATTACAGATAAAACCTTGGTAACAAGCAGTAGGGTAGAGCGTGTATATAGAAAACTGTTTGGATGTTGAATAAATTCAATCCTTAGTTTTTACATGTTTTTATCCTTTTTACTTGTATTTTACAGGTATCATTTGTTTGCTAATGAGCCAGTGTACAACGGGGGTTGTTGGCAATATGGAGGTCTTTCTTCTATGTTTTCCAGATTTTTTCTGCATGCTAGCACTTTAAAAGGGTCATCTTACCTGTTCAGCGTTTGTCATGTGATCAAGCCCCTTCGTGGGCTGAAACGTGTCATGGTTGATATGGTGTTTGAGCTCCAATAAAAGAATTTTGCACCATCCAAGGGTTCGTCTCGTCTTTGTTCGGCAGCTGTTCAAGACGTTGTATGCCTCATATATATATATATATGTATATAGTCTATATATATATAGTCTATATATATATATATATATATATATATATATATATATATATATATATATATATATATATATATATATATATATATATATATATATATTCACTGTAAAAACCATAGGTTTCACACACGTTATAGTTAGGAATTAGCATTTAAAAAACCTTAGAAATTCACTGAAAAAAACAGGTTTCGCACATGTTATAGTTAGCTAGTTAGCTGGACATTACACTCATACAAAACCATTGAAATTCCGCCGTTATAGTTAGTTCAGCTAACTATAACTCGCGTGCCCGCAATGCAATGCTGATGAGGTCACATATAACATTACTCATGACATGGCCAGAGACATCACTCATGACATCACTGATGACATCTCAAATGACATCACTGATGACATAATCCAGTGAATGTTTTTTTTCTGAAATTTAAATATGTTTTCTATATGTGTATCGCAAGATCGATGAAAGAATAAATGGATAAATAAATGTCTCAATTGATGTTTTTTTTGCAAAAATGATTGCATAACTGACTTATTAACACCTGGGCTGCTAAGGGGTTTTCCCCTTCCTGTGCTGACATTCCTTGAATTGCATAGGTTCATGACAAGGTCAACTCGTCATAAGCACAGGGCAGGTAAAACCCATGATGAGTTGACCTTGTCATGAGCACTGAAGAGGTTAAGTGTATCATAGTGAATACATATATTAGTGAATAATGTTTAAATATGTAAATATCTGTATCAGTGTCTCACTTTGTCTATAATTGGCTCCATGGGATTGTGAGTAGCTACATGAGTGTTTATATGGGTTATTAGTTGGCTTTTTGAGTATCAGTATGAGTGTCTGTATGGTTTGTTGGGGAGTATTACTTAGCGCATAGATGCATGAATGAGTGACTCACTGTTTGTATGTGTTTTGAAGACAGCATATATGCAGGACTGTATGGGTGCATGAGTGTGTGTATGGGTGTGTTAGTGAGAGATTGACTGTCTCAATAGTATATTTATGAGTAACTACATATGTTTTAATCTACGATATATGAGTATTAATGTATATAAGTGATTATATGTGAGAGTGAGATATTGGAAGAGTTCCTGTATAAAAAAATATGTGTTTCTGTAAGTCATTGTTTAAGAGAGTAAGTATATGTTCGTTTCTGTAAAAGTAAGTGTAGTGCTGTGTATATATCCTGTATATGCAAATAAATGGATGTTTGATAGTTTATTTGCATGTGTGAATATGTGTGTGAGTAAGTCTATGGATGAGTGTCAGTGCGTAACAGGATGTATAAGTGTATGAGTACATATGATGAGTGACTACATGTATAAGTGACTATATAGAACTGTTGGTGAATGAGTGTATGTGTATTTAGATGGCGGAATTACTCAATAGCTTGTTGGTAAGTGGTATTGGTATCTCCATTTAAAAAAAAAATCTCTTTCTATTTTTGAAGGTGTGTATCAAAGGGAATATTACGCTGAGAGGAGGTCTGCCACTCTTTCACAAAGATGATATCATCCGTGATGTCTTCAGTGATGTCACTTGAGATGTCATCAGTGATGTCATGAGTCATGTCACTGACCATGTCATGAGTGATGTTATATGTGACATCATCAGCAGTGCATTGCGGACCTGCGAGTTATTGTTAGCTGAACTAACTATAACGGGGGAATTTCAATGGTTTAGTATGAGTGTAATGTCCAGCTAACTATAACATGTGTGAAACCTATGTTCTTTTCAGTGAATTTCTAAGGTTTTTTAAATGCTAATTCCTAACTATAACGTGTGTGAAACCTATGGTTTTATCAGTGAATTTCTAAGGTTTTTTAAATGCTAATTCCTAACTATAACGTGTGTGAAACCTATGGTTTTTACAGTGAATTTCTAAGGTTTTTTAAATGCTAATTCCTCACTATAACGTATGTGAAATCTATAGTTTTTTTCAGTGAATATATATATATATATATATACAATCCAGGGATTGCTTCACAGCAATAGAAAATGCGCACTCAGGAATCCAAAATTAGCATGAAGAGTTTATTTTCAGGTTAACACGCGTGTTAACCTGAAAATAAACTCTTCATGCTAATTTTGGATTCCTGAGTGCGCATTTTCTATTGCTGTGAAGCAATCCCTGGATTGTATGTTAATCGGCTTTTGTGGTCCGCCGATCCTCATGCGCCACCTGGCCCGGGAGAAGAATCCCAGCAGGACCCTGTGCTTTGTTTGGAATATATATATATATATATATATATATATATATATATATATATATATATATATATATATATATATATATATATATATATATATATATATATATATATATATATAATCGCTCCAGAAACACCAAACGCACAAGTCACTCTGAAAGCGGGTGCCAGTAACGCGATGGTGTTCGCGTTTACAGATACAAGCTCCAATTCCCTCGCAAATACCCAGCCGGGTTGGAAGGAAGGCCAGCACTCACGAAAACAGCAGCAGCAATTTCAGCAGAAAAGTTTTATTCTTCGAACAAACGCGTTTCGGGAATGAAATCCCTTCGTCAGTGTTAACATCGGAATGCACTGCGCGGCACCATTATCTGTGTTTGCAACCCTTATTGACACAAACAACGGACTTAGGTGGTTACACACAAAATGCACGCCATCTTGAAATGTGTTAAAATTTCACAAATGACCGTAGAAAAGTATCGCATTTTTTTGCTGCATCAACATGTAAGTCATTTCTAACCATTCACTGTTTCTTCGACATAATGCACATTAAGGCAACACTTATCATAAAAACGGTTACTTGATAAACAATTATGCCGTGAATCGGCTACCCATAACTGCATCTTATAAAAGATCATGTCCTAACTGTTTAGTAGGCACAATTAACCACGAAACATATCTCTGAGCAAAAGTAGCATTGCACAAGACAATGCTCATTCTATACTGATGTATCATATTTATGTTGTTATATTAAACAAAATCTAGCCGTGGATCGGCAATTGCAGCCTTTATGGCCGCTAACATCTCAGAGTAATGTTAACATAGAAGTGCTGAATGAAAATGAGTGCAATCTTAAATTCACAGGGGAAATACATAAAGAAAGGGTGAATTATCTTGACCTTCAAGTGACTGTAAAAAATGGGCATATCTGCACCCAACTTTATCGTAAGCCGACCGCTGGCAATAGCGTTTTACACGCTTCTAGCGGTCATCCCCGTAAACTCATTTAGAATATCCCTTACTGAGAGTTCTTGCGACTCAAGCGCAACTGCACACAGGATGAGGATTTTGAAACAGCAGCCGCTGACAGTATAGAGAGATTCTGTAACAGAGGATATAACTGGAACCTCCTTCAAGATACTTTAAAGAAAGTTAGAAAGATACCCTGCAGGACCCTCTTTGAAGATAAAAAAATTGAGTCCTCTGAAGAAGTGAACTTCCGCATGATCACACCTTTCTCTGCGGATTCCTTTAAACTAAGATCTATTTTATCGAGGCATTGGCATATTCTCAAATCTGACCCAATTGTAGGGTCTGATATTCCTGAGAAGCCATTAATAACCTTCAGGAAGGCACGTTCACTGCGTGATGAGATGGTTCACAGTTTTCTACAACCACAGGAGAAACAGATAGGGACACTAAAAGATGTTAAAGGCTTTTTTCCTTGCGGAAAATGCAAAGCCTGCTCTGCCAGTAAAAGAACTTTGTCGTATGAAGTCACAGGCTGTAAAGGTGGGAGAAAAATCACCAAATTTATGTCCTGCCATACGGACCATGCAGTATATTGCCTGATATGTCCCTGTTCTTATAGATATCTGGGAAGTACTATCAATCCTGTCAAACCTCGAGTGTTGGAGCACATGCGGGCTATTGTGAACAAGGATTTCACATACCCGGTAGCCAGGCATTTTGCAATTAAACACAATAGTGACAGGAATCTCCTCAGATATTTCTGTTTAGATCAAGTTGTAGAAAATCCCAGAAGGGGCAACAGATTACAGACACTGAGAAGATTGGAGTCCCGTTTCATCATCGATCTAGAAACTAGGGCTCCGAAGGGACTGAATATTGGGGAAGAATTGTCAACTCACTTGGGTTGAATGATATATATTTAGAATGCATATTAGCTTGTCTTACATTCTAAACACAAGAGTGATGTAAATTCTGATTTTCAATTGAGGATGTACTCCAATGCAATTTTTGATGACCATAGAAACTATATGTAAAGTTTGTCATTTTTCTTAACATTACTCTGAGATGTTAGCGGCCATAAAGGCTGCAATTGCCGATACACGGCTAGATTTTGTTTAATATAACAACATAAATATGATACATCAGTATAGAATGAGCATTGTCTTGTGCAATGCTACTTTTGCTCAGAGATATGTTTCGTGGTTAATTGTGCCTACTAAACAGTTAGGTCATGATCTTTTATAAGATGAAGTTATGGGTAGCCGATTCACGGCATAATTGTTTATCAAGTAACCGTTTTTATGATAAGTGTTGCCTTAATGTGCATTATGTCGAAGAAACAGTGAATGGTTAAAAATGACTTACATGTTGATGCAGCAAAAAAATGCGATACTTTTCTATGGTCATTTGTGAAATTTTAACACATTTCAAGATGGCGTGCATTCAGTGTGTAACCACCTAAGTCCGTTGTTTGTGTCAATAAGGGTTGCAAACACAGATAATGGTGCCGCGCAGTGCATTCCGATGTTAACACTGACGAAGGGATTTCATTCCCGAAACGCGTTTGTTCGAAGAATAAAGCTTTTCTGCTGAAACTGCTGCTGCTTTATTAATTCCTACTTAGGAATTAATAAAGCACTCAAGAAATTTGTGTACGAACACTGTCTCTACTCAAGAGAATTACGTGCATGCCGCCTCAAGGACCACAGTTACCATCATGCCCCAGGGCATCATCTGTGAGCCACGCCCACTGGGGGTATTTTTGAAATAATTAAAAGTATTGTGAAAGAAACGGCAAGCTTTCAGTGCATACTTTCAGCAGCCCATGATTACGAGGCGTGGGTAGCCTCGAAACGCGTCGGGCATGGTGTAAATCAGACGGAGACCTGACAGGCAAGCAGCTGCGAGGCTCGAGTACCGGAGGGTGAGGTCAGCGCTGTGAGCCCTCTGTAAGCTCAAGGGCAATTGATACAGAATATATATATATATATATATATATATATATATATATATATATATATATATATATATATATATATATATATATATATATATATATATATATATATATATATATATATATATATATATTCACATATATGTATATATATATATATTCACTGAAAAAACCATAGGTTTGACAACAGTTATAGTTAGCTGGAAATTTTACTGACATAAAACCAATGAAATTCCACGTTATAGTTAGTTGGACTCACTATAACTTGCGCGTGTAATGCACTGCTGATGACATTACATATTACATCACTCATGACATGGTCAGTGACATCACTCATGACATCACTGATGACACCAACCAGTGAATGTGTGTCTTTCTGAAAAATAAACATGTTTTATATATGTATATGTAAAGGTCGAGGGAAGAATAAATGTTTAAATTATTGTCTTAATGAATGTTTTTTTTTAAAAGAAATGATTGGATAACTGGCTTATTAAGTGTATCTTAGTGAATGCATATATTAGCGAGTAATGTTTAAATATTTAAATATATGTATCAGTGTTTCACTTTGTGAATAAGTGGCTGCATGGGTTGATGAGTACCTACATGTGTGTGTATATGAGTTATTAGATGTTTTTTTAGTATCAGTATGAGTGTCTCTATGGTTTGGTGGGGGTGTTACTTATCATATAGATCCATCAATGACTGACTCACTGTTTCTATGTTTTTTGAAGACAGCATATGTACAGTACTGTATGGGTGGATGAGTGTGTATATGTGTGTGTTAGTGAGTGAATGCCTGCCTCACTAGTGTCTTTATTAGTAACAAGATATGTTTTAATTTAGTATATGTGAGTATTGATATATATAAGTCAGTATATGTGAGACTAAGAGATAGAAAGAGTTCCTGTTTAAATAAGTATGTGTTTCTATAAGTGATTGTTTAAGAGAGTAAGTATGTATAAGTTTCCTTAGAAGTAACGTGGTAGTGTGTGTATAGTTGTATATGCAAATGAATGGATGTTCAATAGTTTATTTGCATGTGTGAGTATGTGTGTGAGTAACTTTTGGATGACTGTCGGTGTGTAACAGGATGTATAGGTGTATCACTACATATGATGAGTGAGTATATGTATGAGTGACTATATAGAACTGTTGGTGAATGAGAGAATGTGTATATAGATGGTGGAATTACTGAATTGGTTTTTGTAACTGGTATGGGTATCTCCATTTTTTTGAAAATGTTAATTTCTATTTTCCAATATGTGTTTTAAGGGTTACATTACACTTAAAGGAGGTCTGTTATCAGTGATGTCATGAGTGATGTCACTGACCATGTCATGAGTGATGTAATATGTAATGTCATCAGCAGTGCATTACACGCGCAAGTTATAGTGAGTCCAACTAACTATAACGTGGAATTTCATTGGTTTTATGTCAGTAAAATTTCCAGCTAACTATAACTGTTGTCAAACCTATGGTTTTGTCAGTGAATTTCATAGGTTTTTCAAATGCTATTTCCTAACTATAACGTGTGTAAAACCTACGTTTTTTTCAGTGAATTTCATAGGTTTTTTGAATGCTAGTTCCTAAGTATGAAATCACGTTCGTAACTAGATAGTGTCACCGCCTACACGTCCTAAGAAGCGCATGTAAAGTCATGTGACTTGAAAACAACACTTGCAATTGGTTCTTAGTAGTTTCTGTTCTGGAATTTACACGAAGCACTCCACCCACTTTCCTCACAATCTTTTCTACTCTCAAGAGACAACAACGTCGAGCATCTTCCGGAAAACTTTGCTGAAATGGCTGCCCTTCCGCATTCATCTTCCGAATCTGAAGGAAATGAGCGACCACCGTTAAGAAGAAAAAAGGAATCTTTTATTTGGCAATTTTTTACTTATCCTGAAGATCAAAAGAAAGTGAATGCGCCAAAAGTAACCTGCACGATATGCAATTCGGAGCTCTCAAGGGGAAATACAGATAGAAAATATTCCTTTTCTATACACACCATGCAGCAGCATGTTAAACAAAGGCACCCTGAGCATTATGCAAAAGCATCGACAAGAGCCCTGGCCACGCTATTACCATCAGAGGTGGCCAGCACATCTTCTAGTGGACGACCTGTATCTCCATCGAGTGCTGAGATGGACTTGAGACCATATCTTGCGAAGGTGCATATGAAATGCAACGAGTGTGGAAAAATTCTTTTGTATGGAGAGCAGAGCCTCGTTCTTATTAAACTGAAAATTGAAAGTCACAAATGCCCCAAGAAAAGATAAATTTCTTCACTTCATTTTCATAGTATTACATACTGAAAAATGACGTAGCAACTTTAAAAAATCGAAAGCATCATAACACTTGTTTCCAAAAAAAAAAAAAAAAAAGTTCTTTTCAGAACTAACTCTTTCTACCAAAACGTGCTCCAAGAGCATATTATGAGATGGTTTTTCGCCGCTTTATTTTTGTGCGAGACCGGGTGCGCGCACCCTCCTATCGCGTACAGGACCTGACACTTGCATGTGAAGTCATGTGACTTCAAAACAACACTTCTAATTGGTTCTTGGTAGTTTCTATTCTGGAATTTACACGCAGCACTCCACCCACTTCCATCACTTTCTTTTCTACTCTCAAGAGAGAACAACGTCGAACATCTTCCCGAAGACTTCGCTGCAATGGCTACCGTTCCGCATTCATCTTCTGAATCTGAAGGAAATGAGCGACCACCTTTGAGAAGAAAAACGGAGGCCACGCTATTACCATCAGTAGTAATCAGCACATCTTCCGGTGGACGACCTGTACCTCCATCGAGTGCTGAAATGGACTTGAAACGATATCTGGCGAACGTGCACATGAAATGCACGAACTGTGGAAAACTTCTTGTATACGGAGAGCAAAGCTTTATTCTAATTAAACACAAAATTGAGAGTCATAAATGCTCCAAGAAAAGTTAAATTTCTTCACTTTATTTGGATAGTATGACATACTGAAAAATGTCGTAGCAACTTTAAGAAATCAAAAGCATCATAACACTTGTTTCCAAAAAAAAAAAAAAAAAAAAATTCTTTTCAGATCTAACTCTTTCTACCAAAACGTGCTCCAAGAGCATATTATGAGATGTTTTTTCGCCGCTTTCATTTAGTGCGCGTCCGGATGCGCGCACCCACCTATCGCGTACAGGCATCGAGACACGCATGTGCAGTCATGTGACTTTAAAACAACACTTCCAATTGGTTCTTACTAGTTTCTGTTCTGCAATTTACACGGAACACTCCACCCACTTCCCTGGAAAACCAGTTTATCGAAAAACTTTTAAAGCCTCCTCTTATGAAATATTCGACATCGTTCACATAGCAGAGTAGTAAATAGCACTATATACACTCCGTCCCTTAATTATAAGAGACTTATTGCTATGTGAGAACAACTTTTGTTTTCACGCGATAATGTGAAATGCTGAGCCTGTTACAGAATTTTCTTTCACATATATGTTACTATTCTCCTTCAAGCACTAACACAGTAGAAAATACCACCAATAGCGGTGTTAGACCTGACATCTTTTGGCGTGATTACCCCTATCTTTTTGCCTCTGCCTCCTGTATTTTTTGATGCTGTGCTGGACTCGTTTTTGCTGGTTTAGATGCTTTGGACACTCTGCCACTGCTGATCAGTGCCAGAGTGTAAGTGCTCCCTATGTAAATTGTTATCATGATTGGATATCCATGTTTGGCATATTTGTATCACCACGAAGTCCCTAGTAAAGTGCACAGGGTGTGCCAGGGCCGGTGATGACGAATGCTACTAGTGGGCCTGCAGCACTGATTGTGCCACCCACAGGAGTAGCCCTAAAATGGTGTCTCGGGCCTGCCACTGCAGCGCCTACGGGCAGTTTAGAACTGCCATGTCCTCCTGGTCCGCGTCCCCGCTGACCAGGCCGAACCCTTCCCTTTTCGTGCACATCAGTCACCCCTATGGAAGGCCCAAGGTACCCCCCTGGGCAGGGTGCCGTGTATGTGAAAGGTAGAGCATGTACTGGTGCAGGTGACATGCTCTGGTAGTGAACTACAGCCATTTCGTTTTCACTATTGTAAGGCTATCTTGCTCCATAGGTTAACATGGGGGATGCTGGCTACAGTGGTTAACGGCATTTCTCCCCATAGGAACAAGATAGGACATAAGTATCTAGTATCCCTGAACTCAGAATTTAATAACGCATCTTTTAGGAAAGGTGGTTTTTATATCCTGTGTTTGAGGACAGCACTTTTAGAAAGTTGCTGTTCTCTTGTCTGACCCTTCTGTGTGCCTGAGACTGTTTGTGTATTGACTGTCTGGTTTGTGAGTGACAGGAGCGGGGGAATCCCCCCAGAGGCTGGATGAGTCAGCGCTAGGCTGAGTGGAGCGATTGCTACCTGAGTGGTGGGAGGAGTTAGCACCTGGGCTGAATAGGGCTGTGCCTGCCTGCCACAATGCTGGCTCCACCTCCTGCTGGGCGGCGGAGGACTCTGCCCCTCACTCTGAAAGGAAAGATGCAGCCAACACGTCAAGGTGCTCAGGATCCACCCAGAACTGGTTCAGACCGGGCTCAGGGCCCACATGCACAGAAAGAACAAAGACTTTAGGGGTATAAGTACAGGACCCCTGACAACAGAAAATTAGATCATCCTGGAATCAAGAAGGAACCTCTGCCAAGGAGAAAGCTGACTCTGAAGAAGGAAGACTGTCCTGCTGTTGCTCTGCTGGACTGACCTGCTGTTGCTTTGCTGCCAAGGAGAGGGGAAGGACTTTGCTGTAAGCTGTGTCCCCTGTCTTGAAGGAATCTCCGAGGGCCTGAGAAGAGCTGGCTCCCTGTTTCCGAAGTCCCAGGAACAAAAGGACTTCACCCCCAGTCTCCCTGAACTCTGCTGAGAGAGTTCTGTCCTTCGTAGAGTGCTTGATCCAGTTGTGGGGCCTCTAGAAGTCGAACCTGAGCTGGGAAGCTTGAGACTAAGCTGAGAAACTTGTGAAGCTGAAAAGTGTTGCATCGCTCGCTTGCGGAGCGCATCCCCGACAGTGCGAGAAGTTTCCCGCCGCTACGAGGGTCGAGATCGGCGCAGCACCTGACATCGCTGCCGAGACCGTCGCACCCTTCGTTTGCGAGACGCACCAGGCCGGTGCAGGGGAATCGAACATCGCTGCGAGTGTCGTCGCAGAGCCTGTCGCTGGGTGAGATCACCGCACCGCTTGCTTGCGGACCGCATCACGTCGCTGCGAACATCGTCGCAGAAAACATCACATCGAGGAGCTGCGAGAGAGAGGGTCACCGCTGGACTGCGCATCGTCGCCCCGGAGATCGTCGCAGCCCCTACGAGATCATCGCATCGTGCCTTTGCGAGAACAAACTCCCCACGGAACCTACGCACCGGAATCTACGCAAGCTGCCTTCCTCCCCTTACAGACCGGATTCTTCGCCGCACGCCCGCTGCTGCAGCGGGGCTGTCGCATCGCCTCCCCAGGGTCTCAGGAGTAACGAGTTGCTTGTTTCCACCGCACCAGCTTCCGGCTTGTGGAACTTTGTTGCATCTAAAAGGTACTGTGAGTCAACGTGACGCAACCGTGAACTTTTCACGCATCTGTGGATTATTTGATCGTAACTTAAAGAACTTTGATTACAACCTGAAGAACTCATTTGAAACCGTAACCTTGCATTGTGTATGTTGGATTTCTGCCGTTTTGGTCTTGTGTAGTTTAGAATAAATACCTTTATTTTCCTAAACTGTCGTAGAATCAGTTTGTGGTGTTTTCACTGTGTTACTGTGAGTGTTGGTACAAATACTTTACGCATTGCCTCTGGTTAGCCTAGACTGCTCCGGCCAAGCTACCTTGAGGGCGAGCAGGGGTTATCTGAGAGGGTTATCTCCTTGTCCTGACTAGAAGCAAGGGTCCCTATTTGGACATTGGTACCTACCTCTGCCAACTAGAGACCCCCAGTTCTAACAAGCGGTGATACTTTTTTACACCGAGAATGGGCGATTTGTATCGCTGAGAGCCCTTACAATTATAAAGTTTTATTTCCTAAGTCTCTGATCTCCAACTGTGCAACGTGGCTCCCCTGTGTCGTAATGAGGTCCATAGACAAAAACTACAGGGCCAGCATTATACACATGCACAGAACCACAAAACCACAAGAGCCACCATGTTAATATATATCCTTAATATAATAAACCTCTCAGAATAAATACATATTTCCGTGGCACCCCATATCAGAAATTTGGCGTCCTCTGACTCTGCTCCATTACCAAACACCCTAACCCCCGCCCCCCTCACTCTTCACTAAACTCCGCACTCCACCCCACCCGGACCCCTTATTACAAACCCCCAACCTACCCTCCCTGCCCAAGCCCACCATGAACCTCAAACCGCCCCTGGAAAACTTATAAAACACGGGATTACTAAAACTCAAAGAATAGGCAACAGGCAGATAATCTAAATAGTACATAAAGGCACATATTTTTCCATAATACTATTAAAAAACATGTTCTATTTTTTATAAATCTATCATGCATCTGACCCTCTAGAACCGCTTTCAAAACGTGAACTATAAACCTCTACATTTCATTTTCAAACCATACACTTTCAATTAAATTTTTTTTTTTTTACAATTCATGTAATGTTACACACCTTTTCTAAAATACACCAGTCCCTGTTATTTATAAGGATTTATTTTCAGTCTTCATCAGTGACACTTTCTTAACATATAATGAAAATCACTGTAACTTTTTAAACGACAATGCTAACGCGGTAAAAATAACCCTCCATTTGCTTTCCTTTAAGAATGCAGACTATCTACCCCACGCATGCGTTTCTTGATATTTGCATTTGGCAGCGAATACCGACCTTGAGTCGGAAGACATGAACAAGAGCTCCATTGTCACATTTAAAACTTAACGTAGCATCTGCTCACACATATATCTTTCACTTAGCTAACATTCACAGAAAACAGCATTGATGTAAAAAAAAAGTGACCTTCAAGAAAAGCTACTTTTTTGATAACTACTAAGCAATATTTAAGTGACTAGACTCCTAGAAAATTTATCAAGTCATTCTGCTCCTCTCCACTGCATAGCCGGCGACCTAATTCTGTGGAGTTGCTATACAACCGGCAGTGCTGCGCCGTTTTCTTTACCATCTTGGGAAATTCAAAATGGATGTCCCTCCTGCCTTCGCAAACGAGCCGGACCACTTAGAACTATTTCGACAGAGAATACTTCTGTACTACGGCACCTTAGCACTCTCAACTTTGAATACTTCATATCGATTATCATTTCGATATTCGTATTTCACCTGTGTGCAGCCTGTATTTCATTGCCTGAGCTGTGATTTCACGTGGGCCCTGGATTTATGTCTTTGCAATTTGGTACCTCCTGAACCGAATTACAATCACCTCATGAATCTGTTACTTGATCATGAACAGCTTTGTTACAACGGAGGGTTTATGGCCTTTGCAGCGATACAAGGAGTTCTGGGTCATTGGAATATATTCGCAGCGGCGCAAGATTTCCTAACAGAGAGCTACATCGAAAACCCACCGAGCTGCCCAATGATGGTAAAAGACGCTCCAATAATGACAGATCATGAATGCTCCTTTGATCTTCTCAATTGGATGGCTGACATGTTTTCAGATGATAACAGTGATTTCCTGTTAGAAGCACTTGCCCCCTACTTTGCCTACACAATGGACGGTTAACTCTTTCCTAACAGAGAACTACATCGAAAACCCACCGAGCTGCCCTGTGATAATAAAAGAGGCTCCGATTTTAACAGATCATGAGTACTGCTTTACTCTTTTCCATTGGATAGCTGACAAACTTTCAAATGATAAAAGTGATTTCCTGTTACAAGCAGAAGCTACCTATTTTGCCTAAACAATGCTTCAATAACTCTTATACAAACCATTGACGTCCTCATTTCCTTTTTCTTCCCTATATTCTTCACGTTCTTTTCCATATTTTCTTTTGAAGAACAGACCTATTGGCTTTACTAACAGTGGACATTATGATTTCGTGTTGTTTAAATTTTGATCTTTTATGTGGACTACATTTGTTTCTTCAGCTACTCGATTTTCAACTTTATTTTTTTACAGTCTAATCTCAACAATTCTATTGCATATCATATGTAAGGTTACTTCAAACGTACTCGATGCAAAACTCGCTAATATATGCTACATGTACCCTAATTAATGTGTAAATTTTAAACAAGTTTTTTATAACTGTAAACGCCATTTCGCATCTCAACTGCTTATTTCCGCCTCACACGCCTCTGCTCCTTTAATTTTCTATAAAATTATTAATTTAAAATACTTTACAGAAAAAATATGTTCTTTCAACAATATTTCCATTGTTACTTGTGCTGTATTTCAAATGCAATACTGCAACCTTCAAAAGATATATCAATACAGTAGTTCTCCTCAATACTGATTTCCGCAGCATCCAACAGATTACATACATGCACCTCTCGCCATTTTGTCGCTTTTGGCGCCTTTTTTTCCCCGTACACAGTAACATAACACAAACTTGATAGTGCTTCGCATGTAGACAGCTGATTGATAAAGTAATGATGTATAACCACTTGCATTTTCATATATCGTTCCCTAACTGAAAGGCCAGAGACCTTCTTCCATTTATTAAAATATGATATAGTTCCTTATAAGAGTGTACAATGTTTTTTTCCAACTATATTCATTTTTCTACTATAGCGTTTGTATTCCATGTACTACTGACAATACCAATTACTGTGTTTTTTGCAATTTCTGTACTCATATTACATAATGATTTGCCTTTAAAACAGTACATTTCTAAATAAACATTTCAAATATTCACGGTTTCTCTTTTAATCCATAATCTCAACTGAAATGATTTCATATTGAAAAACTATTCATGGGTTCCACATAACCTTAACTGTAGACACTGAGGACCTTATTTATGAAGACCTTGCGCCGCCGGTGCGTCATTTTTTAAAATGAGAAAAAGTGACGCACCGGTGGCGCAAGGCCTTCATAAATAAAGTCCTGAATGTTTTCTTTTCTCGACCTCACTTACTGATACTAGAACCTGCAAGCCAATTACGGCCCGTGAACTCTTTCTTAGTAGGTCGCGCACCGTACAGACAGTTATACCACTGTTAAAAAATTGTTTTTACTGTTACCAAGCACCGCCACAGTTCCGCTTCACTCAGACTTAATCACTGCTCCCGCGCTTCTACAGGCCAAACGCTATGTCGTATTTCTCTCCTTATCACACTTTCATCTCCACAATAACAAACAGTTCTCCGCCTGCCACCACAGAACAGAGTGCAGATGCAGAGGCACCAAAGAGTGAACCCATCACCAACTGCCATCTCCGGCTGTTTCCATGGTTACACCTCATTCTGCACCTTGCTGAAGGCACAGGTCAAAAGTTCATGTCTCAACGTTCTACAACAAACTAAGAAGACTATTTTCCCTCCAGAAACACCTGCCAATCCACAGCTCTGTTACATGTCTTGTTTTTTCACACCCAATAGTACTTTTCGTTTAACATAAACATTAACATGCAACGTACTGTTCAATCTCCACTTATTACAATCAACCAATCATTTTTATTTTTTTAACCACACCCAGCCTCTTCCTTTTTCTTTATTTAGAATTTCAACTTCTAACTCCCATTCCACTTCCAGAACCGATCGGAGGACGACTACAAATCCCTTGAAAATGAAGGTCTGGCTAATAGGACACAGTTATATTCACTGGAGTGAAAAATATGCAGTAAGCAGACGAATTTGCAACCTCGGCTTACCAAATGTACACATAACATGGATTGGCAAAAGAGGATTGAAATGTCACCAATTGATTCCATTGGTGAAAACTTTTATGCATCTCCCAGAACCAGACCTTATAATTGTGCACTGTGGTGGGAACGATCTAGGCACAATCACTGGGGTAGGTCTGGAAATGCTTCTAAAAGACACCTTTCGACAATTGATGACACTTTTTCCTCGATCTGCCTTGGTATATTCCAATATATGCCAAAGACAGAAATGGAATTGGTCCAATCAACATTGTGCACAATTTGAGAAAGCAAGGAGACATGTAAATAAATCTGTTTCTGCGTTCCTCAGAGATTATAGCATGGGTTCTATTTACCACAACAACTTGCGATACCATATGCAAGACGTCTATAGGAGAGACGGTGTTCATTTCACGAATGAGGGAAACAGAATCTTCCTCTGCAACATCAGGCTCTGCATCGGTACTTACTTATAAATGCAGAAAACACTCAATTAACACAAGGGCTCTTTTCAGAGCCACCTTATATCTAACCACTCAAACTTCTGATTTATCTCCATTTTCACACTCTTGTAAATAGGTGTGCGCAACCGGGTGCGCGCACCCCGTATTTTTTTTCGGGAAAATATTATATCTTTTTGCGTTTAACGCCCTTACTGCACACCCCGAGAAAAGCTACGCAGCAAAACAATCTCTACCTTCTCCCCTTTCCATGTTTCAACGCTTTGAAATGAACAATATATTTACTCGCAGTGACAAAATGGCGGACAAAACTTCCTGATTTCCTTCGAATCGAACGTTAACAGACGTCACGCAGCAAAAAAAGATTCCGCTCACGCGCAACCGCTTGAGTGCGCGCACGCGTGCGCGCCTATAGATATACAATTGACTTTAACTTTAATTTTCTCAACAACTACTGAACAGATTTACACCATTCCAAAAAAAGCGTAATCTGCAAACCGGACTCTACAGTTTTGCCAAATTTCTTATAAATCCATTCAGCCGTTCGACCTGTAGCTGAGTCTAAAGGTCCTATGGAAAATAACATGCAGAAAACACGTTTTGGGACCCCCCTTATATCTCAGCCAAACTTTCAGGGAAGGAGCGCAGCGGACCGAGCCATCTTCTTTGAGAAATTCGCTCACATTCTTCAACCAGAGCCAAAGTTATTCCAAATAGAATGTTGAGGATTTCCTATGGAAAACAATCCTAACTATAACTACCTACTGACGACCGCCAGTAGGTAATATATATATATATATATATATATATATATATATATATATATATATATATATATATATATATATATATATATATATATATATATATTCACTGAAAAAACCTTAGGTTTCAGGGGTGTTATAGTTAGCTGGACATTTCACTTGTACAGAACCATTGAAATTATTCCGTTATAGTTAGTTGTACTAACTGTAACTCTCGCACCCGCAATCTACTTGGTGATGATGTCACATATTACATCATTCATGACAAGGTCAGTGACATCACTGATGACTTCCTGAATGCCAATCGACAAAAGACATTACTCCATTTACTGTGCCCCCCGACCATGCATCATCGCAGGGTACATACAAGCTAAGCGCCAAAGGTACTAGTAAATCAGTGCACCAAAAATCATCGCCACGTGGCCTTACTAAGACAGAATTCACAAGACAAAAAACATTACTATCAGTATGGCCTGCCCGGACCACGCATCATCGCAGGCTCCACAGAATCTTGTTGTTTCAGGTGCCACTAACTCAGTGCAAACCAAACTATGTATAACACCTATCAAACCTACACAATATCCCTTTAGTAGCCTTCCTTCAAAAACCTTCTTTTTTATCACTTATAGATTTAGTTGAATAATAAAATTCACGCTGCAAATGCAAAGGCACACTTAGTCTACACTGCGGACAGCACAGGTCACAATTTGAACTATAATGTCCCTGAAACATAAATTTTTCGACAATGTATTCCATACATGTTTCATCTGTTATTTCAATCGTGATTACACATGATGCAGTCCAGCCTAAGATCTACACTGTGGACAGCAGGGTTTACAACTTGAATTCAGCTTTGCATCTACACTACAGACAGTAGGGAATTCAGCCTTGATTTACTTAATGCAGAGACAATTATACTGTATGTATACAGATTTTGTTAAAATAAGTGAAAAAAAGCATTCTTCTATAACTGTGCTAACTACTGCCTTCCATGTACACTGCGGAGAGTAGAGTTCACAACTTGAATTCAGCTCTGGATCTATACTACAGACAGCATTGAATTCAGCCTCAATTTATTTAAGGCAGAGACAATTAATACTCCTGTGGCACTGCTAGTATGCGCAAGCACCTTCAATCCCCGCATCCTATTAACTATGCTCACAAAGAATGTAGAAGACTGCGCCAAAATATACCTCCACCACTGGCAATACCAAGTACCTCTGGGGCATCACCTTCAACATCGCCACCAGACATAGGTCCCCATTTTGAGAAAGTTAGAATGCACTGCGTGAAGTGCAATCGTTTAATTTGTTAGGGGGAGCAATCAGTAGACCTAGTTTGCAGAGCAAGCGATAACCATCGATGGTAGTTTTTTTCCCTCAAAGTTCATGCAGTCCAGTATGCAAAAGTCAATGCTTTGAGTGCAGCCAGTTTAGACCACGCATCATCGCAGGGTGAGCACACGCTAAATACCAGACGTACCACTAGCTCAGTACACCATAAATAATCACCACGTGGTCTTATTAAGGCAAAAATCAGTAGTCAAAAGACATTCTTAGTAGTGCGGTCTGCCTAAACCACGCATCATCGCAGTCTCCACACAAACCGCCCCTACCTCAGTGCACCACAACTCATGAACCCTTTACGATAGAATCTTCTGTGTATTATTTCACATATAGTGCTTCTACCTCTGTACAGTAGAAGTCATAAACCGTTTACGATTGAATATCTGTGTATGATATCATGATTACTATATTACTTATTATCAACAGAAACATAATAAAATGGAGTCCAGCACACGTGCCCGTACCCACTTCAGCTATCTATCTGTGTCTGTGTATTAATTATGTTTGTAAAATGCTACTCCTGCGGCCTCCCACATTATATTGTGCTGTAAATAGAGTATGCAACCATCTTACCTCTGCCAGTAACAAAAACTTTGATTATATAACTTTCTCTCGCTCATTCTACAAACATGAACGTACAAACTGGATCATTACAATACTGCAAACAAAGTGTATAGTAAATTTATAAGCGTGCGCTATTGCTCGATTTTTTTTGTTTAGCATATTTATATAGCGTAAACTCGACCCAAAACTATATCAGCAATTTACATAAGCACCGCATTTACAGTACATTTTCAGGCACACATAGATTACGTCATTTCTATACAATAACAGGATGTGGACGCGACTCCGAGACTAGAACACTGATTTCCAGCTCCATGTTCGACAGTATACCCGAATGACCACATACCTATATATATTGGCTGCCCTTCATGTGCCAAAAACTGCAACCTCAAGCTTTCATAGCCCTGTATTACTACAGGTACAACACTCCACTGAATGTACAACAAACATTCATATACGCAGAAATGCGTTATGTCCACCATCTTTTATATGTGCAAACATGGATGAATGTAGGATTAGTGATTCCCCTTACCTTACATGTTGGTCATGTTGTGGGACTTTACAGACATAATGAAACATTTACGTGTAAGACCCGGGCGACGGCAGCACTACAACACAGACAGCCAAATCAGTTGATTTCTCATGTAGGTCACGACGGAGTCATACCCATAGCTCCGGAGTCATCGTTCACATCCTTGCACAGCACTGCCATACGTCAGTCGAGCCCAATCCGCTTACACTTCCAGAACAACACAACAATGCTACATGACCCAGATTTCCATTGTAGTGATTTCTTAGTTCCCGGTCTAGTTGCCAGAACGGCACAAACACACTCCCTCATGGCTGGTATACACCCACACCACACCCATCCAGCATATGCGTCACAACACATGTGACCCTACCAA
The DNA here is from genome assembly GCF_964263255.1 of Lissotriton vulgaris. Lineage (NCBI taxonomy): Eukaryota > Metazoa > Chordata > Amphibia > Caudata > Salamandridae > Lissotriton > Lissotriton vulgaris. Next base: position 1,599,541,532 of record NC_141687.1, on the reverse strand, counting down.
TAAAAAAGACGGGGCGCATGTGCTCTATGACATTTTAGAGTTTCCCCCATTGCAAGAGCTGTGATGGCCCGTCCTGGTGGTTCGGACGCCGCATGTAGACCCGAACTACCAAACAGGGGGCCCATCACCACGTGCGTGGCCTCTTTGTTCACTGAGTTAGTGGTACCGCAAGGACTGAGCGGGTGAGGAACCTGCCATGAAGATAGGTGCACAAGTACGTCCTTTGCCATAGTGATATCAAGACTCAGCACCAAATGTGAGACTTCTTGGTGGCAGAGCGGGACTGCATGATGTGAAACGTACCCTGTCTGCGAAAAGGTGAGCAGTGAGGCCTGGGTGCGCAGCGGAGGGAATAGATGGGGTGTAGCAGACTGGATACAAGAAGGCGACACAGCGATTTAGGCTTACGCAATCCTATATACCGTATCTTATTGCATTTGTATTTTTGTTTCCTATAGCAGGAAAGTTTTTATAGTCGGTCAAAACTCCTTCGCTCGTGATGATTGATACCACGTGGATCACTGCGCACCACTTGTTTTCTATAACCAGATGGAAAACATTACTACTCTACTAATTCTTCATAAATCGAAGCCCATTAAACAAGTTCGAACTGTACAAATAGTTGTATTTTTAATGCGGGAGGGAAAGTGTGTGAAAGGGTGATGTTATTCTACTCCACATTAAAATAGTAACAATTACCAATCATAACATCTTTCTTTTACTATCTTTTAGATATAGAGCTTCAAGGTGCACTATATCCCGGCACATGGTATAAGACACACCGGTGACAGAAAGGTGAGATGCAAATATTCTTTTCAGTCACTCTCTCCCTTCCTCTCTCCTTTGATAAAGAAATGACGCACAATCCTATCTTCCTTTTTATCTAACAGGTTGTGTTTTCACAAATTGGCGTTCCCCCCAACACCTCCAAAGCCCAACATTTGAGGATTCTGGGATGATGCGCTCCTCCTCACGGATAGAGTGGTCGCTCCCTGTGCCCCTGACTTCAAGCTGGTATCGTAGCGCTGCTCTGCTAATATCTCTGTGATTCTTGGAATTGCTTTCACCTGCTGTGTGCCTTGTGTAGCGCTTTGCCTTATTAGCGCTATAGTGATTCAATTTGGCTGCTTTTAACTTTGTATGCGCATTTGCCTAGAGCGCTCCGACCTGCTCCTCCCCCGCCTCCATTTTGTTTGTTTATCATCCTCCTTGTGTGCCCGACCCGCCTCCCAGCTGAGACGCCCTCCCACGAGCTTAATACAGCGCTGCTCCGCTGCAAACGCTGTGACTCGCTCCTCCTCACGGATAGAGTGGTCGCTCCCTGTGCCCCTGACTTCAAGCTGGTATCATAGCGCTGCTCTGCTAATATCTCTGTGATTCTTGGAATTGCTTTCACCTGCTGTGTGCCTTGTGTAGCGCTTTGCCTTATTAGCGCTATAGTGATTCAATTTGGCTGCTTTTAACTTTGTATGCGCATTTGCCTAGAGCGCTCCGACCTGCTCCTCCCCCGCCTCCATTTTGTTTGTTTATCATCCTCCTCGTGTGCCCGACCCGCCTCCCAGCTGAGACGCCCTCCCACGAGCTTAATACAGCGCTGCTCCGCTGCAAACGCTGTGACTCGCTCCTCCTCATGGATAGAGTGGTCGCTCCCTGTGCCCCTGACTTCAAGCTGGTATCGTAGCGCTGCTCTGCTAATATCTCTGTGATTCTTGGAATTGCTTTCACCTGCTGTGTGCCTTGTGTAGCGCTTTGCCTTATTAGCGCTATAGTGATTCAATTTGGCTGCTTTTAACTTTGTATGCGCATTTGCCTAGAGCGCTCCGACCTGCTCCTCCCCCGCCTCCATTTTGTTTGTTTATCATCCTCCTCGTGTGCCCGACCCGCCTCCCAGCTGAGACGCCCTCGCCCCTCCCCCTCCACTATCCTATATGACAGTAGTTCCTGCGCGCAGCGTCCATGCGCAGCGACCGCGCCCAACCTGCGCCGAAGGTGCGCCAAAGGTAAGCCCGTCTACGCCCGTCCGCGCCTGGACCGCGCCCAGCGCCCGTCCCCCTGCCCCTCGCGCTCCCCAGCCCTCCCGCACTACCTACGATGCCGCCACCCTCCTAGCCCTTAACCCCGGTCGCGCCCCCAACTGCATCCAAGCCGCTCCTGGACGCACCCATGGACCGTTCTCCTGCATCTCCTGCAAATTTAGCGGCACCGACAACATCTCCGCTACGACCACACCACAGATTCCCGACCCCAACCACCTACAATGCATCCTTCTCAACACCCGCTCGGTCCACAGGCACGCCATTGACCTTTGGAACCTACTAGACACCATCTCTCCTGACATCGCCTTCCTAACGGAAACATGGATGAACGCTTCCTCCGCCCCTGACATCGCCATCGCTATCCCTGATGACTATAAGATCACACGCAAGGACCGCACCGACCATACAGGAGGAGGAATCGCTATCGTCCATAAAAAATCAATCCGCATCTCTACCAGCTCCGACGCCAACCTCGCAAACTCCGAACACCTTCACTTCCAGATCCACATCGACCCCAAGACAACTCTCAGAGGCACCCTCCTCTACAGACCACCAGGACCCCGCGCAAAATTCAGTGAAGACATCACGGACTTCATCACCCCACACGCGCTCCCCTCCAAAGACTACATCCTTCTGGGAGACCTCAACTTCCACCTTGAAAAGATCAACGACCGCAACACCGCCACCCTCTTAGACAACCTCGCCAACCTCGGACTTAAACAACTGGTCACTTCCCCCACCCACATCGCAGGTCACACACTCGACCCCATCTTCACCTCCAGCAACCATGTCTCCTTCAGCCACACTACGGATCTCCTCTGGACTGACCACAGCTGCGTTCACTTCATCTACAACAAGCCGAAACCCATCATCCACCTCCAACCAACTCTACAAAGAAACTGGAACAAAATCACCACGGATCAGATCTCCACATCGCTCCTTCGAACCTCCCCAGCCCTCTCTTCTAACGCCAACGAAGCCGCCTCCAACCTCACCCTTTGGTTATCCAACACCGCCGACACCTTAGCACCACTGAAAAAACGTCAACACAAACTTGGCAACAAGAAGGCATCATGGTTCAACGATGATCTCAAGAAGTCCAAGAAACTGTGCCGCTCCCTTGAAAAGGCCTGGAAAAAAGACCCATCCACCAGCAACAAGGACGCCTTCAAAAGCGCCACCCGTACTCACCACCAACTGATCCGAAAAGCCAAGAAAACAGCATTCAAGGATCGACTTGACAACAACGCCCACAACAGCAAGGAACTTTTCAACATCGTCAAGGAATTTTCCAACCCCTCGGCCAACTCCAACGACATCACCCCCTCTCAAACCCTCTGCGACTCCTAGCCTCTTTTTTCCACAACAAGATTGCTGACATCCACAACAGCTTTGACAACCAACCCGGAAGCCAACCCACCCTACCATCTGCTGACCATCTTCCCCCCGTAAACACCCTTAACGCCTGGAACCCAATCTCCACTGAGGACACCATCCGCCTGATGAATTCCATCCACTCTGGATCCCCCACAGACCCATGCCCTCACCACATCTTCAACAAAGCAGACTCCGTCATTGCTCCGCACCTCCGAGACGTCATCAACTGCTCCTTCAACTCCGCTACCTTCCCAGAAGACTGGAAACACGCTGAACTCACCGCCCTTCTGAAAAAACCAACAGCAGACCCCACCGAACTCAAAAACTACCGCCCCATCTCGCTTCTTCCATTCCCGGCCAAAGTCATCGAGAAAGCCGTCAACAACCAGCTCGCCGCCTTCCTCGAAGCCAACAAATCACTCGACCCCTCACAATCTGGCTTCCGAGCCAAACACAGCACTGAGACCGCCCTCATCGCAGCAACAGACGACATTCGAACTCTACTGGACAATGGAGACACAGTCGCCCTCATCCTCCTCGACCTCTCTGCAGCCTTCGACACAGTCTGCCACAGCACCCTTTTACAACGCCTCAGAAACATCGGAATCCAAGGAAAAGCACTGGAATGGATCACCTCGTTCCTCACCGGAAGAACCCAGAGAGTCCGCCTCCCACCATTCAAGTCCGAGGCCTCTGAAATCATCTGCGGCGTACCTCAAGGATCCTCACTCAGTCCCACCCTCTTCAACGTATACATGAGCCCCCTCGCGGCCATCGCCCGCCAACACAACCTCAACATCATCTCTTACGCGGACGACACTCAACTGATCCTTTCTCTCACCAAGGACCCCAGCACCGCCAAAACTAACCTACACGAAGGAATGAAAGAAGTCGCCGAATGGATGAAACAAAGCCGTCTGAAACTGAACTCAGACAAAACAGAAGTCCTCATCTTAGGTACATCCCCCTCTGCATGGGACGACTCCTGGTGGCCGGAAGCCCTCGGAAAAGCACCCATCCCGACAGACCACGCACGGAACCTTGGCGTCATCCTGGATTCTTCACTCTCAATAAACAGACAAGTCAGCGCCGTATCCTCTTCCTGCTTTAACATTCTTCGCATGCTCAGAAAAACATTTCGCTGGATCCCCACCGAAACAAGGAAAACAGTCACCCACGCTCTTGTCACGAGCCGACTGGACTACGGAAACACCCTCTACGCAGGGACCACCGCTAAACTCCAGAAAAAACTACAACGAATCCAAAACGCCTCAGCCAGGCTCATATTAGACATCCCACGCAACAAACACATCTCTGGACACCTTAAAGACCTCCACTGGCTACCCGTCAATAAGAGGATCACTTTCCGACTGCTTACCCACGCACACAAGTCACTCTACGACATCGGACCAGATTGCCTCAACTCTCGACTGTCCTTCTACACCCCCTCCCGCCAACTTCGCTCTTCCAGCCAAGCCTTCGCCACTGTACCTCGCATCAACAAGACCACCATGGGAGGCAGATCCTTTTCTTACCTGGCTGCCAAAACATGGAACTCACTCCCCGCTTACCTTCGCCTCACCCAGAATCACCTAGCGTTCAGAAAGCAGCTTAAAACGTGGATATTTGACAAATAATCCTCCTCCCCTTCCTCAGCGCCTTGAAACCCTCTGGGTATGTAGTGCGCTATACAAATTTTATGACTTGACTTGACTTGACATGCGTGGCCATCGTAACAACAGATAAGAAGGCTGCTACGATACATGGTGGACCCTCTTTGAATCACACCAATGGCACAAGGTGAGCAAAGAAGCTTGTTTCCGAAGCAACGAGAAGTCACCTGTGGGCGGAGAGACTGCATAGTGTGCAGCAAGTTGACTGCGTACGAATGTACAATTACCCTCAGACAGTGGGAGTGGATAGGTTGCAACAGTCTGGGTGCGCAAGAAAGGGCACTCACCTCCGGACACTGGGAGTCAATGGGGTGCAACAGTCTGGGTACGCAGTAATGAGAACTCACCGCTATGCAGTGGGAGTGCTAGGGTATAGTACTCTGGGAGAAAAAGAGCGCACAGACACCTCCTTGCAGTGGAAGTTGATGTAATACGGTATCCTGAGTGTCCAAAGGCATAAAGCAGAAATATACATGTGCAGTTGTATGTACTCTGCTATTACTAACTCTATACTATCTTTCAGATCACTAAACTTGAGTATGCACTATGAACCAGTACGTAGTTGGACACACACCGGAGGAAAAAAGGTGAGCTACTAAGATGTTCTCCAGTATCAACACTACCTCTCCTGCTTCATCTATTACTTTCTCTCTCTCACACTTTCAATGTTGTTTTTTCTCTCTTTCTCTCTCTCCCTCTCTCTCACATTGTTTTTCTTTCTCATTTCAAGTTATGGATACTGCTGTCCACTCTCCAGATAAATAAGTCAAGGCTGAATTTAATACAGTCTGCAGTATAGAACCAAAGCAGACTTCAAGTTGTGAGCTCTGCTGAAAACAGTGTTTTCAAAAGGTAAGCAGAGAGGCCTAGATACACAATGCCTCCAATTAAACAATATTGTCCTGCATAATGATGTGATCTCTCACCTAAATTTGTCTCATCTCTGAATCATTTTAAAGGCCTGCTAGACCATACTGTAGATCTGACCCAGCAGGTACTTCCCTTCAGACACTTCTTCAGCGCGGGCCTATGAGAGGGGTGGGATGTATCAGGCACACTTCACACGTGCGAATAAGCAATATTGCCAAGTGTTATGTTCATTTGTGATTTTTGACCTCATTCAGTCACATCTCTGTCTCGTTTTAAATACCATCTATACCATAAGATAGGCCTAAGCCTACAAGCAGCGCTGCCCTACAGACTCATGTTTAGGGTGATTCTGTGGGAGGGGTAGGAGGGTGCACTACCCTGAGTGTGCATGTGAGAAAAAACGATCTTGCCTTTCGATCTAATTTTAAAGACTTATTTTCAGTTTTGTTTTGCAGGTTACCAACGCTCCTACCATTGGAGTCCATCTCACATTTTGTTTATTATACTGTTATATTAAAGTTATGTTTCTATGTATTTGTTTTTGTTTTAATAAAAGTTAATTAAAAAAACTGAGTGTATACATCTTCTTTTTCTGACACCATTTCACTATTATTTAGTGAAGATTTAAAAATTAAAAAGTAGAAATGATGTTTATAACTAGAAGTATAATACTGAGGCTAACTCTTTATCAGCTCTTTACCAGAGTCTGTAGATGCGATTAACGGTTCCTATGGAAAATTTTAAAAAGTCCAGCACACTTGCTGTTTGGATTATCAACATTGTATGGTGAACTTGTGACCTCTGTGCTCAGTTAAGTGTTCCATGAACTGTTACTATGGTAACAGGTAGTAAGCAGTTTGGGGTAGGGTTGAAAGGTACTGGCTGTACAGAAGCCGTTATATTTACCCAGGATCCTCTACATGACAGAGAGGAAAGCAAACTGAGACGACAGAACACTATGTGCATTACGAGCAAAAGAAGTACACAACTCTTGGAATTAACCTCAAGAGAAGGCTCGAGGAATAGCCACTGATGTTACAAAACCCCATGTACAATTTGCCTAATCTGTACTCAACAATGGGCAATTATTTATCGATCACAATCAGACACTGTTGCTACACGATTCACAGTGTGTACTTCACTAAATACTTTGTGCCTATTTAAATGAGAGACAGGATTGTCGACATTCCAAAACTTAGGGGCATATTTACAAGAACGAAGTTAAAATGATCGCTGCTTTAAGGGCAGCAAACTACAGCTAAAACGCCGATAATAGACTTTAGTATCCTTTGTTGTCTTACTGGAAGATTTTTTGAACACTGCTGTTTGCTATGGCAGGGTGACAGCCGAGGCTCCCACCCTGGCATAGCAAACTTGGTTTGCATTTTGAAAGAGAGAACACAAAAACCTACTCTCTCTTTTAAAATGCAAAGCAAAATGCTTTTCTCAACGGGGAGCTGCATATTAGCAGGTCTCCATGTGGAAAAGTCATGGGGGCTTCCGAAGGACGCTGGGAGTTGACTGGCACCGTAGGGACATTGGGCGTCCACCCACAGTCCCCAACATTGAATATACACCCATGGGATGGGATCCCGATGAAGAATAAAAATTAGTAGTAGGTGATTTTTTTTTACGGTAAAATTAGTACACCAGGGCTTCAATTGGAATTCTCACAAATTCTCAAAAGCCTTTTATTAAGCCCGCTATGGCTGCTTTAACAGCACTTTCCTAACGCTAAAGCGACGATAATTTTAACACTGTCCTTGTAAATATGCCAAGAACATCACGAGAAATACAGTGATAATTCATGTTAGCAAGTGAAAAGCTAGTTAATATAAGGCTGTGGACTTAACATATCAATCCACCTTGCATTTCAAACATGCTTAAGTCTACTTCAAAACAGATGTTAAGATCCGACATAAACCGCAATTACCAAGAATTTTGCTATCGGTCCTCAAATCCAGGGCCGCCTTGTAAATACAACGCTGTTGTCATACCTCCCTCTTCCATGTTATATTGTCATAGGAACACCTACCGTGCCACTGGGAATGCCTACATTGAAACTCATTGGAGATACGAGGCGAAGCCGTTAGCAAACCGGCTGCTAACATGTGTTAATGCATTTTAGCGTCGCCTATAAATAGGGCGATATCATTTTCACTGCATTTTTGGCTTTTTTTTTTAATTGCGGTGAAATGGCACTTCTTAATATGCCCTCAAGTTTTCTATGACAGAGCGGGAACCTCGGCTCCCGCCCTATCATAGCAAACAGCAGTGTCCCGGGTGTAGGTACCCCAAGTTACAGCAAAAGCCGCTCCTGGGGGTTGGTGTTCCCCATGGCTTTTGACTGCTCCAGAATGGGGACCACGCGGCCCCCCTCCCAAAATATAAAAAGACCCGGAGGGTGGTAATACCCGGGGCTTTAACAGACCTTTGAGCTCCTCACCCATTTCTTTTACAGCACCGAGAAATGGTGGTCCCCGCGCTACAGGGTCCCACTGAACCCCCATCAAAACTAATATTTTAGACCCCGGGATTTGGTCCTCCCAGGTAGCTAATTTCTAAACAAGCACAGGAGCCCATGCTTCGTGTTTTATTTATTTTACGGCGGTTCCATGCACCTAGCGCACATTTCTCTGTTTTTCCAAAACAAATTTTAAAAAATTGGGCCCTAGGGGTCCTTGTGGGACCCCCTAAGCAGGTCTAGAAGGTCAAAATATTTCTTACCTGCCTCTTTATACATTTTGAACACTTGTTCCACTTATTTCTAGATCCTCGCTTCAACCAAGGCACAAAATGGCTGCCAACACTTCCTCATTTCGAATGTTGAAAACCACTTGACAGCCAATTAGCATTGATAGGGACGGTGCGCTTAGAGTGCTCGCAGGATACGCGGATCCACCGAGGCCATAAATATGTATGTACATTTAATTGTAATTTTCTCAGGAACTACTGAACAGATTTACACCATTTAAGCAAAAGGCATGGGTCTGAACCAAGGACTGCCTCTTTGCAAAATTTGGTGTCATTCCATTCAGCACTTCGGGCTGTAGCCGTGATGAACGGTTCCTATGGAAAATTGCATGGGGAAAACATGTTTTGGGCCCCCCTTTTTTCTCTGCCCACGCTTCAGGAATCACTCAGAGACTTTCAGGATAGGTGCGGACCGGAGCATCCCACCAATTTTGAAAATTTCATAAAGATTCGTCAACTGGCGCCAAAGTTATTCCAAATAGAATGTTTCAGATTTCCTATGGAAAAAAGGTCCTAATTATAACTAACTATATATATATATATAAATATATATATATATATGTATATATATATATATATATATATATATATATATATATATATATATATATATATATATATATATATATATATATATATTAATTCAGTTGTGAGCAACACACTTCGCACGAGGCCACAGGAAGACTGTTCAGTGAGTACCCTCTCCCTTTCTCAAAGGCGCATTTTTTCTGGCATCAATGTCAGTTTCTTTGCAATGCTGGCAATAAATTGAAGTGTCACTGAACAGTCTTCCTGTGGCCTCGTGCGAAGTGTGTTGCTCACAACTGAATTAATTTTTGACGGCCTGACACGGTCGGGCACAGAGGCCCGCTGCAGACGCAGATCTTTCAAGGCACAGAGTGAAGCCGAGAAATGATTGCCAGCAGGAAAGCGGAGCATCGGAATACAGGATTTCATTTCCAACCCACCTGGGAAAGACAACATTGAAATAATGACACGATGTGCAGACTCACTCGGGAAAATCAGCAAAGCACTACAGCACCCAGGAGGCTCTGTGATAGGGCCACGCCCATGAGGCAGGTGAAAACCATATAGTGCGATTGCAAAGAAACTGACATTGATGCCAGAAAAAATGCGCCTTTGCGAAAGGGAGAGGGTACTCCTGAAACGCGTCAGGCGGAACATTGAAGGATATTGAGGTGCTGTGAATTCCTTTGTTTGCATGCTGGCAATAAATTGAAGTGTCACAGAACAGTCTTCCTGTGGCCTCGTGCGAAGTGTGTTGCTCACAACTGAATTAATTTTTGACGGCCTGACATGGTCGGGCACGGAGGCCCGCTGCAGACGCAGATCTTTCAAGGCACAGAGTGAAGCCGAGAATTATGGAAGGAAGCAAGGCAGTGTCTTGGTGAGAAGATTTCTGCCTTACACATTGCCAGCAGGAAAGCGGAGCATCGGAATACAGGATTTCATTTCCAACCCACTTGGGAAAAACAACATTGAAATAATGACACGATGTGCAGACCCACTCGGGAAAATCAGCAAAGCACTACAGCACCCAGGAGGCTCTGTGATAGGGCCACGCCCATGAGGCAGGTGAAAACCATATAGTGCGATTGCAAAGAAACTGACATTGATGCCAGAAAAAATGCGCCTTTGAGAAAGGGAGAGGGTACTCCTGAAACGCGTCAGGCGGAACATTGAAGGATATTGAGGTGCTGTGAATTCCCCTTTGTTTGCATGCTGGCAATAAATTGAAGTGTCACTGAACAGTCTTCCTGTGGCCTCGTGCGAAGTGTGTTGCTCACAACTGAATTAATATATATATATATATATATATATTCATTGAAAAAAACCATAGGTTTCACACATGTTATAGTTAGGTATTAGCATTTAAAAAACCTTAGACTTTCATTGAATAAAACAAATGTTTCATACATGTTATAGTTAGCTGGGCATTTCACTCATACAAAACCATTGAAATTCCCCCGTTATAGTTATTTCAGCTAAATATAACTCGCGCGCCCGCAATGCACTGCTGATGACGTCACATATTACATCACTCATGACATGGTCAGTGACATCACTCGTGACATCACTGATGACATCTCAAATGACATCATTGATGACATCATCCAGTGAATGTGTGTCTTTCTGAAAAATAAATATTTTTTATATATGTATACCTAAACGTAGATGGAAGAAGAAACGGTTAAGTAAGTGTCTAAATGGATGTCTTTTTTTTGTAAAATTGATTGTATAACTGACTTATTAAGTGTATCTTACTGAATACATGTATTAGCGAGTAATGTTTAAATATTAAAATATCTGTATCAGTGTCTCACTTTGCGCATAAATGGCTGCATGGGTTGGTGAGTAGCTACACGAGTGTGTATATGGGTTATTAGTTGTTTTTTTGAGTTTCAGAATGAGTGTCTGTATGGTTTGGTGGGGGGATTACTTAGTGCACAGATGCATGAATGAGTGACTCACTGTTTGTATGTGTTTTGAAGACAGCATGTGTGCAGGACTGTGTGGGTGGATGAGTGTGTGTATGGGTGTGTTAGTGAGTGAATGACTGTATTAATAGTATCTTTATGAGTCAATCTGAAAAGAAAGGTGGTGAGGTATTACCAGCGCATAGCCCAAGTCGCATATGATATTTAGAAAAATTATTTTGAAGTGGCATCAAGGGAACCAAAGACAGCTACCACCCACCGCTGTCAAAAGACAACAATTACAAAATAATTATTGTCACAATAGAACAAACATGTAGGATTCCCTGTGCACAAAAGTACATGTATCTGTGAATGTTTACAGATAATATCTGTTCAAAGAATCAGTGTCCATATCTATTACACGCCGTATTGGATAAGGATCGGATGCATGGTCGGTGCGGGGAACCCGAGATATCTATGAAGGTTCTACAGAACGCAGGCTGATATTGCCTGGTTTTATTTACCAATACTTACGTATTAAGGAAGAAAGAGACTATTTGGAAAGTTGAATGACTTAATAAATGAGAGAATTATATGACTAATGTCCTTGATATGAGTCTGATTACATGATACCATGAGTGAGAACATATTCTAGGCCCTGAAGAAGTCATTGGGTAAATGTCCCTTGACGAAACACGTGTTGGCGTTGTGGCTGTTGTGTTCTGTTTCAAGACTGTACTGCTGTACCCACAAGTCTTCATGAACATTTTTGAACTGTGAAAATAAAAATAAGGACTTTTTCATACTTTGGATGAATAGATATGGACACTGATTCTTTGAACAGATATTATCTGTAAACATTCACAGATACATGTACTTTAGTATCTTTATGAGTATCTACATATGTTTTAAACTAGTATATGTGAGTATTGATGTATATCAGTGAGTATATATGAGAGTGAGAGATTGGTAGAGTTCCTGTATAAATAAGTATGTCTTTCTATAAGTGATTGTAGAAGTAAGTGTAGTGGTGTGTGTATAGCTGTATATGCAAGTAAATGGATGTTTATTTGCATGTGTGAGTATGTGTGTGACTGGTATTGGTACCTCATTTTTTTGAAAATGTTAGTTTCTCTTTTTGAATGTGTGCATCAAAGGTTATATTAGGGTGAGAGGAGGTCTGCCTCTTTTTCACAAGGATGATGTCATCAGTAATGTCATTTGAGATGTCATCAGTGATGTCATGAGTGATGTCACTGACCATGTCATGAGTGATGTAATATGTGATGTCATCAGCAATGCATTGCGGGCATGCGAGTTTTAGTTAGCTGAACTAATTATAACGGGGGAATTTCAATGGTTTTGTATGAGTGAAATGTCCAGCTAACTATAACATGTAGGAAACCAATGTTTTTACAGTGAATTTCTAAGGTTTTTTAAATGCTAATTCCTAACTATAGCGTGACTGAAACCTATGGCTTTTTCAGTGAATTTCTAAGGTTTTTTAAATGCTAATTCCTAACTATAGAATGGCTGAAACCTCTGGTGTTTTCAGTGAATATATATATAGATTCACAAATAGACATATATGTGCTGGTAGCCACTCTGTAGTTACTGTTAGGATTTCCAGAGAAATGAATTCCTCAGAATTTTGCTTGCTAATGGTTTCTCCCTAGTTTTACAAATCTTCACAAAACATTGCTGACCTATTCCCTTTTCTACATTGGCAGATGACAAAATGTTTTGTGGTAATTAGTGAAGGAGGTGCAAAGAAAATGGGGAGGGAGGATTCTGGCTGAACAGCTTTTCATGACATTTGACAGGAATAAAAATCATGATTTGGGAAGGATCCTTTTTGTTGTTTCCTGAAAATCCATTTAGTAGTTTTGTACTTGCAAGGTAGATAAAATTAGTCGTATCTCAGGCTGCAGTATACCAAGGCAATATATGATTGGCTAATGCCTTCCTTAACAAAAGTAAAAATCAGCCATGTTGTTTTTAGCACACTTTACCACACAGGCAGTGTTCCGAGTTGTAAGGCTTTAGTTACAGGTAGGTAGTAGGTTTTATATTTTTCACTACCTATTACAACTATAGTGTAGTGGTAATAGCTAGGGAAAATTATATCTTTTTTTTAATATTTTAAAAAAATGTTTACGGAGTATTGCAGAATTTGAAAAAACAAAAATACATTGTACTGAACTATATTTTACAAATATAGGGGCATATGCACAAGCACCTATCGCCACCACAACATCATCTATATTGACGCTGTGGTGTTGATAGCGGCTGCGCCTTATGTACAAGGCAGCATTAAGCTGCTTGTACATAAGGCCCCCTTTCAAGCTAAGGTTAGCGTGAAAGGGGTGGGCAATGGGTGTTGGGCAACACTCATTCATTTTGACGCTGCCTCTATGTACAAGGGTGGCGTACATAGGAAGCAGCACCAAGATTAAGACCAGGTAAAAACTGCCATTAAGATGGCGTAACGAGGAGAAATCCATTATTTCTCCTCGTTTTTACTTTTTCCATGTGTGCTGCCTTGTGCAGCACACATGGAAAAAGCAAAATGCCATTGTTTGTTTATGTTAGGGAGGTGTCCCTTCCTACACTTAAAAATCTATGTAAACATTTGAAAAAGCACTTTACTACACATGGGGACAAATGTACAACTCTAAATTGCATGTGCAAACTGGTTTGCGACCCGTTTGCCCATTCAAAAAGTTACAGGGCCATGTACAATTCCTAATTAGCGAGTCGCAATTTATTTGCGACTCGCTAATTAGGAATTGCGAGTCGCTATTAGGAAGGGCGTGCCAAGGGCGTCCCTTCCTAATAGCGAGTCTCTACCTTATGTTAGAATGTTTTGCAACCACGACTGCAGTCGCAAAACCCTCGCAAATTACCGCCCTCTTCAAGAGGGTGGTAATGGAGTCGCAAATGGGAAGGGGTCCCCAGAGGGAATATCTAACAGTGGTCAACATTTTCTTTTGCGACTCGCAAATTACAACTCGAAATTGAGCGCAATTTGCAACTTGCAAAAGCAAATGGTCGTACATCTGGCCCTAAATATCCCCTTAAAACCCAGAATGCACATTAAGCATGGTCTTAACTATATTTTGCACTTTCAATTTTGGAAGAGCAAAATATTGTTTAGATCACACTTACTCTGTGTTCTGGATTGATGGGGAAATATAGTTTAGTACAGTGTACTTTAAACATTTGAAAAATATTGAAAGAATATAAAAAAGACGGTACTATACTATATTTACCACAAAAATCCAGAACTCAGTCTAAGACTGATCTAAACAATATGGTAGTCCTGCAGCACTCCGCAAATTGTTTTTAAATATATAAAGTAAAACAACAACTTGTACTTACCCTAACAAAGTTAGAGAAACTGACTCATTCCTTCATATACACTTATAAAACAGTAGGGGGGCTATATTTATACATCAAATCCAGAATACAACCAGCGTGGTCTGAACAATGTGGCTGTCTTTTTGTTTAGTGAGGACAGTCAGTAGCCAATCATTTGCTGTTTTGTCATTGGCATGTTCTACGATATACAGCAAAATTTAGGCGGTATACCTTGGCTCAAGATATCACTACGTTTCTTGGACTTATGGGCCCTATTCACAATGGCAAACTTACACTTTTCTGCAAGTTGTTTGCTATTCACAACAGCATTTTAATGGTAGTATCCTTAAGATGCTGGAGTCTCTGCACATAAAAATATAGGGCTCTCATATATTTTTATGTGTGGAAACTCCGCATTCTGAAAGAAACCACTTGTAAAATATTTTTGTGAACAGCAAATAATGCTAAACTTACACAAAAGTGTATATTTACCTTTGTAAATCATGCCCTCTAACTTTAAAATGATAAAAACAATTTAGATCTAGTACCAAAAAGGTTCATTTACTTTTGTGGCAGGTTCCTAATTGGATTACAAAATGTATTTCCTTGTAGGCAATCCTGGCTGCCATTTTTTGGGAGTTGCCTGATTCCCGCTGATGCTCTGGTGTGTCGAGCATCATTTTAAACAGGGATGTTGCCTTTTATCTTACTTTTATATTTTTAATTTTCTCCCTATTCATTTAGCCAGATATTGGTTACCGGTAGAGACCACCTGTCAGGGGAGGCTGATGGCGTGTCTATGGTGTTACTGAATCCCAGTTCATACTTTTAATTTGCTCCAACTTGTTCTATCTGGTTTTGCACTATAGAGGACAATAGGCCATGCCCCTGACCACGCCTCCACCGATGGCATGCTATTTCTGTGCTGGGAAAGATTGCTTGTCCTGCTGGTGCGCCAAAGGCATGCAAAAGTCAAGACCATTTGTGCCCCTCGGCGTCCAGTTCACACCGAGTGACAGCCCCCCTGGATCTCCCAAGGCAGGCATGCAGCCTGACTACTAAGTACTCCAACAATGCGCATCTAGCGCTATGCTCAGGTCCTAGTCAATCTGATATTACAGATATTTTTTCAGTTGTCCAATACATCTGACGCCCATTTAACCTACCTATGGGCCCTTTCACTCCTGATCTCTGCACTCCTGTGTGCATCCCTGACACTAAATCCAGCTCTACATTCAACAAACTCTTGTCCTGTGTGCTCATAAATGCCAGGTCACTGGTGAGACACAACACAGAATTCCTCCTGTTCAGGGAAGTTTATAAACCCTCTCTTGCCTTTATCACTGAAACGTGGCAAACTCCACATCTGCCCCGGATCTTGTGGGAGCTATTCCTGCAGGTTACGCCATCCACTGTTAGGACAGACCTATGAGTGGGGGGGGTGGCCTAGCATTTATTTATCTATCTAGTTTATCTGTTTCCTGCAAACCTTTGCCAGCTCCTCACTGCGAGGCGCTCTCTTTCAGTGTCTTGCTAGCTAATACCCAATCTTTCAAGGTGACACTGGTTTATCGCTAACCGGGCCTTCACTCAGTCTTCAGCCCAAGATTTTAGCAGCCTACTAGAGGCAGACATTATCCTAAATGATTATATGGTGCTGGCGAATTTTAACTTTCACTTGAAAGCCCAGTCAGATACTGCTACTTCAGCGTTTCTTCATACCATATCTTCATTAAGTCTCCCTCACCTCATAGTTGGCCCTCCAAACTCAGCAGGCAATTCCTTAGACAGTATTTTCTCTAACAACTCCTCCCTCTGCATTAGTAATTTCTTGCCTTTAACATGGACAGATCATTCTGCCATCTTGTTTTACTTTAAAGTCAAGGCACTTCCCTTTCCCACTAGATCCACTCCAGTGGAGAAGTGTGGCTCAGGGGTTAGAGGTGGCAGACCCGGAAGCTGAGATCGGCCCTGGACCAGGGTTCAATTCCCCACCTCGGCGGGTCTTGCGCTCAAAAATTCCATGGACTCGATAATTCTCGCTCCGGTGCCTTCTCGACTCACGGGTTCACACTCTGCGACTCTGGGCAATAGCTTGCTTAATCTCCACAACGGCCCCTCGCGGCGGGATGCCTGGCTTTCACCTTGTGGATACCCTGCAGGGGTTATCTCACAGGGGAATACCAGGACGGGTTCCCTAAGCAAGCGCCGGGAAACCCTTTGTGGGTAGCTGTGCGCTATATAAGCTCAAATACATTTACATTTACACATTTACACTCCCCACACTTTACTCATTCAGGCCTGGCACAAAGTCGACTCAGACAAATTTACTAAACTTCTACTTAATTCCCAATAGACCTTCTCTGATGACCTGAACATCGCTGTTACCCAGTATACCCAATGGTTGACTCTGCCGCCTGTACAGTGGCCCCCCTCCAATGGGTCAGACTTAAGAGAAACAAGGCTTTTGGCCCCTTGTTTATCAGAAGATTTGAAAGTTTTTAAACAAAGCTCTTTGTTTCTCTGAAGATTTTAAAACTCTTAAACAAAGCTGCAGAAGGCTACAGAAAAAAAGTGTAGACACTAATAAAGTGTGGAGGAAAGGACTTAGTACAAGATTTGTCGGAGTACCTATACGGCTATGATTTTTACAGCAAAGACTGCTTACTTTACCAACAAAATTGAAGCAGCTAATAACTCCTCTAGGGAACTCTCTTTCAAACAGTGACTAAAGTTACAAGAGAGTCAACTAGACACTCCACGAATGCTAACCAATTGTTCTGCGACTCCTTGGCCAGTTTCTTTCTTCAGAAGGTGGCCAACATTTATAACACCTTTCCAAGTCCAATATTTCTTCTTCTCACACTTGCATCGCTCCTAGCCCTACCTTGGTCGAGCCCACTTTTAAATCTTTTTCTTTCCCCTCCACCAAGACAATCACTAGATTAATAAAATCCGCAAGAAAGGGTCCCCCCCATATGGTAGACCCCCGTATTGCTAAAACAATAGACCCTACTCTGAAAATAATTTTTCAGCACATGTTTCAATCTGCTGTCTTCCCAGTTATCTGGAAAAAAACATAAGTTCTCCCTTTTCTAAAGAAACCCTCATTAGATCCTGCTGATCCAAACAGTTATCACCGTATATCATGCCTCCACTTGCCTGCCAAGCATATCAAGAAGGAAATGAACTCTCAGCTTGCTAAGTTCATCTCAGATAACAACATGCTGGATGCCACCCAATTTGGTTTCTATTCCGGCACTAAGTAAGGCTACAGAGGAAATCATAGAATCTCTCGACCCGGGCGACAAAGCTTCCCTGATACTTCAAGACCCTTGAGTGGCATTTGACACCATGCATCATGGAAGACTGCTTGATCATTTAGCAAGAATCTGTATCATTGGCACTGTGTGGAAACTTCTTGGCTCATTCCTTCATGGCTGTGAGCAAACGGTCGGCCTGGAAAAATGTGTTTTATGGTATTTATTTTTTTGACATTTCCGTCTGTATTTATTCATATTTATTTTTTCTCAACTTTATCTGTATTTATCCATATGTATTATGGGTTTTGTGAAAAAAATAAAGAGGAACCTGGTATATTTACACATTTATTTAACTAATAAATATGCAGTCACACTTGAATGCCTACCAGGTTTCAGTGATATTAACACTTGCAGAAAATAAATCAAAGCCTTGTATGAAAACATGCATATTTCAGTATCAGCCTTGTGCATATCTACTGTTGTTTAAGCCTCTTCACTAAAATTCCTTTTTTTTCAACGCCCTTACCTATCAATCCACACAGTTATTGGCCTGGCATTTATGGCAAAGTGTATTTAGAATCACTCAAGAAGCACCCAATTTCCGTTTTTATCCACATTTAAAAATAAATACAGACAAGAAAATAAATGGTTTTCTGTTTGTATTTATCTGTAAAAATCAGTAAAAACAGATAATAGGGAGCCTTAATTATATGCCAATCTACTGTATGCCATTACGCTCTACACTATTCCCCTCTACTCCACTCCTCTGTATGCCACTCCACATTACATTACACCACTCCACTGCAGGCCACTTGCCTGTATGTTAATTCACTGTACGCTATTTTACTTGATTCCACTCCCCTCTACTCCACTCTACTGTATGCCATTCCACTCTATGCCACTCCACTGCATGCCACTCTATTCTATGCTACTCCACTACTCCATGCCACTTTACATCACTTCACTGTATGTTACTCCACTCGATGTCACTGCATTCTGCGCCACTCAACTCTACAACATTGTACTGTATGCCACCCTACTCTATGCCACTCCACTTTACACCACGCTACTCTGTGCTATTCCTCTCTATGCCACGTGACCCTAGGCCACTCAAAGCAATGCCACTCTACAAAATTCAATGCTACGCCACTCCACTTTACGCCTCCCTTTACACTATTCAAGTCTTTGCCAATCCACTCTACGACACTCAACGCTATTCCACTCTATGCCTCTCCACTATGCTCCACTCCACTCTACGCTATTCCACTCTATGCCACACTACTCTATGCCACTCCATGCCACACTTTTCCACTCTATGCCACTACACTCTACAGCACTCTCTACTAGTCTACTCCATGCCACTCCACTCTACGCAACTCCACAATTCGTTATTCCATTTTACACAACTCCACTGCATGCCACTATATTGTACGCCTCTCCGCTAAAGACACTATGCTCTATGCCCCTCCTCTCTATGCCACTCCACTCAACGCCACTCCAGTCTTTCTACTCTACTCTACACTGTTCAACTCTACTCCATTCCACTGTACTGGACACCACTCCACTCTATGCCACTCTACTCTATGCTACTCCACCACTCCATGCCACTTTACACCACTTCACTGTATGTTATTCCACTCGATGTCACTTCATTCTGCACCACTCCACTCTAAAACATTGTACTGTATGCCACTCTACTCTATGCCGCTCCACTCTACACCACTCAACTCTGTGGTATTCCTCTCTATGTCACTCGACCCTAGGCCACTCAAAGCATGCCACTCTACAATATTCAACGCTACGCCACTCTACTTTATGCCTCGCTCTTTACGCTATTCAAGTCTGTGCCAATCCACTCTATGACACTCAACGCTATGCTATTCTACTCTATGCCTGTCCACTATGCTCCACTCAACTCTACGCTATTCCACTCTATGCCACACTACTCTATGCCTCTCCACGCCACACTATTCCACTCTAAGCCACTACACTCTACAACACTCTATACTAATATACTCTATGCCACGCCACCCTACGCAACTCCACAATTCGTTATTACATGGTACACCACTCCACTGCATGCCACTATATTGTACGTCTCCCCACTCAAGACACTATGCTCTATGCCCCTCCTCTCTATGTCACTGCACTCTACGCCACTCCACTCTTTGCCACTGTACTGGACACCACTCCACTCTATGCCACTTTGCTGTACGCTATTACACTCTAAGCCATTCAACTCCATGTCACTCTGCACTACCCCACTCTACAGTATTCCACTCTACGCCACTTCACTCTACATCACTCCCTTCTAGGCTATTCCACTCTACACCACTCCTCTCTAAGTCACTTCACTCTACGTAACTGCATTTTGCGTCACTCCACTTAATGCCACTCCACTCTATGCTACTCCACTCTATGTGACTCCAATCAAAGGTTTTCCATTCTATGCTACTCCACTCTTCTCCACTCTACTGTACACCACATCACTCTTCACCACTCCAGTCTATACCACTCCGCTATACACTATTACACTCTACACCAGTCAACTATGTGCCTTTGTATGCCACTTCACTCTACACCATTCCACTCTATGCCACACTCAACTCTACACCACTCCACACTATGCCATTCCTATCTATGCCACTTCAATCTGTGCCATTCAACTCTACTCCACACTCTCAATGCCACTCTACTGTACACTCAAACTCTCCACCAGTCCCTTATGCACCACTCCACACTATTGCACTCTACACCACCCAACTATTCATCCCTTTATACCACTCCACTTTACGCCACTACACTCTATGCTATTCAGCTCTATTCCTATCCACTGTACTGGATACCACTTCACTCAACTCCACTTTATGCCACTCCACTCTTTGCCACTTCGCTGTACACTATTACACTCTAGGCCATTCACCTCTATGCCACTATTCACCACTCCACTCTACTCCACTCCACTATACGCTGCCACTCCACTCTACGCTATTCCATTCTGTGCCACTCCAGTCTATGCAATTCCGCTGTACGCGATTGCACTCTACCCCACTCTGCACTACTCCACTGTTTGCCACTCCACTCTACGCCACTCTACTCTATGCTACTCTACTCTACACTATTCCACTCTAGAACACTCCTACATATGCCACTCCACTGTACTCCACTCAACTGTATTCCCACTCCAAACTAATCCATTTTGGGAAAGGTGTGGAACACTAAATGGTCGCATTTACAATTTCCACTCCAATAAAATTCAAGTTGGGGGGGTGTTGGTACCTGAAGGAGTTAAATGTATAATTCCAACTCCAATGTAAACCAATTTGTGGAAGGTGATAGACATGAAAGGGGGTCGATTTACTTTTCCCACTCCAATCAAAACCCTGTTGGGGAAGTTGTTGGGCACCCAAAGGGTCACATTTACTGTTCCCACTTCAATCTCATTATTTTTGGAGAAGGTGTTGGACCAAAAAGGAGTTACACTTACTATTCCCACTCCAATCTAAGCAATTTGCAGATGGTGTTGGGCACTAAAGCGGTTAGATGTACTATTCTCCCTTCAATGAAAAACCATTTTCAGGAAAATACTGGACACTAAAGGGATCACATTTATTATTCCCACTCACATTAATTTAAATAAATTAATTTTGTGGCAGGTGATGGACCTTAAAGGGGTTGTGTGTACTATTCAAACTCCAATCTAAACCAATTGGGGGATGGTATTGTACACTTAGCTTTATTATCCCTACTCCAATCAGATTTACTATTCCCACTCCAAGCTAAAGCATTTTGGGGGACATATTGTACACTAAAGAAGTGTGATTTACTATTTCCAATTTCATTATAACAAAAGTTGTAATACATTTTCAGCACACAATAAATTATATTTTATATTCATATTAACACAGTTAATTTACTAAAAACCATTAAAAACAAATTAGTGCAATATAAAAAATCAAACATAAGAACATAACTAAAATATTACCTACCAATAACAAACATATACATTTAATAAACCACATACCTACATTAAAATGTGTATTTAAATAAACTGACTTAAATAACCATATACCATAAAAATTTAAAAACTAAAACTATACATAAAATGTGATCTTTAATTATATATATCAAGCTTTTATTTAAAATTATCTTTTTAAAAATACTTACTAATAATGCAAGACAATTATTACATTATCCATAAAAAATAAGTTTATTGTACTTCAAGAGTGAATATTTAAAATATCTTTATAACATAATCATTGTTTTTAATAAATGAATATTCTTATTTACACATGATGCAAAACTATAAGTAAATTAACACAAATTCTACCATAATATCACAGAATGTAAGAATATTCTAAAAAGAAAACACTGAATACACAAAATAAGAATTTAAAATTTAGTTTTTCAATAAATAATTAATTTAAATAATAACAACCTTTTTCTCACATGAATCCCAAAAAATGAATTAAAAAATCTAGATTACTTTGTAAAACATTATGATTCAAAAACAAAAAATAGAGTACTACAACCACGAAATAATTACCAAAAATTTGACATTTCAAAAATATTAAAAAAATATATATTACCTTTTCACTTTACCTAATATAACAATATTTAAATTAAGATAAATACTTCAATAATAAATAATCTATACTGGAAATATACATTTTCATATATGTTAAACTGAAATTTAAAAATAATTTATTGTAAAAAATGGAATATGTCTCCACCCTTTTCCCATATTAACCCAATATCTGCTTCTAAATATTTCAAATAAACACATTTAATTACTAATTAAAAATGTTTACATCAAATTAAAATGACATAGAAAGAATTAACATTAATAAATATAAAAACATTTTATTAAAAAAAACATTAAAAACTTATACACATAACACAAATAGGATGATAGGATGTGGTGCCTCTGCCAGAGCTGCCAACTCCAGAGTTGGGGATTCAAGTTTGAGTCTTGGTGTTAGCGCAACATTCTGAGGTTCTGGGTAAATCAATTAAGCTCCCTGTGCTCATGAACAGTGCCTGAATACCCTCACAGATGATAAGC
Organism: Lissotriton vulgaris; assembly: GCF_964263255.1. Lineage (NCBI taxonomy): Eukaryota > Metazoa > Chordata > Amphibia > Caudata > Salamandridae > Lissotriton > Lissotriton vulgaris. The sequence goes on along the minus strand of NC_141687.1, from coordinate 1,599,518,696 downwards.
CATGCTATCCTCCAGGGACTGCATGATCTGCGGGTCTCCGTCCAATGGTGGAGTTCTGCCTGTCCAGAACGGGTGACCCCCTTCTCGGCGGCAGCATTCGTGTGAGGCCCTTCGCCACATACGACCTGCGTTCTGTGACAATTGCCCAGTACTGACTACTGCTTCAGGGGCATGGGGATGATCTGCAGGCATCTGAACTGTGTCTTCAACCTCTCCTCTCATGGGGTGAGCTGGAGGAAGAGAAGGACGGCATTTCCTAGTAACTACTGAACGGATGCCTTCTATGGAACTATGACACAGCCTCACGGGCGGAAACAGAAACTATCTGTACTTACTGAGGAACCCGACGCCCCCTGGTTGTTGGCCGGTGGAGCTGTCCCATGCAGCTATAGAGGAGTCTGGCTATGGTTCACCCCTCGACCGTCAACTACCCAGCCAGACATCGAACATTGTTTTTCACCGTTCTTCTCAGTTTTATCTGTTTTCCCCTTGGACTGCTTTCAATGCTTTACTCACCCTGAAGTACTTTCCCCCCTCCGGTCTTCCTGACACTACCTTCATTCTTCTCCCCTGGCTTTCCCCCCCCTACCTTTCTCCGCATATGACGCGAGGCTTGGTTTAGGCTACGCGCTAATAACTAATTTTATCGTGTAATCTCATGTTTTTCTCCTCTGCCTATACTTGTAACTGCAACTGTAACTGATGTAACTTTCGTAACCTGTAATCCCACGGATCCTTTGTGTAAAGCGCTCTGATACCTCTGGGTCTACCCAGAGCTATATAAAACTTTTCAAATAAATAAATAAATATAAATCTATAAACTTCAAATTTAGCAAATACCATACAAAATGAACCTACAAAAATATTATGTACAATGATATTTTTGTTAACCATATAATTTACCAAGATATTAAACCACACTTAAAACAGCATTCTTAGCTTTGACATTTATGTCAACGATATTTTGGACATCACAATATTCCTGCAATTATATTTCTGTAGCACAATATTTATTTTTTGGTAATTTATCCAAACACCCCTCCTATAATATTGCTTAACTATCCTCTCTCCCTCCCACCAGCCAAACAGCAATGCAAATGGTGATCGTTATTGCTTTTAGATGCAACATGTTTGTGATCATATAGTATCTATGCCCTTATTATGGGTTTGGAGGTCCAGTGGACTTAGGACTTGGGCGGTTGGTCCGCCACATGACCACTGCTGCCACCAGGGATCCATGATCCCTGCAGAGGAGCAGCGGTCTGAGGCCCCTAATATGCTGGCGATGTCACTGCTGCAAGAAAAAAGTGGCAGTGAGAAAATGAAGGGGCCCTACAGGGGCCCCTGTTGCCTCTGCACCATGTGGTGCATGCAAGGGGGCACATGTTGTGACCCCCTGTGTGCATGTGCCCCCAGTTCCTGCAGGGCATGGACTTTATAGTCCATGCCCTCCAGGAACTGCCTTTGATGCTCCCATTGCGATGCCTTTTTCAGAGACATATATATAAATTATACCCTTCCCCCTTTCTTTGGCATATATTGTTTTTGTTATATGTTTTTGCTTTATAAAGTGTACATGTTGTTCTATTGTGTATATTTGTTGTATATAGGTATGTACATAGGTAGGCTTATTTGTTGTGTATAATGTATACATTTTTGAGAGGATTTTGTGCTTGTGTTTTGTGATATATATAAAAGAAATAGTATAATTTGAACAGATTACAAGAAATAAAATGTGTAATCTTATCCTCCTGTGGGTGTGATGATATTAGAAAACATTTGAATAATTTTGCAGTGGACGTTAGTCACAGGACCAATAGGAGAATTTACTTTCATCTATTGTGAAAATTTGTCCACATCTGTTCCTCCTTTTGCCATTTTTTCCTTTTCTATATATTTTTCAGAGACATGGCAGTTGGACCACCAAAGAACCGCCCACCAGAATACAAATAAGTCGTACTCTGATGGGCGATCTTTAATGGCATTGGCGGTCTCTGAGGAGAGCAGCATTGCGCAAGGCAGCAACTTGCGCTGGTATGCGTTACTCCACACTTACCAAGCCATGCAGGGACATGCAAGGAGGCCTTGAGTGGCTTGGTAAATTTTGTTCTAGGTTTTGTGTCGTGCAAGGTCGACGCAAAACCACCATAAATATGGGCATGGGTGTGCGGGGCTGTAGCTGGGTTTGTGAGACTGCTCTGCAGCATAAGAGACGGAATCTGTGATATGATGTGTGTACCTGAATATATTAGATGCCCACTGCCTCACATACATTTTCAGAGCCATGTTCAAAACGAAGTCTTGACCAAATGCTTTGGAATATCTCAAACATTTATCATGAATATAAGTTCTTTTTCTCTACTATTTCTTTAACATATATGCAGATTCTAATTTTAAACCCGCAAATGTAAGAAATACATGGAAATATTTGAGTTGCACCTTGTTGGAATTTAGACACAATGTCAAACTTATACCATTGTATTATTAACTGCCTTCATTAATGTTTTGTGTATCTTTCGTTTTTAACTGATTGGTGCTGATTAGAAACAGGCAGCTTATCTGCATATTTTCTTCTATTAAAGTGATTTTACAGCAATCAAAATAGAATCCAAAAATAATATATGAACAGAACGCAGGGCTCATAAGAAAAAGGTGAACTTTGACATAAATATCCCGATGCCTTTAAAAAAGGTGTTTTCCTAAGTTCGTAAGGAAAGTTGTTTTTGGCAAAGGTAGGACTCTCTTTGTACCATAGGCTCAGTTAGGCGCGAGCAGGGATACTGGGCCTGTTACAAGACTCCCGCTGCATGTATTCATTGTTCATTTCATCCCTACGGTACAACACAATACTGCAACGGTGCAGGCTTTCATAATTCAACAGTACAAAGTCTGCAAACACATGTAACCTAGATCCATATTTAACAGTGACAGCATATGATAGCAGAATTTGAAGTATTAATGCGTGTGTCACTGAAGTCCTACACTCTGCTGCACTTTAAGAGAAAGCAGCTGCTGAGATGAAATGCGCGCCAACTGTCTGAAGACAGAAATTCAAGAGCCATTCCTTCTGCTACAAAGGCAGAGGCGCGCATACACACAAACAAACAGACTCCCAGACTCAACAAGCACAACGTGTGCTGTTTTGCTTTTTAAACATCGCTGACAACCACTACAGAAGGGAATACGACATAAGAATAGAAAATTATAATTTTCAAGAAATGTCAAATTCTTTCATTGAACAGTATTCGGGAATGCAAAATGTTTTCAAACTTCTGCGTTATGCAAAATACCAAAAGGACCATGGGGCATATACATCAAGCCTTTTTGCGCAATATGACGTTTGCGAATAGAAAAAGGCCTTTTCAGATGCATGTACCTTTTCACATTCGCAATTTAGGTGATCGCAATTTTTTGCGATTACCTAAATTTCAAATGCATTTACCCCCACTTGCATCATTGTTTCATTTTGCACTTCCTAATTTGCGATTCTTAGGGAATCGCAAATTAGGAAATGCAAAATGGGATGCATGTACATTTTTGCAAAATATTTGAGAATTGGTAAAAATCGCAATTTTTACCGATTCTCAAATATTATGCGAATTCCAAAGTGCGAATTCGCACTTCCCATTGTTTCCTATGGGCCAAAAGGCCCATAGGGATCAATGGGAAGGCTTTAACAAATTGCGATTTTCATTTTGAAAATCGCAATTTGTTAATGCATTTCATGGGTGCAGGGGGGGGTCCAAAGGACCCCCCCTGCACCCCTGAAATTTATTTTTCGCATCATGTTACACACACACTTGTCCTAAGGACATGTGTGTCCGTAACATGACTGCTCAAAAAAAGCATTTTTAAGCATTTTTACACCTTTTTCCAAATTTACCGAGTGGTTCAACCACTCGGTAAATTTAACCCCCTAATTGCGAATTCGCAATTTGAAAAATATTCATGCATTGCTTTTAAGAAATCGCATATTTGCGATTTCTTAAAAGCAAATGCAATTTTAGAAATCGCAAAAATGATGCAAATTCTAAAATTGAATGATGCATTCCAAAAAGCTATTTTGGAATCGCAAACGGCCGATTTTAAGGAATCGCACTGTTTGCGATTCCAAATTACTTTGATGCATTTGGGGGATTGAGAATCACAATTTGGGAATTCCTATTTGCCAATGCAGGTAGCCTTTTCTAAATGCAAACTGTGCATTTACGGAACGCTAATTACCATCAACTTCAAGTTGAAGGAAATTTGTGCACATTTGGAAAATGCACAAAAACCCATTTTTGTCAAAGTGTCATGTAGCGCACACATGCCCCTTCACAGGTGCACACTTACCTTTTTTGGGGGATGCTTCACGGGGGGCCTTAGACCCATGGGCACCCTTGGGTTTGCATTTGCAATATGCAATTAACTATTTGGTAATCGCAACTTGCAAATGCATTACCATTCATTCCAATGGGCCTGTAGGCCCATAGGAATGAATAGAGTCATATTAGCTAATAGCGATTTGCAATTTCCGAATCGCTATTAGCTAATGTTAAGGAATCGCAAATTTTATTGTGATTCTTACATGCATAGGCATTTGCGATTACCAAATAGCAATTCCTTTTAAATCGCAATTTGGTAATCGCAAACGAGGAGCTTGATTGATGCATGTGCCCCTATGTTCCTAAATCGCGTTGGGAGACTTAACCAGAGAATCTGCATTATAATTATTTTTACATACAGCCGTGACAACGTTAAAGTAACACCCTCTAAGGAATATTGAGGTTTTCTCTGTGAAACAAAATCTAAAATGCGGTCATTTGCCCGCAGTCCTGATTCACAAAAGTTGAAGCAAAGATAATGGTCCGAAGCCGAGGGTCAGTATGTGCCTCTGCTTGTGAAGGGTGAGGGCTTGGAGAACTTCTCGAATAGCCTCATGGAGCACTGATGGCCATTAACAGCAATTAATTCAACTTTAACATTTTTTTTTTCCTGATCAGGCCCTACTTGCCGAGTGAGCAAGTATCCGCTGATAACGACTGCAGTCGGACAGCATCCCGTAATTACTAATATAAAATAAGAACTCTCGGGAAAGATTGGCCTTAACCTAACTTTAAAACATTAGATTGATTATTTCCAAAAATATTTCCAGTTCTGCAGAACTGGCACGAAAGGAAATTATGGGTCGTTTTATTTATCGGTTACCAAAGGGTTGATGAACTGTTTTAGTGTTGTGTTAACATGATCTTGATGCTACTGTCTGACGTTTGCAATCCGCGTCCTGTTGTATTAGCCTTTGCATGCTGTAGCAATCATAACAATGCTAAATGTATAACGTAAACAGACCTCTTGGGTGGTAATTTGCTTAAAAACGAGCACAGCCGCCATGACCCACTTTAAAAGCCATTTATTGTGCTTTTAAACACTGGACAATGAAATAAAGGAGGCCAGGTATTAACAGTGACACTATTTGGCAAGCTCTGAGTGTAGTTCATTCAAAAGGCAATTTAAAAACTGAATGAGGAGGTTTGACTAGGCAATAAAAACCTCTACAATGCCAGAGCACTGAATTTAGTAGCAACAGCTTCAATTATCCTATTTATAAATCAACAGCAACCTTACTGATGACTCCCCATGAAATATGAAAAAAATCCTAAAAATTAATGCAATAATACTAATGTGTTTTTATGAAAACACAGCAGAAATTCTAATGATTCCCTGGGACAAACGATTAAAAAAAGTTCAACGCTAAAAAATAGGGCATCATTTTGTAGCAGAAACGTCCACAGAGAAATATTCTTATGGCATCTTGTAACAATGTTCCAGTGCTTCCCGCAGGGTAGGGGATTTTTTTTTATAATATGACTGTTTACAGTGAAGCGGATCTTGATGCATCTGGGAGGAGGTTAAACTCCTTTTCTATTAAATATCTCCTTAAAATGAAAAGCTATGAAACAAAAATGTAGCCAAACAGAGCAAACATAATGGGCAATAAAACGAGTCTCCAGGGAAGAACAATGCAGGCACCTTATGTATGACACAAGTGTTAAGCAGTCACTGCTAGGACGGGTGTGGTGATTCAAGAGAAAAGATGTGTTCTGTACCACTGAGAGGGCTTGTACAATGCATTTTATATGTGCACTGTATGTCTTATAACGCTGACAGTCTTACAGGCTAAGTCACACAACTTGATGAATCACTTCTACAAGGACAGTTAACTATGTTGATCCCAAGGAGGACCAGTGCCTTTGCCCTATCATGTCAAAGCTCTGACTCCAGTATAGATACAAATTGATGCCAACACTCCTTCAGGCAGACGAAAATCATGGGCAAATAACACAAAAGTAAAATGGTGTCTGCTGCTAGCCAACAAGAATCCATGTTCTTGACGGTAAATCAACAGATATGAGGCAATATGGATTACAGTGGGCAGAAGTGAAGTATGCATCAGCAGACTAATACCGGATGAGTACAGACAGGTTAGTGAGGAGTCAACCACCTTGCCAAGCATATATTTGCTGCTCGGTAGCCACTCTGCGTATCATAATTTCAGGGCAACATCACTGTATGGGGCTGCTCATGTACTCCAAACATGGGGGCATCAGTAGCGGACATCAGAAGTGAGAATTATAGCCCTATGATTTCCTGTGTTGCTCCTGTGCCTGAGATCGCAGTCAGAGGTACTGCTGTCAAATGTTCCTCATTTACCTTTAGGTGCCACAATTGATCTTACTGGAGGCCTGCCAAGGGCCAATTTCAATCTGGTATGTTTATGCTTACTCACATATAGGATAGGAAGGGGATTTCAAATCGGTCTATTATATTCATGAGAGCGGCTCATTTTTCTACACTGGAAAATCCTTTCGTGTTTTAAAACTGCCCTCACACATTATATAGTGTCATGCTTCATCATAGGGCATGCATCAACATTTTTGACGCAGACCAACGTACGGAATGGAGCAAAAAATAATTTTCTTTGTTTATTATTGTCAGATGTTCATGGACTTGAGGAAATCCCTCTGTCCCATCTGAGTCAAGGATCGTTTCAACACACAAAAATATTAAAATTACCTGGGGGTTAATCTGCTTTATTCTATTTTGGACTTCTCTGGGCATAATTAAAATTATCTGTGTGGGGTATACCTGGATCATTAGTATCCTTGCCCCCAAATCTTTGTGTTAATTGTATCTACATTTTACGGCCTTTTGCATGCCCTTGGGGTCAACAGGCTTTCCTCAGGGCTTTGGATCCCTCTTAAGCAGGCCTATTATGTGCCTCCCTACATTCAACACCTTATATCCTCAGGTATGTGTGTGGATTACTAATCGCATTGTCACCTTACTTGATCACCAAGCAACTCCCCTCAGGAACATCCTGCAAGGAAACAAATTCTCTTGAACGTGATTTCCACCCCACTTCTCACCAACTTTCATGGTCTCGTTGCACTCTACACCCAACACGGAGTGACCACCTACAGGTTTATGCTTCTCATTGCGAGCAAGACTGAATTGTGATCGTAAGCCATCACATGATTTAATAGCACTAGTTGCTGCACGTTAATGAATTTAAAATAAAGCCATTTGTTTCCATGTTGGCCAGTTGAGTATATTATTTTTAATGTCAATATTTTACTTTGAGTATATTACTTGCAATGTAATTTGTTTATTTGAGCAGCTGAAAACTTTCCAATTACCTCCCTGCAGATCATTTTTAGATGATCTGCCTTTTGATCTTGCACACAAGCCTCCAGCATCGTAGTCTTCTTTGGATATCAATAATTCATAAAGGTCAAAAAGCCAGCAAACAATTACTAGTCATATTGGGAGAAAGACCTGGCAAATCTTGAAGTGCTGGATGATTCAGGAACCAACATTTAAACCGTTTCTAAAACCTGTGGTTTTCTAGGTAATATAGATTAAATGACCTAATCTAGATGTTAATACGCCTCTGGTCCTTGGCATGATGGTGAAATTTAAATCTGATGACGAGGAAAATGCTTTTGTAAGAATGTTCATCACCACCCCCTTTTGTAAATCGATTTTGGCCACTATAGGTGTGGCAGGGTATACTCAGACATGAGTCCCTTTCTCACTGCTCCATCAGGATTCAAGCAAGCCGGGCCGAAGAGGCTGAAATGCCAGAAACCGGTCCCCGGTAGCTTGTCTCCTTTCTGGTAAAGAATTGGCTTGGTAGTTTAGTCTGCCCTGTTCCCATGATGCACTGGGCCAGGGACAGACTGATTTGCATATAGCCAGGTTCTGAGCTGGGATGGGGCAGTGAGATAAATAACGGTGATGGATCAAGCCCTGATCTTTGGACTGGGTAAGAGTGGTCTGCTCAATTCAGACACTCTGTTCATCACCACCCCCTTTTGTAAATCGATTTTGGCCACTATAGGTGTGGCAGGGTATACTCAGACATGAGTCCCTTTCTCACTGCTCCATCAGGATTCAAGCAAGCCGGGCCGAAGAGGCTGAAATGCCAGAAACCGGTCCCCGGTAGCTTGTCTCCTTTCTGGTAAAGAATTGGCTTGGTAGTTTAGTCTGCCCTGTTCCCATGATGCACTGGGCCAGGGACAGACTGATTTGCATATAGCCAGGTTCTGAGCTGGGATGGGGCAGTGAGATAAATAACGGTGATGGATCAAGCCCTGATCTTTGGACTGGGTAAGAGTGGTCTGCTCAATTCAGACACTCTGTTCATCACCACCCCCTTTTGTAAATCGATTTTGGCCACTATAGGTGTGGCAGGGTATACTCAGACATGAGTCCCTTTCTCACTGCTCCATCAGGATTCAAGCAAGCCGGGCCGAAGAGGCTGAAATGCCAGAAACCGGTCCCCGGTAGCTTGTCTCCTTTCTGGTAAAGAATTGGCTTGGTAGTTTAGTCTGCCCTGTTCCCATGATGCACTGGGCCAGGGACAGACTGATTTGCATATAGCCAGGTTCTGAGCTGGGATGGGGCAGTGAGATAAATAACGGTGATGGATCAAGCCCTGATCTTTGGACTGGGTAAGAGTGGTCTGCTCAATTCAGACACTCTGTTCATCACCACCCCCTTTTGTAAGAATGGGAGCATTAGTTAAGGGGGATGAGCACCCACTTCAAATAATAACCACAATTCTTTCAGGGTGAACCACTAAAGTCACAAAATTACCTGAACTCAAACCCCTGCTAGCTATGACGTAGAAAAGGCAGGCTTAACATAGAGAGAATGTGTAAAGTATTTATGCAGTACTCAAAATACAATGCAAAAAAATCCCAAACCAATTTATAAAACTAGAGTAAATTGCAATAAATAAAATTACACCAAAATGACAAAAATCCAATACGTACAACTAGAGTTATGACTTTTTAAAGTTTAAGGTTCAAAATAACACCAAAAAGTGTTAAGCACCAATCATGGTCATCTGGTTGTGTTTGACCGTACCAAGGACATGCTTTAAGGCTGACCACCATAGAGTGTAGGTCAAATACGAGGACCAGGTTCAACCAGGTGAAGAGTCTTACCTTCGTACTTAAGAGCATTTTTATGAGCCCCTTCGCCACAGTAGCGTCACTTTTTGTGATGCTCCAGCACCGCAAATCACACAATCATATTAATGAGGTCATGCAAAGCCACTGTGCTTAGCTTTGAATGGCCTCATAGACATGGAGTAAGGCAAGGCAGCGTAAATCACTGTGTTGCCTTACTCTGCGTTAGGGTGATGTTCCATGGGGGTTGTGGTGGGTTTTTCACAACGAGGATAAATTACTTTATTTATCCTTATTTTGTTCCTCTTTCCATGTGTACTGCATTCTGAAGCACACATAGAAAGGGAAAAAGCCTTCCAGGATTGTTTTTGTACAGGAATGTGCCCATTCGTGCACTAAACCAATCCTACCAACAGCACAAGCATCCTTGCACCATTGTGCAAGGGTGCCTGCTTTGGCGCCAGGCTGCCGAAATGGCACCAGCACTGGGGAAAAGCACAGGAATGCACCATATTAGATAAATAAGGTGCATTCCTTGCCTTTCACTTTGACATATGAAAAGGGGGGGGGGCCCTTGGCCCCCCGCCCACATGGTGGTGTGGCGATCCCCTCTCCCCTTGCCTCCAGGTGGTGTGGGGGCGTGATCTCCCGGCGTCCAATGAATACGCGGGAGGTGTGCGCCACACCACCGGTCGGCCGGCGCCCAATCCCTGACCCGGAAGGCGTGGTGCAGTCTTCCGGGTCAGAGGGGCAGGCGGCGAGGGGCGGGGGGAGGAGGCGGCCCGCCCTCTCCCCGCGTCCCCAGGAATAAAGGAGGGGGGAGCGCTCAGTTGGCCCTTCTTGTCGCCTGACGCTCCCCCACACTGGTCGTGCCCCGCACTCGGGGCCTCCTAATTTTCTGTTCTTATCTTTCAGGTCAAGGATTGCTGCTGGAGTGTGTGGTAGCGCGACATTAGACGCAGACAGACGGAACGTTGATCGTACGTGCCGGAGCGGTGTACAGTGGATGTGTGGAGTACGGGACGTAGAACTCGCAGGATGTCGACAGTAAGAGGAGAGCGGAGGGCTCGCATTTCATTGCTTCGTGTGGCCGCCGGGTGGATCTACGTTAGAGTTTGGCCACCCCTAACAATCGGAATAGCCGGTGTGTTGCGGTCGCAGTTGCGTGGTGCTTATAGCCCCCTGCGTATCCTCCGTCTGGTGAAGGTACAGGGTGCACGGGTTTGCGAATCCGAGCAGTAAGCGTGTCGGTCAGTAGACATAATGCCGGGAGCTAAGGGTGCTAAAGGGTCAAAAATGGGGATGATGTTGCAGGCCATGATGCGTAAAATGAATGCCATGGATAAAAGATTGGATAAGGTTGATAGCCTAGAGGCTCGCGTGATGGAGTGGATTGATGATATCACAGGCCCACGCGGTATAGACCAAACGGCAGATTGCTGCGCCTTTGCCAAATGGGGATTCCGACTCCACTCCTAAAAGGAACAAGACCAAGAGATCAAGGCGCTGCGCACCCGCTCCTGCACCTGTGGCTGTTCCCACTACCCCGAGCCGGTAGTCCCGGCTCCCGTGGCACCGGCTCCTGCCTTGCCATCAGGGGCCCCTCCTGTCGGGCCAGCCCCACCTGCCCCTGTTTGTCCACTTCCGTTGCCTCCCGTGCCGGCACCCATAGGGCCCCCCCGCCGGTGATGCCGGCAGCAGTGCCGGATTCTGAAGCTCCAATCCCACCCGAGCTAACTGCGCAGATAGCAAATACATCCTTGGCTGCAGAAGGGGGGTATGATGCCCTCAACGCTAGACCATACCTCTGAGGCGGCCAAGATGGTGCAAAAGATTTGGGCGGCAACAGTTGCGAGTGGGGCTGCGGGCTCCGTTTCTCCTTCTTCTGCAGGTATGGATGCCGCTCAAGGGAATGGAAGCAACGCGGGACCGGCCCCAGTGTCCGGTAATGGTAAGGAGGTGGCTCTGCCTCTCTTAGGGGACGGCACGATCCCGTCTAGGAGTGAAGATTTAGCGCAACATGTTTCTCGGGCGGTAAAAGAAATGATTTGGGCGGGAAAGTATATTTATATTTTCTCTCTGTTATTGGACAATAGGGAAATGGAGAAGGCCAAAATACTTAAGGAATGGATGCACCCTAGTGAATGGAGAGTACAGTGTGCGAAGTTTAGGGTGGAGGAAACTCTGGTTAATTGGATCAGGGCCTTCTCCATCCTTACGGCTATCACTGTTGAACGCCCTCCTAATGTACTGGCGGCAATGGTTTGCTACCAGAGCAGCATTGTAGGGTGGAGCGAGCAGTACCCTGGGGAGGCATGGAAGGAATATGATGTAAATTTCAGGAAATCTAAGGAATTGGACTTGTCATTGACATGGGACAAGGTTGACTCGCTGTCGTGGCATAAGCAGTTCTCAGGGAACACGGCCCCTACCCAGCCTACTAGTGTAGCCAGTGGGTTCCCCGCTAAACCCCAGCAGCCCTTTCGTGCAGCACAGGGGAATGAGTTCCCGGGGAAGAATAGGGGGGGCGGCGGGGAAAGGAAGGGTGTGTGTTGGGAGTTTAATAAGCGCTCCTGTACGAGGCCAGCCGGCACATGTAGATTCAGACATGCCTGCGCAATCTGCGGTCACACCTCCCATCCCGAGACAACATGCAGATCAAGAAGTGCTAATCAGAGTCAGAGAGGGGGGAAGAAACCAGAATAGTGTAGAAAGCACCGTTGGCCCCTCCCCCATTAATGTCCTGGCAATGATCCCATGGTTGAACAGATACCCAGACCACGATGCGGCTGCCCTACTACAGGAAGGTTTCTCCCAAGGTTTCCGGATCCTGGCAGGGGGATACACAGGCAGCGCTCATTGTAGGAATGTTATCAGTACAGCATAATCCTCCTGTAGTTATTGCTAAGATTCAAAAGGAGCTGTCCATGGGCAGGATAGCTGGGCCATTCTGGGAGGTGCCAGTGCCCGACTTTGTGTGTTCACCATTGCGTGTAGTCCCCAAGAAGGAGAGGGCGAGTTTAGACTGATTCACAACTTATCGGCACCAAGAGGGGCGTCCTTGAATGATGCGATAGACGAGTGTATTTGTAGTGTGAAGTACGCTTCGTTTGACCAAGCAGTGGAGCTATTGCGGGGGTTGGGGCGGGGCACTCTCATGGCTAAATCGGACATTGAATCTGCCTTTCGTCTGTTGCCGGTGCATTCTTTGGACCACCACCTCCTTGGTTTCGCCTTTGACGGCAAATTTTACATGGACAAATGCATGCCTATTGGTTGTTCGATTTCATGTGCATACTTTGAGACTTTTAGCTCTTTTTTGGAGTGGGTCATGAGACAGTCCATGGGCCACGAACAGGTCATGCATTATTTGGACGACTTCCTCTTCCTGGGAGGGGCGGGGACTTAGGAGTGTGCCTGGGCATTGCAGGAATTTTGCGTGCTCATGCGGGCTTTCGGGGTTCCGTTAGCGCCTGGGAAGACGGTTGGCCTGTCCACCAGTATGGAATTTTTGGGTATCGAAATTGATTCATTGGAAGGGTGCTTCAGGTTACCCAAAGACAAAGTGTTCAAGTTCAAGGCGGCCCTGCGCCCGTGCCTACTCAAGGACAAGGTTACCTTGCAGCAGCTACAGGAGACGGTGGGTCAATTGAACTTTGCATTGCGAGTCATCCCAATGGCACGCCCCTTCTCTCGGTCGATTGCCCAAGCCATGAAGGGTTTGAGAGAGAAACATCACTGCATGAGGTTGTCATCCGAGGTTCGCCAGGATATGCGGATATGGACGGCATTCCTGGAGGACTTCAATGGCAGGATAGTGTGGCCTTGCCCCCCACGACATCAGCAGAGTTGGGTTTATGGACGGACGCTGCTGGTAGCGTGGGCTTTGGCGCCATCCTGGGGACCAAGTGGGTCGCCCAGAGATGGCCTGAGGAATGGGGGTCGTGGGGGTTGACCACCAACATCAGATTCCTGGAACTATTCCTGATATGGGTAGCACTGATGGTCTGGCCAGAACACCTTAGCAACCAGTCGGTGGTGTTCTGGTCGGATAACATGAGCGTGGTCGAATGCATTAACCAACAAGCGGCACGGTGTCCATTCATACTGCGCTTGGTAAAGGAGATTGTGCTACAATGTTTGAGATAGAATGTGATTTTCAGAGCCAAACATGTGCCAGGCGTTCTCAATAATGCAGCTGACGCCCTTTCTCGCTTTAAAATGCAGGTATTCAGGGAGCAGCTTCCAGCAGCAGAGCCACCGCCAGCACCTTTTCCGGTTGCTCTCTGGCGGATTGGTGCCCCAGACTACCATATGCCGTGGCATCTAGCTTAACCCCCAGGACCAAGACAGCATACGAAGGGGCGTTCTTGTCTTACCGTACTTTCTTAGGGCACAATTGGGAGGCTGGCTGGGCACAGGAGGACAGTTTTGCTGCATACCTAGAGTTGATGCACAGGGAAGGGCGCTCGGTGGCAGCTGCAAACAGGCACAGGGCGGCAGTTTCCTTCTTCGCACAAGCCAAGGGCATGAGGGACTCTACGAACACGTTTGTAGTGCACAAGGCGCTAAGGGGCTGGCGTTGCATACAGGGACACTCGACAGATTCGAGAAATCCGATTGGGCTGGGAAGGCTCACAGCCCTGTTGTTAGCACTCCAGGGCGTCTGTAGCTCAACATGGGAGGTGCGGCTTTTCAAAGCGGCGTTCACACTAGCGTTCTATGGAGCTCTAAGGATAGGGGAGCTGGTAGCAGCGCCAAAGGGTGACAAACGGGGTGGCCTTCAAGCGGCCTGTGTGGTGATCCAGGATGATACAATGTGGGTGACAATTCAAAGATCGAAAACCAACCAGGAGGGACGGGGGGATACCATAGTGCTTCACCGGGCTCGGACCAACCCTTGTTGCCCAGTCTCGCATGTAGAGGCTTTTAGAAGGCAGCGGGAGGGTACGCTGGGGGGGCACTATTGTGTCACACGGATGGTACACCATTGACCAGGGACCAGTTTAGGAGAGTCCTGGAACTGGCGGTCGCAAAAGCAGGCCTGGATCCCACGGAAGTTGGCACCCATTCTTTCAGAATTGGGGCAGCTACTGAGGCAGTTGTAAGGGGACTCCCAGTCGAAAAGGTTAAAAGGATGGGGAGATGGTCGTCTGAGTGTTACAAATGTTATGTACGTATTGACATGTTGTGACATGACCAGATGACTCACGCTTGGTATCTTTTGGTTTTGCAGTTTCTCGAACTTGTCACGCAGGGGAGGAACTGGCCGAAAGTCGGCAAGAAACATCAGCTTCGCAACGCAAACAAAAAGAAGATCAACGTACATTGGTGACTTGGATTGTGGGCCACTCTTATGTTCGGCGCGCAAAAAATGTGTTTCTTTCAGGTGAAAGGAGGAGAAGGGCTGAGGAAAAGGGGTTCTCCATTTCCTTCTTCGGGAGGGGAGGCTTAGGCATTAGACAGTGCAAGGACTACTTTCTGGAACTATTATCTCAGCAACCCGCTCCCCCGTCAGTGGTGATACTTCACCTGGGGGAGAACGATTTGACCAAACTAGGGAGGCGCATCCTGATAGAAGAAATCATCTCCACTGCGGCGTGGATGTCCAGAACATGCCCGGGTAGCACGGTAGTTTGGTCGCAACTTATTCCTCGTTGGCAGTGGCGAGGGGGGACTCGGTCAAGGCGTTGAATCACTCGGTAAAGAGGATCAACACACAGTTGGACAAATTATTTCGAGCCCCCCCGGTTGCAGACGATTCCTCACGGGTGTGTTTGGGGGGAGCACTTCTACCTGCGGGACGGGGTGCACTTGACTGAGGCTGGGAATGTCCTGTGGTCGAACAACATATTAGCTTGGCTAGAGGGATTTGCGAGGTGATCATGACCTTTCTTATGAGTAGGAAGGGGGGAGGCCATATCATCGGGTAACAATGCTGGCCTGTGGTGGTAAGGTCATGACCGGGGAGCAGCTATTTTAAGGTCTGAGGGGGCGGCATCATCCTTTGGAGGTGTCCGCCCAGGGGAAGGAGGGGTCACTGGACCCTCCTAGAACTTCAGGGGCAGCTGGTGACGCACGTTAGGGCCCTCCTTCAGTGGTTAAATGGAGTTCATGGGGTGGACCGAGTAATTAACGGGCTCGGCTGCATGGGTGGACCGAGTAATTAACGGGCTCGGCTATGGGGTGACCGAGTAATTAACGGGCTCAGCTGCACGGGTGGACCGGGTAATTAACGGGCCCAGCTGCGCATGCGCACCTGTGGTAAGGGCGCAGCTTGTAAGACCTGACACCGGTTAGCGACCTTGCCATATGGCCATAAATGTTAGTATGCAAAAATTTTCAGATGAGGATGTTAGATTTGGTTAGGAAACAAGCTGTATTAGAATCTTGTTAAGGTTAGCCGATCATACTCGTCGATATGAATGTATCTAAATGTTCCTGAATATTTTTGCATAAAAATTGTATATTTTGTTTAACAATTTTATTATTTTTGTATCTTAATAAATACGGCCTGGGGTCTTGGATCCCCCGCCTTCCAAAGACAAATCATGTTCCGTGTCAATGTGTTCTGGGTTGATGTGGGTATACAGGGAGAGGGGCGGTAGCCATCACTGACCATGTGAAAAGGGGGGGCGCTTGGCACCCCTGCCCGCATGGCGGTGCGGCGATCCCCTCTCCCCTTGCCACCGGGTGGTGTGAGGGCGTGATCTCCTGGCGCCCAATGACTACGCGGGAGGTGTGCGCCACACCACCAGTCGGCCGGTACCCAATCCCTGACCCGGAAGGCGTGGTGCAGTCTTCCGGGTCAGAGGGGTGGGCGGCGAGGGGCGGGGGGAGGGGGTGGCCCGCCCTCTCCCCATGTCCCCGGGAATAAAGGAGGGGGAGCACTCAGTTGGCCCTTCTTGTCGCCTGACGCTCCCCCACACTGGTCGTGCCCCGCGCTCGGGGCCTCCTAATTTTCCCCACCCACCATCCCTGGAACAAAGCTGAGTTGTGCATTATGTGTACCTGTTTTGTTATTAATTAAGTTGTTTCCCCTTTTAGGATGTATAATTGAAGCATAAATGTCGGTTAGAATATTTTGTGTATACTGTAATGGTGCATATCTCTCGTGTACTAAGTATTGGCTTCCCGTTTGGGGAGTAGTGCTAAGATGTAAATAATGTTTGCTATTTTGTTTAGGCCTTTTTTCCAATAGTAGCCTGAGGATGGTATGTCATGACATGTTGATGTAGATAGTGTAGCTGTCCTTTAGTTCCTTTTTTCCACAGGTCGTCGTATTTATTAGGGTATTGGACATGCGGTAAGGTCATGACCGGTGAGCAGCAATTTTAAGGTCTGAGGGGTGGCATCATCCTTTGGAGGTGTCCGCCCAGGGGGAGGAGGGGTCACTGGCCCCTCCTAGAACTTCAGGGGCAGCTGGTGACGTGAGTAAGGGCCCTCCTTCAGTGGTTAAATGGAGTTAATGGGGTGGACCGAGTAATTAACGGGCTCGGCTGCATGGGTGGACCGAGTAATTAACAGGCTCGGCTGCATGGGTGGACCGAGTAATTAACGGGCTCGGCTGCACGGGTGGACCGGGTAATTAACGGGCCCGGCTGCGCATGCGCACCTGCGGTACGGGCGCAGCTTGTAAGACCTGACACTGGTTAGCGACCTTGCCATATGGCCATAAATGTTAGTATGCAAACATTTTCAGATGAGGATGTTAGATTTGGTTAGGAAACAAGCTGTATTAGAATCTTGTTAAGGTTAGCCGATCATACTCGTCGATATGAATGTATCTAAATGTTCCTGAATATTTTTGCATAAAAATTGTATATTTTGTTTAACAATTTTATTATTTTTGTATCTTAATAAATACGGCCGGGGGTCTTGGATCCCCCGCCTTCCAAAGACAAATCATGTTCCGTGTCGATGTGTTCTGGGTTGATGTGGGTATACAGGGAGAGGGGCGGTAGCCATCACTGACCATGTGAAAAGGGGGGGCGCTTGGCCCCCCTGCCCGCATGGCGGTGCGGCGATCCCCTCTCCCCTTGCCACCGGGTGGTGTGGGGGCGTGATCTCCTGGCGCCCAATGACTACGCGGGAGGTGTGCGCCACACCACCAGTCGGCCGGTACCCAATCCCTGACCCGGAAGGCGTGGTGCAGTCTTCCGGGTCAGAGGGGTGGGCGGCGAGGGGCGGGGGGAGGGGGTGGCCCGCCCTCTCCCCATGTCCCCGGGAATAAAGGAGGGGGAGCACTCAGTTGGCCCTTCTTGTCGCCTGACGCTCCCCCACACTGGTCGTGCCCCGCGCTCGGGGCCTCCTAATTTTCCCCACCCACCATCCCTGGAACAAAGCTGAGTTGTGCATTATGTGTACCTGTTTTGTTATTAATTAAGTTGTTTCCCCTTTTAGGATGTATAATTGAAGCATAAATGTCGGTTAGAATATTTTGTGTATACTGTAATGGTGCATATCTCTCGTGTACTAAGTATTGGCTTCCCGTTTGGGGAGTAGTGCTAAGATGTAAATAATGTTTGCTATTTTGTTTAGGCCTTTTTTCCAATAGTAGCCTGAGGATGGTATGTCATGACATGTTGATGTAGATAGTGTAGCTGTCCTTTAGTTCCTTTTTTCCACAGGTCGTCGTATTTATTAGGGTATTGGACATGCGGTAAGGTCATGACCGGTGAGCAGCAATTTTAAGGTCTGAGGGGTGGCATCATCCTTTGTAGGTGTCCGCCCAGGGGGAGGAGGGGTCACTGGCCCCTCCTAGAACTTCAGGGGCAGCTGGTGACGCGAGTAAGGGCCCTCCTTCAGTGGTTAAATGGAGTTCATGGGGTGGACCGAGTAATTAACGGGCTCGGCTGCATGGGTGGACCGAGTAATTAACAGGCTCGGCTGCATGGGTGGACCGAGTAATTAACGGGCTTGGCTGCACGGGTGGACCGGGTAATTAACGGGCCCGGCTGCGCATGCGCACCTGCGGTACGGGCGCAGCTTGTAAGACCTGACACTGGTTAGCGACCTTGCCATATCGCCCTAAATGTTAGTATGCAAAACATTTCAGATGAGGATGTTAGATTCGGTTAGGAAACAACCTGGATTAGAATCTTGTTAAGGTTAGCCGATCACACTTTTCGATATGAATGTATCTAAATGTTCCTGAATATT
This sequence comes from Lissotriton vulgaris, assembly GCF_964263255.1. NCBI lineage: Eukaryota > Metazoa > Chordata > Amphibia > Caudata > Salamandridae > Lissotriton > Lissotriton vulgaris. The sequence goes on along the minus strand of NC_141687.1, from coordinate 1,599,500,076 downwards.
TTTGCATAAAAATTGTATATTTTGTTTAACAATTTTATTATTTTGTATCTTAATAAATACAGCCTGGGGGTCTTGGATCCCCCGCCTTCCAAAGACAAATCATGTTCCGTGTCGATGTGTTCTGGGTTGATGTGGGTATACAGGGAGAGGGGCGTTAGCCGTCACTGACCATGTGACTGCACAGCATGGTGACTTGCTGTTGTGCCCTACAACAAATCCTCATAAATGAGGACCTTAGTTTCTGAAATGGAATTCACAAGTTCTCAGTGGGCAAAGCAGCTGACTGTGGCCAATGAGAGCTCCATATTGCCGGAAAGCTGCTGGACAAGGTCTCCATGAAGATGTTTACTACTGACAGGAAAAAACAGAGTGGGATGGTTGTATACTTTTCACACCCACACCTAAATAAAAATGTTGCCTTCAAGCTTAGCCACTTTTTTGGAGCTGAATTCTTGTGGTGGGGCCTGGATGCAGGCTCTAACCAAAGAGAGCTCCATGAGGCTCGATACATTCTTTGTGACATCCTACTGAATTGGATTCACTGCTCTGGAGAAAAATCTTAGGCCTAGTGGCAAAGCACCTTCGTGGGATCAGCTTGTCAGGTTAGTCCCAGACCCATAGTGGTTCTCAGGGCATAAGTTGCCAAAAACTTTCTAAGTAAACGTTTCTAAGTCCCAGGTTACAGGATTTGTTAGGTGGAGTGCATTTGACACCAGCCAACGGTCCAGGGCCTTGGAGACAGCACTTGGGGGTCAAGACCCACTCCAGCGAAGAGCAGAGATATTGACTATGGCAGGTCTAGTCAGAACTGGTCAGCTGAAAATGCAGAAAAAGTCCTCTTAAAGCTTGTTGTTTCCCTGTAGCTAAAAGCAGGTGCTCAGCCTTATAGTCCTTTAAGTTTACTTCTTTGTCTTGCATAAAAGAGGGAAAGCAAGTCCTGTCTTCAAGGCTCCTACCAGATCACAGACAACAGGTTCAGTTCTCTTCTGTACTTCCATAAGTAAAAAAGCGATCGAGATGGGCACTGTGGATGCCACTTTAATGCCCAGTGCCAGCCTGTGGGTGGGGATACTCCTGACCTCTTCCTAACCAATGCAGTAAACATCCCCAAGGGTGACCCTACCCACTTTGTTTGCAATTCCTGTGTGGTTTACTGCAGACAATCCCATAGTGGACCTCTATGCCCACTACCAACATGTAGAATCGTTCTTCTCCTGTGTGGGGCTCAGGTGCACAGCATAAAGGTGTGGCAAGGGAAAAGAGCAACCCTTTCTTTGTGGTCACTCAAAACAGGCTTGGAGGGCAGCTCCTATTCCATTTGGACTGGTGTCTGACTGGCTAGGGGGAAATAGGAAAGGGGAAGGCCCATATGTTAGCTATATCTGCCTGTGACAGGGTAGACATCTTTTAAGTTAATTCAGATCCTGGGTACAGCTCAGATGGCCGCATGCCAGAGAAACAGAACAGCATCCCACACCTCCCCACCAGGCCTTTGTCTCAGTCTTGAGCAAGTTCATATCTCATTAAGGGGGCAGCCAGCTCCTGTGTAACAGCAGGAAGCTTGTGCAAAAGGCCTTCTGGAGGCTGTAGACAGGTAACAAGCAACCTTTTTAAAGCACCACTTCTACAATATTAATTAAAAATCAGACTTTACCAATGAATTGGCCTTGCAATAAATATTTTTAAAAGTCCAAGTATGAATTATGTAACTCTCTTCTAAGACGAGATAACAAATCTTACATTTAATATTGGATTCCAGTGCTTTCCTATTAAACAGCTACCCCTACTGTAGTGAAAATAACTCTGGAGGCTTTTTCACTTTAAGGATGTGTTTACCATGAAAATTTACATTTGTGTTGTGACATTCACATTTAAAAGGAGGGGTTAAGCCAGTCAAAGGGGGTTATTTTGATAGGTTGGATTTGTAGTTTACACAGGTTACTGGTGGCAGGCCTGCAGTCATGTTTATACTGCCATTACAGTGGATGGCACAATGAGTTCTGCAGTCCACTCAAGACATTTAACTTTCAAGCCCTGAGTACACTTCGGTACCATATACTAGGGGCTTATAGGTAAGAGTAATATACCAATAAGGAATATGCCAATTTCATAATGTTGAAAGGGATGCATAGGCACTTTACCACTTGCTAACAGGGGTAAGCTGACCAAATTTCTACAGCCAGCAAAACAGGCAAGGCAAAAATCAGTGGCTCCTCTACACAGCAGATGGCCAACAGCTTGATTTTTTTTCTAAAGATGTGAGAGGTAGTATATCTTTAAAATATGTTTTCAGCTTTGAAAACAGAATGAAGGAACCTATTTGAAAAGGGATGAAGACAGCTCTTGGCTGGAGTCATCAGACGCCAACAAGTCTTCCAAATATCTAGAGATATTCTTAATGCTTTGTTCCACGACCGCCCAGAACCCCTCTGCTGTCTTCTGCTCAATATTAGATCACTCGTCAAACACATCACCAAAATCTGGGACCTCAGCACCACCCTCACTGTAAACGTTATCTCTATCACAGAGACCTGGCTCAACTAATCCTCCATGCCCGACATTGCCACTTTGACGCCCAAAGGCTACAAGATGATACAACTGGACTGCACCTACAAACAGGGAGGCGGCATCACCATCATCAACAGAGAGACCATCTGTTGCAACACTGCAGAAGACTATACCACACTGATCATGGAACACCTCAACTTCCAACTCCAATCTGATGGCAAAGCAACCATCAGGGGCACCCTAGCCTATAGGCCGCCAGGACCATGTCACAAATTCTGCAAAGTCATTCCAGAATTCATCACCATTGACACCAAGCACTACGTATTCCTTGGTGACATCAACTTTAACCTCAATGATCCCAAAGACACAAACTCTGCCAAACTCCTGGAGAGCATGAGCAACATTGTCTCACCCAGCTGGTCACCAGCCCCACACATGGCAAGGCACACATGCTTGACCTGATCTTCACTGCCAGTGACAAAGGTAAGTACAGTCACGTCACCGAACTCACCTGGACTAACCACGCCATCCACTGCACCATCACAGGATCCCCAGGGACTACTACCAAGTCCCTAGCTGCCCCCATGGCAGTTGCTCCAAAGTGACAGAGACCCAAAGGAAAGATGCCCTCAACACCACCCACCACGACTCTGCAGCCAACCTTGAACAGCTGTGAAGTAGTTCTCCACCTGGATCACCAACTGCGCCAACAGAGGCACCCCAATCAAGCCTGTCAAGACCAGCAGATCCACCAAACGAGCAAGTTGGCATATACCAGAACTTAGGACAATGAAACGCAACTGGAAATGGCAGGAAAAAAGATGTTACAACAGCAAAAATACCCCAATGACTAAAAATACAAAAAAGGTGCCTTCACAGACCACCTTGAAGCAAGTTGCAACCACAGTAAGGAACTCTTCAGCTCGTCAGAAAGTTCTCCTGTCAATCAGCCACTGGGAACAAGATCACCTCCTCCCAAGAACTCTGCAACAACCTGGCAGACTATTTCCACAGCAAAATATCCACCATCTACGGAAACTTTGAACCTCAACCCACTGACCTCAGCAATCTCCTCACGCCAACAAACGCTACCTACAATCACCTGCTTACTGCAAGGGAAGAGCTCACCATACAGAGCATCGCAGCCACCATGAGCTCCATCCACTCTGGTGCATGCACGGACCCTTGCCCCACCACCTCTACAACCTCTGGAGCACGGAAATCAGCAGTGAGCTATCCTCCATTCTCAATGCATCCACCGCCATGGTTGCCTTCCCAGACGAATGGACACATGCAGAGGTCAACCCCCTGCTCAAGAAACCCTCTGCCAAACTCAGCAAACTCAAGAAATACTGTCCCTGGCCTCTGCTCCCCTTCCCCACCAAAATTCTTGAGATGGCATTCAACTGCCAAATCACCTAATAGCTGGAGAGAAAGAACCTGCTGGACACCTCCCAATCTGGGATCCGAGCCAACCACAGCAACAAGACAGCCCTGATCTCTGCCACTGACAACATCAGAACCCTCCTCGGCTGAGGGGAAACAGTGGCCCTGATCCTCCTCAACCTCTCAGCAGCTTTGATACTGTCTATCACCATACACTCATCCAGAGACTCCACCACATTGGGATCCCAGGAGGCACCCTCATTTAGATCACATCCTTCCTCACAGGATAAACCCAGAGGATCCGCCTTCCACCCTTCACTTTAGAACCCTAAAGCATTATTTGTGGCATCCCTCAAGGTTCATCCCTCAGTTCCACCCTTTTCAACACCAACATGATGCCAATGGCTGACAACGTCAGAACCCAGGGCATCAAAATCATATCCTAAACAAAGGACACCCAGATTATACTCTCGCTCACAGAAGACCCCTCCCCCACGAGGACCAACTTCTGCAACTTCATGATGAGTGTCATGAGGACCAACTGCCTGAAGTTCAACATGGACAAGACGGAAGTGCGAATTTTTAGGACAACACCTCCCTGTGGAATCACACCTGATGGCCCGCTGAACTCGGACCCACACCCACACTGACAGGCCATGCCCAACCATGACAGCTTCCTGGGCAACAACCTCACCATGAAGTGCCAGATCAACGCAGTCTCCTCCGACTGCTTCCAAACCCTCTGCATTCTCTGAAAGATCTTCAGAAAGCTCCCCATGAACACTATAAAATCCATCACTCAAGCCCTAGACAACAGCCGGCTGGATTATGGCAACGCGTTCTATGTAGAAATCACCACCCAAATCCTGAAGCGACTCCAGACAATGCAGAATGCAGTGGCCAGAGTCACCTGGACTCCCCAAATGGGCCCACATCACCCCTCCCTCCACCTCAGGAACCTCCACTGGCTTACCATCCAGAAAAGATGCCAATTCAAGATGCTGATAGACACCTACAAGGCCCTTCATGACCAAGGACCAGCATACATCAACCACCGCCTGCACTATCACCAACCCTCCAGATACCAGCGCTCCACCACTCTCGTCCTCACACACACTGCCTGCATCCGCCAAGGCCACAGTGGAGGATGATCCTTCTTCTTCCTTGCCGCCAAATCCTGGAATGACCTTCCCCTTCACCTCTGAACATTTTCTTAGCTCCCAGAATTCAGAATGGGACTCAAGACCTGGCTTTTCAATGGATGCCAACAAGAACCTAGTGCGGTTGATTTGTTGCGCTCTACAAATCCTTAATGATTGAGGGATTTGTTTTACTGCAAATTAGAACATTTTAGGACGTCATGACAGTAAGGATCCCACTTCGGTAAATGTAGAGAGGGGTATTCTAGCAGGCACCCCAGCAGAAGCTTTTTTACATGTGAATTTGAATATTGACACTAGATCTCAAACATCCTGTTTAGAAATTGTTAGAAGGTTGCTTAAGGTTTTTAGAAAAGTTATTAGAGGGAAACTGACTAAGTGCATTTTCTCACTGATATAGGATACGCCATGTTATAAGGTGAGGAGTGAAAAGGTGCCTTGACAAAGTTGTTTGACCAATATGCATATATCTCCTTTATATAGTCAGGACAAATTGTTACTTTTCAGTAGTTGGAATAGAACGTATAACCAGGGTCAGAGGGAAATCTGGAACTAAAAGAGGTTGACACCAGAATTAAAATGTTTAAATCAATGTTATGGGGTGACCCAAATCCGATGTGCAATGCACTTGACAATATTTGAAGGTGGTTTGTTGAACTTTTCAATGTCTGGCTTTAATGTTCTTCCCTTGCAGTGGTATTTAGGGTTTGCAAAATTGGTACTATGAATGGTATGCAGACAAGGGTCTTAATACAACAACATGAATGGCGAGTACTTTGGTAATCTAGAACCAGTGCTTAATTTTTAAAAGAATGAGGGCTGGTGCCCAAAGCTCTGCTTAGAAGCCCGTGGCCAGTGCTATTACATGCTGGCGCACCGAATATCAAAGCTGCATAGTCTAGAATCCACATTATGCCTCTCTAATCCACTACTAGCACTCTCTGCCCCTGTTTCTCATTTTTCGAGGTTCCTGCTTTTTCTCTTTGTGACATTTTTTCCATCTTTCTCTTGCTCCTTCTTTGCCCTTCATGTGTTTTCCCTCACTTGCTCTCAGGAAATGTCGGACACAGAAAAATATGTCAGTCCCCAAAAATGAATGCTGGTGGCCTCTATTTATTGGGGTGCAAAGGAAGTTGTTCAGGTAGAGGGTATGTTATTACAAGTATTCAAAACCTGAAATGCTAAATTAAAATTAATTATTTGGCAGTGATATGTGATAGAAATGGTAGTTCAGATTAGAAGCTGCTCATGTGAGAAACTAACATACAAGGCTTTGTGATTCTGAAGAGAATTACCAGGTCGACATCATTTAGTTTCTGGTGTGGAGAAAAAACTGTGCATGGGCTAGTTATTTTCAATGATATTTCTTTATACAGGGCATTGGACTATACTTTGGCAATATGGACAGTGAAATGTATTGATTGAAAATGAGGAATGGAGCAGTAAAAAGTATCTGAAAGGAGTAGTATTTTATCAATGATTTGGCAAAGTTTGTGACAGCGAAAAAGGACACCCTTGCCAGCAAAAATAGGGAAATCTGTAAATATTTTAATTGATGTAATTGGTGTAATTGATTTGGTTGAAGGTGAATGTTGTAAATGTGTTTCTTGTTCATGTATTTCGGGTTCTGTGTGCTAACAAAACGTTACAGGTATTGTGTTCTCTCCCTTCTCTATTTGCAGTTATCTTTCATTGCAAAGTATCAACCGCCTAAGATAATACATAACATCAAAAATGCAACTAAGTAAATTATAAATAAAGAAAATATGTTTTAACTACCCAAATGAAGGATTGCCTTGAATGATAACATACAACACAAACCCCATCAGGTTCATTATAATAAATCTAGACAGTGTATTATGCACATTTCACCAGAAGGTCAAATAATTCAGTTCTAACAGCCACCCTGAACGCTTTTTTGCATATATCTACTTTCTAAATTCGATCAAACATTTATCCTTTTCTGGATCTAAGATTCATGTTGCTGATGGGACATAAAGAAAATAATTTGTGTAGAAGCAAAGCCCGCTCATTGAAATGGACAAAAAGGTACCAAACAGTTATAGAACATGAACTAGATGAGAGACAGCAGCATGTTGCTGGTGGGACTTAGGTGTTTGTCAAGGCTTGAATATTTCTATTGGCCTGATATGTCATGTTGCAAGATGGAGAATGTGGAATATGAGTAATTAGACCGTATCATCCTGTACTGCAGTCTCAGTGTCCAAATGTGGCCTCTCCTCTTAGCTATCAACATACTTAGATAATATATCTCAATACATACAGGGTGGGAAGTAATTTAAATGTAATTAAGTAACAGTTTATTGTAATAATTGTTTTGTTAATTATATTATTGGTGATTAATTATTAATTGGTAAATAATTATTATTAATTTGTATTTATTAATAATTTATTTTTACTTAATTATTCATTGGTAATTATGTTTTTAATAATGATGTATTGGTATTTGTAAATAGTTTAGATTTATTTCATGATTCATTTTTTAAATATTTTAAAATATTAATTTATTTATAAGTATGGTATTTTTAACTTCTACGCTATCCAACACTGTCCCTACTGTTGCACTCTCTGGAGTGGAAATAGTAATTTTTACCCCTAAGCAATCCAACACTTTCCCTACTGTTGCACTCTTTGGAGTGGGAATAGTACTTTTTACCCCTACGCTATCCAACACTTTCCCTACTGTTGCACTCTCTGGAGTGGGAATAGTAATGTTTACCCCTACGCTATCCAACACTTTCCCTACTGTTGCACTCTCTGGAGTTGGAATAGTTATTTTTACCCCTACGCTATCCAACACTTTCCCTACTGTTGCACTCTCTGGAGTCGGAAAAGTAATTTTTACCCCTACGCGATCCAACACTTTCCCTACTGTTGCACTCTTTGGAGTGGGAATAGTAATTTTTAGCCCTATTCTATCCAACACTTTCCCTACTGTTGCACTCTCTGGTGTGGGAATAGTAATTTTTACCCCTACGCTATCCAACACTTTCCCTACTGTTGCCCTCTCTTGAGTTGGAATAGTAATGTTTACCCCTACGTTGTCCAACACTTTCCCTACTGTTGCACTCTCTGGAGTGGGAATAGTGATTTTTACCCCTACGCTATCCAACACTTACCCTACTGTTGCACTCATTGGAGTGGGAATAGTAATTTTTACCCCTACTCTATCCAACACTTTCCCTACTGTTGCACTCTTTGGAGTGGGAATAGTAATCTTTACCTCTACGCTATCCAACATTTACCCTACTGTTGCACTCTCTGGAGTGGGAATAGTAATTTTTACCCCTACGCTATCCAACACTTTCCCTACTGTTGCACTCTCTGGAGTGGGAATAGTAATTTTTATCCCTACGCTATCCAACACTTTCCCTACTGTTGCACTCATTGGAGTGGGAATAGTAATTTTTACCCCTACTGTATCCAACACTTTCCCTACTGTTGCACTCTTTGGAGTGGGAATAGTAATCTTTACCTCTACGCTATCCTACATTTTACTTACTGTTGTTTTATTTTTAGTTATAATAGTATTTTATTCCCTCTGTTATTTAATATATTTTGTATAGTTTTAGCTAATGTAGTATAAAATAAATTTAAAAAATATTAAAAGTAAATTTAATTATTTTAATTTGTTTTGCATAATTATTTAATTTTTATTTATTTTAATATTTTATGTGTATAGATGAATTTGTAGTGTATAATATTTTTAATTATTTATATTTTATAAAAATAATTATTACAAATGATTATTACGTAAGTATGTATATTATATATTATATGTATATGTTTAATTTTTTTAAATTATGTATATTACTTATTAATTGTAAATATTATTAAATATTTTTCACTATGTTTATTATATTTTTAAGTATTATTTAATTTATTTTACATATTTTTTTTAACCATATTTTTTAAAAACAATATTTTTGACATCGATAATTTTTTTCCGATATTTGTTGTAGATAGGATGTCGATATTGTTGACATCGATATTAATGCTCCGATATTTTTGTACCTCAATATTATGTCTTTCTATATTTTGTCAGACATTCATTCTTACTCTCTAGCTTTCATTAGCAGTTGGGGAGAACTATTTATTTAATTAATGTCTTGCAGAAGCAGACACGGCATGCTGTGCGAAGACATAACAATGACAGCCACTTCTTTTTATATGCAGCCCGAAACAGGACTGCCTTTTTAAAGCAGCGCTTTAGCATACGGTCCACCCCTTGGATTTTAAATAATCATGTTTTTTTTAAAATTTTCAGTGCACCATGCACACTTTCAGTTTCACAATGGCAAGAGGCACTTCATGTTTCCAACAGCAAAGCAGAGGAGATCAGATTTTTATCATTTGCTGGTGGGAGGTAATGTTCTATTACTTACCGGTAATCTTCATTACTCTGGTTCCCGTAGTCCTCGACACCTTCATAATTACAAGTGGAGATAACCATCTCCCGACAGAAAAAGAGAGCAGAGGCATGCTGGGACCCTAATACTGCCCCTCCCACCGGGAGTACATAAGCAGTACTTACCCAGCATCCTGTCTGTACAACCAAGCCCAAACAGGAAGGCCGGCCGCCCGGGAGGGAGGGGCATATGAAGGTGTCAAGGACTACGGGACCCGGAGTAATGAAGATTACCGGTAAGTAATAGGACATTACCCCTAGGTCCCTCCGTCCTCGACACCTTCATAATTACAAGGGGAGAATACCAAAGGAGAAAACCCGGCCTTCCACACGCACAAGCACACTCAGGAAACCACAACAAAGCAGCCATCCAAGGGAGCACCGAGAAGGAGGAAAGGAAGATCGCAGGAAACCCCCGGCCGCAACCCAGAACAGGACAGCAGGGACAAGGACCGGAGACAAAGAAAAAGGCCAGGGCTCCAAGAAAAGGAGGCCGCCAACCCGAGAAACTGGCAACCGGGACCCGGACCAGGACACCAAGACCAGCCAAAACAACCCACCGGAGAAGACCGCCAAGGTCAGAACCAGCAGGAAGGCACAGAGGGCCAGGCAGACCCACCAGGAAGATGAGACAACCCGGAAGAAAGCCAAAAAAAGAAATGGCCAACAGAGCGCAGGCACTAGCACCCAGCCCAAAAAGGAAAGAGAAGCACAGGCCAGAAACTCGGCCAAACACCCAAAGAGAAAGGACTCGAGCCCAAGAGACCCGAGGAGGAAACCCGTCCGACGATGCCCAGGAAGCAACAAGCACCCAGGAGCCGGACAGGATCGAGAACCCAACCCAAAAGACAGGGACGGGGAAGAACCCCACAACCCAGCCGAAAGCCCACCAAACAAGGAAAGGCCAACAAGACCCGAAACCAGCAACAAAGAAAACAAAACCAGGCCGGGAACAGAGAATTCGACCACAAGCCCAGAAAACCCCAACCCCAAAGGGATGGAACACAAGGCAGGAGGGGAGCACAGAGCAACCGGGAAACCCCAGCAGCCGCCCAATGAGGCACAGAGTGCAGCACAAAGAAGGCGCCCATAAGACACAGTAACGCCCAGGAACCCCACACCCAGGCCAGGCCAGCAGCAAGGGCAGGAGCAGCAGGAAAAAGAAAGCCCAGGAAGCACAGCACCCAGACCAACACCACAAGGCCCCAACCCAGCAACGCCGGAGAGGAGCCAAGCAAACCGCAAAAAAGAGGTCAACAAACGCCAACAGAACCGGGAAGCCAGGACCAGAGCCAAGCAACCCGACCACGCAGGAGGAACCGTAGGCCCGGGAATGAGCCCACGCAGCTCACACGGCACAGCAAAAGGGCAGGGAGGAACCGGGAACCCCCAGCACACCACCGCCCGAACCACACAGAAGGGCGGAAACGAACAGAGAAAACCGTCAAAGCGGAAGCCAGAGGAAGCAGAGGGCCAACAAGCAGAAGACCCCAGACAACCCGCAGCCAGGAGGGAGAACCCCACCGAGGCAAGGGCACCACGGAACCACACCCCACCCAGAGAGAGGGGGGGGCACCCAACAGCCCCACAACGGGAACCAAGGCCGGAGAAACAAGGGAGGCAAAAGCTAACCAGGCCAAAACCAGGAAACGCACAGCAGAACACCTCCAGAACTGGCAAAACAGCCAGGAAGCCCAGGAGGCACCTCCAGAGAGCAACCAGAACAAGCAGGAAGCCCACAGACCACCGGAGTCAAAGGACCCCACAAAGGCCCCAACACAGGCGAAAGAAGACCGCCAAGAACCGCCAGCAGGAAAAAAAGCCCCGAAGGACCCACCAGGGTGCGGCCCCGCCAGGACACAAAGAGAACCCAGGCAAGGACGCAGAGCCCAAAAGAAGACCAACACGCAAGAGCAGAAAGCCCCAGCAGACACCCAGCCAGCGCAGAAAGGCAGCACAGCTCCAGGCCACCAACCGGGAGAACAGGAGACCCGGAGAGGGGAAAAACAGGAGCCCCGCCAAGGGTGCAGCACCAGCAAAAGACAGCCAGGCCCAAACAGCAGCGGCATGAACACCAGTGCCCGGAAGGTAAAACACCACCAGAAAGACAACCCGGGTGGAGGAAGTACCAGGGCAAGAAAAGCAGGCTCCCCACAACCCCCGACAGTGAAGCCACATCCACAGGAGGCTCCCAACCAGGAACAAACCAGTCAGGAATCCAGGCAGCACCAGGAGGAGCAGGCAGGAAAACACCCAAAGCAAGCCAAAAAGGCAAGCACAGGGAGAGCCAGAGTAGGAGCAAGGAACAGAAGCAGCCAGACCCCAGAAGCAACCAAGACCAAAAAAGGCCCTGGGGCAGCACCCAAAGGCACATGCTACCGAAGCAAAGGAGAACAGAACAGCCACAGCAAAGGCAGCACCAACCACCCAGGTGAAGGCAGAACGCCCCCGAGAGCACCAGGAATGACACGCGAAATCCGAACAAGGACCAGGCACCCCCCAAGGGATGGGAGAAAAAAAAACCTCCAGGAACCAGAAGCCCCCGCAGACCAAACCCCGACCAACCAAGCTGAAGCCAGGAAGCGGAGGCGCACCGCAAGGGGAGCACAGACCACAACACAACAGGCAGCTCGCAGCGGAGGCAGGGCCACCCGGAAAATAGGGGGCAGAAGCAGCACAACCAACGCCAGGCCACGAGAGCCACCCAGGAGACACCCCAAGAAGGAGGTGCAGAGGGACAGAAAGAAAAGCGGGAAAACCTGCCGCAGGCAAACAGGAACCCAGGGGAGTCAATAGGACCCCCCCCATGCCCCCCCCCAGCCAAAACACCAACCCACCACCAGCCGGGGGCCGGGAGCTGCAAAGGAACCCGAAGAAGGGAAAACAGAAGCGAAACCCCAACAGACTGCCGTGGCGGAAGCGAAAGGCGAGCCCATCCAGAGAGCAGCAGAGGGCAAGACGAAGCAAGCAGACAGGAGAAATCCCACAACACAGGGAGCCCCAGGAGCAAGCAAAACACCGCCAGGAGCAGGGACACCACCAGAAGGCAGCGAACCAAGGGGAGAAGCCCAGCAACAGAAACCCCCACCACGTGGACCAAGGGTGAGGGCCACACAAAGGAGGCACCACAGAAGGGAACCAAACCTAGGCGAAGGAAGCCAGTGCCAAAATCAAAAGGCAACAGAGGGGCAGTGCAGACAAAAGAGCACCAACCCCCTAAAACAGGCCAGCACCCCGAACCAGAAGCTAGCCGCATGAAGCAAGGAGCAGGGGGAGGCCACCCAGCAGCAGGCACATCCACCAACTCACCCCATCCCCGGGAGCGCGACACAGCAGGGCATCCCGGAGGAGGAACACCCAGAGGAAACACAGCACCCCAAACCAAGGCAAACCAGGGCCACACAAGCCAGAAGCAAGAAGCGCAGTGGGGAGGGAGACCAGGAGGACCAACAGGCGCAACAGGCCACCAGCGAGGAGCACCACACGGAACAATCATGCCGTGAGGAAGACCATCCCCCGGGCAATAGGGCACCGCCACAGCACAGAGAGCAACCGTGACCCACCCACCGGCCAGGGCAAAAGGCAGGATCAAGGAAGAGAGGCAGAGTGAAAGCCATGCAAGAATGAGGCCACGGCAGCAAACCCCCGGAAGGCAAACCCAGAGGCCCAGCCAACACACAGCCAAAACCAGGAATGCGGAGAGGGGCAGGAGAAGAGAGCTAGCCCCCACGAGGAAGAAACCAACGCGCCAAAACAGCGCCGAAATGAGGAGAACCCAGAAGGCTCAGCTAAACTGTATATCAAGCTTACAAGAGTCTGGCGCCGGAGACCACTCGGCCACCCGTACGTCTCAGGGCGTGCACAGGTCCGACACTCCTGTCCGCACCCTACACAGCAGCACACGCAGCATGCACAGATACTGCCGCAGACGGCCAAGAACAAGCACCGCCCAAACCTGGAGCACACTGGCCCGCAGAAGAGCGCACAACACACACAGATAGTGCAGGCCCCAACGTAGAGGTAAGCGGGACTCACCCGAAGGAGGAGGGCTAACTCCAGGAACAAAGCCCCCCCCCAACGCCCAGGATACCAGGAGACCAGCCTGAAGAACGGCCCACCAGGAGGCAGAGGAACCACCGGCAGAAACCCAGCACCCAAGCAGCAACAGCGGCAGCCTGCAGCCCCATAAGAGCCGAAGTAAAAATTATGCAAGTACATGATGCTGGGCGAGTAGAAAAGACTGCCACAACCCGCCGTCATGAGTCTCACGGACCCATGCCGCCATTCATCTGCCCCCAATGCTCTGTAACCCACAGGACGAGGACGCGGCACAGAGGCACGAACCAGCACCAGCGCCAGGCGTGCAAACTGACACCACAGCAACAGCAAAGAAGGGGAAGAATAAAAGATCGCTATGCGGAACTCACCCGGGAGGAAGGCCCGTCCCACGAACCAGGGCACCTCCCCCCTCACCAGCCACAAGCGCACAACAGGAACCACGCCAGGGCCGGGAAAGCAGCCGGAGGAAATCACGACGCGTCTTCCATGCAGCCAGGATCCAGGAAGACGCACCCCTTCGACCCGGAAGAGAACCATAGGCCAGCGCACCAGCCGCAAAGGGCTGGTAAAAATCTGGCACAACGGCCAGGAAGAAGCCATGCCACCCAGCAAGCCAGGCAGGCCGGGAGGCAGACACACCAGGAAACAGCACCCCTGCCCGCGAAGCCAGGCAGCCGGGCAGGGGGAGCAGAGAAGAACCTGCACGCCACCCCAGCCCAGCAGGGGCAGCAACATCACAGCACACGATCAGTCCATTCTGTCGAAGACAGAAAAAAGAACAGACGGGATGCAGGGTAAGTACTGCTTATGTACCCCCGTGGGAGGGGCAGTATTAGGGTCCCAGCATGCTTCTGCTCTTTTTTTCTGTCGGGAGATGGTTATCTCCACTTGTAATTATGGAGGTGTCGTGGACGGAGGGAACTGGGGGTAATGCCTTTGTTCAGGAACTTCCTGAGTGGTTTGGGAGAGTTGGCATGCTGAAAGTGGCAGCTAGCCAGTTCTTTTCTATTTGTTTACTATTGCTTCAAAAGTAAAGATATAGAAAAGAAATGGCGGCCGCCATTAGTTTTTTATTTGTTTACTTTTGTAGCAATGGGATCACCTGCGCTTTACCTTTAAACATCTTAAGCTAAAGCACGGGTGACACAATTGCTTCAAAAGTAAAGAAATAGAAAAATAACCAGCGCTTTATCTTAAGATGTTTAAAGTTAAAGCGCAAGTGCTGCGACTGATTTGCAGTACAATAGCTCTCGCATTATTGAAAGTTCGAGCTATTGGCGTTACATTATTATTAGCAGCGTCAATAGCCCAAACTTTTGGTGATGCGAGACCTATTGCATTGCCAATGCTTGTTTTAAATAGGCAGCTATTTGGGGAAGATCCTTTTCGCAGCTTTTCAACTTCTTCAATTTAATCCTTGCAAGTAATTTAGACCTGTGTTACAGTGGAAAACCTGGTACATACAATCTTTACCTATTTTTGCACTTGCACCATTTTGTAGCTGACAGCAGATAGCTCTCGCACTAGTGTTGCTTTCATTGTTTTTACCAGCTTCCCACAGATGGTGACAGCCATGGAAAATATGCAAACTTGATAATAATGGGAAGAGAACAGGTACATACATTATTTCATATTATTGTCCTTTATTGGAGCTGATGTGCAAATCAAGTGCAAACACTCTCAATAGCCACAGCAAATGATGTGCTCTCAGATGTTCTTAAACCCACCTTGCTTTTTGTGACGTCACGTTCTAGTCATCTAAGCGGTGCTGCAATTCAGCTCAATCTAATCTCAGTCAAACCAAATTTCTAGCAGATTGTTCAAAGGGCCTCATTTATGAGGCTGTGCGTCACTTTTACGCCGCCGGTGCGTCACTGTTTGTGACGCACCAGTGGCGTAAAAAATGTGCCTTGTTGAGCCATATTTACAAAGTGACGCATCTAGGTCGATCCGTCACTTTGTAAACCTCTGCGCCACATTATACCTGCGCCAGGTATAATGTATGCAAGGGGGCCGTATTGACGCAAGGAAGGGTCGTAGAAGTGACGCAGTGAAATCTATGAGATTTCACTGCGTCACTTTTAGGACGCCGTTGCGTCAAAATCTTGCACCTGCCTCACAGCAGGTGTAAGACTGACACAGGCCCTTTCACATGGGGCTTGCCCCATGTGAAAGGACGCATTGCTGGGGTTGCGTCACTTTTGTGACACACTCCAGCAATGCGTCACTTTTCACTTACCGATACGTCAGAAATACTGACGTATCTGTAACTCCTTGCGACATGATGCGTCATACATTAAATATGACGCATCAGGAATGTCGCAAGGAGTGCGCACTGAGAAGTGACGCATCACTGCTTTCACGCAACGATGCGTCATTTCTCATAAATGAGGCCCATAGTCTATAGCACGTGCAAAAGGTCTATACTTTCTGATATTCAATTAAGCCATCTATCGTCACAAATCAACATAAAAATAATATATTCTGAGGGCTTTCCATAACATTCAGAAAACAGCGCCGTGCAGACTTCCTCGTCTTTACACACCTTCCTTAAATTGTACACTATCAAGGCAAATATATGTCACTAAATAAAGCGTAAGTGTATTCTGAAGTAGTTATACACTTATGTGACAGTAGATGACAACTCATACCATGGTCTGGTGTTATTTTGAGGCCTACTCACGCGCCGCTTGTTTGATACACTGTAGTAGAAAGGAATGTTTCACAAGCATTCGATATTACATTACCTTTTACTCTGAAGGACACCTATATTTGACAGACTTGCTGTGACTGCACATTGTTCGTTTTCAATTTAAAGTTCGCATTCATTCCCAAGGATGTCACTCGGGCATTCCAGAGGCAGCTGCTTGTTCAAAGGCCACTTTGAAAAACTTTTCTTGTGCCAGTCCCACCTAATGCCATTTACACTTTTAGAAGCCGCTCACGCTTTTCAATTACAAGTAGCATCTTTCATCTGCACGTAAAAAAAGCATTTGCAATGCAATAGGTCTCGCATTAGGAAAGTTTGAGCTATTGGCAATGTAAATGACAATTTTTTTATTTATGTTTTGTTTTTGAAAATAGCGAAATTAATAGCTTTGCCATTTACAATGCCAATAGTTCTAACTTTCGCAACTGTGACACCTATAGCATTTGTAATGCAATATGTGTTGTATTTACGTGACTTACATGTATTGATATTCCAAATAACAATGGTTTTAATTTTTTAAATAATTAATACTTAAATAAAAGTTATTGTAATTTATAATGGCAATAGCTTTAAGTTTTGTAACTAACTTTTGTGAAGATTATGTTCAGTGTATTTTATTATGACAAAAATCCAAGAACAGAAGTGAAATATTAAACATTTTTTGTTACATTTGTAATGAAGCTTGAAACATTGAGAGAACATATTTGAACCAGGTGTTGTTGAATGGTTGCACAGATTGATGCTGTGGTGGCGCTGGGTGATGTTGTGATGGCAAACGAGTGATGCTGTGGCGTTGAGAGATGCTGTGGTAGCGCATAGTGATGTTGTGATGCCCCTGAGTGATGTTGTGGTAGTGCTGAGTGATGCTGTATGCCATTGTATGTTTTGTTTTGCTATCCTATGTTTTGTTTTCTTATGCTATGCTATATTTTGCTATCCTATGCTTTGATTTGTTATGCTATGCTGTGTTTTGTTATGCTATGCTATGTTTTGTTATGCTATGCTATGTTTTGCTATGCTATGCTTTGTTATGCTATGCTATGTTTTGTTATGCTATGCTATGTTTAGTTGTGTTTTATTGTGCTATGCTTTGTTTTCCCATGCTATGTTTTGTTATGCTATGCTATGTTTTGTCGTGTTTGGTATGATATGCTTTGCTATGCTATTATATGTTTTGTTTTGCTATGCTATGTTGTGTTTTGTTAAGCTATGCTATGTTTTGTTGTGTTTTGCTATGTTTTGTTATGCTATGTTTTGTTATGTTATGCTATGATTTGTTGTGTTTTATTATGCTATGCTTTGTTTTGCTATGCTATGTTTTGTTATGCTATGCTATGCTTTGTTATGCTATGTTTTGTTATGCTATGTTATGCTATGCTATGCTAAGCTTTGTTTTATTTTTTCTATGCTATGTTGTGTCTTGTTATGCTTTGCTCTGTCTTGTTGTGTTTTGCTATGTTATGCTATGTTTTGCTATGCTTTGCTATGCTATGTTTTGTTATGTATGCTATGTTTTGCTATGTTTTGTTATGCTATGTTTTGTTATGCTATGCTTTGTTTTGGTATGTTATGCTATGTTTTGTTATGTTATGCTATGTTTTGTTATGCTATGCTATGTTATACTATGCTATGTTTTGCTATGCTTTGTTATGTTATGCTTTGTTTTGTTATCCTATGGTTGGTATGCTATGCTATGTTTTGTTGTGTTTTGTTATGCTATGCTATGCTTTGTTGTGTTTTGCAATGCTATTTTTTGTTTTGTTATGCTATGTTTTGTTATGCTATGCTATGTTTTGCTATCCTGTGATTTTTTTGTTATGCTATGCTATGCTGGTGAAGGTGTGTGAGGGTCTGTGAGGGTGAGTGAGGGTGGGTGTGTGTGAGGGTGAGGGTGTGTGAGGGTGAGGGTGTGCGAGGGTGTCTGAGGGTGAGAGCGTTATGAGGGTAAGGGGGTGTGAGGGTGAGGGGGTGTGAGGGTGAGGGTGTGTGAGGGTGTGTGAGGGTGAGGGGTGTGAGGATGAGGGTATGAGGGTGAGGAGGTGTGTGGTTGTAAGGGTGAGGGGTTGTGAGGGTGTGAGTGAGGGTGTGTGAGGGTGAGGGTGTTTGAGGGTGAGGGTGGGATGGGAGGATGGGAGGACGGTCCTTTAGACACCTTGCCAGTAAAGACTGGAATGACCTACCCATCGAATTGAGGATGGAACCGTCTGAAACTAGGTTCAGACAGAGGCTGAAAACCCATCTCTTCCCCAAGACATAATCAGTATAGTTTCCCCTGACCCTGGTGCTCATCCTCTGTGAGCTAAGCTGAAGAGATGTTTAGTGGGATTGTCAGCGCGGGGACGCACTGTTCCTTGTGCAACCAGGCGCTTAACAAATGTCATTAAGTTAAGTTAAGTTAGGTGTGTGAGGGTGAGTGAGGGTGAGTGAGGGTGTGTGAGGGTGAGAGGGTGTGTTAGGGTGTGTGAGGGAGTGTGAGGGTGAGGGGGTGTGTGGGTGAGGGGGTGTGTGGGTGAGGGGGTGTGAGAGTGAGTGAGTGTGTGTGAGGGGTTATGAGGGGGTTTGAGGGTGAGGGGTGTGAGGGTGTGATGGTGTGAGAGTGAGGGGTTATGAAGGTGAGGGCGGGTGAGGGTGAGGGTGTGTGAGGGTTAGGGTGTGTGAGGGTGAGGGTGAGAGGGTGTGAGGGTAAGGGGGTGTGAGGTGAGGGTGTGAAGGTTAGAGGGTTGTGAGGGTGAGTGGGGTGAGGGTGTGAGGGTGAGTGAGGGTGGGTGAGGTGGGTGAGGGTGTGTGAGGGTGAGGGTGTAAGGGTGAGGGTGTGAGGGTGAGTGAGGGTGTTTTACATTTAATAAGGGTATCTATACCTAAGGAGCTTGCATGTTTGCCATAAATGTATTTAACCACGGCTCCGCCTACCCTATAGAAGGTTTTGTAGACCTTGTGCTCATCAGTAAGAAAATTGAATGGCGAATGACCGTTTTACTTCATGCATTACGAGCCTCCGCAAAAACGCCTGCATGCAGAGCAAATTAAATAATATAATGTGGGTCTGCGCCCTGGAGGGAATGTTGATTCTTAAACCGCAATGTTGTTCATGGTAGTGGGAAAGTACCTCTAGATGGCACCATTGGTTTAGTACGTTTATGTCCACTTTTTGACACTTGTGTGCGCCCCTCTCTCATGACGACTCAAGACATTTCTCGGCCCCTCCATGGCGACTCCCGCCAAACAAACATACGCCATTTGAAGGCTTAATGTTGCCGAGTGTTTACTGTTTGCGCTGCTACTTAAGTGTGCTTAAGTGTATGTATTGAGGCAGTACTGAAAACTCGTTTTAGTGGCTTTTGACATGGGGGAGTGAAGGGGTTAATCTTTAGTATGACATTACATTTCCATCAAACCTCGATCCCATGCCTACAGTGTAATTAATACTCGAAGCTTTGCCGAACATTTTTATGATTCACCAACTACTCGAGTGTGGGGTTCATAGAGATGGTAGGACTAATATGAAGGGTGCACTCAGTGTTTTTTCAAATCGCAACGTTCCGAATTTTCCTTATGTTGGTGAAACTGGTTAACACTACACCCTTCACCCGCACAATGATTCTCCGCAGTCACAAGTTTCAAGCGAGCTGTTAGCTCAGTTAACTAATGGTAGCACCCAGAGGCAAACTCATGGGTTTGATTCCTTGTACCAGTTCATTTTAAATATCCCGAGTCTTGTAGTTGTGCTTGTTTTATGATCGAGCAGGCAATAGTAGACCTGGTCAAAAGATGTATTTGCAACGTGAATCTGGCTTTGCAGTGTTTTCACGGCGCCATCACTGATTTTTGGGAAACAACAGAAGTGAGCGCATGCTGGCCTGCAAACAGATGTCCAGAGACTGCGAGGGTGAACAAAGCACAGGGCAGGGAGTGTCTGTGATGCTCGCTGTTTTTATGATAGCTACACACACAAAGACTCACACATCATCCCTGCAAAGGTTACGAGCGCATGTACTCACTTCTGAAAAGATACTGCCACCACTTTTGCTCTGTGACCGCGGCGGCTGGGACACGCTAGTAGCCAGAAGGAGCACGCGCACACGTTCCAGGCAGAGACGGAGGCGTGGCGCGCACCGCCTCCGTGTGCCGTGTCGCCCGCTGTGGATCTCGTCCCCTTTTGCTCTTCCCAGTGTGCGCACCGCGGGGGCCTGTTTACTACGCTGGGGGCCTGCAACCGCCGCTCCCTGCGATGTTGGCGGAGGCTGGCGGGGATGCGCCCTCGGTCTGGGGGAAGCTGCCGGTTTTGCAGCCACTCTCGTAAGTACCGAGATTCGGGGGTATGGCAAATCTCCCGATGCATGGGGCGGGGGGTGTGTCTGTGTGTGCGTGCAGGGGGGTAGGGGGTGGCGGCGTGTGTATGCGTGAGTGTCTGTATGTGTGTGTGTGGTGGGGGGCGGCGGCAGTGAGCGTATTAATTGAAAAGCAGCTTTATAAATAATAATTAAATAAATATTACAGCTTGTGTAGTCACTCCGGTTACAAGGGTTACGTGGACACCATCCATGCGAAAACTGCAACAGTTGCCACTTAACTAGGAAAAGTCAGACCCTTACTTTCAAAAATGGTACAAGATGGGAACAACGAGTGTTCACCAACTGTAACAGCAAGAACGTTGTCTACCTCATCACGTGCCCATGCAACATGGAGTACGTGAGCATGACTACACGAGCAGTGAAAACCAGAATAAATGAGCATAAGAGCAACGTAAGGTGTAGAAAATCAACAACAAAATGGCAGCACATTTTTGGGAGGCACAACACTGTGTCAACGATTTACACTGGACTGTCATTGAACAGCTACCAACCGATGTTGGCCTATTTGAGAAGGAGCAGAGGTGGGTTTTCCGTCTTGGCACGGACACCACAGGACTCAATGACTCCATTCCATGGGGCCAGTTGCGATGAAACTATGGGCTCATGTTTCAAACCAAGATCCCTTACTTTTGGCACTAGCTAACCCAGATTCAACTAGTATATCAGCGCCATTATTACATTACTTACTCTATCCATCTAGAAGTGATATCCTTGAGTCTTGCCCTAATAACATCGATATTTGGTTGAGCCTGACTAACTGCTTTTTTTAAATCGATACGGCGCATAGTTTGTAAAATTAATACTTCGTAATATCCATATCTCCTTATGGTACTTCGGTGGCGATCTTAGACCTATGAAAGTTCTTTTTTTCAAAACTCCGAACTTTGCATATTTTCGCAGTTTCACTGAATAAGAAAAACTACTGTGGGCTCCTTCACAGTGCACTTGCGCGGCTAGATAGCGTATCATCATACATGCGCGGGAAACCGGGCCAGTGACTCTGTGGATTTCACTTCCCCTACGAGCATCCGCACTAGGAGGGTAACGCCCAATACTTCCGCGCAGTACCGGAATATCAATCGAAGGACACACTCCTTCTTTGGGCATGATCCGTTCCGAATTAAGCCGTAATTAACCAATATTTGGCAATATATAAGGGGGCAAGTCTCAGCTACTCGACATAACGTCGGAGCCGAGTTGAGGGGAAGGCAGCCTACTGGGTCTTGCAGAAACCGTGAGTTTGGTGCTTACTGATCAGGGCAATGGTATCTACATTACTCGTGAGTATTAGCAATAAGAACCTGAATTGAGCTTTCTAACATCCTTTAGGTTGCGTATTGAACAGGAAGAAAAAAAAAACCAATACTACGCAAAGGCTCATGAGGCCAGCTATCCCTAGTTCATAAGTAAGCATTGTCTAAACCATCTCTTTCCCTCCTGAAAACTAACTTAGGGAAAACTGTGGCGTATCCATTCCAATATGTGTGTCTGTGTCTTTCTGTGTGTCCATGTCCTTTTTTCTTTTCAGGGTTTTTAGACCTCATCTGGTTCTACACTACCCTTCTTTATATTGAACAGGTCATTTTTCCTGGTCAAAATCTACGTCCTATTGTGATGTTATGATTTATCATGTTTTTGTCTATTTACAGGTCTTGTTCTATAAACGCCAATTGGGCGCAACAGACTACATTTCTAAAACACTATTAGGTACATTCCACCTAATTTGTATATTTTCTGTAGAGTTCACTTTTACATCTACATTGCATGTGAGTAAGGCGAGGATAGTTGTGCATATCCTCGTCCTGAAGAAGGAGTTTTCACACTCCGAAACATGTTGACGCACTTTCTGAGGTTGATGTACGCTAATATACAGTAAACAACCTCATCCTGCACATCCTTTTATCGATACCAGCTGAGGGCTTAATAAAAAATTTATTTTTTCACCTACGAGCCAGGTATCTTTTAACCACCACATTTCACCACCTCACCACTCACACTTATTTACCTCACACACACCAACACATAGTACACTTTCAGTGCTCCTACGTAGTCGTGAGTCGTAGCACGCCGCATCCCGTAGAGGGGTGCGAAGACCCCAATGATGAAGCATGACACCAAGGGGCCTGTTGGTGTGTGAGGGGTATTCAAAACAACACTGTGTGCTTCCCACCATTGTAGGGATCACTACCACTACCAGAGTGGAGACTATATTGACAAATTCATCGAAGTGCTAAAAGACGAAAAGGAAGAAAAGTTCTCAAGTAAGAGGAAGAGGCGAATATTATTACACAACCTAGGCCCGGAGGGGCTCAGGATCTTCAAGACTCTAATACCCAAACAACGGGGGAGTACAGATGACGATGTATACGCCCACGCAATAGAAGACTTGGACGAACACTACAAACCGGCGGTTTGTGTTTCGATTGACGGGTATAACTTCCAGCAAAAAAAGCAACAACCTGGGGAATCAGTGGAAGAGTATGTAGCGGCGTTAAAGAAGTTGGCATCAACGTGTAGATACGATACATTCCAAGATGAATTCATCAAGGATCAAATCGTAACGCACACCACGAGGACCGCGGTGCAAGACAAGCTGTGGGCCAGCGGCGACGCCACGTTACAGGAAGTGATGATAATTGTCAAGAGAGCAGAATTGGCACGAAGATGCGTGGAGGCGGCAAAAAGGGAGGCTGCAACGACTTCGATGGAGAACAGGATAGAAGACTAAGAACCCCGTAAGGACAACAGAAGCAAGGGGCCCACATCGAAGGGACCGAATAGGTGGCAAGGGAATCCGGTGCCACTGGGAAAACAAACTGGGAACAACAAAAAGGCCTGCTACAGATGCGGAAGTTGGGCACATGAGGCCCATGACTGGAAGTGCCCGGCGTTTCTCGCCAAATGTATGTACTGTGGAATCATAGGGCACTATGAGAAAGTGTGCCGCAGAAAGTCCTCCAGGAGTATGGTTAAGTACATCGACCAAGGACAAAGAAGGGAGTGACCATGAAGAAGAGGATACGGTACTCTGCATCTACGACCAGGTACTGAGTGTAGACAACAAAAGATCGACCAAGCCGGTACTGGACATGACGATCTGAGGAGTACCGATAAATATAGTGGCGGATACCGGATCACCCTACACCATTGTACAAAGAATGGTGTGGAACGAAACCTTCAGACCACATTTGGGCCCAGACCTGGAGAAACTGGACATAAGGCCGGTCACGTACAACGGAGACCGCATACCCATGTTAGGATTCCGACCGTTAAAGTTTGAATTCAGAGGATGCAGTGCCTACTACAAATTGTACATTTCTGAAAACGGACCATCTGTGCTAGGTTGGCTAGACCAAGGGGACCTGGGCATCAAACTAGACCCCGGAGGGAAAAGAGCAGATCCTCCTTACCGAACCGGAAGTGTGGCCAAACCTGGACAAATGGAAGAAGGAGTACCCCAAGGTGTTTGGAGGCACGGTGGGAAGGCTTGAAAAGTTTGCACACAAAATTGTCCTCAAGGCAGGTGCCATACCGTTGTCTCACAAGGTGAGAAACGTGCCTCTTGCAGTGAGAGAGGCAGTACAAGAAGAATTACAAGAATTGGAAAGAAGAGGAATCATCGAACCGATCACGTGCGCTGAGTGGCTGGAGCCATTGGTAGTAGTCATGAAACCCAGTGGGAAGGTCAGACTATGCGTGGACCTGCGCGAATTGAATAAGAACATTGTGGTAGAGAAGTTTACCTTACCTAGGATCGAGGAGATGCTAGCCAAGACGAGAGGGATTAAGTGGTACTCTACCATCGACCTAACCTCAGCGTACCATCAAATCGCATTACACCCGGAGAGCAAGAGGTTGACTTCATTCATTACCCCCTTCGGGTGCTAAAAGTTCCGCCGCATAACGTCTGGACTGGCATCGGCGGCAGCGGTGTTCCAGAAGTTAATGCACCAACTGTTTAAAGACATGGACGGTATCCAGTATTTCCAGGATGACATCCTAGTGATGGGCCGCGACAGATTAGACCACGATGCCAAACTGACCAAAGTATTGAGAGTGTTAGAAGGCAAAGGCCTCACAGCGGAGTGGGAAAAGTGCTGCCTGGGCATGGAATCGGTGACCTACCTAGGGCATGAAATCGGAGTGCAAGGGATCACCCCCAAGGCGGAAAATGTGAAGGCGATCAACGAAGCATCACCACCCACCAGCAAGGAGGATGTCAGGTCCTTCTTAAGAATGGCCGAATACTAAAGTAAATTCGTGCAACATTTTGCAACAATGACCCACCACATGAGGAAGTTAACAAGAGAGAGCTCAGTGTTTTGCTGGACGGAAGAAGCACAAAAGGAATTTGAGAGGGTAAAGGAAGACGTGGTGAGAGCCATACCCCTGCAAGGATATGATCCCCATGGGAGGACTGTGCTCACGACGGACGCCAACAACAAAGGTTTGGGCGCAGTGTTAATGCAAGACCGGGGACAAGGAGTGATGGACACACTAAGTTTTGCTTCTCGCACCTTGAGTGACACAGAAAGGAAATACAGTGTCATTGAAAAGGAGATGCTAGCTGTAGTGTGGGCAATGACCAGGTTCAGACAATTCCTGTGGGGTACGCGATTTCAGCTAAAGACAGATCATAAACCCTTGGTGAAGGTACTAACCTCCAGTGGGCACACGAGTGCCACCCCCAGGATCTCAAAAATGACATTGAAGCTGCTAGAATTCAGATATGATGTGGAGTACATTCCTGGCAGCCGGAACAAAGTAGCAGACTACCTAAGCAGGGCAGCAGCCATGGAACCTGGAGGAGATGACCAGGCAGGTGGGGAAGAGATGGTGGCCCTGACAGATGACCAGGAGAAAGTCATCAGCAACCAGGAGTGGAAGGAAGCTTACAGTGAAGACCAAACAATAGAAGAGGTGAAGAAATGCATAGTACAGGGATGGCCGGAGAAGAAACACACCAGTGATACCCTGAGGATGTACTATGAGGTTAGAGAAGAGTTATCAATGGATGACCAAGGAGTGTTTGTGTTTAGGGGAGACAAGGTTATTCCCTCAGCTGGCATAGTCCCCAAACTAATGGCCTTACTCCACGAAGGCCACTTAGGGATAGGCAAGATGAAATTGAGGACTAAAGAAGGGTACTGGTGGCCAGGCATGGACCTACAAGCAGAACTGCACATCAGGGATTGCCCACAGTGCCAAGGAGCAGACAAAACACTCAAGCCTTTGCGCCCGGCGCTAGGAAGATTCGACCCCCCACAGAACCCGTGGGGGGAGTTGTCCATAGACATTTTGGGCCCAATCTTAGATGGACAAGGAGTCCAAAAGTATGTGTGTGTCCTTATCGACAGATACTCGAAATGGCCTGAAATGAAGGTGGAGGAAGTAATGGACACAGAGACCATCTTGAGGTTTTTGAGTGACACGTTTGTGAGAGAGGGCATTCCTAAATCCATCCTGAGCGTCAACAGCCCCCAGTTCACCTCAGACAAGTGGACCAGCTTCATGGAGAGAAATGGGATCCTCTCCAAGCACACATTGATCTATCACCCGGCAGGAAATGGACTAGTAGAATGGTTCAACCGTGTGGTGATGGGATCCGTGCAAGCGGCAATATCCCATAACAAGGACTGGGAGAAAGAGATGTGGCAAA
The DNA here is from genome assembly GCF_964263255.1 of Lissotriton vulgaris. NCBI lineage: Eukaryota > Metazoa > Chordata > Amphibia > Caudata > Salamandridae > Lissotriton > Lissotriton vulgaris. The sequence continues at coordinate 1,599,473,813 of NC_141687.1, read as the reverse complement.
TGGTATGGGCGTACAGAATCACCCCCACAGGGACAGGATATAGTCCTTTCCAAATCTTGAGGGGGCGTGATCCCTTCACGAAGGACAATCGAGTGTGGGAGGAGAAAACCATAATGAGTAAGTGGTCCCCTGCGGTGGTTCAAGAGAACTTGGAGAAGGCACAGGCTGTATATGCAAAGCACTACAACAGGCGAAGGAATGTGAAGGATACCAAACTAGAAGAAGGCGAATGGGTGCGAGTCAAGTTGGCGACGATGCAAAGAAAGGGGGAGAGCAAATACAGTAAACCCCTGCAAGTTAAGAAGGTATATGACAGAGCGGCCTTGTTGAGTGACGGCAACGTATGGTCTCAGGACCGCATGGCAAGATGCAACAAAGAACTGCGGTGGAGCCAAGGGGGACAAGAACTGGAAATGGCGGCGGAGCCTGAGGCAGGAGATGAACAACTCAACGAGGAGATGGACATGGGAAGTGGAGAAGCCAGAGAGGAGCAAGGTGACAGAGGTAGCCCCGGAGCGGAGCAGGAGATGGACATGGGGAGACAGGTGGAGAGCCAGGCGGCGCTGAGCAACAGAAGAGGTAGCGCAGAGACTCCTGGGAGAGAGGCCATGGCTACTCCGGTAAGACTGACCCGCAGGGGGAGAACAGTGATGAGACCAGCCAGGTTCCAAGACTTTGACATGAGCAGTGTACTGTAAGTTAAAAGTTTCCATTGTTTGGAAAAAAGGGAGATATGTAGAGTTGCGCTCTAGTGTATGCACGTCGCGTCATGACGCAACGTGCTGGTGGCCATTTTAGGATACGCGCGCATCCTAGGCAAAACGGCGCGAGTGTCGGAGCACGGACATTGCCGGCTCGGCGCTCTCTGGAAGATCATAAATAATTAAACAGCGTGTATACCTACCACAAGTGTCCTGTCGTTATTGCTGGGAAACAGCTTCATTACAAATTAATCAAACTATGAAATTCAGAAAAGTTTTACAGGTAATTACATGAAAAAACGATTTTGACATATTTAAGTGACAGCCCATTTCAAAAATGAAAGTATAGTGGGATGAGGCATGTGTTCTAATACTTACAAACTTGACCCCCTTTTTGGTTGTAGGGGGGCAATGTTTTTTAGTGGCACAATAACAATGCATTTCTGCAATTTGTTGATCAAAAGAAAAATTAGATGAGAATCACAGAAGCAACCATCTGGATCATGGCCCTCTTGAAGTACGGGAATGACCTACAGTTCGAAGCCCAAGTTGACCTTGGCAGCCATATGTGACAATGTATGGTATGCTGACCTACTGCTCATGAGAGATCTGTTTACATTACTGAGCTACGAATAGGAAAATATATCAAGGTCTAAAGGCAAAAACAATGACAATCATAACTGATAGAGAGCAAAATACAGAGAAAGTCTGTATTTATTCCAGTGACACATAAGCGAGCTGAACTGCAGGGCATAATACTGGATTAAATAAGTATTCTGCACTATACTAATATCTGCTGTATAAACGTATTCTGTGAAGAGGCAAATGTTGGAGAGACCAGTGCAAGGGTCTACTCAGAGTGGAGACCAGTGTGCTTAGACAGCGATAGGATACACAATGGTTATAAAGGGTGAAAAGACAGCAGGCTGGAAGTGGGATCTAGGAGATGTACACGAAATGGGGCCGAGGGGTCATGTCTTCTATTGATTCCCTTCTATTTAGGAAAAGCCAATGGGTGTCATGTCAAGATTAGTGACAAGGTATGAGGGGGAGACAGGGCAATGAATTTAAGGGGCGACTTCCAAACTTCTGCATCCTAGCACTAAGAAAAGCCATGCATCTGCATATGATATAAGGGCTCCTGGAAGCAACCCTCTGGTGGCCCCAATAGGGAGAGGTGGGCGCTGCTCTTCCTAGCCACAAGGATGGGACTATGGCATCCCAAGACTCGAAGAAGAACCTGAACGTGGCATCCTTCTCATATTATTCAGGTTGTTGGGTTGGCTCAATTTCGTACTGTAGATGATCCTAAGATGAGCATTGGTTCATGTGACAATGGCTCATCTGATACCATAATTAAGGTGGACAAGGGACTTACATGGTGATTGAGTCTCATATGTAATTACAACTGCAAAAGAACTTTGCAAAACAAAACACGTGTACTAACACACGTGTGATTCTTTGCACACATTTTAAAACTTGGAATAAAACGATGGGAAATTGTAAATGCGCACATTTGGTGTACATTATTATTCATGACACACATTTCGATGTGCAAGTATCATAATTTAAATTCTGGTAGCAAAACCCAGGAGGAGAAGGGGAAAGGATCCCACCCAAATTTGGAGGAGAAGTAAGGGAAAGAGGTTTTCAAAGGGAAAATGTTTTGCCCATCGAGAAATAAAAAAAACAAGAAAATACATTGAACTTCCCTAGTGCGTACTTATATGCTATGTGGAATTGGGCATTGACTGAACAGGAGCCCGAAGAGTATGTCACATGGCAATCCCAGTACCATAACTGGCCCCTGGCACAGCTTTCCGGCAGTCCTACTGGGGATGATTGAGAATCCCAAAATGTAGTTACTTTTCACCTATATGCAGGAGTATTTCTACGTCGGCAGATTTACAGGAAAGTGACGCATCTGTAGAGATGCGTCACTTACCCTGTACCACCCTGAGAAACCCTAGTGCCACCTTGGATGCGCTGTATTTACAATTTGGCGCACCATGGCTCAAGGATTGACAGATGCTTCAGAAATTCTGATGCATCTGTTTGCGCAAAAGTTGCACATTGCTGGAGTCGTGTCGCAAGCATGACACAACTCCAGCAATTTATGGGGAGGCCTGTCCTCATTGTACTACGTCACTCTTTACGCCTGCTCTAAGCAGGCATAAGGTTTTGACGCAGTGCCGTCCTGGAAGTGGCGCAGTGAAATCTGATAGATTTTACTGCACCACTTCTAGAGGCTTTTTTGCGTGGCAACGCCCACCCTGCATATATTTGACCTGATGCAGGTATAATGTGATGCAGGGCTTTACAATGTGACGCATCTCCCTAGATGTGTTATGCTGTAAATGGGGCACATTTTTACGAAGCCGATGCGTCACAAAAAGTGACGCAACAGCTGTGCAAAAAATGACGCAAGGGGCTTGTAAATCTGCCCCCAAGTACTTTTTTTGTGAATTGACCCCAAGCGGTGCATATTATAATCCTTTGCACCTTGATTCTGACAAAAGTCGTCAGAGAGATGCAATAGATTCACAAATCCCCCTCTCCAATTGTATACATTTAAACAGCCTCGTTATTTGCTTGCACAGTTTGGTTGAAATTCGCTGGCAATATTGGACTGCCACCAAAAAAGATGCAATTAACAGATTCTCCTGTGAAGGTTGCCACCCCTTTACGTCTCATTTCGGCTGTTGCGTGATCCTATCAGTTTCCACTCCGCCTCGAGGCCATAAAACGCAGGGCTGTATGCGTTCTAGCCGGCTTCGCGGCTCCAATAAATTTTAAGGAGATGCTGGGCCTTTCATCCCTCAGGTGGCCCATTAGGATGAAGGCTGGCTTTGTTCTGGGAGGAGATCCAAAAGCATCTCAGATGTGTGGGTTTTGGACACCAGTCAAAAGGGCTGCTCCGTGGAATGCGAGTCGGTCCCAAGGTCACTTCGGTTTATTTAGGCATTTTTTTCTTATCAACAATCGACATTAAATAAAAAAGGGAAGAACTAAAAACCTTTCGCGTCGCCTCCTAAGTCGAGGGAGTGTGTTGTTCAAACCAGTAAATAGCCAGACCCCGGTTTATCATTCGTGGAGAGCAGCATATTTCTCCTGATTAATCTTAAAATAATTACTGTTAGAAACAGCACAGCATAAAATGCCAATTTTGTTAGGCCCTGCCTCGTAAAACCAGCAAGCTAATCCTATATTGAATATTCTAAGCCTAATTGTTACAGTACAGCACCAGTACTCGCTTTTTCAGTAATTTTAACCATGTCTGTTTTAAGAAATTCTATCTGATTAAACATTGTTTTAAACTAAGTTTTAAGCTGTAGGGCCAAAAAAGCAGCACTGACAGACTGGTGCGTATTCCTATTAGAACATCTTCCATTAGGTGTTTGCACATGTATTGGCATACTTTCATGTCTAATTTTTTCATAGGTGAACGAACTAAAAGCATTGATTGCGTAATTTTGTTCAGGTGGTGGGCACCAATATGTGTGGGCCAGAACTTATTTTTCAAGTGATGACCCAGAGCAAGAGAGAAAAAAAAGGCAGGAAAGCTAGAAAGAAGGAAGGGAACGATCGTTAAAGACTGACAGAGCGAGAAAACCAGGGACGAAAACAAAATAGGCAAGTGACAGATAAAGAAACAGGAAGTGAAAGGCTGTGGAAAAAGCAGTCGTGAGGTGGAATTTAAACGAGGCAGCCAGCGTCGGTGTTCGGCCACACCAGCATTCCCCAAGAAAAGCTTTCGGGGCCTTATTTATGAGAAATGCGTGAAAGCAGCGATGCGTCACTTCTCAGTGCGCACTCCTTGCGACATTCCTGATGCGTCATATTTAATGTCTGACGCATCATGTCGCAAGGAGTTACAGATACGTCAGTATTTCTGACATATCTGTAAGCGCAAAAGTGACGCATTGCTGGAGTGTGTCACAAAAGTGACGCAACTCCAGCAATGCGTCCTTTGACATGGGGCAAGCCCTATGTGAAAGGGCCTGCGTCAGTCTTACCCCTGCTGTGAGGCAGGCGCAAGATTTTGACGCAAAGGCGTCCTAAAAGTGACGCAGTGAAATCTCATAGATTTCACCTCGTCACTTCTGCGACCCTTCCTTGCGTCAATACGCCCCCCTTGCATACATTATACCTGGCGCAGGTATAATGTGGCGCAGGGGTTTACAAAGTGACACATCTACCTAGATGCGTCACTTTGTAAATATGGCACAACAAGGTGCATTTTTTACGCCACTGGTGCGTCACAAAAAGTGACGCACCGGCGGCGTAAAAGTGACATACCGCCTAATAAATGAGGCCCTCGGTTTTTAAAACAAATTTACCACGGCTGGTACTTGCTTCGTGGAATCTAAAATACAGCAAGAAAGGTTGAAGTATTCTATACAAAGACACTTGCACAAATGTATGTGTGAAAAGTGTTTACCTTGCAAACTTGTGCTACGCAAAAGTGCCGTTTTTGTGAGGGAGAGAAACAAAAAATGCACAGTAGCTTACAGTTTTTAATAGATGGTTCTCAGTGCAGGGCAATCTGTTCCTACATGCACCCCTGTATTATGGATATTGTAACTGTTCGGGCTGCTATAGTACGTATGAAGTTGAATCCCTTGTAGGGAGATGCCAGCAAAACTAAGACGTGAAGTCGAATGACAGGCGAGCCCTTGTTAATGGGATTCACGACTCATGGAACATTGCTGCTGTTTTAATTCCAACACACGAGGGGCCAGAGTTATCAAGGGATGGCGTTGCACTTGTGTCAAGCAAGGCGTTGCAAGGGCAACGCAATCCCTAGGTCAGATTTACCAAGCTACGCATGGCAATGTGTGACCCTGCAATGCTTAGTAAATCTGGAGTACCTACCGCAAGGCAGCAAAAGTTGTTGACTTTTGGTTACTCTGCCCAGGGAGGCGTTCCATGGGTGGAGTGTTGATGTTCTCATGTGTCCATCCCAGGGCTTTGGCACATTTTCAGATTTACCATTAGTGATATACTTGGGAATGTGTCGAAATGCTATGCCTCCCCAGACGCGGGGGTGGGGTAATGAGGAGAAATATGTTTATTTTTTCCCTTTCTATGTGTGCTGCAACACACGTACAAAGAGGAAAAGGCCTCAGAAGATAGTTTGCTGCAGGAAGGTGTCTCTTCTATGGTGCAAGGATACCTACGTTGGTGCTAGGCAGCAGTATGTGTGCCTGCGCAAATAGAGAGCTGGTACGCAGCATATATCGTTCAATACTGCACATTCCTTTTTCCCCCCCTTTCACATAGCGCAGCACAGCAAAGTGTCTTGCTGCATCGCATTGCATATAAATTTCATAAATCTGGACCGAGGTGTATAACAATGCTACCCATTTTGTAAGCAGCATAAATTCAGCCCAGGCATCTTGATACTGTAGCATCATTGTTCATAAATATTGATGGGATAATAATGTGAATATTAGATTAGTAGGGAATGAATATGCTTAAATTAATATATAACTTTTTTGTTTAGTTAATAAAAATAACTGATTTTAAATACATAATGTTAGAAAAATATTATAAAATCACGAGAATTGAAAAGTAGCATAGGCTATGTCTCAATTTACATGCTGAGCAGCAAATTCAAGCAAACGTATGTTCATATATGTAATTTGTACTTGAAAAGCGCACTAATACCCCGACTGGGGTGTCCTGGCACTGTAACGCATACCGCTGTGGAACCCTTCCTGGCTTTTCCCTGTGAAATGTCCACTCCTGGGTACACCCAAGGTGAAGCCAGGGATCCCAGCGCTGTTGGGGCCGTTGTGGAGATTAAGCAAGCTATTGCTCAGAGTTGCAGAGTGGGACCCATGATTAGAATAGGCACCGAGGCAAGAAATATCAGGTCCAAGGAAATTGAGCCCAAGACCCGCCGAGGCTGGAATTGAACCCTGGTCCCGGGCCAGACCCCTGCATCAGGGTCTGCCGCTCTAACCATTGAGCCACACTTCTCCACATATATATCATATGAATATGAGCACTGCCTTTAATACAGACTCTTAGGGAAAGCTATGTTTTCTGAGATTTTCTGGACTTGAAGAGATTCGTTCCCTTGCAGTAACGTATTCCATAGTGATGTGGCAGCAACAGAGAAAAGCTCTGCCTCAAATGCAGATATCTCTAAATTTGTGGAGCCTCAAAAGGCATTGATCAAATGATCTTGAGATTAGTAGACGGTTGTAGTGTGTGTGTGTATACACATAGCACATCCCTAACTCCTTAAATCTCTCTGTGATTCTCATAGTGAACACATTGCCTATGATGGCAATTAACCTCTGCAACGTTAGGAGAGCTTGTACACTTATCATGAATACATTTTACAGCAAATCAATGATTTGTATTCATTTCATTAAAACTAGGTCATTGTGCATGTTGAGCCATCTCAGTATCTACACCATTCTCATCATAGCGATGAGTATGGTTTACACATCTGGTGGCATGGGTGCACTTAACACATCATGATTTTGCAAAATACTTTTTCAGAGGCAAATATTAAAGGTGTAACCAGGTTTCGACCTCAATTCTGAGAGGTGATATTGGATGTTGTAGAGGTGCAAACAATCATGTAAGCCACTACATCTTAATGATCTTTCAATATTTCTGATGAATAATAATGGTTTGACATACTTGCTGATTGAATTCACTATTCCCATCTGCTACTAATATTTTCACCATCACATGTGTGTGCCTAAATACCTTGTGGAATGGGCAGCAGCACATCAGTGGCATAACAAATGCCCCCGCAGCCCTGCGGTGCGACGGGCCCGAGCTCCGGGGGCCCCTCCAGCTCTGGCAGGCACCTGTCATGAGTGCTTCAACCTGGATCCGGAGAACGGGGAACCCTCTGCTTGTACTTTGCAGGGGGGCCCCCTCAAGTTTCATTATGACACTGTAGCACCCGGGGCGGCTGGTGACATTTGAAAGTGGTGAGGCATAAACTAATTTGCATATTGCACCGCAGCGATCGAGCGCAGCGAGTGAGCCCGAACCACCTTGCATCCATCCATACATCATTCATGCATCCACCCATTTATCCACCCACCCACCCTGCATCCATACATCATTCATTCATGCATCCACCCATCCATCCATCATGCATCCACCCATCATGCATGCATGCATCCATACATCATTCATACATCCACCCATACATCCACCCACCCATCCTGCATCCATACATTATTCATTCATGCACCCACCCATCCACCCATCCATCCATCATGCATCCACCCATCATGCATGCATCCATGCATCCACCCATCCATCCACCCACCCACCCTGCATACATCATTCATTCATGCATCCACCCATCCATCCATCATGCATCCGCCCATCATGCATGCATGCATCCATACATCATTCATGCATCCACCCATTCATCCACCCAACCATCCTGCATCCATACATCATTCATTCATGCACCCACCCATCCATCCATCCACCCATCCATCCATCATGCATCCACCCATCATACATGCATCCATCCATTCATCATTCATGCATCCACCCATCCATCCACCCACCCATCCTGCATCCATACATCATTCATTCATGCACCCACCCATCCACCCATCCATCCATCCATCATGCATCCACCCATCATGCAAGCATCCATCCATACATCATTCATGCATCCATCCATCCATCCACCCATCCATCCATCATTCATGCACCCACCCATCCACCCATCCATCCATCATGCATCCACCCATCATGCATGCATCCATGCATCCATCCATACATCCATACATCATTCATGCATCCACCCATCCATCCACCCACCCTGCATCCATACGTCATTCATTCATGCATCCACCCATCCATCCATCATGCATCCACCCATCATGCATGCATCTATCCATCCATACATCATTCATGCATCCACCCATCCATCCACCCAACCATCCTACATCCATACATCATTCATTCATGCACTCATCCATCCATCCACCCATCCATCCATCATGCATCCACCCATCATGCATGCATCCATGCATACATCATTCATGCATCCACCCACCCATCCTGCATCCATACATCATTCATTCATGCACCCACCCATCCACCCATCCATCCATCCATCATGCATCCATCCATCATGCATCCACCCATCATGCATGCATCCATGCATCCATCCATACATCATTCATGCATCCATCCATCCATCATGCATCCACCCATCATGCATGCATCCATGCATCCATCCATACATCCATACATCATTCATGCATGCATCCACCCATCCTGCATCCATACATCATTCATTCATGCATCCACCCATCCACCCACCCATCCATCCATCCTGCATCCATCATTCATGCATCCAACCACCCATCATGCATGCATCCATGCATGTATCCATCCATGCACCCATCCACCCACCCATCCACCGAACAATCATTAATGCACCCACCCTGCATCCATCCATCATTCATGTATTTTTATGACCATATAAAAATAAATTATGGACTCTAACAAGCCTTTAGGATCGATGTTGAAGGATGTGCCAGTTTACATATTACATCACCCCTACCTTTTTATGCTGGAAACCTTCTACCGCCCATGTATTTGCCATCCTGTAAGCCCTAGGTATGTACTATACAAATTCACATACAAACATACACCAACATGCATGCAATAATAAATGCATATATCATGCTATTCCGCCTCTACCGTTTGTTAACATTTTGAAATGTTATAACCTTAGTTCAAAGAGTACATTATATTTGTGGTGACAGTTGTTAACTCATTTTCTGGAAAATGTTTATAAAATGAAATCTGTTGAAGGCTGTTGTTGCAACTATCAAAAAAGAAATTCTGAGAATTTTTACATTTCCAAAACCCCATGCCGTGAAATAAATGGGTGACCTGGAATAGACGCACACATTTCTGCAGCAGATGCTTTAACACACTGAACTATCTCAAGTCATTTGTGCAAGCTAGTTTACTGGAACACCGAAAATCACACACTCTTACCTTGCTGCCGGTCCCGCACACGTCACAGGCTCACAGCGCCCCTGGCCAATCCTGGCGCCAGGGGCACAGGTACCCTCTCGCCCGCAGCACGCCCATTAGGGCTCCTGATGGGCATGCGCAACGCCGCCAAAACACAAGTGCACATGCGTGGGCACGGGTAAAAATTCACCCTCCGTCCCCACGCATGCGTACTTGTGTTGCCGTCTGTACAATCATGTCAATGAATCAACATGACGCCCGACCGGCGGTCTGATGTCATGTTGATTCATTGACATGATTGTCATGAGGGAGCTGCGGGCGGCGTCGGGCAGGGGGGGCTACGCCCTCACGCCCCAATGGACGAACCGCGCCTGTGTAGCACATCAAGACTTAAAAGATGTTACTGTTTGGAGCATTCATTAAAACCATACGTTAAAGGTGTAGGAAGCCAAAACTGATTTTATCCCCAATTTGTGTTGCAGAGTGGCTCTTACCTGGTTGTTTGCTGCCTGTGGTCAACTACATAAGGTGATGTTACAGTATGAACAGAGGTAGTCTGCATCCAAGAAATGGGTGGCTAGAGCTATCTGAACCATATACAGTATTTTAAGAAGCATAGATTGGATGTTACTTATACCAAGAATCATTGAGACATTATATAGTTTTTATGCGGATTTCATGATTGCCTGCATACTATCAAAAAACAATTGGTCCTGGACCTTTCTTTTCACAAAAAACACTTTCTGACAGCATTGTCACTTAAAAATGACTTTTTGTATACATACAATCAGCACAAGGTTAATTAAATCCAAATAAAGAACTTTCTTTGATGTGCAATAACCTGATTTTTAAATGACATATATTTATTGTTCATAAACTTATTCCAACAGATGGTAGACACTCTACCATGCCTATAACTTACGGAGAAGAAAGTTGCTCCAATGGAAAGTGCATAAGAAAGGTGCTCGAGAGTGAAGTGAGTGAAGATAAGGAAAGGACAAGAATCCAAAAGGAATCAGAAAACAAACATTACTAAAACTGTTCTGAATACGACTGATAACAAAAACCAGTGCGTTTAGGCCTGTCCAATAGTATATTAATATGCAGTTTGTGAGTTCAATATGATATACAAGCACAATAGAGAAATATCATCTGTAACAAGGGCAGTAAAGGGGACAAGTGGTCCAGGTCTGTTGGGGATATGCGTCAACGTTTCGATCCGACTTGGGGGCATAGAGGGTAACTGTAGCCTCAGCCTGCAGGTCTTCTTCAGGACAAGGGGCAAGGGAGAAGCAACTTATTCAAGTTGTACCCGTTGTGGTTTGTTAGTGGCCCAAAATCAAATTGATCCTCATGAATCCATGTGAGGAGTAGGGGAAGCAATTGCCATCCGCACTTGAGTTACGGTAGAAGGCCAGAGTTTAGGGGAATCTTGCTTCTGTGGTGGGCATTTATCACAAAGCGAATCAATCAGCAACTAATCCTTCTGCAGCCTGGAGTACTCTCAGGATTAGTTCAGTGTAATATCTGACATGCATGTTAACCTCTGTGATGTGTTACACTAGAAGATACCAAAATTAGTGTTACTATGATCATATTTAAATCTCCTTTTACATTCAACCATATTCTTTATTATTGGATCACTCTAGTCGATGGCTGTATATCACTATACGGAAGGCAATGATATTGCCCTGCCAAAACATTGTCCGCTACATCGACTACCACATCTAATTCGCTTGATGATGGAGAGATGGCCGATGGAGTGCATTTGATATTTTTCTCATTCGATAGAGCACACACAATATAGTGACTACCCCACCCTTGTCAACTAACCAGTATTGCTTCAATGGGTACATATCTTATTACTGGTTTTGTCACAGATATTAATGACTCATGAGGGTGATGCTGATATAAAATTGTTGTACTATTATGACACTCTTTACAGCAACTACTTGTGTGTCAGTGTCTGTTTTGTAATGGGACCATGCTACTTACTTGTCTTGGGACATATTTATGGAATATACCATATCTAGTGAAACTTAGTGGGTGGATCAGTGGGTCATAGTCAGAAGTTTCAGATGGTAGTCACATGTTTCATGAACAGTGGGTATCAGACATAAAATTAATGTACTCATAAAGTGGTCAATCTGCATGATGTGCTTAATGCTAGATTCCATAGCACCATTCTTTGAGTTGATGTCCCAGGAAAGATGACACACCGCGTGGTACCAGCACGATTTCATCAAAGATGTCCTGCAAGTTTTGCGCTCTTTTGCATCTTTTGATTCTATACACTTACACATTTATGGCAATGCACTCTTCGTCAGAATCTCCAAGCAGCTCCTACAAAGACTGCAGACCATCCAGGACACCGCTGCTAAACTCGTACTCAACCTCCCACACCGCACCCACATCACAATACACCTCAAGGCGCTCTACTGACTGCCCATTTACAAACTCGGGCAATTTAATCTCCTCACTCACACATACGAAACCCAACACAGCATTGGACCAACATATCTTAAAAGCCTCATACACTTTCACCAGCCAATGAGACACCTATGACCCACATTCTCAAAAACAGGGCAGGAGGACATTTGGTCTCCCTTAGCACATCAGGACCTTCTCCTCACTTCTTGAGTTCTCCAAGAAACTGAAGACCTGGCTCTTCAAATAACTCTGCGGGGACCATATGCTCGCTGACCTGCTCAAGCACGTGGATACCCTCATGGGCAGTAAGTAGGCTCTACAAATCAACATAATATAATACAACATAACATAACATAACACTTCTTCTCCAGCCCTGAGCAGCACTGTCTGTAAAAGGCTGCGGTCAATTGCACTAAGCACTTCTGAAAATGTGTCTGTGATTTAGAAACACACTCTTTTCCTATTAACTAAGGCTACGTCACTTGTCAAAAACATATGTGCATAGGGCTTACCATTCAACATGGCCTCCAATCCCTGCTGTAATAGCATTCTGAATGGTGGATGAAAGATTCACTTAGCCATGACAACAGTAGACTAATAATAGCCAGTAGTCCAAAAATGTAGGCAAGAAACAATTTCACTCTTATTGGTATATCAATGGATTTAT